>NC_091820.1:111532500-112157500 GCF_041296235.1 Equus asinus | reverse complement strand
GGGATCCCTTGTTCAAAAGTTAAGAATTTCAAGATGGTAAGAACAAAGCATTAAGCAAGTGCAGGGCCCTTCTGTGTGACTGCCCAGGAGCACTAAACTATTTCTGTCTAGCCATGCTTTGCCACCAGTTTTACACTGGTGTGGCCTTCCCCAACCAAGCAGGTGAAAGGCAATGCAATTTCAGGGAAAAATGGGGAAAGGGGATTAAAACCATCAACTGAATACTCTTAAACTATTATTACATGTTACAAACATCTCAGCTTTACACACATGTTATAGTTTGGGTGTCTGCAAAGTGCTTTTACATCTATTATCTCATTTGTTCTTCACGGCATCCTTGAACAGTAGGTAGGTAAAATGAGTCTCATTTTATATTTGAGGAATTCAAGACTGGAGAGGGTAAAGTATTCATCCAAGAATATAAAGTTAAGAAGAAGTTAGGATAATATATAAGCCCAGACTGGCCTGATTCCAGATGTAGTTTACTAAATTATACACCTTTATCTTAATCATCAGTCATAAGATTCTTATTATAAGATCCAGGAATTAGGCTTGCTTTTCCATCTTTCCACAACATATAGTCCCATTCAGCCCACAGTGGATGTACATGTGATGGCAGATTTGCTTCCTCTCTTATCACTGTTCCTCCTCTTTACATCTCCGTTCTCCACCACCACCTCCCCTCACACACACACACATACACATAGTGTCAGAGATCAACTCGGAGACTTCATCAGCTACAGTTCAACTACCACTCAGTATGGATACTAGTTGGGATCAGATTTACAAAAAATGACTAGGGAGATCCCAAATGGATATTTTGGGGGTGGGGGTTACAGAAAGATATGACTAGCCTATAAAATGCCCTTTCCACTAAAGGACTGATGCCTGAAAATCTCCTGTGAGAGGCTTTCTTTTGGGCTTTGTCTGCTTATTCAAATGCAAATACCTTAGGATAGCGACTTGTTAAACCATGAAGCTACTCACATTCTACTATGAATATGTTTCCAATTCCTTCCTGAGACCAAGTTTTGTCAGGGTCTAGAAAGCATGTGGGGCCTCCAAACAAGCTAAGGAGAGGTACCCTCCAGCAGGAAAAATCGGAGAAACTGGATGGCCTACTGTATCTACTCCCTAGTTATGCCAGTTGCCCTTCTTTCTCACATAAATAGACCCCAAGTGATAGGGAGACAGATATTTAAGAAACTAACTTCCCCTGCTGGGAGAATGTGGGTTAACATGCTTTTTCCTCACAATTAATTCCCTTCTGCCTAAATGAAAAAGAATGCTGGTAACCTTGATACCTCCGAGTGATTAGAGCAATTTTAAGGGCTGTCTCTAGGAGTTTCATTTAGATTTACTCACATCTGTTAAAGGGGATAAAACTTTGAAAAGGAATCCCGTTTCTGTAGAGGTGAAAAAAAAATCAATAGAGGTTTACAAAATATAAAGTCAAAATTGCACATAAAAGGCTCTCTCCAGGACCAAGTTTTTAAGGATAAATATATACTTGACAAGAAAAGCATTCAGACACTTATCAAGTAATAGCTGCAGTTTGCTCAGATGGTTGGAAAATTAAAATGGTATGGGCCAAGAATGTAAACCTTCTGATTTACAATGCAGCATCACTGAATTAATAAAAAGCTGAGATAGTTAGTATTCCAGAAGCCTCAACAAAAACGTGATATACACGTAAAACAGGTGAGGGATTTTTTAAAAGGCTGAAACACTTTAAATACTTTTCCAGAGAATAACTGTCACAGTACAAAGCATGTCACTGTAGAGCTCTTTGAAAAAGATGCCAAAAGGCTCTTTCATTCCTGTGTGGCAGCCATATTTGACTAAATACCACTCTAGCCTCCAGTTTTTTAAACAACTACCACCTACACAATTCTTTTCTCCAGAAACAATTACCCTTTCGCCTCTCCTGGCACTAATCTTAAGTATCTGCAGTATATAGTTCAGGGATAAAAGCAATCCAGCCCTGCAGGTAAAGTCAGTATCTCGCCAGAGAGAGGCACCTAGGGACAAGAAGATAAGAGAAGTTGGTGTCCTTATCTGCAGCAGGAAGTCTTGTAAAGCCATAGATTTCAGAAAACTGCCTGAGCCACACAGTTCCATCCTTTGAGGCCACAGCCCATAGAGCACCTGGTACAAAAATAGACACACTCATCCATTCCCACAGTCACAGGCCAAACACCACCAAAGAATGACTGACTCATAATTATCAATGAAACTGGAAAAGGTTATTTGAGAGCTAAGAGTTAAGACGTTCCCCTCAGAAGTTGAGGTCAGTAGTAACAAAGCCCCCTTTTTCTACTATATTCTTTATCCTCCACTAGAACAGAATCTCCCTGAGGACACAGATCAGATCTTATTCATTGCATAGGACATGACATCAAATAGGTAATCAATAATCAACTCTTGATTGTAAAGTCCAACTTTTGCCCTTTTGCTTCTCATGGTTGCCAGGTACCCACAAACCCCTTTCACTCAGTGGAAGAAAGAGATGTGTGCTAGTAGCATAATTTCATGGTAAGTTCAGAGTAAGTTCAAGTTTACTTGCCAATTCACTTTCATCTTTGCCTCTGTGAAAGAAGAAAAGATTCTAAAAGACTAAGGAGGAAACCGTGTTCAGATGCTCTCTCCCTCATAGCACCCTGTGATGGTGGCAGGACCTCAGAGGAAAATAGGTGCATAGAGATATCCAAAGAGGCTAAATTCCAGGGCTGGCCCCGTGGCCGAGTGGTTAAGTTCGCGCGCTCCGCTGCAGGCGGCCCAGTGTTTCGTTAGTTCGAATCCTGGGTGCGGACATGGCACTGCTCATCAGACCACGCTGAGGCAGCGTCCCACATGCCACAACTAGAAGAACTCACAACGAAGAATACACAACTATGTACCGGGGGGGCTTTGGGGAGAAAAAGGAAAAAATAAAATCTTAAAAAAAAAAAAAAAAAAGAGGCTAAATTCCAGGCACTGGGCCTCTAACACTGAGCAAACATCCATGGAAGCCACAGTGGAACTTACCTTCAAGGGATTATGTAGACTTGGATGAGGAGTATGTCAGTGGTGATCAGTATGAACCAAAGATCAAAGAGCCCTCCCTGTGTGTCCCATTCTATGCTAGAATCCCAGGACCAGCGCACAATGTAGAAGTCAGGGGGATATGAGAAAGGACCAATATTAATTGAGAATGAATTTCCAACCAGCCTGATAAATTGGGGGCTCAGCAGATTAAATTTGACTTAGAGGAAACATATAAAATATTTCTTGTACACCTGAGTTTATGAAGTTAAATTCATGCTCACTACACTACTTTGTCTACTTCTCCCACCTCCACCAGAGATTCAGATCCACTGAGTACCTAAAAGATAGAGGCTCCATGCCCTCAGGAGTTGCATAAGATGTTTTATTCATCTTTAGCAGATTCATAGGAAAAAATATTGAACTCCAAAAAGCAGTCACCTCAGCCAGACAAAATCAGCATCCTGAACAGGCAAGTATAATGTGGGCCCTTCTTAATCTTTACTTTTATGCTTTAGTCTTATAGTCACTAATGTCTCACTCAGGTACCAAGGGAGAGGAGTGAGTACAGGGGATTCCTCCAACTGAGCAGTGGAAGAAAACAGCTGGATTCGCTGAGAGTCTCCTGAGGTGGAGCTGATTGTAAAACATCCAGCTGGGGGACTATGCAGATTTTATACAATCACCTGCATGTTTCCTGTACTCCTGGGTCGGCTACAGAAATCACAATCAAATTAACACATACATCACAGTGTGCATCAATTCCCAAGTTTTCAGCAAGCCTGATTAGTACTAACAACAAACCAAAGGAAAGAAGGATTAAGGCATAAACTATTCAGTCACCATGCTATGAATAAAATAAGTTCAATGGTCACTAAGCTTTAGCTTATGTTGTTCCATGCCTGAAATACCCTTCCCCCTCCCTCTGGTGATCTCCATATTTCAAATCCTAGCTCCAGCTCTATCTTCTATATGAATCCTGAACTGCTATTTGGAGGTTATGCCACCCAATCAAAGCCTTGCATAAATACAGTGTGCTACAAGTCACTAATTATTTCATCCATGATAAATATGATTTACTAACTAGATACAAACCTCCTTCATCACAAAGATGGGAGCTTTTCTTTCTTTTGTATCCTCTTAATCAGTGGCTCTTAAACTTATGGATTTCATGGGTAAGTAAAGCCTCTAAAAAAAGATTCTGGGGATCTGACAAAAGGATGCACATTTTTTTATTTGGCCAAATAGGGACATTTTAAAAACAACTAGCAGATTCCTACTTTGTGTAAAGGTGAACTAGGCAATAAGAAGTAATAAGGATCAACTTTGCCCCTGAAACAACTAGAAAATCTGGCATAAATATTTAAAGTCTCTATGAAGTCCCTGGAGAACTAATAAGGTGGCAAAAACTTATAGAGAAAAGATACAAAAGGAAACCAAGAGAGTTGAGCTGGACCTTTCATTCTGGAATGGGCAGTTGAAAGGCTAAGAAACTGAACAATGAATGTGAAAATCTGATGAGGTTAGGAAAGAAAAACTGAAGTCCAGAGTCTACTGGGGAGGAAGTGGTACATGCTGGTAAATGCTTTAGGTTGGAGCCACAAGGGTTTGTTGCCTAGGAATAGGATGGACTGGAAATAGACCAACTTACTCAGGGACTGTGCCTAGTAGTCACTGAAATTAGATTAAGATGATCCAAGACTGAGTTCCCATAGCCACTTGTCAGTTACAAAAGGGTGAGATCCTTTCCTTCAGAAGATACTGTCACACTAGGACTGAAATTCTTTCTATAATATTTTTTCTGTATGATATTCTGCAGTAAATCTAAAATGAGTACACACACCAGGAGACAAGAAAATAATGATAGAAAACCAAAAGAAACATCAGAAAATAAAAATAATGGAGATATCAGACACATTTTATAAATAACCATAGTAAATATATTCAGTGAAATAAAAGAAAAAATTAAGACTATTTGGAGAAAACTAGAAACTATAAAAAAGAAACAAAGTCTAGAATTAAAAATATAATAATCACACTTAGGAATTCAACTGATAAATTTAACATTAAATTAAATACATCTGAAGAGAAATTCAGTGAACTAGAAAATATGTCAGAGAAAAATAGGCAGAAAGAAGCACGGAAAGACAAAAGGGTGGGAAAAAATAAGGTAAGTCTCAAAAGGGGAAGAGAGAAAAAGCGTAGAAGTAATATTTGAGGAGATACTGACTGAGAATGTTCTAAAACTGGAGAAAGACATCAAATGAAAGATCCAAGGTGCCCTACTAACCTCAAAAAGGAAATACAATAATCAAAACCACATATAGGCACATCATAGTAAAACTGATAGAAAACAAAGAAAACATCGTAAAGGAATAAAAATACTAAAAATCACTGAATTGTATACTTAAAAAAGTTAAAATGGTGAATTTTATGTCAATAAAACATCAAGAAATAAAAATAGATTTTGAGTTAATTTTTGTATATGGTGTTAGATAGCGGTCCAGTTTCATTCTTTTGCACGTAGCTGTCCAGTTTTCCCAGCACCAATTATTACAGAGACTGTTTTCCCATTGTATATTCTTGACTTCTTTGTCATAGATTAATTGACCATATATGTGTGGGTTTATTTCTGGGCTCTCTATTCTGTTCCATTGATTTATGTGTCTGTTTTGTGCTAGTACTATACTGTTTTGATTACTATAGCTTTGTAATATAGTTTGAAATCAGTGGGCAATACCTCCATCTTTGTTCTTTCTCAAGATTGCTTTGGCTATTCAGGGTCTTTTGTGGTTCCATACAAATCTTAGCATTATTTGTTCTATTCTGTGAAAAATGCATTGGTATTTTGACAGGGATTGTGTTGAATCTGTAGATTGCTTTGGACAGTATGGACATTTTAACAATATTAATTCTTCTAATCCATGAGCATGGCGTGTCTTTTCATTTATTTGTGTCTTATTCCCCTTATGGTTTCTTTTCTTCTAGATTTCATGCTGCATGACAGGAAGAAGAAATTTATGCAGAGGCAAAAATAGTTAGCCAGGCGGTGTTTCCCCTTTCAGGAAATATTTTAACATGGTTACAAGGGGACTCTAGAGACAACCATGACACAGGTAAGACTTGAGGTACTCACTATTCCACAAATCAGGTCTCTGGTATTGGCCTCTATGATGTTAGTTAATGCCCGCTTAGAATACACACACCACAGAGGAAGCCCCTTCAACATAAGGCAATGCTGTCCACTTCTGTTCAACATTTTGAGGGCAAAGAAACCATGCTGCTGTCACACATACCAAAGAAGCAATTCAGTATTCGGAACAGTGTGAAAAGCCTCTGTATTTGACATCACCACCATGCAGTAAAGGGTTAACTCAACAGGCCTGGGTTACCCAAATCCTGTACATTCCAAAGGTCTTCAGGACTGACCCTTAATAGGCTTCTAACCTATTTTAGATAACCTCTAAACCTTTGGAATATCCTGCCTGATAAGAGTGTCTTTGTATACTTGGGTGGAGGGAGGGGGCCTTGGGCCACACCAGATAGAATACGCTAAAATGTAATTTATCTTGAACACTAGTTTTTGTTACCTGAAGCCCTGAGCCACACTGTATCAGTTTGATCTGGGGGTGGGGGGGGTGGTTGTGCTGGAGACTGAGTAGCTAAGCTCAGTCACGCAGAGCTCCATGCCTACATGACTGACACCTAATGAAACCCTGGTCACCAAGGTTCCAATGAGCTTTTTCGTTTGGCAACACTCTACACGTGTCATCATGACATGGGAGAATTAAATGCTGTCTGTGCAACTCCACCGTGAGAGGACAACTGCAAGCCTGTGCCTGGTTTCTCCTGGACTCTGCCCTATGTGCCTTTTTCCTTCACAGATTTTGATTTGTATCCTTTCACTGTAATGAACCATAATGATGAGTACAGCTTTTCTAAGTTCTGGGAGTCCTTCTAACAAATCATCCAAGTGGAGGGCGATCTTGGGGACCCCTGATGCAATCATGTTTTCTTATTTTCCCACAACAGATAAAATAGTCCTTGGTTCATAAGTTGTGTGCTAGCTCACTCTCGCATGCTTGTGCTCTCTCATTTTCTCTCTCTCTATATATATATCTGCTCACCACATATGAAATTAATTTACTGCTATAAGCAACCATTTTGACAAACTGCAAGAAAAGACAAGTGTGAAAAGGAGAGTTATTTATATTCAGACAAATGGCAGACAAGTCTACACAACAGCCCAAAGGCAAAATATCGGTAGCTCTGGGAGGGAGACAAATTAGCCTGGCATTTTTAATTAAAATTGGGCTGCTTCCTGGAATGCATAGATTTTTTTCCACTTCTCTCTCATCAAAGACAAGAGCCATATATATTTAAGTATGTTTCTAAAATAAAAAATGCATGCATTAAATATGAGCATATATTGAAGTACATTAGTTTACCTTTATTGGGTTTTCCCTGACATCCATACTATAATTTGAGTTTTCATAACTAAAATATCCACTTGTAAAAAAAGAAAATTTGAATGCAGAAAGGTAAATTTTGAACTGAGTTTTGACTTCCTGGCATTTTTTTTTAACATGTACAGCCTATTTTCATCAGCCAAAGCTATTACAAAATGTTCTGGCTGATATGAAGGGACATAGAGAAAAGACAGTATACAACTCAAGGCGCGAGAACAGAAAGTAGGAGTAAACGCAATCCAACATCTAGAAACTCCTACCTCTCCTATACCTCACGGGCCTAAGAATACTCTGCCAGCTCTGGTAAAGTGACACAGGAGCAGTCTTATCCTCTGCTGCCTTTCCACCTCCTTTCTCTCAAGTTTTCCTAACTTCTCTCCTTTCTGGACAGAGCCTACTCAGGATGCTCTCCTGACTCCTGGCCAAGATGGCATGACAGGCACCTAATTTCTTTCCTCTTTGTCAAACATTGCTCAACTTGCTTCTTTTCTTTTCACAATCCTATACTCTGCCATGTGTCTCTGGGTGGTAACAGGCTCATCAGATAGGATACACAGATCCTGGCTCCCAACTCAGGCTGTCTAACTTTACTATTTATCTAGAGTAATTTTCCTGTATGTAGACTGCACTGGAAGGAGAAGAACAAACTCTTGATCTGAAGCTCCAACCATAGACAAAGTAAACTATGAAAGAGGTTTATTTTCCCACTCAAATAACTATTGTCTCATACCCTTAGGTGAGAACTGCCTTGCTGAAACCTAGCAATAACTTCAGCCCAGTCTAGAAAACTGGGTATCTTTCCTTCCCCTTAAACATACCTAGTTATTCCTTGGTCATCCTGGGAATAATATTCAACTCAAATTGGATTAGGGAATTTGATCTCCTGTCTAAATGCCTTTTACAGAGTAGCAAAAGGTACAACACATTTTTCCTCATCTATTCTTTTCGGGATAGTCACCATTCCACAAGCTGTGAGCACCAAACACTCCATAAACTGAGACCAGTAGAGGAGCCATTATTTGTATTTGATGTTCTTCTGTCCTACTTTCTGGGCCATTTCTGTTCAAGCTTATATAAAAACCTCTGTGCCCTTTCATTCAACATTTATGTAACAAATTAGTTCTCATGCAACTACTATATGCCAGGCACTGTGCTATTTGCTGAGTTTCATTTCTCGTTCAAACTCAGGTGTTTTTGGCTCATGGTAGTTTATGATGTTTCCCCTCCCAGATAACACATTCACATTTTCACAGCAACCTTTAATGCCTATACCAGGAAGTAATTCTAATGGTGAATTTATACACCATTGAAGTGGATGGTGAGAGACCATCTCTGAAGAGATATCTTTGATATATTTTCTAATACCCTTCAAATCAAAATCTATAAGCCACCAACCAGTCTGTATACTAGTAACAAAAGCTAAACCTATCACCACAATTTTGTTTCAAGTCACCTCATCAAACAACTATGGCCATACCCATCCTTGAGACTGAAGCACTCTTTCAAAACACCCTACCAAGCATAAAGTATGAAGACCATTTCTGCACGTGACAGTTCATAGGTGATTCAGAACAATCTCTGAACATGCGTACCCTTGCTCTATTGTGGTATTGATTGCACTGAGTCCTGAAGCTCTCTTTGGATTAAAATAGCCTCTTAGCTGCCTCTCCTAGACCTCTATAATGAAGACTTCATACAGCAATCTTAGGTTAAAAGAACAGAAACTGATGTTTATAATCCTGACTTTGAATAATCATGATGAAGGTAAATAATAATTAGCATACTATACTTCAGAAGAAGGAAATTTGGGAAGGGAGTAAGTTGTTTCAGAAACATAACCCTATAAAATGAAGTATATGCATAGAAAAGGGCCTAGAAAGATATTCACCCAGCTGATGTGATGGTTATTTCTGGATAATAGGATTGAGCGATTTTTAGAAACTTTGTGCTTGGCTATATTTTCTAATCATTCTAAAATAAACATATTTTGTAAGTATTAAGCTATTTCCAATAAAAATTAAAATCTGTGTATGAGTACTGAGGAGTACACCTAGGGAAGTGGGTTTTAGGTTCATAGACATTTGCAAATAATATTTTATTACTAGCATAGTGCCTAACACACAGAAAGTGAGCGATAAACGTTCACAGAATCAGAGCAAAATGTGTCTTCTTTTGTACACAAGAAATGACTTTAGCATTTCAGCTGCATTTAGTTTGCACAGCTGAAATGCCCTTTTTTTTTTAAGATTGGCACCTGAGCTAACATCTGTTGCCAATCTTTTTTTTTTTTTTCCTTCTTCTTGCCGAAGACCCGCAGGTACATAGTTGTATATTCTGGTTGTAGGTCCTTCCGGTTCTGCTATGTGGGATGCCGCCTCAGCACAGCTTGATGAGCAGTGCTATGTCCATGCCCAGGATCCAAATCAGCAAAACCCTGGGCCACCAGAGCAGAGTGCGCAAACTTAGCCACTCAGCCATGGAGCTGGGCCCTGAAATGCCTATATTTTTTATTAGTATGCTTTGAAATTGACTTATATTTTGGATATTACCTGATAAACTCTCTTTTTTCCAAATTTATCCCATTTGTAAACTTTGGAAACTGAGCTGGGCTACAATGGAAGAATCTTCCATTTGATTACATTAGCTTTGATTTAGCAACATTCTGAGAGGATCGATCCATGAGCATTAGTCTAAATCACCCAAATCTGACCCTAAACTCTCAAATATTCCCATAAAAAATGTTAAAGCTTGGAATATTACTGAAACAATCTCTGTGAAACTACCAGAAATTCTCTAATGCATGCTCTTTAAATTCGATCATTACCAAACCTCAATCAATAGAGAACAAAAGATTTTGATCTTAGTAACAGGGTGAGTTTTCTTTGCAGCCATGCATTTTGAAAATACATCCAGGTGGAAATGTGGCTTTGCAAAGCTGCTTAATTTTGATAATTTCTTTCTTTCTTTCTTTCTTCCACTCTCTCTCTCTTTCTTTTTTTTGGTGAGGAAGATTGGCCCTGAGCTAACATCTGTGCCAATATTCCTCCATTTTGTATGTGGGACGCTGCCACAGCTTGGCTTGATGAGCAGTGTGTAGGTCCACACCCAGGATCCAAACCTCCGAATCCCAGGCAGCCGAAGTGGAGCGCATGAACTTAACCGCTAAGCCACTGGGCCAGCCCCAAAAGCTATGAATATAACAATGATATAGTACTGATTATTTATGTTTTTGAAAATTGCATTAACAGAAAATTCACTTGCATTTTAGAATTATTGCCCTTTATAATCAAATAAATGTCACTAGAGGTGTCATAGCTTTCTCTAACACTCAATGCGTATGGGTTACAAGGTTAGCTCTTCACCAGCTATGCACTTATTCTTTAGCACTATGCTCACAATTTGGGTAACTACATTGATGCTTGGTTTATGATGACTTGACAAATTAACTTATCTCACTTTAGGCATGGAAAACTGGTTCAAAGATCATTTAGTATATATATTCTCTGTTATTCTTTTTTTTCTTAAAAACTTCATTAAATAACAAGATTTACAAAAGGAAGGTTATATCTTAGAGCAAGATTTAAAGAAATAAAAGCATTTGGTTCATGAATTCTCAATAGTTACTCATTATTTCTGACTCCCTATGAGAGAAGTGAAAAATGATTCTCAAAATACCCTGAATCTCTTTCTCATACTCAAAAACTTTCTGGAGCTCGTGAGTGTATATGAGGTTTACTGCAGTAATTTGGAACAGTATGACAACCCTGATAAGCAGCCCTTCTTCACTCTAGAATTTTCTCACGTGCAAGATTGACTTTTAGCTGCTCATTAAAATATCTTAAAAGAGACTGCAGCTGTTTTCACTCATGCCCTAAGCTTCCAATTTGTGTTTCCTCTCCTTCATGGTAAACAAAGGTGAGCAATAGAAAGAGAAGGGCATGTTAGGTTTCAGTCTATTGCTGCCACCAGGTTCCCACTTGCTACAAGTGGATAGATAAAGTTGCCATCCACTGAAATAGGTAACACTGGAAGACCACTAGGTGTTTAGGCCAAGATCTAAGTTTGCCTTTTGTCTTTCAGCACTCCTCACCACCAAGTACCCAGAAAATTCATGCAGCCATCTGTTTACCCAGGCCAAGACCCTTCTCCCAGCCTACCATTCTAGACTAATCCTCACACTTTCCTTCTCACCATCTTGACACGTAGAACCTCCCGATTCTGTGTCCTATTTCCTCAGGAATTTTCTATTCATGGTTTATTTCAGAAACAAATCCCAACTAAGGCATTAATGGAGGCCAAATGATTTTGTATGTTCTTCCATCCATCTAACCACAATTGAAAGTTTATATTATAAACTTCCTAAGAATCAAGTAACAGTGGGAATTTGGAGTCCTATAGCAAGGTCAAGGAGGGATGCATTTTTGTGCAGGTGGACATTTCAGTGCCCATAAAATTATAATATATAAGTTCCTTGTCTCTCTTTAATAAAACATCAAAAAAAATAAGTAAATACAGACATCCTCCTGCATGAAACTTTCTCTAGTTGTCATCAGGCAGAGATGACAACTCCCCATCTTGAACTTACATAGAACTCTCTTTTAAAATTTTTTACAGGGAACTTATTATTTTAACAGTTTTATCCTATTTACCTGTGCATATGTATGCCCCCATACTGAGAACAGACTCGACTCAGACACTTTCTTCCTTCCCCTCTCATTCCTTCTCTTGCCCTCTTACATACACACACACACACACCCTCCTCCTGCACAGTGCCTTGAAATAGTGCATGCTTAGTCAGTGGCCATGAAATAAATTAAGGGATTTTAAAAGAAAGATTTTAAAGTTTTATCTCTACATGAAGAAAGGCATTCTATTCTGGCCTATGATTAAATGTCAACACAAGCAATCGATATGTGTCTCTTCTGATCACAGTCATAATAGGCACCTTCCACAGCCTTGTCTAAACCACATTTTCTTTTATTTTTTTATTTCTTTAGCAAATTGAAGAAACTACCTTATATGCTTTAAAGCTATTGACATTTCATCTAACACGAAGATCAAGAGTTAAAATTTCTCCTTAAAATATCACAAAAGACAAATATAAATCTATAGTCTGTAAGAGGACCTTATTAATTTAGACCACAAAAATATGAAATTTGTGATCATTTGAAAAAATAATTTGGTATGCAAAATAATAACATAGACAAAATTTAAGAGAGCATATTTATACTTTTAATCAACCATTTCAAATATTTTAGAAGCAGTCCATTGTTTGCTAATAACAAATAAGCAAAAGACAGATATGTCGTTTTATAATCTAAAATTATAGATTATTAGCTATTCACTAAGGCAGCCTCTCTAAGGAAACTATTAAGCTATATTGTTTAATATCTCTAATTCTTATATTTTAATTGCTTTAGTCTTTCTCCCTCCACTAGAAATCAAGCTTGATGATGGTAGAGTTTTGTCTGTTTTATTCACTGTTATATTTCTAGCACTTAGAACAGTGCCTAGAATGCAGATGTTTAATAAATAGTTGAGAAATAAGTGAAAGAATGAATGATATCATTAAGTGTATTTGAAAGTAATAGAATTTCAGTGCTTTAAAAATATTCTATTTTTCAAAATTTTTAACTAGTGCAATAGTCTTCAAGGCATTCCAATCAGTGCCACTTACTATCTTTACCTGCAAAGCTTTGCATTTTGCAAATCATCAATACAGATCAGTAGAAAACTTTGGTCTTCTACAAAGCTGCAAGGACAGAATCACTTTTAGAATTGCAATATAAATTCAGACACATATAAAGAATTTAATTTCCTTGGTTTGACTGCTCTGTTGTCAGCTATTCCAACCAGCTCATTGACCGAAATGATACATAATTAACCTATAAAGTAGATATACCATAGCATGCCACATATTGGGAAAATGTTTTATGCAATGCAAATTTCTTTTAAGGCTGAATTGTTCATAAAGCCTTAAAAAACATCTTTTTTCCCCCTCCATCATCTTCCCTCCTACACCACCTATCACCTACTCCAAGCATTTCTGAGAATTAGTGTTCAATTTCCATGTACTTCACCCAAGCAAACACGCTGAGAAACTTGTGGTGTTTAAAGAGTATCATTTTTAAAGAACAAAACAATTATACCTAATCTCCTCTTCAAAAAGAGAGAGGTTTTAATGTTGAAAGCATGTGTTCAATCTCTACTAGCTAATAAACTTTAATGTTCTTAGTGTCATTTGTTTACTGTGTTATTTGATCATTTCTGACACCACTATTATCAACCTTCACTGTATTAATGCCATTTTTTTTTTGAGGAAGATTAGCCCTGAGCTAACTACTGCCAATCCTGCTCTTTTTGCTGAGGAAGACTGGCTCTGAGCTAACATCCATGCCCATCTCCCTCTACTTTATACGTGGCACGCCTATCACAGCATGGCTTTTGCCAAGCAGTGCCATGTCCACACACACCCAGGATCCGAACCTGCCGAACCCCGGGCTGCTGAGAAGCAGACCGTGCAAATTTAACCACTGTACCCCCAGGCTGGCCCTATTAATGCCATTTTATGACTTGTAAGTAATACAGCAGAAACAGAAGGAAAGAGCCAGCAAGTCAAATGGCTTGGCTTTCACAAATGCACCTGATCTTACTTCTGGTTTTTGCCTAACCTAACTCTTCCATTTCATCCTAGTTCAGGAACTTGTAAAAGCCTTGCAACAAAATAATTTGAAAATGCTTAAAATGTTTCTCCACAGGCCCTCAGGGAACCAGACCTTTATGATCCCCAAATGCCCTGGGAAATTCAACCCTAAGTCATAAAGTTTTGACTTAAGAGAGTATATCAAAAATATTAAATATGCTGAGAATTTTTGAGGCTCTAATACACACCTAAAACAGAATCAGACAAGGTCCCTTACACACCCTGTAGGTCATGACATTCAAACTGATCTCCTCAGCAGCAAAATATGCACTTTCCCTTTACCCCAACCTGGGAAAAACAATTTCACATAGCAGCTCAGTCTGTGAAACATTTAAACTGAGTGGCTCTCAGTGAAGAAAGTGTGGAAGACCAGGAGATTCAGAAGCTTGAGAGCTTGTGAGGTCAGGCCTCAGTCACCAGGAAACCAGGCCTAGAGGCAAAGCAATGAAGGGCCAGGGAATGAGGCAAAAGCTTAAGGCAGCAAGAGTTAAGACTTAGGCGTAGATAGGTTCAGGTAAGAGGGATACAGAATGAGCAACAAGAGAGAAGTTATAGATCCAGAGCCAGACTGTGAATCTAGAGCTGCCAGCTGCCTTCCTATACTGCAACCTCCCAGACCACACACTCAGACCAACCTTGTTGAGCACAATAGTAACTATTTCACTACATGTGTAGTGACATACTCAGGAATGTGGATTACCTACAAAGATTTGGTGGCTATGTGGTGAAAACCCAGCAGTGTGCCAGTTGCTCAAATTAACATGCCCCCAGGAGACTGGCAATCTGCCTTCCTTCATCTGCAAAGCTGGTACTAAAGGGCTAGCAGCAAGCTGATGTGAGCACTGAGCTGTCCTTTCACATGCAGGAATGAATTTACACATGTTCACTCTGTCTAACCAAGTCCAACAAGTCTTTTTTCAAAAGGATGCCCAAGATAAGTATATGGTCTGAGACCCTGGAACAGACTCTACCTACCAAGTCCCCAGTGGGTGCTGAGCCACAACTATGGCCCTCACAGACTTTCTGAATGTAGTTAAGGAAGGTTCCAACCAACTGAGAGAAGCAGCTACAGATTATGCTATGACTAGGACCACAGCTCCTTACATTTGACAGCCTGAGCCACGGTACAGAGAATGCCAAAGAACAGTCTAAAAGCAAGTAAAATATGTTTTTCATATACTTGGAGAATAACTTTTAAAAAAATCAATTAAAGGACAAGAGGAAGGAAATAAGTGTGTTTGAATGTGTGTGTGAGTATGTGTGTGTGAGAGAGAGAAAGTAAGAGAGCGAGCTTGTGCAAATTGTGTTCTGCCTCTTAAAATATGAGAAAAGACATTTCTGCCCCTGGCTTGTTGTGGAACTTTAGACAGGTCTTTTCCCCCTTCTGGGACTCAATTACCCCAAATATAAAATGATGGCTTCAGTCTGAATGGTCAGTGAGGTCTCTTGCAGCTCTCATATTCTCTGGTTCTATAACTCCCTTTTATAAGCTGGACTTCAGCTGTGGGTGCATTAGTCTTCCTTTCCTTGTATTTTTCCTTCATCTTCTAATTATATCTTCATTTTCCATTTGTCATAACAGTAATTTACGTACCCTCCCACCAGGCAATCTCTGCCTCATTTCTTGGCAGTAAAGAATAATTTATTTTATTCTAAATTAAGGACCACTGGAAGCTCTGAATCCATCCCCCAAACCTCTTACTTGTGAGGACATTTCTAAGGAGAATGGGGGATTGCTGCGCAATGTAGCGAAGGAAACAATCCGACACCTGCTGGTTACCTTCACAGCAGTCTTCACGGCCCTTGGATAAGGGGTAAGATGACACCATATTATGTTACAGAAGATAAATTGGGTCCAAGAATAAATGATGGTGGAGTAAGTAGAGGAAATAAGACAGTACTGTGCCCAAATCACTCCTTATCTCTGGATCTCTGCACTTCACAGTCAGTCCTGGGCAGTGATGTACCAAGAGTGGGAGATCGAGTGAGAGAGGTCTGCTTGGTTGGGAGGAATATTTTATCACTGATGTTGTTTAGAATTTTTGGTATATGGTGATAATAAAATGCAGGTTGAGTTTTAGTTTCATTGTTGTTTCTAAATTCTCTAAAGACAGTGCCCATGGGAAGTTGATATGACGAAGTGAAATATAAAAGAAGCGTCCCTGTATTGAGAAGACCTGGGTTCTAATAACAATGAGTCACTATCTGTGGTAGCTGAATAATGACCTTCCAAAGATATCCAGGTCCTAATTCATGGAAGTTGTGAATGTTATCTTATATCAAAAGGGACTTTGCAGATGTGGTTAAGTTAAGGATTTTGAGATGAGGAGATTATCCTGGATTATCCAGGTGGGCCCTAAACCCCATGGCAAATACCCTCAGAAGAGGGATGCAGACGGAGACACTACCACCGAGAAGAGGAGAGGGCAATGTGACTATTAAAGTGGAGATTGGAGTGATGTGGTCACAGGCCAAGGGATGTTGACAGCTACCAGAAGCTGGAAGAAGTTAGGAATGAATTCTTCCCTGGAGCTTTCATAGGGAACCAGCCATGCTGACACTTTGATTTTAGCCCCATAAGACCCATTCCGGACTTCTACAATTGTAAAATAATAAATTTGTGTTGTTTAAGCCACTAATTTTGTGTTAATTTGTTACAATAGCAACAGGAAACTAATATAACATCTGCAATGTACCAGACATTGCATTACTTAACACAGATCATCTCATTTCATCTCCACATCAGCCCTGTGAAATATCATCATACTCATTTCACAGATGAGGAAAGTGAGGCTCTAAGAGATCACACAACTAATGAGTAGTAGAGCCTGAATTGGAACTCGGGTATGTCTAACTTCAGAATCTATTTTTTTCCACCACAACGTGTAATAAGAATAACCATAATAGGGAGAGCTTACTTTCATCTGAGGCCTGAGCTAAGAACTAACTTCACATGTATAATTTCTGTTAATCTTTCCAATAATCTTAAACCACTGAGACTTGGGTTAAAAAAACATTTAGCAGCTGGGTGACAATGGGAAAATTACTTACTCTCTGTGATTCAGTTTCCTATCTGTCAAATAGAGATGAAAGTAATATTACCTGCCTCATAGGCATATTGTGAAGATGAAATAATTCAATGTTTGTAAAGAGCTCATAATCGTACTTGGAGCACAGCAAGTGCCGTACTTTAAAAGTAACCATGATGATACGTTCTTTCAGGAATGTGGTCCTGCCTCATCTGCCAACTAACTGGGTGATCTTGAACTAGTTACTTGACTAGATTAAGAAGGCCTTCAAACATTGATACTTCATGATTCAAGGCATCTCTAGGCCTCAGTTTCCCCAAGTATGAAATGAAGGCTTTGGAAAATAATGAGTTCTGTCATTCTATAATTTCAGGAGAACTCTGGCAGTGACTAAGAGCTCAGGGGTTATGTAGCTGCTATGCTTCCCCGAAACTAAAGCTACTTATTTTGTCCATACACAGTGAGTTTGAGTAACACAGATTAATGAGAGCTCAAGGCAACCAGATCATTCCATGTCACAAAGCAGTTTGTAGATAAAAGTTTATCTTTGTCAAGTCCTTTTAATTAGATGATTTTGCTTTCTAAAATGAGGCAGATCATTAAAGCGGCTTTTGAAAAATGTAAAGGCTCTAGTATTTCAAAACAATGAGAATTGTGACACCCAACATTATTTTTACCAAATGTGACCTTTTGTCATTTCTTTTCTGTCTCCTTATAACTGTTGAGAGATGGGCCTAATGTTCACGGATGCCAGGTACCTCATTTAGCATGACAGAAAATTGGTATAAAAGGAGTAAAAGCTCAAGCTAAAATGACTCATGTGCAAACCGAAGATTTTCTGGAAGAATCATGCCCCATGGCAACAAGAGAGATAACAGTCCCCCACCTGAGTCACTGTGAGGTACCAGAGGAATGAGGTGTGTGGGAGGGCAAGCACAAAGAGGACAAAGAGTTCCAGAGTGGTGATGTTGGAGTGGAAAATAAGCCGCTTCTACTCTTACCAAGGTCAAGCCCAATCAGGCTGGATTTACATTTTACCCGGAGAGAACTTCAGCTTTCAACAGCTAACTGACCAGCAATGATTGGCTTCTTCCTTTCCTTTTGGCAGATCTCCTCAAACTGTTTGTACACTGTGGTATCTTATAACTAGGGGTTATGTACTAAATGTTTATTTTCCCCCAAAATTCATATGTTGAAATCCTAACTCATAATGTGATAGTATTAGGAGGTGGGGCTTTTAGGAGACTATTAGTTCATGAGGGAGGAGCTCTCACGAATGGGATTAGTGCCCTTATAAAAGACCCCACAGAGTTCGCTCGCCCCTTCCACTATGTGAGAACACAGCAAGAACCAGCTATCTGCCAGCCAGGGAGCAGGCCTTCATCAAGAACCAAACATGCTAGCAACCTGACTTGGACTTCCAGACTCCAGAACTGTGATAAATAAATTTCTGTTGTTTATAAGCCACCCAATCTATGGTATTCTGTTATAACAGCCCAAACTGACTCAGACACTAGGCTAATTGTTTCTAGCTGTTTTCAGAAAATATGAGAACCTATCTCTTTACCATCAAACATTTTCTTAGACCTCCACATGACAATACCTACTTCACTACTGATGGTTGAGAAAACATTGTGACAAATAGTAAGTGAATCCCAGGATATATACATTTGAAAAATGCTACATACATGTGCAAGTAATATATTGAATCAATTTCCTGCAAGTATTTTGTGAAATGCTTAAAATAATCTTATCCCTCCTCACTTCTGAGGCTGTTGTCAAGTGGGCATTTTGTCTCTTTTTTCCTCCTACTTCCTTGTCCTGATATGGCCACCAAGCCTCCTCCTCAAACATTGTTGCTATGGGACTGGAATTCAACGCTCTGACCAATCAAGCCCACTGTTACTTTATTATTGATTTATCCATCTTCTGTCCCTTGTGGTACACTCACATGTGAAACTTGGGGCAAAATCTCCTTCCACCACTGTCGAAGCTACCCTATTTCAGTTCTCCCAACTCTTCCCTGAATCCCAGTTCTGATGCCTCCATGTTCCCCATTCCATAGGCCAACTTCTCTGTCAGGAATGAGGAAAGTGTATCAGGATGGCTTCACTAAGGAGATACTCTTTGAACTGGGCCTTGAGACATAGGCAGGGGTTCCACAGGCAAGGATAAAGGAAAAAGTATTCCAAAATGAGGTAAGACTATATAAAGTGTCGAGCAGTGGTTATAAGAATAGCAGCATGTGGTAAATATGCAGATTTCTGGACCTTACTTCCAGAGATTCTGACTCAAAAAGTTTGAGTAGGGCCCAGAAATCTAAATGTTCAACAAATGACAGTGGTGGTTTATAGATCACACTTTAAGAAACACTGATCTACAAACAGGTTTAGTGTGTCAAATACAATTTGCTCACCTGTGGAACGGTGCAGGGAAATCTTGTTGAGGGTCTACAGTGTTAGTTGGGGCTCATTTGAAGAGATTGGGCCACATACACCCAGAGATACAATCCTGATCCCCTGGTATTGCTGAGTAATGGCATACTGAACAAATCTTGCCTAAGAAGGAGCTAGTTATTCCTTTATCTGTCTTTCTAACTCCATAAAAGCCAAATTTTTAAAGGATATAATGTGCATTATTTTTTTCTCCTGCAAATCACAAGACAAAAGATGTTTCTTCTGTATACCTAAACACCATTATGTCAAAATGTTATGACACTTTACATTTTAAGACGGCACTTGACGGTATTTGGCCTCAGAGCTCTCAGCACCTGCATTAAGGTAGTTTCTTCACATGAACCAAAATGCACTTGTAAGTTGGAGATGGAGGAGTGGGGTGAAGAGTGTGTTTGCACAGATGAGAAAGTGTGTAAACCTGATGGTTAACTCAGTACAGTATGACATAAACCTCATGAAGCTAAGGTTATGAGTTTAATCCACAAATGAACTAGACAACCACTCTCCATCACTTAACAGATTCTACCCTTCTTCCAGCTCACCAATGAGAAACTGTAACTAGGATGGGCATAAGAGTCTGACTAGCCCTGTGCAAGATATCCCAGCTATGTGCAAATAATGTAAAGATATAGATCACATGCTTTACAAAAACTGGTTTAGGAGCACTACTTTTTTTAACAAAGTAAAACTATATCTTTTACCTGAGTCAATGCAAATACAATGGTTTTATGTGCCATCTTTTATACCTTTAGATAAGTATGTTAAAGCATTCTTCTAACTGAAAGTCAAGCAGAAGGGAAAAAAGTGTGGTTAGTGATGCTTTGTAGATGGATATAAAATGGGGGAGAGTACTCAAGCAAGGTAGTTTCAAAATGCAATGGTTGGATATACAATTTTATTTGTCAATCACACTTCAATAAAAATAAAAACAAAATGCAATAGTTGGTTTTACTGTCTAAAGGGAAATATAATTTTCACATGATTCATTGGGTTTCTCAATCTTTCTCTGACTTCCACTAAAGAGCATACAAGAAATTAAAAATCCCATCAAGAAAAAAGATCAAAGTAGCTGTCTTATGCTTGAATGGCCACTGTCATAACTCAAGCAGGCTTAGGCTCAAGGCATGTTGGGACCTTGCCAATAAGGCACCTTAATGAATTGGAAAGATGATGGGACTAATCTAGATAGAAACTGAGAAACTGGTTCCAAAGGCTAGCTTGTGAGAAGGTAGCTTAGTTTCCCAAAGGACATGATGGCTTCTGTCTTAAACTTGGAAACACTCAGTATTGGTCTACTACCCAATAAAGTCATTGACTAAATCAGTAAGGAATCCAAGAAGTAATCAAATACTTAAAAAGTAGACAGTCAGTAGTCAGGTTGTAACTGATTCTTCCATCTATAATATGTTCTAAAACCAGCAGCTAACCAAAAGGGAACAGTATCTAACCCCTCAAGAAGGTACTGGCAAGAATTTTTAGTGTATTAGAGACCTAGTTAACTAGGTCAATGTTTCTGATAGGATTCCATCATGGATGGTCCTGGGTAATAATGATGACAAGGTGGGGGTCTAGACTTGACCTCTGAAACTACTGCCTCCTGATGAGTTAACACAAATAGTGGACATAGCGTGGTGGTTGGCACAGAATAAGTCCTGGATAAGTGTTAGTTATTATTACAATAATCACTTAGAAAACTGTAACACACCTTCTTGGTTACCCTTGCCTTTCACTAGGCCAATTATAATGCCTATTTGTTTTCCTCAGCCTCTGTTCCTCTCTTGTTGTGACTTAAAAACCATGTAGGAGTCCAGAGTTGATAAGTACACCAGGTCTGGAGATAAAGAATATGACAATTTGAAAAGGTCAGACTGAGGATGACAAATGCAGTACTGCATGGCAGTTAAGACTATGGGCTCTGAGATCAAACCACCTGGATTAAAATCCTAGCTTGTCCATACTGAGTAACCTTAGGTAAGCTGCTTAACTTGCCTGTGCCTCTGTTTGACCCTCCACAAAATAGGCATGATAAAAACATCTGGGGACCAGCCCCATGGCCGAGTGGTTAAGTTTGCATGCTCCACTTTGGTGGTCTGGGGTTCACCAGTTTGGATCCTGGGCACAGACCTATACACCACTCATTGGGCCATGCTGTGGTGAGATCCCTCATAGAGGAGCTAGAATGACTTACAACTGGCATATACAGCTATGTACTGGGGCTTTGGGGAGAAAAAGAAGAGGAAGATTGGCAACAGATGTTAGCTCTGGGATAATCTTCCTCACACACACACACAAAAATCTCACTGGGGACATCAGCATCATGGCAGAGTGAGCTCTCCCTGTAAACTCTCCCCTCTAAGATACAATGAAAAGGACATTCACTTTACAACAGAGGACCTCCACACAACACAAAAGACATCTGAAAGACCCATGTAGCCATACATCAGAAGGTAGAGGTGCTGGAGCCCCTCCCCACCAAGGAAGAGGAAGGAGGTAAGAGAAGTCTCCTCTTCCTCCCAAAGTGGAGTGACCCATGGACTACATGCAGCTGCGAGAGGAAAAAGAGGAGGGGGCAGCCCTCCACAGGAACACCATCACTCTCCAAGGTCCCTGACAGCCCAGAGGAAAGCACCACACAGAGGTGACTAGCTAACGTGGGAGTGTCTTCAACAAGCTAACACCCAAGGAGAGCAGATAGCAAAAGCAGAGTGAGAAGCCCCCAAGATCACACAGGAGAAAGAAAGCACCCTGGCCCCCCAACCCAGTGCCCCAGTTCAGGAGCTGGGAGCTGTGCTAAGGATAGCAGCAGGCTCAGAATATGCAGCCCTTGACCCACACCCTGTGGCTGCAGGTCAAAGCATCAATCAAATACCACAACCATGCTGAAGCACAAATACATGCCGTCTAGCAGTATGAAAAAAATATATTAAATCTCTAGACCAGAAGGAAAATGACAAGTACTCAGAAATCAACACTGAAGGCAAGTAAGCCTACAACCTAAATTACAAAGAAATCAAAATAGCTACCATAAAAAAACTCAACGAGGGGCCAGCCCAGTGGCACAGCAGTTAAGTTCACCTGTTCTGCTTTGATGGCCCAGGGTTCACCAGTTCAGATCCCAGTTGCGGACATGACACCACTTGGCAAGCCATGCTGTGGTAGGCATCCCACATATAAAGCAGAGGAAGATGGGCACAGATGTTAGCTCAGGGCCAGTCTTCCTCAGCAAAAAGAGGAGGATTGGCAACAGATGTTAGCTCAGGGCTAATCTTCCTCAAGAAATAAAATCTCAATGAGTTACAAGAAAATGCAGATAGATCAATGAATTCAGGAGCTACTTCACAGAAGAGATTGAAACTATAAAGAAGAACCAATCAGAAATATTGGAGATGATGAAACCAATCAGAAATATTGGAGATGAAAAACACAATGGATGAGATAAAGAAGAATATGGATTCCCTGATCAATAGAGCTGATATTATGGAGGAACGAATCAGCAATATTGACAGAAATATAGAAATGCTTCAGATGGGGGAGACAGAACTAAGACTAAAAAGAAATGAAGAAACTCTGTGAAACTCAATTAGGAAATGCAATATAAGGATTATAAGTATTCAAGAGGGAGAATAGAAGGAGGACGGAGCAGAAAACTTGTTCAAAGAAATAATAGCAGAGAACTTCCCAAACCTGGGGAAGGAGCTGGAAATGCAAGCAAAAGAAGTCAAAAGATCTCCTAACTATATCAGCGTAAAAAGACCTATTGCAAAGTAGATAGTAGTGAAGCTGGCAAAAGTCAATGTCAAAGAAAAAATCCTAAGGGTAGCAAGGCAGAAGAAAATAACTTACAAAGGATCCCCTATCAGGCTTTCAGTGGATTTCTCAGCAGAAACCTTACAGTCTAGGAGAGTGTGGAATGATATATTCAAATCTTTGAAAGAGAAAAACTTTCAGCTAAGAATACTCTATCCAGTGATAATGCCCTTCAGGTATGATGGAGAAATAAAAGTTTTTCCAGATAAACAAAACCTAAGGGAGATCATCGCCACAAGACCTCCCCTACAAGACATCCTCAAGAAGGCCCTCATAGCTGAAAAAAAAAGAGAAGAAGAAAGGGGTTACAAAGGCCTGAGTAAGGAGATAAACAGGTAGACAAAATCAGAAAATTGCAGCTATCCATCAGAACAGGTTACCAAACACCCAAGTATAATATTAAAGATATGGGGCCAGACTGGTGGTGCAGTGGTTAAGTTTGAACATTCTGCTTTGGCAACCTGGAGTTTGCTGGTTTGGATCTCAGGTGTGGACCTATGCAATGCTCATCAAGCCATGCTGTGGCAGGCATCCCAAATATAAAATAGAGGAAGGTGGGTATAGATGTTAGCTCAGGGCCCATCTTCCTCATCTAAAAGAGGAGGATTGGGGGCCAACCTGGTGGTGCAGCAGGTAAGTTCACACGTTCCACTTTGGCTGCCTGGGGTTCACCAGTTCAGATCCTGGGTGTGGACATGGCACTACATGGCAAGCCATATTGTGGCAGGCGTCCCACATATAAAGTAGAGGAAGATGGGCACAGATGTTAGCTCAGGGTCAGTCTTCCTCAGCAAAAAGAGGAGGATTGGCAGCAGATGTTAGCTCAGGGCTAATATTCCTCAAAAAAAGAGAGAAACATTAAAGATAAAGAGAAGGAAAACATCAAAAATAAATATAATCTTGTCATTGTAACCACAAACTCCAACACAAGATGGAATAAGATGTGACAAAAACAACTTAGGAGGGGAAGAGGATAGGATGGAATCAGCTTAATCTAAGGAAATAAGAGGTTATCAGAAAATGGACTATCTCATCTATGAGATTTTTTCATACAAGCCTCATGGTAACCAGTAAACAAATAAGTAAAACAGAGACACAAATAATAAATAAGGAGAAAAGTAAGAAAGCCAGCACAGAAAACTACCAGCATACTAACCAGCATAGAATTGGTAATCTGAAATACATGGGACAAGAAACAAAGGAAATGCAGGAGAACAGGAAAATGAGCAATAAACTGGTAGCATTAAGCCATCATATATCAATAATCACTCTAAATGTAAATGGATAGAATTATCCAATGAAAAGACAAAGAGTGACAGTATGGATTAAAAAACAAAACCCAACAATATGCTGCCTCCAGGAAAAACATCTCAGCTCCAACAACAAACACAGGTTCAGAATGAAGGTATGGAAGAAGATACTCCAAGTTAATGGCAATCAAAGAAAGCAGGCATTGCCATACATATATCAGATATAGTAGACTTCAAGATAAAACAGGCAAAGAGAGACAAAGAGAGGCAGTATATAATGATAAAAGGGACATTCCACCAATAAAAAAATAACACATAAATATCTATGCACCCAACACAGGAGCACGAAAGTTCATAAAGCAACTAGAAACAAACCGAAAAGGAGATATTAACAACAACACGTTAAAAGTAGGGGACCTCAACACTCCACTCACATCAATGGATAGATCATCAAGACAGAAAGTCAACAAGGAAACAGTGGAATTAAATGAAAAACTAGACCAGATGGACTTAATAAATATATGTAGAACACACCATCCAAAAACAGCAGAATAAACATTCTTCTCCAGTGTGCATGGAACATTCTCAAGGACAGACCATATGTTGGAAAACAAGGTGACCCTCAATAAATGTGAGATTGAAATAATAATAAGCATCTTTCCTGACCATAATGCTATGAAACTAGAAATTAACTACAAGAAAATAGCTGCAAAAGGGACAAAGATGTGGAGACTAAACAACATGCTACTGAACAACCAATGGATCACTGAAGAAATTAAAGGTAAAAGCAAAAAATATCTGGAGACAAATGAAAATGAAAACATACTATACCAACTCATATGGGATGCAGCAAAAGCAGTCCTAAGAGGGAAATTCAACACAATACAGGCTCACGTTAAAAAACAAGAAAAATCCCAAATAAGCAATCTCAAATTACACCTAACAAAACTAGAAAAAGAAGAACAAACAAAGCCCAAAGTCAGCAGAAGTGAGGAAATAATAAAAATCAGAGCTGAAATAAATGAAATTGAAACAAAAAAGTAGAAAGGATCAATGAAACAAAGAGCTGGTTCTTTGAGAAGATAAACAAAATTGACAAACCCTTAGCCAGACTCACAAAGAAAAAAGAGAGAAAGCTCAAATGAATAAAATAGAAATGAAAGAGGAAAAATTACAATGGGTACCACAGAAATACAAAAGATTATAAGAGAATACCATGAAAAACTATAGGTCAACAATTGGATAATCTAGAAGAAATGGATAAATTCTTAGACTCATACAACCTTCCAAAGCTGAATCAAGAAGAAATAGAGAATCTGAATAGACCAATCATAAGTAAAGAGATTGAAACACTAATCAAAACCCTCCCAAAAAATAAAAGCAAGGACCAGAGGGCTTCCCTGGAGAATTCCACCACACATTCAAAGATTTAATACCTATCCTTCTCAAACTAATCCAAAAAATTGGGGAAGACAGAGCACTTCCTAACACATTCTACAAGGCCAAAATCACCCTGATACCAAAGCCTGACAAAGACAACACCAAAAAGGAAAACTATAGGCCAATACCATTGATGAACATAGATACAAAAATTCTCAACAAAATATTGGCAACCCGAATACTGAAATACATCAAAAAGATCATACAACATGATCAAGTGGGTTTTATACCAGGAACACAGGGATAGTTCAACATCCACAAATCAAGCAATGTGATACACCACATTAACAAAACGGGGAATAAAAACCACATGATCATCTCAATAGATGCAGAGAAATCATTTGACAAGATCCAACAGCCATTTATGATAAAAATTCTTAAGAAAATGGGGATAGAAGGAAAGTACCTCAACCTAATAAAGGCCATATATGACAAAGCCACAACCAACATCATACTCAGTGGGGAAAACTGAACACCACCCCTCTGAGAACAGGAACAAGACAAGGGTGCCCAATCTCACCACTCTTATTCAACATTCTACTGGAGGTTTTGGCCAGAGCAATTAGACAAGAAAAGAGAATAAAAGGAATCCAACTAGGAAATGAAGAGGTTTAACTCTCACTGTTTGCAGACAACATGATTTTATACATAGAAAACCCTAAAGAATCCATCAGAAAATTATTATAAAAAATCAACAAATACAGTAAAGTTGCAGGATACAAAATCAACTTAAAAAACCAGTTGCATGTCTATACTCCAATAATTAACTAACAGAAAGAGAACTCAAGAATACAATCCCATTTACAATTGCAATAAAAAGAATAAAATATCTAGGAATAAATTTAACCAAGGAGGTGAAAGACCTATACAATGAAAACTATAAAACGTTACTGAAAGAAATTGATGATGACATAAAGAAATGGAAAGCTATTCCATGCATGTGGATTCGAAGAATAAACATAGTTAAAATGTCCGTATTACCCAAAAGCAATCTACAGATTCAATGCAATCCCAATCAGAATCCCAATGACATTATTCATGGAAATAGAACAAAGAATCCTAAAATTCATACGAGGTAACAAAAGACTCCAAATAGCAAAAGCAATCCTGAGAAAAAAGAACAAAGCTGGAGGCATGACAATCTCTGACTCCAAAATGTACTACAAAGCTATAGTAATCAAAACAGCATGGTACTGGTACAAAAACAGGCACAAAGATCAATAGAACAGAATTGAAAGCCCAGAAATAAAACCACACATCTACAGACAGCTAACCTTCGACAAAGGTGCTAAGAACATACAATGGAGAAAGAAAAATCTCTTCAAAAAATGGTTTTGGGAAAACTGCACAACCACATGGAAAGGAATGAAAGTAGACCATTATCTTTCAACATACACAAAAATAAACTCAAAATGGATCAAAGAGTTGAAGGTAAGACGCGAAATCATAAAACTTCTAGAAGAAAATATATGCAGTACACTCTTTGACATCAGTCTTAAAAGGATCTTTTCGAATACCATGTCTTCTTGGACAAGGGAAACAAGAAAAAATAGACAAGTGGGACTTCATCAGACTAAAGAGCTTCTGCAAGGCAAAGGGAACCAGGATCAAAACAAAAAGACAACCCACTAATTGTGAGAAAATATTGCAAATCATATATGTGACAAATGGTTAATCTCCAAAATTTAAAAATAACTCACACAACTGAACATCAAAAAACCAAACAACCCAATCAAAAAATGGGCAGAGGATATGAACAGATATTTCTCCCAAAAAGATACACAGATGGCCAATAGGCACATGAAAAGATGTTCAACATCACTAATCATCAGGGAAATGCAAATCAAAACTATACTAAGATATCACCTTAGACCTGTTAAAATGGCTGTAATCATCAAGACAAAAAATAGCAAATGTTGGAGAGGTTGTGGAGAAAAGGGAACCCTCATACACTGCTGGTGGGAATGCAAACTGGTACAGCCACTATGGAAAACAGTATGGAGATTTCTCCAAAAACTAAAAATAGAAATACTGTATGACCCAGCTATCCCACTACTGGGTATTTATCCAAAGAACTTGAAATAATTCAAAGAGATTTATGCACCCCTGCATTCATTGCAGCATTATTCACAATAGCCAAGATGTGGAAGCAACCCAAGTGCCCATCAACAATGATTGGATAAAGAAGATGTAGTATATATACACACAATGGAATATTACTCGGCCATAAAAAAAATCGTCCCATTCGCAACAACATGGATGGAACTTGAGGGCATTATGTTAAGCGAAATAACCCAGACAGAGAAAGACAAACATCATATGATTTCAGTCATATGTGTAACAAACAAACACATGGACAAAGAGAACAGTTCAGTCGTTACCAGGGGGAAGGGGGCTGGGGTTGGACACAAATGGTAAAGGGGAGCACTTACATGGTGATGGATAAATAATAATGTACAACTGAAATTTCACAATGTTGTAAACTATTATGACCTCAATAAAAAAAATCTCATTGTGTTGTTGCAAGAATTAAATTGATACAGTATATGTAAAGTACTTAACACGGTACTTAACACACAGTAAGTTCTCATTAAGTGTTCACAATTGTGCCTACTCTTTGCTCATTCAGGACTGGCTCAGGAAGCATGACTAAATCTATACTTTTGGATATCTGTGGGCTCAGCTGGGAAGAGCTGAGGAGGAGAAACAACAAAGGCAACAGGGCAAGAACTAATAAGTCATGATGGTACACAGCTGATAGAGACTTGGTGCGGCCCCTATTGGAAGATATATTTAAACTTTAATAGAGTCCTTAGGTCCCTTAACCTGAAGCAATCATTTCAATGCAGTTATAAATACTGTGGCATATCTAAGGGGAGAGACTTGATGGCAGTCAAAGACTTTCAACCCCCCTCACTCCAAAGCATGTAGGCAGCTACGTACAACACCTAGGGAATAGGCCAGGGAATGCTTCGTGGAAAGTCAGGCCACAGGGACTGCCTGTGGATCTCTTTGCTTTGTAAGAGTGTCCCAATCTAGTTTGACTAGGGAAGATTTTTTTTTCATTCATGCTAGCAATTTTTCTATTGTAGTGCTTTATTCAATGTTAACCCCACACCCAGCTAAAATGGCAGTTATCAAATTTGACTTAATGAAAAGGAAACTAATGAGTATAACTAAGGTGATTAACCAAAATGAATAACCAATTTAGGGAGGAGCGCTGGCTCAGCAGGGACACTGTTCACTTCCAGGTGTGGGCTTCAAATTGCAGCTTCCGGCATCACTAGAAAGAAGTTTTTGAGGGAAGGGAAATCACCCCAGTTGACAAACATCCAGCACTCCTGTTATGCCTAAACAGCCACTCTTTCTTCTCCTATGCCCTCTCAGGCCCTACCCTTTTCAATCTCAGGGTGACTTCCACAAAGTGAATAATATTTGCATTATGAAAAGCAGGAGAACACCTAAGAGCCTGGGCTTTCCAGTCAGACAAACCCGAGAATGCATCCCAGCTCGTCTACTACTGTGTGGGCTTGAGCTAGTGATTTCACCTTGATAAGCTTCAGTTTCCTTATCTGAAAATGGAGGTCAAATTGGTAACTATCCCATAGGGCTGTTATAAGGATTTAATGAGATCATTATTTGATTCAACAAATGTTTATGGAATGTCTATTTTATGGCTGGCTGAGACTGTGCTAGGTGCTACAGACACATCAGAGAAAAAGCTAGACATGGTTTCTGCCCTCATAGAACTTACAGTCACAAGGGGAGACAACAGTGTCCCCTCTATGCTATAAATAGACTTTATTCATACAGCGACACAGCAGCAATTAATGGTTGGATGTGTTTTAGCAGCTAGAAATTAGGGCTCTTGTCCACCTTTAACCCAAACAATACTACCTGCCTGAGACTGTATTTCTGAAAAAGTGCCTTCTCCCCAGGTTGCCTCATTGTTGTGAGCTGCCTGCCTATTACGACATCCTTGTTGGTTTTATTCACTCATTGAGCATTGTATATTATTGGAAATGGAAAAAAGCAAGTGGGGCTTGAAAATAGTGAGGGACATGGAAAGTGGAGGGAGAAGAAAGTGGAGAGTCTGGTAGGAGAAATGTTGCGTCTTTTAAAATATATTAAAGAGTATATATTTTATATCAAGTTCAATTAGAAGCCATTGAAGAGTTTTAGGTAATGCAAAAAGATCATTTTGTGTTTTCAAAAGATCTCCTTTTTACAACATTTTGTAATGAAAATTTTCAAACTTACAGAAAATTTGAAAGAATTTTACAGTAAACACTCACATACCCACCGAGTCTATAATTTATATTTATTAGACTTGCCTTGTTACATTTGCATCTATCTAGCTATCCTTCAATGCATGCAGTCCATCTTATTTTCACATGCATTTTAAAGTAAGTTGCAGTATCAATACACGACTTCACCGTGCATATAATTAACTAGAATTCAGTATTTGTTCATGTTATTTTTTTCTTTACCACTAAATGATCACTTTTTAAAATCTGAATGCAGAATAGCAGTTACCTCTGAGAGGGGGCTCAAAGAAGTCTTCTAGGATACTGGAAATATTCTACATCTTGTTCTGGGAAATAGTTAGTTACATGAGGATATACATATGTAAAAATTCATCAAGCTATACTCTTAAGATTAGTGCGCTTTGTACATAGCTCTTCGTGCATGTCATACCTCAATTTAAAAATCAAAAAGAAAAAATCTGGGGCCGGCCCCGTGGCTGAGTGATTAAGTTCACACGCTCCGCTGCAGGTGGCCCAGTGTTTCATTGGTTCGAATCCTGGGCGCGGACATGGCACTGCTCGTCGAGCCACGCTGAGGCGGCATCCCACACGCCACAACTAGAAGGACCCACAACTATGAACATACAACTATGTACCGGGGGGCTTTGGGGAGAAAAAGGAAAAAAAAAATTTTAAATCTTTAAAAAAAAAGAAAAAATCTGGCCAAGGTATAGACACAGATTGGAAGGGGACAAGTATGTAAGAGGTAAGACCAGTTAGAAAGCTACCATAATCCACAGAGAAAATGATGGTAGCTTCCACTATGGTGGTGGTATTGAAGAAAGAAAGAAATAGACAGATTAATATATACTTTTGGAGAAAACCTATCAGAATTTGCTGAGGTTCTGTATGTGGGGTGCAACTGAATATTTGGTGGTGCCATGAACAATAACAGGATGCACAGAAGGAAATGCAGACTGGGACTGTGGTGGAAGAAGCTGTAGGAGTCAGAGTCTGATTTTGAAAACTTTGGGTTTCAGTTGCTTCTGGAATGTCCAAATGTCAATGTCAAGTTTTCAGACGCATATATGGGTCTAGAGCTCAAAAGAGGTCTGGAGTAAGGACAGGAATATGGGAGTCATCAGCACATAGATGGTATCTGAAGCCAAGATAATGGATGAGATTACTTAGGGAGAGAATGTAGCATGAGAGGCAATGAGACTAGGGATAATTTGTAAAGAATTTAGCACATGCACTACACATAGTGAGAAATTAACAAATGGTAGTTGCTCTTATTATTCCATCATCATCATCATCATCATCATGACTAGGCCTAACATAACAAAAAGGACAGCTTGATAGGTAGGAAAGATACTGAGCCTAGAGTTAACTTTAAGAGCTCAAAGACACGGTTATCTTTTTCTGCTCACTCTGTTTGTGAATAACACAAAAGATAGATGCTTGAAAAAGCAGGATATTTTAATTCCAGACCATTTAGAAAACATGTAATGAGTACCTAATCTGGGACTAGGCACTACAGATACTAAAATGTATAATAAGAGCATTTCCATTTGGGGGGCATCTACTGTATCGGGTACTCTATAAGCATTATCTCATTTCACCCTCACAAAGACTCTCTGCAGTGGTTGGTATAATTATCCCCATTTTAATGATGAAACCAAGTCTCGCAAAGGTTAAGTAACTTGTCCAGTATAAGAAAACTACTAAGTAGAAGAGCTAGGATTCAAACTCACAGCCTGAATCCAGAATCCATAGTTTTTCCACTATGTTACATTACCCCAAGCTCACTCAAGGAGATAAAACGTAGTCATAAAAACTCAAATGAAAAATATTTAAAAATTACTAAAAATTAAAAATTACTAATCTTGTAAGCCACATTAGACTAAACAATAATAAGAATACTGCTCTTTGTGCCAGGCAGTATTCACAGTGTTTTACATATATTAACCCATTTAATCCTCACAACAGCCAACTTGAGGAATTAAGCACTATTGTCATTCGCCTTTTATAGGTGAGGAAACTGAGGCACAGAGAGCTTAAGTAACTTGTCCAAGGTCCCACTTCTCATAATGATGAAGCTTGGATTCAAATTCCGACAGTCAGGTTCAGAGATCAAAAGGAATACACAGGGGAAATCACAGAAGGTTTCATGGAGATGGTAGGATTTGAGCTAGATCCTAAAAAACGGTAGGATTTAGAGAAGCTAGGAAAAAGGCATTCCATTTGAAACAATTTGCATGAACAGCAGCAGCTCCAATTAACAGATACTCCAGAGCAGAACTGAAGAGAGCAAAAAAACGTGAATGCATCTCCCTTAATATCCCTGACACAAGGTTGCCCTCAACAAGCTTGATAGCTCTCTGAGAAGCACAAACACAGGGGAGACCAAAGGTAAAACTTAGAGAGCTGCAGATTAGAGTTGTACAATCTGAATGTCAGTCTAAGAACTGTTATTTTTTGGCTTCAGATCATGTGTGTGTGAGGCTGCAGAGCTTCACTCCAAATGCTAGGCCCTCCAGTCCCTGCCCACTTCCTTTTGTTTTCGTTATTGTTTCCCTACTTCCTGCTGGATAGCTCAAAAACAATAAAGCAACTCAGAAAGCAACAATATAGCTGAAAGGGGCAAACAGTTGATGACACAAGAAGGGTATGAAAAAGTTAAAAGAATCATAAGGTAATAAAACTACTAAAAATGGGCAGGAGGTAGCTACATCAAGCCAGAATATAACTTCACAGATGGAATTATTTACCCATGGCATCCCACTGTCCTTGTGCTGCCCTTGATAAAATACCTCCATCCCCACCCTCAGGAACCTTACTCTCTAGATTTTTTCCGTTTCTATCTTAAGGGACTCTGCTAAATAAGAAAGTTACCCAGATAATGAACCACCCAAAGGAATTCAATAGCATCCCACTCCTCCATACACATATGTGAAAAGATCTGAAATAAATTCCAGGTAATCATTCAAACGTCTTAAAGCCTCAGCCCCAAAGATGGTGGAGCTGTAGGCCCTGAGGCAAATATGGAAGATCATTTTGGTAAGAGGCTCTTTTCGGAGTCTCGATTCATACCACGTAAGGCGGTTACAGGATGGTCATAAGCTCCACTTAAATTGCCTTTTTTACATTTTAAGTTTTTTGGGTTTTTTTTTTTTTTTTTGGTGAGTAAGATTGTCCCTGAGCTAACATCTGTGCCAGTCTTCCTCTATTTTATATGTGGGATGCCACCCCAGCATGGCCTAACAAGTGGTACAGGTCCATGCCCAGAATCCAAACCCATGAACCCCGGGCCACTGAAGTGGAGCACCCAAACTTAACTACAATGCCACCGGCCAGCCCACATTTTAAGTTTTAAAGTTTAAAACAACATTTAGTTTCTTATTTCAAACATGTTATATACACATTGAAGAATACTTGAAAAGTATGTACACGTGCACACACACAGAAAAGAAAGCAAACATCACCCCTAGTTATACTACTCATTCATTAAGTCGAGAAATATTTACTGAGCACCCCCTAGAACTGGTAGAGCAGAATTTCTCACCCCTCATCCCCATCTACCTTCTTACTTATTGGCACCTTTAGTGGTGAGTGGCAATTTTAGCAAAACAATGAGCAACCAATATTAAGAACTGAAAGATTTAAGCCTGCAAACAAAGAAGATTCTAAGTAATCAACTATTCTATGAAGTCATCCTCAATCTTCCCCGAAAAAAAGTCTCAAATGAAAGTTCATGGCTTTCACTGCTAGAGAGAGAGGCAGAATTCTGGGGAAGGGCAGAAGCATACAAAATGGAAGCTGAAGGGTCATTAGGGAAAGAATAGACTTCTGGAGCATTCATATAACTCAGAACTGTATGCTGAACAACCAGAAAAAAGTACAGAACTGTTTTTTGCACCATCCTAAAGATTCAATGCATGTTCATAATTACCAACTCATAAGATTGTGTTCTTTCTGATGATGAGCTTCATCTTGAAGCCCTTCCAGACAATTTAGGGCATAAATGGCAAAGTTGTTACAGGCCAGATGCTGGGGATGCATCACTGAACAAGAACAGCAAACACAGTTCCTGACTTCCCAAAGCTTGGAGTCTAGTTTCCAGACAAACAAACAGGAACTTTCAAAACTGTATGGTAAGTGCTATCATCAGGAAAGCACTGAAGGCTACGAGAGCTGCATTCACGGGGTCAGAGAAAGTTCCCTACAGGAAATGATATCTAGATTAAAATTTTAAAAATGAGTAAAGGTTAGGAAGAAATATTTCTTCAATATTAACAAACTATAAATTATTTTATAGAATGATTTTATTATATGAGCTGATAGGTATGATAAGAATAAAACTGCCTACTTGGTAAAATTTTTTTAAAAAGGGCAATGGAAGAAGAAAATAAAACCACATTGTAAATAACACAAAGGAGAATCAATACTGATGAAAACCCAGTAAGAAATATATGGTACATAGGATAAAAAAAGGGTTCAAAAGGATGAAAATGAACAGAGTTTAACAGAATTCAAAATAAGACAAAAGATATAAAAGATAGACAAAGAAGATCCAATACAAACATAATTGAGGAACATAAGGAATAAAACAAAACATGGACTAGAAAATATTTAAATCTTCTCCAAAAACACCAAAAAGACTCCAAATGTATAGATTGAAAAAATATACCATGACCCTAGAAAAACTGATACAGAACAATTAACTCTAAAACATATCTGAGTATAACTACTGGATTTCAAGAATAAAGAATCCTTTGGGCATCTAGACCAAAAAAAAGATAAAGTCATCAATAAAGGAAATTGTCAGGCTGGTCTTAGATATCTCAAGTGCAACATTCAACACTAGAAGAAAGTGAAGCAATGTCTGTCCACAAAATCTTCAGAAAAAGAAAAATGTAATCTATATCCTGCTACATAGTCTTTCAGGAACAAAAGCAACAAATGTGTTGGATCATACAAAAACTTAGGGGATATCATTCCAAAGAGTACATCTTGAAAAAAACTGCTGGAGGACAAATGTCAACTTACTCAAAAGATGGATGGAGAATCACTGGCAAGTGGATTAGCACTGAGCACAGAAACCATTTAACTACAGGACTAAGACTAAAATAACCCTGGAAATTATTGTTGCAGAATAGAATAGAAATCTTACAAATGAAAATACAAAAACTGTGTAACTTAAAAAAAATAAAGATAGGCAGAGAAAAAGAAGATGGGCTTAATATAGGTGTATTCATTTCTTCATATTTTAAAGCTGAGATAAAAGGATATCATTTAAGGTTGATAAATCAAGTAAGTTGTACAGGCATATTTGAAAGTACGAAACTAAACAAACAAAGAAAATAATATAACCAACTATAGTAATTGGGAGAGGGAAGAGTAGGATGACAGGAAAAGGAGGTCCGAGTAAAATGAAGTAGATGTATTTTGTCTTTGCTCATGCAGAGTCAATAGACACCATTTTTCAAAATTGGAGGATTAAGATTAAACATATGAAGTCATATAATTACAAAGGTAACCATCTGAAGAAGTAAAAATAGAATACAATCTTTATGAAGTATTGGCAGGAATGACTTCTCTCTCCCACTATCCCCACTCTCTTTTGCTCCTCCCTCCCCTATACACGCATACACACACAGTACAAAGCCTTATAAAAACTCTGTGAGGAGTTAATACAGCAAGTCCATTTCACTCAGTTCTTCCTTAAGCATGCAGCCATGGCAATGACCCTTGTTCAAAGTCTGAGAACTTAGCCATAGGAATATTCTCACAGTTACTGATTAGGGAGATTATTCTATAATCCGGAGGCAGTATGTCAGGATGAACTAGACTGTCAGCATGTTTAAAGTAAACATGAAGATTCATAATGTGCACCTGGTACCTGGTTTGGGGTCCACGCTATGGCTAGTCATGTGTCAATTATATCTCAATTGAAAAAAAAAGGCAGTAGAGACTGAAATTTCACCAATTTTTGGTTACAACCAGAATAGAAATAGACCCTAAGCTATTAACTCTTACAGTTTTTCCTATTAGCATCAGTAGTATCACATCTGGCTATATTAAAATATACACTGCTTTTGCCTCCTTTTAAAAGAAGCATGCTTAAGCTCTGAGGTCTTTCTGCAATTCTATCATAGTTACATAATTTACACACAACCAAAAAAAGATGTTTTATTTTTTCCAGTTTTATTGAAATATAATTGACATATGCCATTGTATACGTTTAAGATACACAACATAATGATTTGATAAATGCATATATTGCAAAATGATTACCATATTACAAATTACCTTTTCTTATAACTTCTAAGTTCTCTTAGTAACTGTCAAATATACAATACAATATTGTTAACTATAGTCATTATGATGTACATTACACGCCCAGGACTTACCCATCTTATAACTGGAAGTTTGTAACTTCTGCCGACCCTGTAGGGCCTGGGCCTTGCTTGCTCAGCAGAAACCCCCAGGCCCATTGCAACCATGTGCCCTCTGGCTCCCTTCTGGGCAGGCAGCCCAGCCACTGGGATTTGTAACGATCTGGGCCTGGCCAGCCTGGATCCTCCCTTATCTCACATGAAGAACATCACGTCTTACAGGGACACAAGGCCCCTCCATGTGAGCTACCATTCCTGGGAACACTGGTCGTACCAAGGACAGCTCTTTGGCAAGCATGCAGCCTTTGTTCCTCTGCCTACTTAACCAAGCTTCTCTTAGGGGGCGGTTGCGGGTGCATACTTCTATCCAGCCGGTTGCCACTGGACATTCTCCTTGTAAGTCAGTCCCAATAACCTCTATGTCTCGTTTACAGTCTCCGGGTCATTTCTTCAGTCTCTCAGCACGATATCCTGCTGCCCTAGCCCAGCTGGGCTTGTGGTGGAACACCACCCTCACTCAATTTCCCCATTCTCATCCCCCGCCTCTCGCAACCACCGATCTGTTCTCTGTTTCTGTGAGTGTGTTTTTTTTGGATTCCACATGTAAGTGAGATCATACAATATTTGTCTTTGCCTGACTTATTGAATTTAGAATAATGCCCTCAAGGTCCATCCATGTTGTCACAAATGGCAGGATTTCCTTCTTTTTCCTTCTTGTCTACTTCATGATAGTCATTCCCAAGGTGTGAGTTGATATCTCAGTGTAGTTTTGATTTGCATTTCCCTGATGATCAGTGATGTTGAGCATCTTTTCATGTGCTTGTTGGCCATTTGAATGTCTTCTTTGGAAAAATGTCTATTCATGTCCTTTGCCCATTTTTTAATAGGATTGTTTGGTTTTTTGCTACTGAGCTATATGCGTTCCTTATATATTTTGGATATTCACCCCTTATAAGATGTGTGGTTTGCAAATATTTTCTCCCATTCCACAGGTTGCCTTTTCATTTTGTTGATAGTTTCTTTTGCTGTGCAGAAGAAAAGATGAGTTTTAACTTAAGGGTCCATAATAGAGGACTGCTTAAATAAGATATGATACAACCATATAATGGAATATTATGAAGCCATAACAAAAGAAAAACTGAGACATATCTACATACTGACATAAAATGATCTCCAGATATTTTAAGTGACAAAAGCCAAGTGCAGAATGGTAGGTATGGTATAAACTTGTGTGTCTGTGTGGAAAGAGATCATATATACACATTTATCCTTATGAAACCAGTATATTGAATGAAAATAAAACATGTATTCTGATCAAAATGCAATTTTTTCTTCCAACACCCTAGTAAAAATTCACTCAATGAGAGTAATATTGCCTTGTTCCTGGATAAAAACTCCAACAGGTCTATGACTTTTCTGCTCAATATTTTCCTGTAATAAAAATAATGTTAACTTTGCCTAAATCAAATCTCTCCTTCTAGTTTAGGGTGGGAGGTTACAATGCAAAAGCTCCTTCTGCTAGTCTCTTCTCTCCCTGATCACGCTCTCCTCAACTCCCTTATTTTGGAAGGTCCAGATCAAAAGGGTGGGGGAGTTAAGAGATAAGACAGTTCTTGACTAACTTAGTGCTCTTTTGGGTCTGGCCCTGGGACCTAACAGATAGTTAAAGTGGACAGTTTTATCTCCCGGGTTGCTTCAATGGGCCATCTCTTCTGTTGTTCCTTTGACCAAGCAGATGCAGCTCCACTCCCCATAGGACCAGGAGTTTGGATTGCTAATTGGGATTCTTTCTTCAACCGTTGGGTATCCTGCAGTAGATCTCCTGCTCGTTTCTGCTTAGGTTTCCACACACCTCTATGCAGCTACACTGTACCCGACCCAAGATGACACTATGCCAACTATTTGGAGATTTAAAACTCCAGAAAGGTGAAATAACTTATAATGATAAAAAGGAGCTCAATGGTTTCCTGGAGGCAGGGGTAAAGGGAGGGATGAATGGCAAAGAGGCACAAGGAAAGTCTTTCAGGCAAGAGAAACATTCAGTATCCTGATTTCACAGGTACATAATTATGTCAAAACTCATCACACTGTACACTTTAAGTATATGCAGTACACTTTATGTAAATTATAGCTCAATAAATTTTTTTGTTGAAAAAAAGGCACAAAATTCTTTTTGGGAAAAGAAAATCTAGTGGATACACTACATTGTAAGAGATATTTACTGTTTATCCAATATATTTTTTTAATCAATCATCATGCAGACTCTAACTCACAAAGCTAAAAAAAGAACTGGGTAGGTTTTGCCCAATTTTTTTTAATATGAGAAAGTTAAGGCTTGGGGAAGTAAAATATCCTCCCAGTGCACATGTAAAGCAAGTGGCTGAGATGTGGTTTGACTTCAGCTCGCTGATCTTTCCACTTCACAATGCTCCCTAATTAAGTAGGTCCTTATTAAACAACAGATGGAAAGAGTCTATTTCTATCATAATTGCAATTATTACCTATATAAATTCCACCCTCATCACAATCTGCACAAATCCTTATCAAGAATACTTGGTCCCCAGGCCTGTCTGCTTGGCTGAAATACACTCTTCTTGATTTCCAGTGTTTTCAAACATCTAAATTGACAGATATGATAAACATACGCATTCTGAAAATCTTTAATTAATGATAATATATACTGTCCTGATGAAGAAAGTTCTATTCCTACATATTCTATACCAAAAAGCAGAATGCAGAATAGTGCACATTATAAAATATTATTTGCGTAAATAAAATATATGTATAAAAAGTTTAAGAAGTAACCCAAATGCCCATCAATGGATGAACACATAAACAAAATGTGGTATATACATACAATGGAATATTATTCAGCCTTAAAAAGGAAAGAAATTCTGTCACACACAACAATGTGGATGAACCTTGAGGATATTAACAAACCAGTCACAAAAAGATAAATACTGTATAATTCCACTTATGAGGTATCTGAAGGAGTCTAATTCATAGAAACAGAAAGTAGAACGGTGGTTACCAGGGGCTGTGGGAGGAGGGAAAGAGGAGTTATCGTTTAAGGGGTACAGAGTTTTAGTTTTGCAAGATGAAAAAGTTCTGGAGATTGGTTGCTCAACAATGTGAATATACTTAGTATTGAACTGTACATTTAGAAATGGTTAAGGTGGTAAATTTTATGCTGTTTTTAGCACAATTAAAATAAAAATAAAAATAGTGATTAAAAATTAATGTTTAAAATAAAAATAAAGAATTAGAACACTCTCCATCCAGAAAGTTATACCCATTGGTACTACCTCTTATTTATCTCATCTGTAAGGCTTTCTACTTCTTGAACAATTTTAGTAATTTATGTTTTGAGAAAATTAGCTATGTCAGAGATCTTCAAATTAAAAGCATGGAGTTGTACATGACTTCTGCATAATTCTGAAAATATCCTCAATATTTTAGTTATATTCCCTTTCTTATTTTTAATTTTGTGGATTTTCTCTCTCTTACTTTTATTAGGTCAGGATTTTGTCCCTTACCCTTTTTTTAAGAAAAAGTATTTGGATTTGCATAGCCAATTCCACTGGGTTTCTTTTTTTCTAGCTCATTAATATCTGCTTCTAGCTCTATTAATTCTTTCATCATGTTTTCCATATATTTATGTTGTTCTAACTTTGGAAGTTCAACATTTAATAAAAGAAACTTTGTAAAGCTATGAATTTTCTCTGATTAAAGTTCAGTAATACTTCTTAGATTTAGACACATAATATATTCTCATTATTATTATTTTTTTTGAAGTATTCTGGAATTGTGGCTTTTGGTTTCCTCCTGAAACCAAGAATTATTTAAAAAGAATGTTTTGCATTTTATAAGTGTGTGGAAGGTTTCCATTTGTACATCTATTATTAGTTGCAAATACAACTGAACGATGTACTATGTATGCTTTTTGGAGTTAGGGTTTACCTTGTGGCCAATATGTGATTGCTTTTGTTTTTTTCTGAGGAAGATTCGTCCTGAGCTAACATCTGTGCCAATTTCCCTCTATTTTGTATGTGGGTCACTGCCACAGCATGGCTGCCAACAAGTGGTGTAGGTCCGCATCTGGGAACAGAACCCAGGTGCCAAAGCAGAGCATGCCGAACTTAATCACCAGGCTATGGGGCTAGCCTCATATGTGATTACATTTTAATGTACCCACAGGTACTATAAAATAAGATATAGTTCTTCAAGATAAAGAATTTTATATGAATTGATTAATTCAACTTTATTAATTAAAATAATTAGATTCTCTATATTGTTTTATATATTTTGTGTTTTTATCTGTCATAGAGAAAAAGATATGTTAAGCTCCCCCTTTACCACTGGCATGCTGTCAGTTTCTCCTTGTGTCTGGCAGCATTCAATTATTATATTTGAATGGATCTTATTTTGTGCAAAGGGTTCATAAATGTTACACTTTTACTATACTTTTTTTTTTTTTTACTCTTTACCAGTACTGTCAAATTGAAATGAGATGATGGAAATGTTCTCTGTCAGTGCTGTCCAATATGCTAGCTATTGAGCACTTGAGCACTTGTGGCTACTGAGCACTTGAAATGTGGCTAGTATTACTGAGGAATAGAACTTTTAAATTTAATTTTATTTTAATCAGATTAAATTTAAAATCAAATAGCCACATTTAGCTATTGACTACCCTATTAGACAAAGTAATGCTAAATTCATAACGAATTGCCTCATCTTATGAATGTGGTTGCTTTAGATTACACTTGGTCTATTAATATTATGTTTTGTTTCTGTTTGGATTTGCTGATATATATATCATCCTTCTACTTTTCACCTTTAAGATTCACTTTTAGATGTGTCTTTTGAGGTTCATATATAACAACCTATGTACATAGCATGGTATTTTAAGTTGATTGCCACTTAAGTTGGAGTTTGTTCTAAAAGAACCATATTTTTACTCTCCCTCCTCGCATCTCACGTTTTTGACATCATATTTTCCATCTTTTTATTTTGTGGATCCCTTAACTAATTACTGTAGATATAGATGATTTTACTACTTTTGTCTTTTAACCTTCCTACTAGCTATATAGGTGGTTGATTCCAGAAGTGTCTTTTGTAAACCACAGAAACTACAGGTGGATCTTGCTTCCTAATTCAATATGAGAACTTTTATCCTATAATAGGAATGTCTAACTCACACACGTTTATTGGCATTGCTTGGTCTTACTTCTGTTGTTGTACTAGAATTATGCTTTCTTCTTATTTCCTTTTCTTAATTCAGGTTTTCTTAGATTTCTTTCTGCTTTAGTAATTTGGAAAGTATACTTTCTGCCTTTAATTCTGTAAGAGGTTACTCTAAAATTTAAAATAATTAAATTTATAGTTCTTTCCTCTTGCACTTTCCTATCCCACCCCTCGTCTCCCAGGTAATGGTGGAATAGTATAAGATTTTAGACTTAGTTTTGTATTTTCACTGTTTAAAATGATATCTATTCTTTCAAGGATTATTAATGATATCTGTCTTCTGTTTTAATACCTTATCTATAACATTTTTAGAATACTTCTATGTCTAAATGGATTCAATGTACACAATCTTTTTATACCATAGTCCACATTCTTAAGATCTTTATTTTTTCATTGTCTTCTAGTTGCTTTGAGTATCTATTTTGAGTTGCCCCCCTCCTTTTCTAAGGATTCTACAGAGGGTATAGTTTCTGAGCCCTTGCATTTCCGAAGGTATCTTTATGTTGCATTGTCAGGGTAGAGAACTCCTTGGTCAAAATATTTTTCTATCAAAAATGTAAATGCTGCTCCATTGTCTTATGACATTTACTAATATGCTGAAATCTAGGGTTATCCCTTTTTTTTAATTTAGAGGTGAACTGTTTGTTTTCGTTTTTTGTGTTCCTTTGCTATTTCTTTTTTTTTGACTAGGTACTTGTAGAATTTTTTTCTTTATCCTTGAAATTCAGGACATTTGCCAGGATTATTTAGATGTTAGTCACATCTTATTAGTCTGACTGGTACCTGGTGATCCCTTTTGATCTGCAGATTCAGCCATTGTTTTCATTTCAGAGAGGTTTTCTTCTATTATCCCTTCTATTGCATTTATTCTTGTCTCTTCAAATACCTAGATCAGCCACATGTTGGGTCTCTATTCACTGGTCCATTATACTTATTACTGATTTTCTCATTGTTTTATCTCTTACTCTTTTTCTCTGCATTCTAGGAGAGTTTACGGTTGCACTAAGAATTGCTGATTTTATTTTCCACATTCTCAAACCTGAACACTATTGCTACTTTTTACATATCAGTATCATAATTTTTTGTTGATAGTTGACTATTTTTGATGTGCAAAAAACAGCAATTTTATATGGTTTAAACTAATACAAGAATAGTTACTGCAGCACCAATGGTGATGGCAACAAACTAGAAGTACAATAAATGCCTACTAATATGGAAATGATTGAATAAACTGTAGTATATTCATATCATAAGCTACTATGCTGCCATTAAGAGAACTGTGGAAATTTCACCAAGTCCACTAGGTACTGATTAATAAATAAAAGGTTTTAAAAATGTATAATATGATAACCAATTTTATGAAATAACGATCACACAGAACCTGTGTGTGTGTGTGTTTGAATCAGATTAAGTGAATCTAGAAAAATGTACAGAAGGATAGATGTACACCATGCTGTTAACTGGTTATCTTGGGAGAGTGTAATGAAAATGAGGAGAAGAGGGGAAAGACAAATCCCTCAAATGGTGCCCTTAACAATAAAGAAAGCATTAGATTATGACGCCATTTATGGCAAGTAACATACGTATATGTGTATACACATAATGAGGCACACAAAAGGATGGTCATCCTAAAGTGGTTATCTCAGGATGGTGGGATTTTAGATGCTTCTAACTTTCTTTCTTCTTCCTCCATCCCAACAACACACACACACACACACACACCATTAAAAAACCATAAATACCACACTCACACCTCCAAACACACACAACTTAAGCTAGTTTCCAGTTCAGGAATGCAGGAGCCTAAAGGTAATCAAGAGGAAGCCAGAGCCATAAGTAGCACCGGCAAAGGAACTTTCTCTCTCTTTGCTCTGTTTACTGAAACTTCTCTATCCATGGCCAGACTCAGAACAGCTCCCTTCACAGTACAATGATCTCTACATCATAGAGTCCTGCTAACTTCCTTTTTAGCCCTGGCTCTTCCAAGTTAGGGAGAGATTGTGGGGTCCAGGATTTTTTCTATTTCTTGTGAGTCTGGGATTCTCTCTCTGAGTGGGAAGTTGCAGGACATCTTCCAATGTCTTGTTTTGTTTGGGGGATTTTTTGTGGGGTTTTTTTTTTTTCAATTTGATCCCATCTGCAGTCTATCTTAACTACTTCTTCCTTTCTACATGTCAGACTAAGACAAGTTTTTGACATTTTTAAAAAATTTCCCCAGTCCCTGCAGAATATCCCTATTCCTTAAACTCAAGTCTCTTTTACTTCTTTATTTCTAAGCTCCATTTATTTAAAGTCCACCTACCCATCTAGAATCCTAGCCTCCATTTTTCCTTTCTAGGCAGTAATTCTGGTGATTCTTGCTACAAAGATGTTGAATATTCCATTTCACAGGACCTGAGATAACCAACCAATCCCAATACCTTGAGATTGCCATGGCCCTTGAACCACATTTAAACTAATAACAAAGCTTTAAAAGCCTCTACTCATCTTTAATATAGGCCCCCTAAGCCCTCAGCATCACACCCTCCTGCCCCATCAATGTTTTATGGAATCTAAATTAAAGGCTGTTTTCAAACTCTTAATTGTAAAGCATTACTTTCAATTTTCATAATGACTGAGACCAAATTTAGCTTCTGGGCACTGCTTAGGCTGTCCCTAGCTGGAGAAAGACAAGGGCTGTTTAAACCTATAATCTTCGTTTCAATTCACACTCTCTAATTTTCTGGAATGACGATTTTGACAAGAAAATGCCTGGAAAGACACAAACCTCTGGTCTCACAACTCTGCTAAAGACGTTTGTTGACAGATTTTGACAAAAGGGACCCATTGAGTGCACATTGGGGCAAGTTTCCATATGAATCAGACATCCTCCTCTTTGGCTCCAGTTTTTTCCAATGAGGGCTTCGTGCACTATCTAACCGTCATCTTTCACCTCAGTGGCATTTGTCCCTCAATCATAGAGCACCAGCAGACAAAGAAACACTTTGTCCAAATTCAACTGCACCTGCACAGTAGAGATCTGTTGCTTACAGGAGAGATATAGTGAGAAACTTTCTGGAAGTGATCCAAATAGACTCTAACTAGCTGGAATCAGTTCAAACCATTTTAAGCCAAACTGGTCATCACAAGGTATTGGCAGTCCTGACCAACTCATGACTCAGCACAAGCAGCAGCTACACAGGATGAACAAAGAGTTAAGGCGAGCCATGTTACAAAGACAGAGAGCGAATTAGCAAGAAACCTCTCCTTCTCCCATCCCCAAATAAAAATCTGTCCCTCACAGACCTGCCACAACTCTTAAAATTCCCACCATAGGAATTACTCTTTTAGATTAGAGGGCATCACCAGGTACTAGTCAGACTAATAAGATGTGACTAACATCTAAATAATCCTGGTGAATGCCCTGAATTTCAAGGATAAAGAAAAAAATTCTACAAGTACCTAGCCAAAAAAAAGAAAAAACAAAGAAACAACAAAAACCAAAAATAAACAGGTCACCTCTAAATTTAAAAAAAAAGGGATAACTCTAGATTTTGGCATAATAGTAAATGTCACAAGACAATGGAGCAGCATTTACATTTTTGATAGAAAAATATTTTGACCAAGGAGTTCTCTACCCCAACAATGCAACCTACACATTGTTACTTTATATGTTCATATGATACAAATGACATAGGTAAAAAGGACATATTATTATTCTTGTAATTTGGAAAGAAAATTGAGACTCAAAGAGGCATAGTGACTCCATCCAGCTAGCAACTGACATCTGTACTAAAAGTGGGTCAAAGGACAGAGAAAATTTGATAGGAGGGAAGGGATCTGGAAAGATCCTGAACACTGGGGGACAGTCTAGGGTGGGGCTCCATGGTGGGGGACACTAAGCAACTGACAACACTGGGGGGTGTGGATGTGTAGACAAAGACGACAAATTTTCCTACTCTACAACTTTACAGAAAGTTGGCTTTGTCAGTGGCCTTAGAGCATGCATATCACCATTCAAGGATCTTTCTAAAACATAGCATAGCACTGGGTCTGTCAGTGTTCAAAAATGAAATAATGTGACACAAATCTACTCTACCGAGAATTAAACAACATAGGTTCTGATTCTGGCTCCACTAATTACTAGCTGCATGACCATTTGTGCATTTTTCCATCTACCTCTTTAAACATTGGCAAAAGAAATGTAGCCACAGAGAACTAAAAAGGCCAGAGAACTTAGGACAAGAAGACTGAGGTTTCTTTCAAGGTTCAACAAAAACATTCACTATATGCCATGAACTAATCTAGTTTCTGGGGATATAGAGGTGAACATGACAGGTAAGGCCCTTGTTCATATCAAATTTGCATTCTAGTGCCAGAGAAGACAGATAATAATCAAACAAATAAACAAACAATAAGAAAGATATTTGATAGTGATATATGCTCCACAAAAAATAGGTTTTGAGTTCCGACTGCAAAAACCTGGGGCAAATGACTTCTCTTCTCTGTGCCTCAATTTCCTCACCTTTAAAAGAATGCTAAGAGCTCATGCCAAGCCTATCACACGGATTTGCTACAAGGACCAAATGAAAGTATGGATTGGAAAGCTCACTGTATAATGCAAATTGTTTACATAATCTTTACCAGAGAGAAAGGAAAATCTTCTGACCACTTCACTGCTGTGAGCAAGCAAAGAAACTGAGTATGCCAGAGATTGTTCATCCAAAGACCAGGTATAAAGGGGTATGTTCAATAACAACATCTAAAAGGAGACCAAGCAATACAGACCAAATTGTTCTCAGTCATAACTAGAATTGAGAGTTGGAGAAAATGAATTGAGACTCCAGCTAAATTAGAGAAGATTCTTGTTTCACATATTTGGTTTTTATTGCTGGAATTGATAGGACATAAAAAAGCTAAAATTGATATAATATCAGTAAGTGGCCTCAAAGCCTCCAGCTACAATGACGGCCAAAGCCCTCTTGATTTCTTTAAAGCAAATCCATATCATGCAGACACCAAAAGTGAGTGTTCCCTACCAGCGCTGGAACCAGAGAACTGAGCCCGGGTAAGAAGAGACACAGACAAAAGAGTCTAGATGTATAGATAGAGGTTGGCATCACGGGCGCATGCTTTGTCAAGAAGTTAGAACCCACAGTTGAGGAGTGCTAGATGTCAACTGGAGAGAAGAAATACCAAAAACAAACTTTCAGGCCTACCCTACTGCGACAGTACTAGTCAAAAGCTTAGCAACTTGCTAGAAAACCAGTTATTTAAGTCTATTTTTCTCACTTCTACAAGTAACCTCCTATAGCAGTGGTTCTCAACCTTGGCTGCACATTACAATCTTCTGGTATATTTTAAAAGAAGTTAACGTCTACATCCACTCTCAAAGAGTGGATTTAATTACTCTATGGCATAGTCTAGGCATTGTTATTCTTTTAAGCTGCCCAGGAGATTCTAATGTGCAGCTAGGTTGACAACAACTATATCCACAACTGGATTAAATGGCCACCTTTGATTTGAACAGCACTTCTCACTACTTGTGTTCTCTTAGCTCTTCATTTGCTAGTGGTGCCCAACAGGTCGCAAGTGAGGTGACCGAAAACAGGGAACATTTCAAATTTACCCATAAAAATCCCTTAACCCCTCTCTCTGCTCCTCTGTGACTGCCCCCTGCAGTTTGTATCTCTATCAGAACATGCATCCCGTGTCACACATCACTGGGAGCTGAATATGGCATTTCTCCACCCAAGACCGGGGAATGTGGCTTAGCTGTCCGTCTCTCACCCTGTGCCAACAGGGATATCACGTAGTACTTTCAGAGTCAGTACTGGACCTAATTCTTACTTTGTAGATGAGACAGTAGGGCAAGGGGACAAGGTGAGAGGAGAAGGAAAGAATATAAACAAAGAAAGAGAAAGAGAGAAGGTGAAATGAGGGAAAAAAATGGTTTGCTCCCATTTCAAAACAGAAGTAAAACCAGCAGAAAGCAAGAATTTTTAGAGCTTGAAAAGACTTTAAAGATCATCTGATCCTGTTTCTCAAAGAGTGACCCTTAAACCATATAGATCCTTTGAGGTGCTGCTTAATATGAAGATTCCTGGGTCTCATCTAAACTTACAGAATCAAAGGATAAAGAAACGGCGAATGATCAAAAATCTGAATTTTTAACACAGTCTTTTGCATAGTTCTTACATACCATAAAGTTTGAGAACTCCTAGTCTAAATTCCCTCATTTTTCAGTAAGGAAACTAAGACCCATTTGCTTAAGGTCATAATGCTAATTGGTGGCAAAGATGGGACTTGAACCTTGGTTTCCAACTCACAGTCCGGTGCTATTTCTACTATCCTATGCAGGTGTTGCCAGTGCTGCCTGTGCCAAGGAACATGAACACCAAGATGCATTCTGCTTGTTCCAGAACAAGTCCCTACCCAGTATCACATTTCCTCAGACATCCTATACATATTTTCCAAAATACATCTCTAATTAGAAATAACAACAACAGCAGCAAAACAACAGGAAAAAAACCTCCATGCAAAGGCAACAATGACGGATAATGTTGCAAAGTGATGCCCTTCCCAGGACTATTCACATAATCAACTAAATTCCCCAAAGCAGCAATATCCCAACCATTCAAGTCATGACTCTAAAAATGACAGAAATGCAGGCATCAAACGAACCACAGGCGAGATGTTTGGGGAGCAGGAAGTTACGTTTCTTGGTTTCCCTCAACTCCTGTTATGCATAAAGGCTGTCCTGATTAGCAATAATTTTAAAGAAAATTAGTTTAAAGACAGCAATATTTTTATCATTATTATAACCAGGGAACTCTATGAACCACATATCTAACATCTTCTCCAGAAGTATTGTGGACTGCTCCACAGTTACCTCAGAAAGAGTTTCTCCAGCACATTTCCTGAAGTGGCCATCTGGTACTGAGAAGGCATTTCTAACTAGATGCATGGCTCTTGAACTCAAGTTAGTTGATCTATCCATCTGACTACAATTTTATATTATGCAAGATTGGTTTCCTTAGGGCCCTGTTGGCCCAGGAATTTCTAATTGGCATCTTCTGAGATTGATGTTCCACACCTGCTGGAGGACATGTATCTGAATAGCCTTCATGCATTGACATAAACTGGGAAGTAAGGACTGGCTGTGGCATTTGGATACATTAAAAACATGCAGTGCTTGGGATTTTGTTCAGAGGCCACAGTAAAGAATTAGGAGGTTCAGACGTACATGTCTCCACCCCTACCCAACATCTGAACATTGACGTAAAACATTCCAACACCTAGAGAAGCACACAATTTTGTAACCATCCAAAAGACTAAAATACATGAAGTAAAATATTATACAAATCAGTTATATAGTTATGAAACAGAAATTCCACCTCTATTTGTTCTGTAACTATATAAAGATGACAAATTTTTTGTTATTATTGAAAATTGAAACAAAAATAAACTATGAGTGCCACATTGTGGAAAGGTTTATTACCATGACAGAATGTACACCCCAAATGTGTTCAGAGGGAGTACAACCTCTGTTCAAAGGTGAGTCGTCCTACAGCTGGCAAAGAAGCATTTATTGAGCACTTACTACAGGAAGAAGTGAAAGCTTGGGCCCTTACACTAGAGCTATTTATAAACTACTTTGGACGACACAATATACAAATTGAAATTACATGAGAGAAAGCAGTCAGCATAACAGATATGTGACCTATAGGCAATACTCAACTGTCCCCAACAAGATTCTCTCTTGCTCTCTAACACACACACACACACAACCAGCTAGGGGAATAATCCAAAGAGCAAAGGTTGAAACAGGCCTATTTGCATAAATTATGTCTTGACATCACACTCAATTTTCTAAACATTTCCACATTGTTTCCAGAAGCTATATGGTATATTTTGTGAAATAATCCTGGAAACATTCCCACACTGGCTTTTAACAATGCCTGAAATTTCCACCATTAGTAAAACTTTAAGACAATAATTCTCATCTTACTTGAGTGCAAGGGACATATTGAAATCCGTATGAGGAGAGGGCATGATATTATAATCTATTGAAAAAAGTACATCTGATAGTGATTAAGAGCATGAGCTCTGGACTGTGGCTGCTTGGGTTAATACCACTGAAGGTATATCACTCCTATCTGTGTGGATTCCCTTAAATCTGTTCCAGTCAAGCTTTTGCCCTCACCACTTCACAAAACTGCTCTTGCCAAGGTCAAGAATGATCTCTGTGTTGCTAAGTCCAAAGGTAAATTGTCAGTCCTCACTTTATGTGACTATCAGCAGTATTTACCCTTTTCTCTCTCCAACTTGAAATACACTCTTTACCTGGACTTCAGGTCAACACACTCTCCTGGTTTTCCTCCCACCTCACTGACTTGTCCTTCTGATATTCCCTTTTTGGTTCTTCTTCCTCTTCCCAGTCTCTACATGCTTGAATTGCCCCAGGACTCAGGAAATTTCTTCTCCTCTCCTTCTATACTCACTCTTACTGATCTCATTCAGCCTTATAGTATCTAATCACTGATGTCTCCCAAATTTATAATTCCAGCCAGTGCACCTCCCCTGAACTCCAGATGTATATATGCAACCACTTCCATAATACCTCCCACTTGGCTGTCTAAAATCTAACACATCCAAAACCAAACTCTAGCTCCTCCCTCTCAAACCTGCTCCTCCCATAATCTCTCCCATCTCAATTGTTGACAACTTCCTTCTAATTGCTCAGGCCAAAAACTCTGGTGTCATTTTTGGCTCTTATTTTTCTCTCATATACCATTCCATTAGGTTAGCAAATTCCACTGGCCTACCTTAATAATATTCCCCAAATTCAACCACTTCTCAAGACCTCTAACACCCCCACCCTGATCTAAGCTACCATCATCTCTTACGTGAATTATTTATGATACCCTCTCCTAACTTATCTTTCTGTTTTTGTCACTGCCCTCCTCCACCCTGGTTTGTTCTCAACACAGCAGCTAGGAGTCCTATTAAAATGTAAGTCAGATCATATCCCTCCTCAGCTGAAAACCATCTGATGACTTTCTCAGAGTAAAAGCTGGAATCCTTACAATGGCCTACAAAGAGCCTTCCCTCACTATTATCCCTCTGACTTTATATCCTACTACTCTCCACCTGACTCCCTCCACTCTAACTATGGTGGCCTCCTTGCTCTTCCTTGAATAAACTGATGAAGATTCCACCTCAGATTCTCTGTACTTTTTGTTGACTCTACCTGGAAAACTCTTACCCTGCATATCTACATAACACCTTCCCTCAATCCTTTCATATTTTGCTCAAATATAATTATCAGTGAGGCCTATCGTAGCTCTATTTAAACTGTAACCACACCCTCCATCCCAGCCTTTGACACACCTTCCTTCAATTATTTCCCTCCAAAATACTATAAATTTGTTTTTTCTGTTTATTGTCTATCTCCAGATGCATACACCAGAATTTAAGCTAAATTAGGGCCTGAACTATCATCCACTGTGTTCACTCTCATATCCCTGGTACCTAGAATTATTCCTGGAAGTTAGAAAGTGCTCAGTGCATATATTTGGTGAGTGAATAAATTACTTTAGGTAAGTTATATAAACTCTCTGTGCCATAGTTGGCTCATCTGTAAAATGAGGAGAACACTGCTACCTAACTCATAAAGTTGTAGAGAGGATTACGTGAGTAAATACAAGTAAGGCACTTGGCAAAGTAACTAGCACACAATGAGAATGTAATATTTGTAGCTATTATTATTACTATTATTCATTAAGAGGATATGAATGAGTATAAAAAAAGAGGATGGAAAGACATGGGCTAGGAACTTTGAAATCCAGGCACCTGGTATCTAGGGAGGGAAAGTGGGGTGGTATGGGGGACACAGTACAACTAAGACCTCACTGAAGACTTCAGGAAATGTGTGGAATTTGCACAAAGAAAGTACATGTGATGTGATATATGATATGATATGATGCGATATGATACAATCTGCCTTAAGGTAACCCTGAGGCTGTCCTTGGGCCAACTTTTCCCTTTGGGTTCTAACAGCAAAAAGTTGCTGATTAAGTACCGTTCCTGTGGATGAGCTGAGGTTCATAATGATTCCTGACACCCAGGAAACAAGCAAAGGGCTTGCTCTAGCTCTCTACAAGTCACCAAAGAAGTGTCACATGTTAATCTGCAACTAGAGATGGAGGAAACTTCTATAAGGAAAAGAGGTATAATTTTCAAATAGCAAAAAGCTATTAGAGGCCAGGAGTAAAATTTTAAGAATTTAGAAACATATGAGTGATAGCCTTTTTGAGGCATTCTGCCTTCCTCAAGTTCAGAGTTTAAATAAAGCCTTAAATTAAGCTTTGCAGATTTTGACAGTGCTAGTTGAGAATTTGGATATTTTCTTCCTGTTTGATTATGTTGGGAAAGGGGCCATAGGCAGTTTTCTTTCAGCACCTGAAAACATTTCTATAAAAAATTCATCAACCATTAATTTGTTTCAATGACACCTTTAGCTTTTCAATTCCAAAGCTACACCTGCTGCCATATTGTGAAGGAAACACTTTGAGGTAATTTTCCCCTGCCTGATAAAGGGCAAGCATGATCTGAGCTAACCACTGAAACACTTCATCACAATTTTAAAAGGAGTAGAGTGTTCAGAAAGAATACACAGTAGTGAACACATTGAGACATCACCAAAGTCCCCCATCAGGGGAGAGGGCCTGGGTCACTAGGTAAGCAACCAAGACCAGCAGAGTTGCTAACTGAGGTTGAGGGAAATCTAGAATTGACAGTGGAGGAGGGAGATGATGAGAGCCAGTTGTAGCTGTGAGATCATCTGCAGTTGTGGAAGCTGTAATTTTTCCCACTAACCTGCCTTTCCTAAGTTCCCTCCAGGAAGACAGGTCTATAGAATCTTGGAAAATTTGCAACCAAAACATATTTGAAGAACTGGATCTAAGTTGGTAAGGGGTAGACACTGCGAGGCACTACTCAGATCCCTCTCCAATGAATTATCTACTGTTCCAGTTGCTGGAGCAAATTTAGCAGACATTCTTTAGGTACTAGACCCTTCTGAGATTACCTCAACTGCAGAGAGCCATCTTCCCCAAAGTCATGATCCTTCTTAGGGCAGCCCACATCCAATGACTGCCGCATGAGGGGGTATAAAGGCCTGGCCATTCTGGCCCAACTCAAGAAAACTCTAAAGGACTATTTTTAGCTCCAGATTTTCCTGTGGGGTTAGCTAAGGCTATTGTTGAGTCTGTAACTCAAATTCTCCCTCTGTCCATTCCAGATTCCTTCCTGTCCTTTCTACAGGTATTAATTCCAAGGGACTCCTAAATACACAATCTATAGTCTAAATGCCACCACAGAATCTGCTTTACAGGGAAGTCAACCCATGACAATACAGGAAGTGACATAAGAAATGTCCAGTGCATTATAGTTCATTAAACAGCCATTCAATTAATATTGATTTAGGATCTACTATATACCAAGCACTTTTTCTAGGTATCAGAGATGCATCACTGAACAAGACAGATAAAGTTCCTGCTCTCATGGAGTCTATATTTTAGTAAAGTGACACAAGTAATGGACAAATGAACAAATGAATAAACAATATTTCAAATAGTGATACATATTATGATTAAAAAAAGGTAAAGTGACATGATAGAAACTGAATTGGAGGTATGGCTTTTTTAGACTGTGTGGTCACAAATGGCCTCAATGAGAAAGTGACATATGAGCCAGCGTGCCATACAAACATATAGTAAGAGCATTCCAGGGAAAGGGAACCACAAGTGCAAAGGTCTTACTGTGCAAATCAACCAGGCATGTTCTTGAAAACGAAAAACGATCAATACGGCTGGACTTAAGGGGAAAGTAGTAAGAGACAAAGATGGCGAGGTGGCCAGGGGCCAAATTATGGTAATGATTTTGGGCTTCATTCTGTGTTTATTCAGAAATTATTACAGTATTTCAAGCAGGGCAACATTATCTGATTCATATGTTTAAAATGTAACTCGAGTTACCATGAGGAGAAAAAATTATAGAAGAATGAAAATGGGAAAATCAATAAGAAGTCTAGCAAAGAAGTCCAGGTTTAGGGATAACGGTAGCTTGGATTTGGTGACAAGAATGGAGGTAAAGAAAGGACATAGAGTCTAGATATATTTTAGAGCTACAGCAACAAAGCTTACTGAACATAAAGGGTAAAGGAGGGAGGCCTTAGAGAGGATTCCTGAGTTTTGATTTGGGACACTGAATTATAGTTCATTGGGTTTTTTTCCTCCACTCAAACACATACTGAGAATGTAAAATGGTGGGAATGTAAAATGCAGCCACTGTGAAAAACAGTTTGGCAGTTTCTCAAAAGGTTAAACATAGAACTATCATATGATCTGACAATTCTACTCCTAGGTTTACATCCAAAAGAATTGAAATCAGGGACTTGAACAGATATTTGTACACCAATGTTGATAGAAGCATTATTCACAATAGCCAAAAGGTGGAAACAATCCAAGTGTCCATTGACAAATGAATGGATAAACAAAATGTGATACAATGGAATATTATTCAGCCATAAAAAGGAATGAAATTTTAATATATGCTACAAAAAGTATGGATCTTAAAATTATTATGCTTAATGAAATAAACTAGACACAAAAGAACAAAATTTTGTGATTCTACTTAAATGAGGTACCTAGAATAGGCAAATTTATAGGGACAGAAAGTAGAATAGAGGTTAGCAGGGACAGAGGAGAGGGGGATAGGGGAGTTATTGTTTAATGTGTACAGAGTTTTTGTTGAGGATGATGAAAAAGTTGTGGGTATATATAGTAGTGATGATTATACAACATTATGAATATAGTTAATGCCACTGAATCATAAACTTATGAATGGTTAAAATGAAAAATATTATGTTATGTATACTTTACCACTATAAAAAATAAGTCTGGATTTGAATTCTGGCTCCGCCACTAAATGCATGAATTTGATCAAGTCCTTCAATCTTTAGCACCTCTTATAAAAGTACTGAGGTAGTTAAGTTCTCTAAACCTCAATTTCTTCACCTATAAAATAGGGAATATTGATAGTACCTATTCCTCAGTGCATAACTGTGAGGATTAAATGGACTACATGTCAGGAACTTCACAGAATATCTGAAACAGAGCAAGTCCTCAACAAAAGTTAAGTATACTATTGTGACGGAATATAATTTCTTGCTCTAAGAGATAATGCATTGATAATTAAAAGGGTCAATAACTGAACGCTGTCTCAGCATGGATCCTTCTATGAAATACTATATAGCAGGGATCAGTAAAGTTTTTCTATAAAAAGCCAGAGAGTAACTATATGCATATTAAGCTTTGCAGGCCATACAGTCTCTCTTGCAATTACTTGACTCTGCCGTTACAGCATGAAAATAGCCATAGGAATTACATTAAAAAATGGGTGTGATTATGTTCCAATAAAACTTCATTCACAAGAACAGGTGGTGGCCGGACTTGGCTCACAGACTGTAGTTTGCAGACTCAGTGCTAGACACTTGGCTTGCATAAACTACTAACACATTTGACTAAATTCAGACGTATTTTTGTTTCCTTCCGAATGGACTGCTTTGAAGAATACTGAACCTCTACTTCCCTTAAAACAAATGGTTAACTTTGACTAGGAAATTTACTGACCACTTTTTCCTTGCTAAACACATTAGCCCATGCTGATGTTGAAACATTACCAGATGAGCCCAAAGGGCCAAAAGAGAATTTTGAAACCTACATCTAGATCCCTTCATGACACTTTGCTGGGTTCTGCCTATCTATTAAAATAATATTTACTTTCCTCTTTCATTGTACTGCTATGGAAATTAATATCCACAAAATACTTGAAAGTTATAAGGGTTAAGTATCATTATATAGTTCTGCATCCAAGACCCCTTTATTAATTATGCATTTTTCTCATTGCATTAATTAGGTAAAACATAATAAATTTAACCTTAGTTATTTAGCCCTTGTTGTATCAGTGTATTCATTTTTAATATGGCCAGAGGAACCAAAATGAAAACGTCAATTCCCCTAATTGTACAGGCAGTCAAGTAAGGGCTTGGTCTTGACCCACAATTAGCAAAGGTAGCCACCAAAATGTATGGCTTCAGCAAAGAAGTGGGCAATGGTCTACAGTTTTACTAAAGGATTCCTCTTGGAATTTTCTCTCTAAATTAGACCTTAAACTCTCCCCTTCCTCCAACACACTCTACTCAGGTACTCAGCACTATATTTTTAAACACGAAAAGCTTCATGGGCTTGACCTGATTGAATTACAGTCAGAATCCCCATGGTATTTCTCAGAAATCCAGCACACAAAAAGTTACTTCACCTGCCATTTCTCATTAAGAAGAAAACAGAGAAGCTGTACTGTTCACATTGCTGAGGAAAGAGAGCCTCTCCCAGAACCTCGCTCTTCTTTCCTCCACAGCCCCCTTGGCACTTGTGACTACAGTCTGAAATAAAGTTTAAACTCCATTATAATAAACTGAGAAGCTGTCCAGTTTGTCTTTGTTGATCTGCTCCACCTTAAGCTATTCAACGGACAAAAATTCAAACTTACAAAAACAACTTAATTGGGAGTTTATTTACTCTATTTTAAAAAGGATTAATGACAAGATTATTATAACAGCTTCATAAGCACAAGTTAACAATTTAATTGACAAAACTAGGTATTCACTAGTTAACTTCTCAGGAACATGTCAATCAAAATGCACCTGGAATTGAGATACATCATACATTGTACAAAAAAGTAAGAGACTGGCTAGGACTGAGAAGATTCTGGGTTTTCTCATGCTATTTCCTGCAGCAGGCCTTGAGTTCTCAGCAAAATCATTTTAACTTTTGTTTAAAGAGTCCCTAAAATGGTGTTTAGTTTTAAGCGGTCATTGAAACTTTGTAAAGGAGAACTTGCGAGCCTACACAGAAATACCGTCACACCTGTGTGGGGATTTGCTCTTGTCTACTGACAGAGCACAGCCAATATATTTTTCTAAAATATTAAAGTGTGTATGTGTATCTTTTCCTCCTATTAGACTATAATGTCCTGAACAATGACAAGCTCGACTCCTGCATCGTTTAGGCAGCAATCACCCCTCTATGAACAGTCTCTACTCAAGGACTTGATTGTGGAGGACACTCAGTCAACGGGAACAGTTAACCCAGCACTCAGGTAGCTCATTACACCAAAGTGGAGCCCTAAGTCTTAACACGATCCTCAAGTGGAAAAGAGGACTGAGCAAGAACAAAAGCTTTTGGTTTTAGAAGGTTGTCGTTTTATTTCCTTGTTGTATGTATGACCTTGGAAAATGTACTTAAGCTCTCTGAATTCCAGAATCCTCATTTGTATAATCAGAATAATACATGCGACCTACCTCCCATAGTAGTTTAAGGTAAGCACTGACCTGGATGGGCCCCGATAAACAGTGGTTATTCTTATTCAAATGTTTTGGAAATAGTTTCAACCAAAAGAGAGAGAAAAAACAGAATTTAAAAGTAATCCTGAAAAATCCCACTAATCAGAACCTTCCATGCTTTCCTTATTCCCACACCCCAGCATTCAGGTTAATAGAGGTTTCCTTATCACAGGTGCAAAGAAAGAGTGAAAGTATTTCAGAAGTAGCTGGCTTCTCTCAAGTGACTCAAGTAAAAAATGGAATATCATTTCCAGCAGCTATTATAACTCCACCCCCCCCCTTTTCCAAACCTCAGTTTGCAACCAGTGATAAAAAAACGCAGTCATCTCTCCCTTAAAGCAGCTCTTTGTGGATTCTTCAGTTATTTCTCATGTATTCAGGAGAGACTGACCCAACTGGATATTAGCTGGGCTCCAGGCTGCTTCTTCCCTGATCTGCTCTTGGCTCCCTTAACTTCCAGAATAGACAGCAGGCAGAGAAACAAAAGGTGTGAACTCCAAATAGAAAAAGATGGACGGCGACTTAGCTCCACGTAAAGGTTTATAGTTAGGGTTAACCTTCAATAAAATGGAGTCTACTTTAAGAGATTAATTTCTCTTTATTATCCATGACTCATTAGTGTAGCTAGTCGAAAAAATGATGACATATCTCCTCCTCTTTTCTAACATGAGTCTGGAGGGACATAATATTTAGCCATGCATATGAGACACAAAGAAAATATCTAACAGAAACCTGAGTGTGGGGTGGGAGAGGAGCTGGCTTGACTACTAATAAGATAGAATTCTTGAAGGTTCCTCAACCAAGAAACTATTGTATGCTTCCAAGAGTGATTTCTTAAATTGTTTAAAATCTCACTAGCCTCCAGTCTGACACAAAGGATACCATCTCTTCCTAGGCGCTTCATCAAAGTTTTCTTCTATCTGTCATGGGATACTGAAATTTGACAAATAATAAATTGAAGGAATCTTTGATACTACCAAGAGAGACAGCAGGTGAAATAGCATCTGTAACCTCAACTCTGTCTTATCACAATCTTGAAGAACATATTTCAAGAGCTTTTACTGGAGTTTGCTGTCCTCATAGAAACAAAAGTTCTTTATTTAACAAAACTATGTTTCCCAAGATAGTGATTAAATCTTTTGCCTGAATCTGAAGGGGCAAAAAAGGAAAATATCTTAAAGTAATTATGAACTACACTAAGGTCCATCCTGCGGTTTTAAAAAGTTCATATTCTGTTCCATTTTCTGTTTTACAAGATTCTGTCACTTTATAATCCTTTCTCCCCCCATTTTAGAGTTAATTGCCCCGGAAAATGCTGGGATACCAGAGAGCTCAGTCAGCCAGCCAAGAGAATAAGATAGATGCTCTCCCTTCTCCTGGTGAGGGGATGTGGGATTTTAGTGCTCTCACAGGTCTAAAGATCAAGTCTCTTGGGTTTTCTGGGTTAAGTCAGAAGGCAAAGGGTAGAACACACAAGAGAGTCCACCTGAAAGGAGGGCATTAGCCATCGACCACAAAAAAGAGGTTTTCTGAATAGGGATCTAATGCTCAAATAAGACAGATCTGAGACTTGAGAAGAAGGACTCAATACATGGTGTATATGTGTACAGAAGAGACCACTTTCTTCTAGAATTTTAAAGACTTAAAGGAATATAGTTAATAATAGCTAAATAAATATATCTATGAAGAATTCCCTGATAACTGCCAGAAAGTCTTATTTCCCCTAAGGATATTGTAGTCATAGTCAAACACTCATAAGAAACTTTGCTTCATTAAATAAGGGTTATTTATTAAAATCTTCCCTTAAAATGAGCAAAAATTGCTTTCCCAATAACTTTTATATATTAACTCTAGCTCAGCCCTTCAGTCCAAAAGAGAGCAAGCCAAGTCCCACTTCCTCATGACAATCATTTGATGCTGAAATATTTGAAAACACTTATCTCGTCTTCATAAGTCTTCTCTCTGTAGGTAAAGCAACCTTAATTCTTTCAACCATTTTTTTTGTATGATATGATTTGTAGAGACTATATATTATTTTGTTTCATAAGGACTTCTTTAAAAATTAAGGTTCATGTTGGGGGCTGGCCCCATGGCTGTATGGTTAAACTTCTGCACACTCCACTTCATTGGCCCAGGTTCACAGGTTTGGATCTCAGGTGCAGACCTGCTTCACTCATCAGTCATCTCTCCCTTAAAGCAGCTCTTTGTGGATTCTTCAGTTATTTCTCATGTATTCAGGAGAGACTGACCCAATTGGATATTAGCTGGGCTCGAGGCTGCTTCTTCCCTGATCTGCTCTTGGCTCCCTTAACTTCCAGAATAGATGGTAGGCAGAGAAACAAAAGCTGTGAACTCCAAATAGAAAAAGATGGACGGCTGTGGAGGCATCATACATAGAAAGTAGAGGAGGATTGGAATGGATGTTAGCTCAGGGTGAATCTTCCTCACACACAAAAAAATTAAGGTTCATGTTATTGAAGAGTTTCTTATGTTAATAAAAAAGTTTTAATTAAAAGAAAGGACATGTACATATTTTGATTTCTGCCTCAAGTCTTATGAATCATGTGACTTGTAACTCTCTTCTACTAGCTGGTGACAGAACATTGTTAGAAAATTACAAGGTTGGTTACTAAAAAGTAAATGAAATGTTGAGACAATAAAAACTACTAAATTGTTGAAACAAAAACTACAGTCTCAGGGCAACAGCTTTCTGACATCAACTAACATTCTCACCACAAGTCAATGCTCTAAATTTCCATTATTAAAGATCAGTTGGTTTGCAAACTTATTTTTTAAAACGACAAACTTTTCTTCAAACAGAGGCAATAATAGTGCTATAGTTAAGAGTACAGCCTGGGCTCAAATCCCAGTTTTACTACTTACTATTTATTTAGCCTTGAGTAAGTCATTTAACTTGTCTGTACTTTAACTTCTTATGTAAAATGAGGATAATGTCTACTTCACAGGTTGTTTTGACGATTAAATGAAACAATATGTAGCGTTGAGAACAACACTTGACACAAAGTAATTACTAAATAAGTGTTTGCTATTATTATAACTCCAACAAAATTTTACCAGGAAGCTAAATGCATGCATAAAAGATATAAAAGTAGCCCTCCTCTGTTTGAATAAAACATACTACAGTCCTAATTATACCACAACCCAGCCTAGCCTTATTTCATTCAGGCTCAGAGCAGCACAACTTGAAATCCACACTAAATGATTTCACCTCTTGGAGTTAAAGAACAGTATCATCAGAAATACCAAGTCAAACATAAATTATCTACTACTAATACCCTAGAATGAGTTAATTCATCTTGGAAGGATCAGTCATCTTGGAAGGTACAGAACAGGACTCTCCGAAAAGAAGACAGAGAACAAGGAGGTTTTTCTGCTTTTTTTTTTTTCTTTAAATAAGGAAGAAAGGAGGAATACATCTGGACCATGGCCAACCAGCAAGACAGAACAGGTCTAGGGAGAAGTGCTGTAAGGAAATAATGCTACAGCTGATCATGGTGACAACTAACAAACATTGAGGGTTTACAATGTGTTAAGCGAAAGTACCTTCTGTATATTAACTTGTCAAGCCTCACAACAAACCTATGGAGTAGAGGCTGTTATCATTCCTTATCACCCCCATTTTGCAGATGTAGATAACAGGCACCGAGAGGTTAAATAACTGGCCTAAAGTTACATAATTAGTAAACGGCTGAGCTGAAATTCAAACCCAGACACCCCCAGTCATGCATGAGCCCAATATTAATGGATGTCCTAAAGGAAAGCAAGGCACGAGGAGACAAAAGTCACTAACACTCAGTTGTGCACAGTACCGCCCTGATCTTCTGCAATAAAATCATCATAAGAGTGTGAACTCTGGATTCAGCCAGATCTATGTTCAAATCCTTGTTCCATTTCTTACAGGCTGTGTGGTCTTGAGCAAGACAGTGAATATCTCTGAGCCTCAAATTATTCAATGTTGTCTTGAGGAGTAGAGATCATGTGTGCAAATCACCTACCACCTTTGCACATAGCAAGCTTTCAGCAAGCGATATCATTATTGTTGATGTTCTTTATATTTTCAAAATATGGTATCCATTACTTCTGCCCCCCCCATCCCGGTTTAGAAATAAACATCATCCCCATAGCACTTAAGAGGACACAGATAGAGTAAGTAATTTACACAGAACTGACAGCAGGTCAGCCTAGAGCAGGAAATCAAATCCAAAATTTCTCAGTGCCCAACCCAATCATTTGCAACTTTCAGGCTCCTCTGCCAAATTCTTAAATTGTTCCTCTTCTTCTCAAGTCTGCCTTTCTCATCCAAGGAAGAAAGTAAGCACTTGTAACCAATGTCAGATGAAAATTAGACAGATTTCCTGAGTGACAGGATGATCTTCTTGCATTTTCTGGGGGAGATTGGTTCCTGCCAACCAACTGGCAGAGAAAAAGGTGACAGCAAGCCACATAAGTGCAAGCATCAGTGGGTGGAGAAATGTCAGAAACAAATAAAACTCTTTAAAATATTAAATGCAAACTCATTTACTGGTGGCCACAGATAAGATGGAAGAGTTTACCATCGACAGGGACTGTGACAGTGATGAATGAAACCATTCTGGAACTGTGAAGGAAAGTGGCTGCAGAGAAGGGGGGCAGGCATTTGAGGGGGAGCGGGAGGATGCTGTGGGCGGGGGAACAGGAAGAGAATGAGAACTAGGTAGTGTGGGCTGAGGCATTTTCAGAGGCAGAACAAAAAAAAATAGAAATAATGTTGCTGCTGGTACTTAAAAAGCCCAAGCAGGCATCAATTCCCACCCACCCTTAGTCCCCCACACTCTAAAATCAGGGAAGCTATGGCTTCAAAGGAAGAATGAGGGGGAAGGGAGAAATGGGTAAAATGCATTTTGACAAATGAAATTAAACAGGGTCAGTTATCAAATCCCAAAAGGAGGAAAAGGATCCCATGGCAGGGTCAGTATAACGGATGATGTAATCAGTGAATGCACCAAGGGCTATCCCTCAGCACTTAGGAGGGACTATTATTGAAGGACTAGGGAAGTTTGAAAGTCATTGTTCCAAGTTCTTTTCACTCCCCAGTTAAAAGACGACACGCTGCCAGAAATAAAGCAAGCCTGAGTCATAGTTGGAATTGAAAGAAAGTATTGAAAATGGAAGGTGAGTTATGGAAATAGGTTTGTTCCTCATAAATGAAAATAAAGAATTTTGGCTCACTTCAATTCTCTAAAAGCTACAGGGAAAACATAGAACTTTGCACACTTCATTTTTAAGTACTTGACTATTTTAGTGAATATAAGCATGGGTTTTAGGTTCACTTTCTCCTTTATCCCTCAACATGGCTTTGGTATTTGTGTTTCTCAAGCAAAGCCACAGCATGTCCTGTGAAATCCTTTCATTCACTCTGCAAGCATTTATCATGCTCCTACTGGGTGACGAGTATGGTGTCAGATGCTACAGGATGGGATAGTGTGTAAAGAAGAATAAGATGTAGCCCTTGCCCTCAAGGAATTTAGAGATTAGCTGGGGAGATAATATCAACAGGCATACAAAGCAGGCAAATCCCAATTCAAGGGTGAAGTCACCAATTCGAGGGCAAGTTGACAACACACAAGAGGCCCCAAGGCTGAATGGTAAATGTAAGGGACAACCAAAAAGTGAAGGCAGTTCTGAAAACCAAGAAAATCTTCATTGGCTAGAGTGGCCCTGGAACACATATGAGAGGAGATGAGCCTTGAGGAATGGGTCAGATTTATACAGGGAGGGACAAAGGAGAAAGATCATTCCAGAAAGTGATGATTCTTCTACCACAAGTTTCTCTTCTTTGACTCAAAAATCCCTAGCTTGACAATTAAAAGAAAAAATCCCAAAGGCCAAGTCTCTAGACTTTTCCAAACTCCTTTTAGTAGTAGCCTTATGATCTACCTTTTTTCACCTTTTAAATTCAAAATTCCATTTCTTGGCTTTTAATCTTTCCCTACTTGAGTGGTCCTCAAACCTGAGCATGCATCTGAATTACCTGGGGAGCTTATTAAACAGGCAGATACCTGGTCTCTGATTCAGGCCATCTAGGACAGGACTCTAAACCTACATTTTTAATCATTCCCTCCCAGGTGAAGTCAGTTACAGGTGGTCAAAGAGAGCCACACTTTGAGAAACACTAGTGCTACTCCAACCAAAAATGTATCCCATAACTTAAGTCTCTTGACAGTGCTAAGCCAGAAGGACTTACAGAATAAAAATACAGATATTTCAGATGTGATTCCACATCCTCCTCACCACCACCTCCAACCTCCAGCTGTTTTGTTCCATGGCATACAGAAAAACTGAGTCACAAAGACTTAAAAAACAATCAAAAACAATACACGCACATACATACACACTCACAAAGTAAAGAAGAACATCAAACTGATATGGAAAAACTGGCCCAGGTTTAACTCAAAACCCACAAAGTTCACATAGGTTCAAAGTCAGACAAAAAATATACCCTCCTGTCCCAGCTGGGCTAGCTGTCTTTGCCTGAGCAGTGACCTCAGGTCTATCAATCTAGTAGCAATTAATAAAATAAAAATATAGTTCTAAGCCTTCAAAACCCAATGCACCATATGTTGAATAGCAGAAGCCATGAATCCATTTCTACTTCCCCTGAGGTTAGAGAAAATAGCTCAGTACTTAACCCATACTTCCTAGGCTGCCCAAATAATCCTCCTAAAGCACAGCTCTGAGCAAGGTATTGACTACTCCAAAAGTTGCCACTGACAACCCACAGTCTACTCTATAGAATAAAATGCCGACCTCTTAATCTGACAGTCAAATACCTCCTTTATCTGACTTCCAAACAATCTAGGAAACCTTATCTATCGTTATTTCCACATCCTATATTCCTGTAACACCAGACTATTCCCATTGTACAGACCTATGCCGGACTTTTCCACCTCTGTTGGCACTGAACATGTGAGTCCCTCTACCCAAAATGCCCATAATTCCTGCCCTTTCCCCCTGCCTTCAGATGCCTCCAAGAAGACTTTGCCAGCCCCTAGCCAAAAGTAATCTCCCTCTCATTGGTGTTTCCACCACATTCGGTAGCTCCTTTACGGTACTTAGTATATTAAGCCTGCCTTATACATGATCCTGCATGTGTCTTGTCTATCCTATTAAATTTTAAGCCCCTTGAAGGCAGGTGCCATGTCTTATCCCCCACAGCACTCGATGCAGCAACTTACTAGATTAGTGAATTCTTTCATGCTAGTACAGGAGGGGTTAAACACAGACTGCTATAATAACCGACAGATGGTCTGAGAAAATCTTTCCCATCAGTAGAACTGGCATTTCTCCAATAAGGGCAGACTGGATCTTGTTACTTAAAGCACATTTTCCTACAGACGTGATTCTTTCATTTTTTCTTTATTTTTCAATGATAAGAATCATTTGAAAGTTCTGAGAAATGATAGTGTGATGAGAGCAGCCAAGTTTGATGGTCCAAGCTATTTTCCATCCATCCTTAACTTCCTTTGCACTAGCTTTTAAGCCTTAGACTTAGTTAAGAGAGCACTCTGGGATTTGAGGCACAGGACAACCAATCTTGGCTGAACTGTATTAAAGTGTTGCCCTCCACTCTGGTTTAGGCATAAGCCAAAAAGAGGATGCCCCCCATAAATCAGCAGGATTTGCCAGAACCTCCCCCGCACCTCAGAGCCTCTCCCATGTTATAGAGCTCTCTGGGAAAACCAAGACAAGTTGAAGACAGTCTCTCCTCAAGGAGCTCTCTAGTTAGAGCCCCATAATCAACATGCCCACATTTTGGGTTTTTTTAGAGACAAATTAACTGAGTGTTGACAGATCACTATGGCGATCAGGAGGCACTGGGTTCAGGGTTGACCATAAACACAGGCTTAATGGACAGTTGCCTACACCATGTAGTGCAAGGGCCAAGGAAAATATGTATCTATATACTGTCTTAAATTACCTGAAATTCCATTGCTCCCTTTAAAGGTAAGCCACTAAGGACACCCATTTAAAATGCAAACATTTCCTAGAGCCAGGAGTCTGATAATAATTGCATGGGCAACTTTTCACAAATATATAAGCCAATGAGGAATCAAGCATCTGCTGAACAGGAAGGAACCCCAAACCATGGCTGCTTCTAACAGGTACTTAAGATCACTGCCTTGGCCCTCTCTGTATCACTCACTACCATCTGAAATATTTTGGGTGCCTTTAGGCCCATCTTCAAGAAGCTCTCAATCTAGTGGGGAAGAAAGATATGTAAATAACTAATTTCAATATAATGGGGTAAATGATGAGAGAGGTATGCACAGGTGCTATGGACCCAGAGGAGAAACACAAATACAGCCCCATATGAAGGGGTTGGAGAATGCTTCTTAGAGGAAATGATATCTGAGCAGTGTCTTGAAGTATGAACAGGAATTACCAAAGAAAGGTGGAAACAGTGTTTCAGGCAGAACGATTTGCACGGGCAAGGACATGGAGCAGCCTTTTGTGTGTCTAAGGGTGTAGTAGCGGAGCAGAGGTAGAAAGATCTGTAAGCCATTCAATATTACTGTAGCATCAAGAGTGAGGCAGAAATTAGGAAGAAGTGGGATGGATCATGGCAAGAGACAGATCGTGAAGGGCCTTGTACATCATGTCAGGGGCTTGGACTTGATGTTCAGCTTAATAGGAAACATTGAAGAGTTTTAAGCAGCAGAATGAGACAATCAATCCCCATTTAGGAAAATCAATGGTGGCTGTGTGGAGAATGGATTGAAGAGAGGCAGGACTAGAGGTAGGGAGCACAATTAACAAGCCGGTTCAATAAGCCCAAATATGTCCCCTTTGCCTTTCTCCTCTTCCCCTCCCTCCTCACACACTTCCCTTCTTCCTCTTCTCCCTCCTGCCTTCAAGCCAGTCAGTGCCTCAGGCCTGCCCTTGGCCCTTGGTGGAACTGCAGGTGGCTCTTCAGGCTGGAGGGAGAAGTTCCCAATGCTGGGTCTTTTTCTTCATGTACAATATTCAACCAACTTGGCACCTAGAAGCCACCCACAGTGATAGCTACCAGGAGGGCTACAGAGGGAACAGCAAAATTACCTGCTCACTAGGATATGGCTCTCACCTGAAAATCTCCTAAAGATTCTCTTTGGATGCCTCCTTTATTCAGTGTTGTAAAAATAATTTGAGTTCAAATAACCCCTGCTATTTGACTAGAGCTATTGAGGAATTTAGAACTGAGGCAAATCCCTGCTCTTTGTTCATTTATCACAGAAGCCCTAGTTTCATTTCCCCTTCTATTTTGCAAAGCCCTGGTAAACACTTGATTTTTCCTTAATAATTCCTTACTGTCTCCCTTTTGCTCCAGCAGGCTACCTGCAAGCAGCTCACCATTTAACTTTGGCACTTTCCCATAATTGATTTTTCACCTTAGATATCATCTTTAACTGTGAAATACCTGAGAAAAATAGCCCAGGCTGAAGGTTAACACATTTAGTCTGAGTGATACCACTACCAAATGGTGATTGATAAGAGAATCTTAAAGTGAAGCTGACCTTGGTCCCAGCTCAGCTCATCCTGACTGGAGGCATTGACGGCTCACAGCCAATAAGAGGCCCCAGCAGCTGTCCTTGAGGCTGACCAAACTTAATACAATGTTTCCCTCAAATAAAATGAACCACGGGCACAGAGGCACTCCAAGCAGCGAAGCCTTAGGTTGTATGACAGCATTCTTTCATCTCCATTGATGAAGATTTTAGGCTGGTTAATTTTAAAACTGCAGATGAGAAGAAGGCTCCGAGGAGTGGAATTTGCTTGCCCTTTGTTGGGAAACATTTACATTTGTAAGGGAAACCGAAGAAGGGGGATGGCTTTATCTCTAGAAACAATCAATGCCAAAGGCAAGAACTTAAGTTGTTTACTGTCTGGCAATCTCATGTAACTGACCCCCACCCCCCACCCCACCAACATCCTCCTTTGTCTTTAGCTGAAAATATTTAAGCGGTGGCTTCTGCCATTTACTCAATCCAGTTTGATTCTTATCTAAAAGTTATAGGACCACCCAATAACCAGACCCTACTGGCACCAATACCATTTTAACAACTCTTTTTACATATTCTTTCCTTTGTCTTGTAAAGAGATAACTCACATACCTACGCCTTAAATTTAGCCTTACTCTCCACCCATGTTTGCAGCAGAAGCGGAAGCAGCAGCAGCTCCCCATGCCGAAAGCATCTCTAACTGCCCGTGGGTCCTGTCCCCATGCAGCAGCCCTGACTGCCCATGGGTCCTGTCCCCATGCTATTCCACACTATTCTCTAAATAAAAGAGCTCTACTGCCAGATCTTGAGAGTCCAAGAAATCTTTCTTTCGACTCCTCAGCTCACTGCCCCCGCATCATCCATTGGTCCTTACAGATGGAATCTATTATACTGGGCACACTGGACATGTCTTATCAGATTGTATTAGTGAGGAAGCAAAAGCTAGGAAAAAGAGTGGTTACCTGGACTTCTGTGGAGACAAAAAGTCAACTCCAAACAGTCTCTGGATAAGATGATGAAGCCCAGAGCCCAGTCCTTACTCCCATGTGTATTTAATTAGTATTTCCTGTGTGCTCAACTTTGTGCTAGGCAAGAGCCCACCTGTGCCCTCAGGTGATTACAATCTAGGTGATCTGAGAGACAACACCCATCTATAATAACAGAACTACAACTCAATTGCCAACCAACTCAAAAGTGCTAAGCAATGTGACATCAAAGCAGGGAATATGAGATGGGGTTCAAGAAAAGGTCTTCAAAAGTGTGATGGATTAGGAGAGACTGGCAAGTTTTCAGAGGGAGCACAAGTCACTTTTTAAAAACCTACCATTTGTTGAATGTTTACCATGTTTCAGACACTATGCTTTCACATTATTCCTATTAAGCAAGTGTTATTATTATCCCCCATTTCATTGATGAGGATCTGAGGATCAGAGTGATTAAATTATTTGCCCAAGCTCACATAAAATGATATTTAGCAGGGCCAAAAGGCAAACCCAAATCAGCCTGACTCTAGAGCCCATGCTCTTAACTACACTCTTGCCTCCAAAATGATGCTATGCCCTGAGGTAAGACGGCTGAGCTGAATGGAAAGACTGAGTTGGAAAAGACATTGGGAGGGGATTCAACGTGCCTATGTATATCTCTCTTCACTAGTATCAAGGATTAATACAAATCTAACTCTAAAATGTCCTGGGTGCCCTCTTTCTCTTCTGAGCACACAGGCTCCACTAATTGCCAGTAGAATGGAAAGCCAGGAATCTCTCCCTCAGTTTTGATAAAGTTAGCATAAGTTTTAAACAACATAAAGAGGAAAACAAATCTAAAAATTTTTAGTTCAAGCAACAATTTTGTTTCTATGGAAACATGTAAGGGAAAACTGTAGGAACTACAACATAGGCAGGCTTCACCTCCACCCTATTATCTGTAAAGCTATTTTTCCCTTTAAAATAAAGGAACCCTATGTAAACAAGTCATTATGGCTGGGCAGCTGGTGGGTTGTTGGAAAGGAAGGGATTTAATAATAATGGAATTGTAAGAACAGCTTGAATTCAAAAGAGTTCCAGGCCCTTTGAATTATTTTAGTTAACTCAGACCTCTCCTTTGATATATCAAGTTTCTTTGGTGTATAAATATCGGCTCCTCAATCTCCATTAATAACCTACCATGAGATGTGATTATTTGGTGGACAGTAAGGGGCTAATTTGTGCCTGAGCTGAGTCATCTGCAACCTATGAAAGAGCCAAACCTCAATTAACCAGAATCCAAATAAATGGAGTCCTCAACTGACTGCCTCCACCTTTTTGCAGAGAGAGTACCCAGTGATAAGAAAAACACATATCACAGAAATTTAGTACAATACAGGTGTATGGGAAACGGGGAGTAATCTGTATAGTTATGTGACTTTGGGCAACATCTTTATACTCTCTGTTCCTCCATTTCTTCTGTAGTGGTTGTTAGCAGGATTAAATGAGACAACTGATGTAGGGTTTTTCACACAGCACCCGGAACTTAGTAAGAACTCATCCTAGCATAGATTGATACTCCTTTGGTCTATAAGGTCACCCAAAGCTATCTTTCAGGGGATGTTTTGGTGTTAAGTCCCCACCCATTCCTCACCTTCTCCATCCCCATTTCCAAGAGTATACAGTGATCTCTGTTAGTCTGAACAATGTTCCAGATGCCTAGTAAGGGCTTTCCTTATCACCAAAGAATCTCACATTACTTTCTGAAGCAGGAATGAGAGCTCAAACATTTCTAAATATTTGAGGAGTAAAGCCAAAACAATATTCAGGTTCCATTTCCCTTCATACTTTTAATCTCACTGCCCCCTTATTCCCCCTAAATGAACTGATCTTTAGCCTGTGTGTGACATGGAGCAAACATTTTATGCCAGCTGACTATACTTTCATTCAACAACCCAGTCTCCATAACAGTTTTTTAGGCTCAACACAGAAACAGGTCAATGATGTTCTCTAAGTACAGCATCACGCCAAATTAGGCACTTAACTGGGCACCACTTCCTGATGATGATAATTATCATTATTATCCCCACTACCAGCCTGAGGCAAAATTGTTCAAAAGGCAAATTGTTTTTAAGCCTCAAACACCCATTGGACACTTTCCTTTCTTAGTGTTTTCCCTCCTTGTTCCCTCAGGTAGCCAGTGCACAAAACCTTCTCTCACATCCATTCACACTGAGGTATAGAGGACCAGTGACAATTAAAAGCGGATTTAAAGAAATAGATGGGATGGAAGGTCTTCAGATAAGTTTGCAACACCACTCAAAGTTTTCCAGAAGATGTGAGAAAAGACTTCTGGGAACCCCGGATATCATACCACTTAGGCATGTATTCCTCCAAAGTAAGAGGAACCAGCCTCACAAACCCTATTCTTCCAGTGGGAAAACTGAAGCATAGAGCTACACAAGATACCCAGAATTTCTCAATGAGTCACTACTACCAAGAAGGTCTAGGCAAAACTAAACCAGTATGCAGATGATAGCACCTGTTTACCTAATGTCATATAAGGCATACCAAAGTATCAACCCCAATGGTCATCAAGGGCAATTTCAAATGATAAGTAAGCGATAGGTTAAATCATTCAGAACCATGAAAACTATATTTCAGAGTTTCCTATAAGTTACCAAGCAAAGAAAATGCCCTGGCAAAATGATGTCCCAGATAGCTACAGTTTTATTTGAAAGACTGGAAAAGAAGGGAAATTAAGAATGGTCTAAAGTTAAGACCACACCTTGTTGGGGAAATACTAAGCCCGCTTGCCTTTCTTTTTTCTTCCTTTGTTCCTTCCAGTAGTGGAGAAAACAGGGTAAGACAACAACAACAACAACAACAAGGACTACTTCACTGTTTGCTTCAGACCAGCCCTGCCCTGGACTCAGGTCTCCTTTCTCAAATTAACGGGCTGCCCATATGCTATCGTTCTTTACAAATTCCCCAAATCCACCTAACGCAGTTAAAAATCTCCAGCTGAGTTTCCATCAGCACTCTCTGTAGAAAGAAGATACCAAATGAAAATGAAACTGTGCATGTCTGACCCCGTGAAGGGTGAAATATTTGGATAGCGTTATTGGACATTTCAAATACCTCCCATTTTCTGCTGAGGCAACTGACTTGCTGGGAACATGTTCTTTGAGAAGTAAAAAGTTAAGCGATCTATTCCAAATCCTCAGTGGGCCAGTGAGCTTGACAGAACATCAACTAGAGGAAGCCAATTAGTGTAGTTTTTACCATGACAACCGTGCATCCTCCTAAGAAATCAGTGGGGTTCACACACTGAAGGGAGAGAAGGGAGAAGAATGTCAGAGAATGTGCTGACTTTGAAAGACCCCTTTTTGAAACGAGCCAATATTATTCATTTCTTCAAAATGTCTAGAAATGGAGAATTATTCTTCTCAATGACATGACATTCGTTTAGCTCATGCATGAGTAGTCTCTGCTTGGTGGAAAGCATCAGCAAGAGCAGGAGTCTACAAAAGTACTTCAATTATATGCATGGTTTATAAATTACCTGGAGTTGGGAGGCATTAGGACAGGGCAGATCCAAACACATCTCTGCAAATATCACTCAGTTGAGGAGCTGCAGACATCACTGAAATTTTAATCCATGAATTAAAAGACATTATCTTCATTCACTTATTCACGAATTATCGGCTTTGCTAAATAAATTTCCCCATCTCAAATGCTCTCCTCTCCCCTCCCCTACATCAATCCAAAACTCAACTGAACTTCCTATTCCTCCATGTAGCCTCCTTTCCAAAATAATCCCAGGTTCCATTGATCAATCCTTTCTTGAGAACTTCTATTAAAGTGTCCACACCACATAGCTGAGCAGTGGATTCTATATTATTTTATAATACTATTTAGTATATTTATTTCATATTTCCCATTTCAACCATAATTTCAAGGGCATACTTCTTCTGTACCCCCAAATACCACACAATATTAGGTTAGAGTAAATGCCTAATAAAAATGTTCATGGTGCTTGATTACTTGGAGAGTTCATGGACCTGCATTTAATTTAATACTGACCTTGAACTTAGTGCCTCTATTACTGCAGCAGGAAATAAGACTGCCCTTCAGTATTCTCCATGGAAAATGAAGGGGGACATACACCAGTGGGCAGGAATTGGCTACTACTGTGTATTTCCTCTCTGCATATTGCTAGGATGATAAAGAAGCCATCACCAAACGGATGAGTCACCATTTGCAATTCAGTCCCAGTAGGTATTTATAGCCAACTCTAGAAATAGTATTCTTACAACTGCATGCCTTAATTCTATCCTTTCTTCAAGGCTCAGTTAGCTGTCACTTCCTCCATGATTCCTTCCTTGCTTCTTCATCCAGAAGGACTCCCAAACTTTTCCGAACTACCAGAACATTTTATCTTTCCTCCTTTCATGACATATCACCTTCTGCCATGTGTTGTAGTTATTTATGTCCTTATTTCCTCTCCCCTAGCAGACACCCACAGTGACATAATAGGTACACAATACTAGTAATAGCTAACACCTATTGAGCATGTACTAAGTACTTTATGCACATTATTTGATTTAATCCTCAAGGCAACTGTGTTGAGGTAAATGCTATTCACAAAATCTCAATTTTACCAATGAGAAGCTGAGACTTTAGAAGATTACATAATTTTCTCAGCATCATACAACTAATAAGTGTCATAGGTAGAATTTGATTTGAGTGTCAGTAGTCTGAACTATGCTATAATGACTCTTAATGAATGGTGAATGAAGGAAGGAAGGAATGTAATGAAGTAAAATAAAGAACTGTCTTACCCAATACAGCCTTTCTAGCCATCTGTACTCCTTTAGGCTGTGACTGATCAAGGGTCTAGTACTGCCTATTTGTAAAAGAATAATCAGACCCAATGTCAGCAACAAGAGATCAAGTTACAGACTTTCAGTGTCACCTGTTATTCATCCAAGAAAAGAGTCCTGGTTTACAGTTTCAGTCTCTCCTTGATCTGCAAACTACCCAAAGTCCATACCTGAAAATTATGCATAACTGCCTACCAAGAATACACTGAAATTTTGAAAGTACCCTAACTTCAGTCCAGGTGATCAAGTTCAGGGCAATATCTGTCTACCAAGCTCAGCTAAAAGCGCATTATTTTTCATGAAACTACTGAAATAGAATCTACTATCAGTGTTTAACCCTGGAGTCAGCATAAGATGGGCCCTGCCTGTACCTATGCCTCATTCAGTCTGTCAAATAGTAGCATTTTCATTGACTCAAAAGTGGTCAGTGACCAAGAGTAGGCCTATAAATGTTTGGTTTAAAAAAATTTCTTTAACTGTAATACTTAGCCTTTACTGAAGTCAGTCCTCCACAGTGGCAGGCCCACAACTGGCCATGCACAACATCCCTCTAGATAGTCAATGTGGATAACCAAGAAAGAATGCAATATTGTTTCTCCTAAAAAAATTCTGTTATCTGGCCATTGTACAGATAATGTAGTGTAGTGTTTCAGAGGACAGATTCTGATGCCAGCCTGCCTGCATTTAGATCCTGGCACTATACCTACCTTGAACAAATTACTTAACTACTCTGTACCTCCATCTCCTTATCTCTAAACTGGGGTAATAATAGTACCTACTTTACATAATTGTAAGGATTAAATGAGTAATATGTGCAAAACACTTGTTCCTGGCCACAAATGTGTTATGTAAGTATTGCTATTATTATTCTAACATATAAGTATTTTTTAATACTCAAGATCTGTATAGTGCAGTAGTTCTCAACAAGGGACAATTTTGCCTCTCAGTGAACATTTAGCAACGTATGGAGACATTTTTGGTTGTCACGAAAGAGGGGGAGATGCTACTGGCATCTAGGGGGTATGATGCCAAACATCCTACAATGCACAAAACAGACCTCTACAACAAAGAATTATCTGGCCCAAAATACCAATAATGCCAAAGTTGAGAAAACCTGGCATAGAGGCAGTTTATGAAAACTCAACAAGCAAAACTCCAAGGGACAAGTGCCAATAAATAACAGGTGATAATTCCACTTCAAAAAGCTTTCACCAGAGGGTCCTTTCAATACCAGAACTCAATACATTTATGGGTGGCTTATAGATTAATTATAGCTTCCTTAATTTATTTATAAATACATACATATTTTACATACGTTATACATATAAATCAGTGCAAATTTTATAAATTCAACCCTAGTAAATATATTTAAGGCAAACTGTGGGTAGAAATTTTCTTGTCAATGATTTCATAATGCAAATAGTTACTCCCTTATTTCAATATTTTGTGGATTTAGGTATTCTTAAAGAAGTTACCTGTAATTGACAGGGAAGTAAGCAAGATAAAAACTAAAGCTAACATCTTAGACATCAATGCCAGTTGAAGGCAAAGCACATGTGAAACAATAATCCAAGTTAAAGAGGAAAGAGAGAGTTTGCATCAACTCTACTTCTCAGGAATTAATCAACTTATAGAATGTGTCCATCTATAAAGCCAACTTTAATTATCTATATATTGTCTTATCTACACTATGATTGGTTATTAACTGGAGAATTCATCCAATACAGTCAATGTGCTTGTGTGTGTGAGACCTGTCACTACAACATCAACAGGTCAATCGATGAAGAGAAAAACCACCAAATTACCCTTCTTGCATTGTCTAGTTTCTTCACTCACCTCAACTCTTCCCAAACAGACCCATACACAACAGTTATTTGGATTATTTTTAGATTTTATCCAGTTGTTTTGGCTTTAAGTAAACAAAGACTCCTTGTTCCTGGAATTTCTACCTTCAGAACAACATCTTGGCCTCCCTCTTCTTCAAGATGAATTGTATGTCCATTGGACCTACTATATGCTCAGCACTGTATATAACAGAAAGCTTAAGTCTAGAGATAAAAATAAAACTTATGCACATGAAACAATTAAAGAACAACTTGTGAGAGTGTATATTCAAGTTTTAGATTCAGTACTTCAGACTGTGCTTACGAGTTCAGATTATTAACCAACTTACTGAGCTAGAGTTCTCAAGGTGGACTTTATGAGCTGGATCTTGAGGGCTAGGAAGCAATATGTGAAGTGGTCTTTGGAATAATACTGATATGAATTCAAATCCAAACTCCACTGTTTCTTAGCTACTTGACTTTGAGAAAGTTACTTAACCTTTCTGCACCTCAGTATCCTCATCTGTTTTAAAATGAAGATAATATCTTCCTCATCAGGATTAATCAAGGGATTAATCAATTAATGAGGATTAATCAAGATCATGAAGATTAAAGAAAATAGCACAGTGTCTGTCACATTCTATAGGGTGGCGATAAGTCCCTGTGCATACTAGCTAGACATTATCTATACTATGTTCCCCTCCATTGCACAAATTTAATTTTCCTTCATTCTTCTGGAATATTTCTTCCTGTTAATGGTTAGAAATCATTTAAGCAGTTCCTGAGAGCTATTTGAGGTCTTCAAATGTTGTTATACAGACTCTTTATGCATGAGATTATAAAAAAAAATTTCTAAAAAGAAAGATCATTCAGGTAATTCCTATTTAGTGTGTATAGGGACTTTGTGATAATTCTTCAAGTAATCATTAATTGCAAGCCATTGTTTTTATCATCACTGGTGTTTTGTGGTTATCCGGAAAAGAAGGAGGGGTAGGAGGAAAAGAGGAAAAGGAGGTGGAGTAGAAAAAAGAGGAAAAGGTGGAAATGCAGAGAGGTGAAGACTTACATAGACAGAAAAGAAAAGGAAAGGTAATCCAGACAAAGAGTACAGCATAAACAAAGATACAAAGGCAAGAATGAGCAGGTTGAGCATAAACTGACCAGTCTGATTGGATCACAAGGAGTATCTTGCATGTACTGAGGCCTCTTTTGATGCACACAGAGAATAGCAATAGTCACCTGCTACCAAGTAACTATATACTTCCCTGTTAGAGAGTCAAAACTTTGAAATACCACATGCCTGCTCCTCTGTAATTCTATTTTCCTTCTTGGTCTCTCTGAAAAAGGCAAATGTCCATTGATTTTGGAAAACACATTCAAGACCTCTCAGGCTCACCACCTGTCCTGGTAAGTGAAGTGATTGCCCCCAGGCAGTTCTCCTTGGACTAGAAGCCATTGGCTTCCCACTACTCTAAACACTACCTTCAATTTCCACTCATAGTATGTTGGCTCAATCTTCTTTGAAATATATTACAGCCAGAGAGGTTCCCAGCATCCTGAATAAAAACCAAGAGGCTAGAATGTTTATAAACTGGCAGCTAACCGATAATGTCCATCACCACCAAATCAGCCAAAGCTGGTACAAACCAGGTGTAAAAGTTGATCTCCCCATAACTCAGCATTTCCTTTGAGTCTCAGGGACTTTTTAAAAAAATTCTAACACAATTACCTGTATATTTTGCTTCACTTTCCATTCGAATTTCACCAAATTGAATAAAGTACCCCAAAAGGTTTTTAATATATTTATGGCTGAAGAAATGAGAGAGAAGGAGAAGAAGAGCGTGAAAGTGGGGGGAAAGGGAGAGAGAGAAAGAGAAAGGAAAAGAGGAAGAACAAATGTAATATATAAATTAATCTGAGGTTTTCTCTTGGGGAACCAAGCAGATAATCAAAAATTGATTAAACTATTCCCCTCAGCTTAAAATCCTATGAGTGCACTAAATCCCAGCACCCTGATCAGCCTGCACGGAGCAGTAGGGAACAACAGAGAGCCACCTCCTAGCACAGACAATTGATGCCTGCCCACCTTTAGTGCCCTCTCTGCTCTCAGTGCTTACCGAACCACAGGCTTCTCAGAAATGGACAACCTGACTCTTCCAGTTGTAGCATAACTTCAGATTCAAAGGGCAATAGAGCTGGTACTTGGCAGATATGTCAGGCAATAGAGTCTATCTTTAGTACCCTTACCACCTCCCTAACTCATCTGTGCCCCCCAAACTGCCACTCCACTGCCACCTGTGCAGTACTCTCTCATATGATAAAATGTAAAGTATGGGGGCTCTGGAATCAACAATAAGAGTTTGTTTCACCACTTACTATGTGACTTTAGTCATGTTGCTAACCTCTCTGAGCCTCAGTTTAGTAATATTTAAAATGGAAATAACACCACCTACTTTATAACACTATTATGTCAATTAGAAAAAAGTTGTTACAATGCTTAGCACAAGGCTTGGCACAGAATATTCAAACAATAAATGGTAGCTATGGTAGCTATTACTACTACTCTCCACATCCACCCCTCCCAACAGCAGGCATGCCTTCCCTTGAAAGGGCTCCATTATTCATTCAGTCAGTCCTACTCTGTACCAAACAATATCCTGGACATCAGAAGTATAGCAATGAACAAAACAAGATGTCCGTCAGTGAGAAGCTCACACTCTAAACAGAATTATAATCCAGTCTTATAATAGAGAGCCACAGCCAGAATGTGAGCATACAAGAAGCAAGATCCAATCCAATTAGGGTAGAGAAGCGGAATTTGCAAGAACTAATCACAGTTATCTGAAGTTCAGAACAGAAAGGGTTAGCAGGAAGGGGTGGCTCCTTAAGCACCCAGGGGCCCTGAGGCATGGCCTGGCTGTGCACACACACATACACACATTAATTACAGGCTTGTGGAAGCAAAACAAATTAGGGTTCCAGTTGGTGGTACAGATCCTGCAGTGGTCAGTTTTGATGCTGGACTGGGCAGGTTGAACCTACAGGTTTAATGTACTTCAGTTCTAGTGAGGCTGCATAAAAGCAGGGTTTAATGGCATGCAAATAAACAAATGAGGTTTGATGATATAAGGCCTATAAATATGTACAAAGTGGTATATAAGCACAGAATCCGTTAGTCAACAAATATTACTGAACACCTATTATAGGCATTATGCTGGGTGCTGAGTAAACCAGAGGAGACACATCTCTGCCTTCATGTTGTTCACAGTATAGTGGGTGAGACAGACATCAATCACATGGATAAATAATTACAGACAAGGAAAATTCCATCCACTGGACCTCCCTCACTGCCACCCACATTCACCCGTTCCATGTATTATATCCCAGTCCCAGAAAAATCTAAATGGGTAAGGGAAAGAGGAATCATTTAGAGGGCTACTCTTCTCAGATAATATATGTACATTTTAGGAGTGGCCATCTGGAGATAGTATTTACCCCAAAGGGATGGCTGTGATGGCGGCATTCCAAGCAGTGTGGCACACCAGTAGAAGTTGTATTGTTTAGGCTCTCTTTTAGCACACCTCACAGCATAGTGAGGCCATCTGTTCCAGCTCTAATGTTTCCTAAAGGGTTGACAGTGGAGAGATCTCAGTCATGCACATCAAGTGGAAAGCATGAACATATTTTCCTGCCCTCTTTCCTTCACAAAAGTTAGCAGTTCTCTGGTATGGAGAGAAAAATTTTATTTTGTTGTTCATTCATTTATTTATGCATTCACAGCTTCAACAAATAATTGGTGAGTGCTTACAATGTGCCAAGCATTGCCAGACACTAGGGGAAAACAAAGACATGGTCCCCATCTCAAGGAGCTCATAGTCTATCGGGAAGATGGACCACTAAATACACACAGTTATAGGAGAGTATGATAAATCTTGGAATAGAATAATCACAAAGTGCTGAAGACAGACAAAAGTAAAATACTTGATTGAGTCTGGGGGGTAAGAAGGAGCCTGACAAGGCTTCCCAGAGCAGGAAGCATTTGAAATATTAGTAAGAGTGGGCTAGACAAAGAAAGAGAAATGGCATTTCAGACAGAGGGCATGGCATGGGCAAAGGTATAAATATGAGACAACACATCACATATGTAAGGGTAGGGAACCCCATACATCCTGGTACCCAAGACAGTCCAAATTTACTTCTGTTATCCAGGCATAATTATAAGTATCAGCCCCTTTCAGTCTCAAAATTGTCCCAGTTTGGACAACACATTATGCAATCACCCTGCATATATGAAGAACTGCAAGTAGTTTGAGAGGCAACATGATAAAGCAGAACTTGCACAGACTCTGGGGTCAGAATGGAGCCCCTAAGTCTGAACCAAGACAAGGGAAGATGGTTCCTGGACTACTTTGAGATTTGATTTTCCACTTTTGAAATTCTAACCACAAAGTCAAGTTTCCAACCCATGCAAACTACCTTCCTACCCATGTCTGGGCCTTTAGATTATATTTATACATTCCTAGGACCAGCTCTGCCATTTACTAACTGTATGACCCAGGGCAAGTTGATAAAATACTCTGAGCCTCAGCTTCCCATCTATAACATGAGGATTCATTCAAACATTCAGCAAATATTAATTTATTGATTATAACGTGCCATGTAATGTGATAGGATTATCCCTAATCATGGTTTCTGCCCTCATGAAGCTTATAATCTAATGGAGGAGAGAGGTATAAACAAAGCAATTATAAGAACATTGAATGAGTGTATTTATTTTATGAGGGTAGCACAACTCTGATATCAAAGCTGATAAAGACAGCACACATACACATGTGCACTCACATCCACACAAAAGGTATTGACCCATCTCAGTTATGGATGTAGATCTGAAAATGTTAAATAAAATACTAATCAACAAATGTAGAAGTATATTCAAAGATTAAAATATCATGACAACAAGTAAAATTAACTCCTCAAATTCCTTTAATATTAGCAATCTACAACCATAACACATCCCACATCAATAGAGCAATGAAAAAGTATCTATATGACCATCTTAATGTATATCAAAAGGTACTTATTGAATTCCATGTTGTAGTCCTCATAAAACCTTAGTAAACTTGAAATAAAAGTAAAATCACTTAAACATGATACAGAACAGTTATATTTCAAACCAATAACCAGCATCCCAATTAACAGTGAACCTAGAGCAGTGGTTCTACAATAGCTAGAGAGGAAAATCATTCCAAGAATTAAAGATATTTACAGAGATGGTACATTAAAGATGGTTAATAATTGGTAACTGCTAGTAATATTTGAATTATCATCATAATTATTGTTGAAGCTGCAGTACAAGGCAAATGAATAGTGGAGTGTGGCTGAAAATTATAGGGATAAAGCTAGATCATGGAGGGCCTGTGTGCAATACTAAAAAGGTGGCATTTTATGCTGTATATGAAAGAGAAGTTAAAAGCAGAGCAGTTACCTGAGCATATCTATGTTTAACAGATTAACTTCTGGGTGGAGATGGATTGAAGGGAGATAAGAGTAGAATCGGAAAAAACAGTTATTCTGGGCCAGCCTGGTGGTGTAGCGATTAAGTTCATGCACTCCACTCCAGCAGCCCAGGGCTCACAGGCTCGGATCACAAGCACGGACCTACACACCACTCATCAAGCCATGCTGTGGTGGTATCCTACATACAAAATAGAGGAAGATTGGCACAGATGTTAGCTCAGGGACAATCTTCCTGAAGCAAAAAAAAAAAAAAAAAAAAAAAATGCTATTAAAGATAATAAAAGCCAAACTTACTTTAAAGAATGAAAGAAAGAAAGAAAAACCAGTTAGTCACCAAAAAAACAAACACAAGGTAAAGAAAAAAATGGTGGCTTGAAATGGGGTCATGGCACTAGAAATGGAGATATATAGATATGTTCAGAATATATCTAGAAGGCAAAATATCCATGACTGTCAATGCATAGGACATGGGGAAAGAAGAAAAAGGAGAAGTGGTGTTGAGGTAGGCAAACTATTCAGGGCTTTTAGGCCATGCTGAGATGATTTATATTTAATCTAACAGCGATGAGAGGCCATTAAAGAGATTTAAGCAGGAATTTGATGTGATATAATTTGTATTTTAGAAAGCTCTTTTGGCTACTGGGTAGAGAATAGTTTGGAGAGGAACAGAAGTGAAAGCAAGGAGACCAGTTAGGAGGTTGTTCCAATAGTTAAGGAAATGACCGAGACTCTGATTAATGCATTTCTGGAGAGGGGTGGTCACTTACAAAACCAAGAAATTCTGGGAATAAAAGTAGGTTTCAGAGGGAGGATTATGAGTTGCGTTTTGAAGATGCTGTATTTGAGATATCCAAAAGAAGATGCCACATAGGTGGCTGTATATATGGGTCAGTAGCTCAGTCCAAAAGCCTAGGCTGGAGATAGATGTGAAGTGGGTGACTTGGAGGGTGCAAAGGTTGGAGCCAAAGAGATCAGTGTGCTTTCTGTTCGGAGAAAAATAAAAGTGTTATACCCTAGATATACATAAGTTTTTTTTTTTTTAAAGATTGGTACCTAGGCTAACAACTGTTGCCAATCTTCCTTTTTTTTTTTTTAAGGATTGGCACCTGGGCTAACAACTATTGCCAATCTTTTTTTTTTTTTTTCCTGCTTTATTTCCCAAACCCCCCAGTACATAGTTGTATATCTTAGCTGCAGGTCCTGAGGCAAAGGATTAATAATATATTGCCTTTTCTTTTTTTCTTTTAATTTAATTTTCTTTTTTGAGGAAGATCAGCCCTGAGCTAGCATCTGCCAATCCTCCTCTTTTTGCTGAGGAAGACTGGCCCTGAGCTAACATCCGTGCCCATCTTCCTCTAATTTATATGTGGGACGCCTACCACAGCATGGCTTGCCAAAAGGTGCCATGTCTGCACCCGGAATCCAAACCAGCAAATGCTGGGCTTCCAAAGCGGAACGTGCGAACTTGACCACTGCAGCACTGGGCCAGCCCCATTGTTTTTATCTTCTATTTATGAATGAGATCATATAGTATTTGACTTTCTCCCTCTGACTTATTTCATTTTGCATAATACCCTCAAGGTCCATCCATGTTGTCACAAATGGCCGAATTTGTTCATTTCTTGTGGCTGAGTAGTATTCCATTGTGTATACATACCACATCTTCTTTATCCATTCATCCCTTGATGGGCACCTAGGTTGCTTCCAAGTCTTCGCTATTGTGAATAATGCTGCAATGAACATAGGGGTGCATGTATCTTTATGCATTTATGGGTTTTTTTGGTTTTTTTAATAAAGATTTTATTTTTTCCTTTTTTTCCCCCAAAGCCCCCTGGTACATAGTTGTACATTCTTCATTGTGGGTCCTTCTAGTTGTGGCATGTGGGACGCCACCTCAGCGTGGCTTGATGAGCAGTGCCATGTCCGCACCCAAGATTTGAACCAACGAAACACTGGGCTGCCTGCAGCGGAGCCCGCGAACTTAACCACTCGGCCACGGGGCCAGCCCCTATGCATTTATGTTTTTAAGTTCTTTGGATAAATACCCAGCAATGGAATAGCTGGATCATATGGTAGAGTTATTCTTTTTTTTTTTTTTTTGAGAAAAATTAGCCCTGAGCTAACTGCTGCCAATCCTCCTCTTTTTGCTGAGGATGACTGGCCCTGAGCTAACATCCCTGCTGATCTTCCTCTACTTTATATGTGGGACGCCTACCACAGCATGGCGTGCCAAACGGTGCCATGTCTGCACCTGGGATCCAAACCAGCAAACCCCAGGCCACCGAAGCAGAACATGCAAACTTAACCACTGCACCATTGGGTTGGCCCCCTGGTAGATCTATTCTTAATTTTCTGAGGATACTCCATACTGCTTTCCATAGTGGCTGCATCAGTTTGCACTCCCACCAGCAGTGGACGAGGGTTCCCTTCTCTCCACATCCTCTCCAACACTTGCTGTTTCCTGTCTTGTAAATTATAGCCAATCTGACTGGAGTGAGGTGATAGCTCATTGTAGTTTTGATTTGCAGTTCCCTGATAGCTAATGATTTTGAGCATCTTTTCATATGCCTGTTGGCCATCCGTATATCTTCTTTGGAGAAATCTCTGTTCAGATCTTTTGCCCATTTTTTAATTGGGTTGTTAGTTTTTTTATTGTTGAGCTGTATGAGTTCTTTGTATATTTTGGATATTAAACCCTTATCTGATATATGGTTTGCAAAAATCTTCTCCCAATTGTTAGGTTGTCTTTTCATTTCGTTGATGGTTTCCTTTTCTGTGCAGAAGCTTTTTAGTTTGATGTAGTCCCATTTGTTCATTTTTTCTTTTGTTTCCCTTGCCCAGTCAGACATGGTACTTGAAAATATGCTACTAAGACCGATATCAAAGAGCGTACTGCCTATGTTTTCTTCTAGAAGTTTCATGGTTTCAGGTCTTACATTCAAGTCTTTAATCCATTTTGAGTTGATTTTTGTGCATGGTGTAAGAGAATGGTCTACTTTCATTCTTTTGCATGTGGCTGTCCCGTTTTCCCAACACCATTTATTGAAAAGACTCTCCTTTCTCCATCGTATGCTCTTGGCTCCCTTGTCGAATAGTAGCTGTCCATAAACTTGTGGGTTTATTTCTGGGCTCTCAATTCTGTTCCATTGATCTGTGTGTCTGTTTTTGTGTCAGTACAACACTGTTTTCATTACTATAGCTTTGTAGTATATTTTGAAATCAGAGAGTGTGATACCTCTAGCTTTGTTTTTTTTTTTTCCTCAGGAATCCTTTGACTATTCGGGGTCTTTTGTTGTTCCATATAAATTTTAGGATTCTTTGTTCTATTGCTGTGAAAAATGTTGTTGGAACTTTGATAGGGATTGCATTGAACCTGTAGATTGCTTTAGGAAGTATAGACATTTTAACTATGTTAATTCTTCCAAGAGCACAGAATATCTTTCCATTTCTTTGTCTTCTTCAATTTCTTTCAACAATGTTTTATAGTTTTTTGTGTACAGATCTTTCACCTCTTTGGTTAAGTTTATTCCTAGGTATTTTATTCTTTTTGTTGCAACTGTAAATGGGACTGTATTCTTAACTTCCCTTTCTGCTACTTTGTTGTTAGTGTATAGAAACACAACCGATTTTTGTAAGTTGATTTTGTATCCTGTGACTTGACTGTATTCCTTTATTGTTTCTAAAAGTTTTCAGAGGATTCTTTAGGGTTTTCTAGATATAAAATCATGTCGTCTGCAAAGAGTGACAGTTTCACTTCTTCTTTTCCAACGTGGATCCCTTTTACGTCTTTTTCTTGCCTGATTGCTGTGGCTAGGAGTTCCAATACTATGTTAAATAAGAGTGGTGAATGTGGGCATCCTTGTCTGGTTCCTGTTCTTAGAGGGATAGCTTTCAGTTTTTCTCTGTTGAGAATGCTATCTGCTGTGGGTATGTCATATATGGCTGAGAAGTCCGCTGATAGCCTTATGGGCTTTCCTTTGTATGTCACTTGTTGCATTTCTCTTGCTGCTTTTAGGATTCTCTCTTTATCTTTAATTTTGGACATTTTAATTATAAAGTGTCTTGGTGCAGGCTTCTTTGGGCTTATCTTGTTTGGAGCTCTCTGTGCTTCCTGTACTTGGATGTCTGTTTCCTTCCTTAGATAAGGAAAATTTTCATCTATTATTTCTTCAAATAAATTTTCTGCCCCTTTGTCTCTCTCTTCTCCTTCTGGTACACCTATAATCCAAATATTGGCATGCTTGATATTGTCCCAGAGTTCCCTTAGACTGTTCTCATTCTGTCTAATTCTTTTTTCTGCTCAGCTTGGGTGATTTCCTCTAGTCTTTCACCTAGCTCGCTGATCCGTTCTTCTATAACCTCTACTCTGCTATTGAGTCCCTCTAGTGAATTTTTCATTTCCAGTGTTATATTCTTCATTTTGTATTGGTTCTTTTTTATATTTTCCAGTTCTTTGTTGATGATCTCACTGTGTTCATTCAGTCTTCTCCTAATGTCTATGAGCATCCTTATGAAATTTTGTTTGAACTCTTTGTCAGGTAGGACACATATTTCTATTTCATTTAGTACTTTTTCTGGGGTTTTGTCCTGTTCCCTTGCTTGGAATGTATTCCTTTGTCTCCTCATTATGCCTCTTTCTCTGTGCTTATTTCTATGTATTAGGTGAGTTGGCTATGTCTCCTGATCTTGGAGAAGTGGCCTTATGCAAGAGATGCCTTTTGAGGCCCAGCAGTGTGCTTCCCTCTTGTCACCAGTCCAAATGATCTAAGAGTGACCCTGTTGTGGGCTACTTGTGTCCTTCTGCTTTGGCAGGGTTGCTCTTAATGCAGGTACCCAGGGAATCTAGTCTTTCCTTCCCTGGCCAGCTGTTTGTAAATCCGGTTTGGGGAGCCTCAGCACCATTGGCCACAAGGTGTAACAGCACACTCCTGTTCCAGTTTTCCTCTTAATTGGGTTGGTACCCAGTGTAGCTGGTTGCTAGGCTCAGGGGCTTACAGTTGCTGTAGGCCTCAGGCCTACAAGGCTGTTGTCAGTTCTCTTACGAATGCAGCTGAGTGGGGCTGGCCCTAGGCAGCACTCTATTGTTTCAGGCTTTGGAAGGTGGGGCTGATCCTTTTTATGGCTATTTGTGAAGCACAGGTCTTCTGCCACTGATAAGCCTCAACCCCCCTCCCCCCACCTACACAGGACCACACACACCATCAACACAGTCCTGGTCTGTGCACACTTCCCAACCCCCTGGAGCGTACCTCAACATCCCACTGCAGAGGCCCCCACCTCTCCACCAATGCCCCCCACAGTTCACCTGGTCCTCACACAGGCCCTGCCCCACAGAGGCAGACACACTTGCCTGACTGTAGAGGATGAAGGCACCCAGTCAATGCAGGCCAGCAAGTAGCCTGAGGGCTTGCTGTTGGGCGGGGCAGGTCCCTAGGGCAGGCTGCCTGCCCTGGCTGAACTGGATTAAATCTGTGCTCCGCTGGGTGTGGCAGACCCCTGGGTTAACAGGCAAAGGGATGAACCTCAACGGCACCCACTGGGGTCTGTGTCAGCATGCCTGGACCAATTCAGAACAATGGCCCCCACCAATGTCTCAGTCTCCAGGGAGGTCCCTCCTCTCACCAAGATACCCCCAGAGCCCCCCAGGTGAGTCTCGCTTCACCAAAGGACTGTCAGCCTTCTCTCTGGTGATTTCAGGTTGATGAGACAGGTGAGTTTGTGAGTGGGCCCTTTAAGACCCGGGTCTTTTCAGCTTTCGGCCAATAGCTTTTCTGGGGCTATCCTCACTGCAGTTAATAGCCCGGTGAAGCCAGATAGTAAGATCCTCATTTCAGTTGTGCTGAGTCTGAAGGATGCCTATAGCAGTATCAGCCCCCACTCTGGACCTCACTCCTCCAGGGAGGGCTGCGTACCTTAGGGTGGCTCCCGCCTGGCCGGCTGAGAAGCTCTGCTGCTCCCGAAGGTGACTTTTTTTTCTCCAGCAGGAATTTCTGCCCCTTCCGCCTTAGTCAGGACTGTCCCTTATTGTGGGGGTTCTTTTTATCCAGTTTTCAGTTTTCTATCCAGGGTAATTTTTCCAAAAATAGTTGTAACCTGGTTGTGTTCCTGGGAGGAGATGAGCTCGGAGTCTGCTTACGCCACCATCTGAGATCTCTCTGAAATCCAAATCCTTAGTACCTCAGAATGTGAACTTATTTGGAAATAGTCATTGCAGACTTAATTAGTTAAGATAAGGTCATACTGGACTAGGGTAGGCCCTTAATCCAATATGATAGGTGTCCTTATAAGAAGAAGAAAATGACATTTGAAGACAGACACACACAGGGAGAATATCATGAGAAAAACGAGGGAGAGATCAGAGTGATGCAGCTGCAAGTCAAAGAACATCAAAAATCAATGGCCACTGCTAGAAACTAGGAAAAGGCAAGGAAGAATTCTACCTAGAATAGAGTCTCAGAGGGAGCATGGCCCTGTCAACATCTCAATTTCAGACTTCTAGCCCCCAGAGCTGTGAGAGAATAAATTTCTGTTTTTCAAGCCACTCAGCTTGTGGTACTTTGTTACAATAGCCCTAGGAAACTAATACAGAAGAAGATGCAAAGAAAGTGTTGCTGTTGTTTGTTTTGTTTTAAAAGTTGGGAGAAACTTAATCATGCTTTAAAACTCTAATGGGAGGCCAGCCCAGTGGTGTAGTGCTTAAGTTCATGTGCTCCAGTTTGGCAGCCCAGGGTTCATAGGTTCAAATCCCAGGTATGGACCTACACACTGCTCATTAAACCATGCTGTGGCAGTATCCCACACACAAGATAGAGGAAAATTGGCACAAATGTTATCTCAGTGATAATCTTCCTCAAGCAAAAAGAGGAAGATTGACAATAGATGTTAGCTCAGGGCCAATCTTCCTCACCAAAAAAATAAATAAATAAAATAAATAAAAATCTGATGAAATGAGCCAATCTAGAAGCTGAAGGTAAAAACACAGTAGATAAAACAAACCAAATAGATCAGTGGTTACCAGAGGGAAAGTGTGTGGGGAGAGGGTGAAATGGGTAAAGGGGCACATATGTATGGTAACAGATAAAAACTAGACTATTGGTGGTCAACACAATGCAGTCTATACAGAAATTGATATATAACAATGTACACCTGAAATTTATACAACGTTATAAGCCAATATGACCTCAATAAAATAATTTTTTAAAAAACCAAATAGGATGAGGGAGACTGGCTAAATGTTCACCATTTCCTTTCCTTCTTGGGCATGAACACTTTTCTGTTCATGTGGTGAACAGGAGAAAGAACTGAGCAAGGAAACAGATTGACAAGAATCATTGTGGGCCTACAGTGTTTATGTTCACTGAACAAACATTTACTGACCTGCTCTATGCAAAGCACCCGTTCTAGGAGGTCACGTTACCACAGTAAACAAGACAGACAAGATCCCTACTCTCATGAAGCTTGCATTTTAATGGGGAGAGACAAACAAAAAGGAAAATATCATATAATGAAATTATTTATTGAAAGAATTTCATTTAAGCCAGATAATTAATGGACATGTCTTATTTGAATCTAGAAGCAGCTTGGCCAATACTAATAAATGACAAATCTGTTCTGGACAGGCCCCTTCTATACATTCACTTGTACAGGACATGACTCTTACACACCTATCACAAACCTCAGATAAACAAAGTAACCAGAAGAGATCTTCTAGGTCACAAGTATCCAAAAGATCATAATGATTTGCACCATATCAATCTGAGATTAGCTGACTAGGCCATGGATTTGTATCTCACTTAAAGGCAGCTTTATTAACTGGCCACAAGAGAGCCTGGCATGAATGAAACCTCAGCTTTATCATCTACCTAGCTTTAAGTTCTATGTCTGAGCCTCAAGGTAGATGAGTCTAGTTGTTCTCGGTATCAGTCTCAAATATTAAGGAAAACTTTAATATCCTTGGTTTCTCTTAATAACTCTATATAACTCTAACTCTATCTACTAAGACTTTGCTTAAGGTCTTCTTGAACCTCCATAGGTACAGTGAGATGAGCATAGGTTTGACAGTCTCACAGATTTGGATTTAAATTCTAGTTTTGCTATTTATTAGCCATGTGGCCTTGGGCCTATTGACAAACTTCTATCTGAGCCTTATTATCTCTTCTATAAAATGTGGACTCTCCAAAGTAGTTTGTGAGGATTAAATGGGGCCATATATGTTAAACATTTATTAGGATCCTTCATTTCCCTCCTTAGATTTGCAGTCTCTCTGGAGGTAATGGAAGTCTTAAGCATACTCCCCAGTCAGGAGAATCTCACTGACTTTGATTGGTCCTAAAAAGATCACCTTCAATTCTAATCTAATCTAACCCTAGCCTTCTAGGACTTGGCAACCAGACCACTTGGTAATTTTACAATCTTAGATCCCAGGTTTCTCTAAGCCTTCATCTTTATAGATAAAATTCCCAATTTTAAAATAAATGTAAAATTCTTCGGTTGAAAGAAAATTTGAAAAATGGCTTCTTAGGACATAATCCAACCTCAGTTGCTTTAGAAAAGCTCCACACAATTGTCAACCTATAAAGTGACCTCAGGTCCTTGGTGGGAACCCTTCTTTTCTTTTTGGGGGGCATGTGAATTTGGAATATTTGCTGTTTTACCAGAGGAAAAAATGGGTTAAAAGCAAAAAGTCATTTTATGAGCTATATTTTAATGCTCTGAAAATTAGAATTTGCAAAATAAATTATAGTGGAGATATTGTGAAGCTAGGGAAAACCCAACACTCTCCAGGAGTTTAATAAAGGTCTTTGTTCCTTCTTGAATGATCTGCTAAATAAATAGTTCCTACTGTATAACATCAGGAGACACATTACAGTTAAAGGAGCCCAATACCTGCACTGAACTGATAACACACATCTCTATAACTTAGGGGAAAAAGTAATAAGTATGGCTGTGGAGTCCTATTTCTGCCGTATCTTCTGGGGAAGATAAATTTTTACGCAAACTCATTTTCCATTTCCACCACATTGTCTTCCTTTTCCAAACAGGATATAAAATGATTTCACAGGCACCTCTCAAAATGAGTACTGAGAAAAGCTTCCCCTCACACAAAAGCCTACCCACTTTTTGAAAGAATCTAAAATTAGAAAGGCATTCTTTCACAAAAATGGAAGCAACGCTGCTAACCTACTTTGTACAATTCTTCAAGGCAACATAACCACCTTTCCCCAGCTTCCCTGAGCTATGACATTCTGAAAAATACTTCAGGCTACCAAGCCTCTAATTGGCCCCCTTGGAAAGACCATTTTCTCACCATTAATGTTAGGCCTTAGAATGATTCCATCCCTTCAGGAGTTCCTTATCAGAAGTCAGTGGATTCTGTTCCCTGGACTTGTTTGCATGCACAATGCCAGGTGGGTCCTGGGAAATTGAAAATTATCTTTTCCTCTTTCAAGTGGGCCATTTTTAATTTCTTTAGGCTGCATTTCAGTTATGCCCAAGAATTTGACTGGAGAGGCAGCACTGTGCAGTGGGAAAAGGACTGACGTAGGAGTCCCAGATGAGTCCTAGTCCCGAGTCCTCTGTTTACTAACCAGATAGTCATGGAGAGTAGTTTAATACTTCTGAGTTTTCTCCACTGTAAAAAAGACAAGGAAAACAACAACAATAATAACAAGCACAGTCTTGGGTCTACCTCACAGGGTAATCAAATGAGATCATGTGACAATAATAATAATAGTTACATTTGCAAAGTGTTTACAGTTTACAGAAAGCTCTTTCACATGCATTGATTCATTTAATTCTGTAGGAGCACTTTGAAAATTATAAATGGCTATGTTAGGCATTATGACAATCACATGCATGAAATTTCTCTCAAATCAGCCAGGGCTGAAAGGCATAGGAAACCTCTATAAATGTTTATGGTATTCATTCCAATTTATATATAACCCCATTTGTTGTACTTTCATTCCTTCTACTGTCATTTTTTTTCTTCTAATATATTTCAGGAGGATAAAAACCATATACTTCTATGAGAAGAAAGCTACATAAAAATACATCAGTTTAAACAGCTCAGATTCTAACTTATTCATTTATCTATTGTTTTATTTTTTTAATTGTAGCATATAAGCAGGCTTATGGTAAGACTTATAAAAGAGACTGTTCCAAGAAATGTAAACAGAAATGCACCTCATTGCTTCTTAGGTAAGAACAGTATTCGTAGTCATAATAATAATAGTTTCATATCAATAAATACATTTGAAAAGTGTGGTAGTCACTAGTGCTGCTCACCAAATACGTATTTCTCCTCCTTCCAAGCACATAAGGGGATTGCTTTCCCTACACACACACACACACACACACACACGTTAGGTATGGCCATGTGACTAGCTTTGGCCAACAATGCATGAGTGGAAGTGACATGTGTCACTTCTGGCTGGAAGCCTTAAGAGCCAGGACATAATGCATCACACACTCTTTCCCTCTGTCAAGGCAACAAGCAATGTTAGAGATGGCAGTTACTCTGCCAACCTGGGTCTTGGAATGAGGATGACATGAATCAGACTCTCAAGCAACCAAAAATATGCAGCAAAAACAAGAAATAAACTTTCGTTAAGTCATAAGATTCAGGGTCGTTTGTTCCTACAACACGATGGCCCATACTAACATAGACTTAATGGTTACAAATTTGAGCTCTGAAGTCAAAAAGATCAAATTTAAGTTCCGTTTCAGATGTATGATTTTAAATAAATTATGGAACCTCGCTGAGTTTAATTTCCTCATTTGTAAAGTGGGCAAAAACAATACCTACCTCATAGGGTTATTTTGAGGATTAAATGAAGTAATATATGTCTATGAAAAGTGTCTAGCACACAGTAGGTGCTCAGTCAGTGTTTAGAGTGTGATTTCATAATAATCCTGTAAGGTGAAAATGATTTACTATGCACATATTGAAGAGGAGAAAATACAGGCCAACAAAAAATATATATATATTTCCCTTGAACAAGGTCATGGAGCTCGTTACTGGCACAACTATATCTAGAATACAAATCTCTTAATGCCTGGCCCACTGTGGGATTTTAAAATGTAAATTATCTCCTGAATTTAGAATAATTGTTTTAAGGCAGTGGTTCACAACCGAAGGGCTCTTAACGCCCAAGGGTCCATAATAGTAGTAATAAAAGTCTGTGATCTCTTTAACTATTTCCAACAGCCTAGTACATAGCATACATTTCCCCCACAAAAAGGCTAAACAAACTTACAAAACCATCAAGTTTGTTATTTTTAACAGCAATCATATCAGCTCAGTTTGGAAACACTAGTTATCTAATGGTAAACAGAAATCCTTATTGATAATATCTGTGCCTTTGATTAAAAATAATGATACTAATTAATGAGTTAATAAATGCCATTTATGATATGAAAAAAGGTTAACATGATGATAACCATGGGAGAAAAGGGGATGTGGGTAACACTATGTAACAATAATAGGCAGGCTTGACAGTGAAAAGGTTGTGGACTACTATTTTTTAAACACCTTTATTGAGATGTAATTCACATACCATACAATCATCCTTTCAAAGTGTACAATTTAATGGTTTTTACTTGTATACAGAGAGTTGTGAATCCATCACATCATCTAATTACAAAATATTTTTATCATCCCAGAAAGAAACCCCAGATCCTGGCAAATTCTAGCCTATTTCTGAACATTTCATATAAATGGAATCATATAATATGTGGCCTTTCATGCCTGGTCTCTTTCACTTGTCACAATGTTTCCAAAGTTCGTCCACATCGTAGCATGTATCAATACTTCATTCTTTTTTATGGTCAAATAATATTCTACGTGCGAATATACATTTTGTTTAGTCACTCAGCAGTTGATGGACATTTGGGTCATTTCCTCTTATTGGCTATTACGAATAATACTGCTATGAATATGCACGTACAATTCTTTCATGAAGACTGTTTTCATTTCTCTTGGGTATATACAAAGTAGTGGAATTGCTTGGTCATACAGTAACTCTATGTTTAACTGTTTGAGAAACTGCCAGACTGTTTTCCACAGCAGCTGCAGCATTTTACATTTCCAACAGCAATGTACGAGGGTTCTACTTTCTTCATATCCTTGCCAATACTTATTATGTCTGTCTTTTTTATTATAGCCATCCTAGTAAGTGTGAAGTCATATTTCATTGTGGTTTTGATTTGCATGTGTGGGCCACTACTTCAAAAATAATCTGTTTCAGTATAAACTGAATTATAGAACCTAAGTGTTTTCAGAACCAGACACAGTATAAGAAAAAAATAAATAAATAACTTTACAGAAGGTCCACTGCCCTTCTTCTAAGGAAAAAATATTTTAACAGTAAATAGCTTTACATAGGTCCAATAAATAAATCACTTAAATATTGGTTTATATTTTATTTATAGCCTACCTCATTCCAAAAGAAGTTGAAGCAACTACAAAAATAGACAATTAGGGCAAATAAGTCAAAGATTAAAGTGAAGGAAAAAAATCCAAAGTAAAATGAAGGCAGAGGTAACACAAAACTTTTACAAACACAAAGTGTATAACAGAAGGTTCTAGAAAATTGTCAAAAGTGGGTCACAAATGTGGTTTTTATAAGTTAATGAGGGATACATGTTAAGTTATACTGCCCATATGATAACTGCATATCAGTTATGCAGAAGAAATAAAGACTTTTCCTGGTACTAAAGATGAAAGGAAAAAAAACCCTGTAGATTTTAATGAAGAGATACTAAATAGTGTAGTAAAACTTCCCAGACTATTATTCTGTGGCCCTATTTCATCAAAATCACCAGGAGCGCTTGTTAATAAAACATATTTCCAGGCAGTACCTCAGATCAGTAGTTTACAAACACCTCAGATGACTCTTTCGTGCACTCGGGCCTTGGAACCACCTTCGTAGTGATATTCTCAATAGTATCTAGCAGTAAATATAATGAATTTCAACAGCTGCTTTTCATAGTTCTCTTCAAAGCAAGTAAATGAGACAAGAAATGAAAGCATGCTCTGTGAAACAATTAGCCAAAGCTTGGGAACGAAGTACACAGCTTTCAAATGGTCTAGCCCGATCGAGGGGTAAAATATACAGTATAGCCCAGAAAAATATTCATTCACAGAAACTCAAAATTTTGCATAAAATTTCAATGAGTGCACAGGCTTCCTGAAGCCCTGCCCCTGTTGAGCTTCAGGTAAGGACCTCTGCTCTAAACTGCTGCCTTTCAAACTTTAGTGTGCATACGAAACACCTAGGGAATCCTGTTAAAATGCAGATTCTGATAGAGTAGGTCTGGAATGGGTCCTGAGATTCTCCATTTCTTCCAAGCTCTCAATTGATACTGATGCTGCTGGACCTCCAAATTTTTTAGAAAGACCGATCCTGAGGAACTATATATCCTTCCAAACAATCTTCCATGAATATATGGTCTTACCATTAAGCTTTCACAAAAAACACAAAATTATATTCTTGGGCAAAAACCTGGAATGCAGCTATACTGTGTTTCCACCTGAAATCAAATGTTTGGGTTAAGTTTTTGGTGCCTATCTACGTGGCAGAAAAAGACTTTTCAGAGCAAGAGAACTTTTTAAATATATACAGTCATGTGTCACTTAATGATGGGGACAGGTTCTGAGAAATTTGTCATCAGGCAATTTCGTCGTTGTGCAAACATCAGAGGGTACTTTCACAAACCTAGATGGTATAGCCTTACTACCCACCTAGGCTGTATGGTATAGCTCATTGCTCCTAGGCTACAAACTTGTACAGCATGTTACTGTACTGAATGCTGTAGGCAACTGTAACACAATGGCAAGTATTTGTGTATCTAAACATACCTAAACAAAGAAAAGGTACAGCAAAAATGCAGTATAAAAGATAAGAAATGATACAGTGAGTTAGTGGTGAGTGAATGTGAAGGCCTAGGACATCACTGTACACTACCGTAGACATTATAAACACTGCATGCTTAGCTACACTAAATTTACCAAAAAACACTCTTCTTTCTTCAATAATAAACTAACCTTAGATTACTGTAAGATTTTTACTTTAATAAATGTTTTAATTTTTTAACCTTCTGTAATAACATTTAGCTTAAAACACACATTGTACAGCTGTACAAAAATATTTTCTTTCTTTATATCCTTATTCTATAAGATTTTTTCTACTTTTAAAATTTTCATTTTTTTTTACTTTTAAACACACACATTAGCCTAGGCCTATACAGGGTCAGGATCATCAGTATCACTGTCTTCCACCTCCACATCTTGTCCCATTGAAAGGTCTTCAAGGGCAATAACACGCATGGACCTGTCATCTCCTAGGATAACAATGCCTTCTTCTAGAATTTCTGCCTAAAGATCTTCTTGAGGAGGTGTCACTCTTTTCAGAAATACGTCCATAGTGGTCTGCTTGGTTTGTTCCCTTTTTTATCATAGATTTGCTCGTAAGCAGATAATGCACCATGAACATTCCTCTCTATTAATGAAAACCTTTTGGTATTGGGGTCCATGTTTTCTTTAAAGGAGTTTACTGAGGTCTGCAAAAGGTTCTGATAACCCTTCACTGTGAATTTTCTTGAGGGTACTTCTTTTTCTTTTCCTGTATTCTCTTTTTCTCTTGCTTCTTCTTCAGCTATGTGTTTCTGTTCCAGTTCCAACAACTCATTAGTCAGTTCCTCAGGAACTACCTCTAGCAGCTCCTCAGTGTCATCCTCATCCACACCCAGAGTAAAGCTGTTTGCCATCCCAACCACAGCCCTGTTGAATTGTGCAACCTCCACATCCTTGGCAAATCCTTTACAGTCACAGACAAACCTCATGAGTGTCTTCTCCCAGATGCCACTCATTCACTCCTTGATGACATCACCCCAGGCCCAAGCAAGGTTTTTGATGCAGTCATAGGTGTTGTAATCCTTCCAGAACTGAATCAGTGTCCTCCACAGTTGCAGCAATAGCCTGGGCAAAGGTCCTCCTCAGGTAGTAGGCCTTAACAGCTGCTATAACTTCTTGATCCATTAGTTAGATCAAAGAGGTGGTGTTTGGAAGGAGAAACACCACTCGGATATTGGGATAAAATCACCAATAAAAGGAGGATGTCCAGCAGCATTATCAACAACAAGCAAAATCTTGAAAGGTATATTATTCTCTAAATGGTACTTCTCCATATTGCCAGCCTAGCAATTCAGGAGGGGATCTGGAAGAGAAACTGGGTCATCCATGCCTTCTTATTGCTCCTGTAGTACACTGGCAGTGTGAACTTACTGATATGCCTGAAGGCCCTGGGGTTGTCACTGTGCCAGATCACAAAGGGTTTCAATTTCCTGCCTGCAACATTACCCCCGAGCAAGACTGTTATCCCATCCTTAAAAGCCTTGAAACCTGGCATTGACTTGGTCTTCTTATGTATGAAAGTCCTTTCAGGCATCTGTTTCCAGAATAGGGAGGTTTCATCCACTTTGAATGTTTGCTCTGGCAAGTAATTTTCCTCCACAATCAGCTTATCTAGAGTTTACAAAAGTTCTTCAGCTGCCTTCACATCAGCACTTGCAGACTCACCACTCACTTTCACATTATGTAATGAATAACAATTCTTGAAACATTTAAACTATTCAGAGCTAGCAGCAAGTTCAACATCATAGTCAGGTCCAGTCTTTTCTTTCAACGTTGCAAACGTTTGCTTTGGCTGTGATCACCATAGTGCTGAGAGGGATATGCTTCTTTGTCCAGTCTTCAATCTAGGTCTTGAGAAGTTTCTCCATGTCTGATAAAGACCCTTCTCAACTTTTTTGTTAGTCTTGTTGCTTTCAATGAAGCCGATCCTTTAACAGCCTCCATGACTTTGTTCTTGTTCTTCAAGATTGTAGCTATGGTGGAATGGGACATGCCTGACTGGCGAGCAATAACCATCACTGATTTTCCACCTTCCTAGTCCTTAATCACTTTTAATTTCATTTCCAGGTCAATCACTCGATGTGGCCTCTTACTGGCAACATTAGCAGTGGATTTTGTACGGTTAGGGCCCATGAAGAACAAAACAACATGAGATTAAATCAAGCACAAGAGAAAATGATGCAAGCAAGAGCTGCAGTAGACATGAGATGTATGAGGCTGCTGTCAGCATAAGACAGCATACTGTTTTACAGTAAACTTTTTTTATCAGTAGAAAGAATATCCTCTAAAATAATCACAAAAAGTATAGTAAATACATAAACCAGTAACATAGACGTTTATTATCATTATCAAGTATTATGTACTGTACATAATTGTATGTGCTATACTTTCATGCGAATGGCAGCACAGTAGGTTTGTTTACACCAGCATCACCACAAACACATGACTAATGTGTTGTGCTGTGACGCTATGATGTCACTAGGCAATAGGAATTTTTCAGCTCCATTATAATCTTATGGGACCACAACATATAAGCGGTCCATCATTGACTGAAATGTCATTATGTGGTGCATGACTGTATACTGAACATGATGTAATTCCATAGATTCTCCTTCCCTGAGCCAGAGCAGCTATGGGTACTTAAGTACTTAATACAACCACTACATTTACACAGACAGCCATTCCATTACAGTGAGTGACCCAGTGGGGTTCTCAGAGCACTTACATTGCCTACCCGTTATTATGTCAATTTTAGCCACTATCCAAACAGATAGCAGTGTATACTTTAAATTCATTACACTGTAGTTATCTTTTTTCAGTAGTTACTATTTTTTTGGTAGCTGTCAACTGATTTTTTCAAAGTTGAAGTAAAATATGTGTAGAATAGTTAATTCCACATTTTTCCACCAGCAAACAACCTAGTGGAAATCTACAGAAATGTACTTATTGCTTAATCCTACTAGTTTGAGGTTCACTTGTTTGGAGTATCTTGGATGCACAAAAATCAGTGCTCAGTCCCAACACACTATCATGACTGGTCCATGCATGGTACTCTTTTTTTCTTCACTTAATTTATTATTTTAATAATATTATAAACCCATGATCCCACTAACCCAATCTAAGAACTAGAACATTACCAATAAGCTACACCTATCTGCTCCTCCCCACCCCATTCTGTTGTCTCACCTTCAGAGATAATCACCATCTTGAGTTTTATGATTATGTTTACCATTTTCTTGTTTTTTAATTTTATCTCATGTGCGTGTGTGTGCATGCAGGCATGCATCTACCTAAGAAATATAATTTATGATTTTGCTTGAACTTGCACTTTATATAAAGAGGATGATACTGTACAGAGTATCTTTTTGGGACTTACATTATTTTATTCCAATTTATTTTATTAAGATTTATCCAGGCTATTGCATCTTGTAGCTCATTCATTTTCAATGTTTTATAATATTCCATTATGTCAATATATCACAATTTACCCATTCTCCTGTTGATGAGGATTTGGGTTACTTCCAGATTTTTACTATTATAATAAATGCTGCTATGAATATTTGTAGACATGACTCTTGGTTTACAGTTGCTAAAGTTTCTCTTGGGAATATATCTAGGAGTGGAGATTTCTACATCATAGTGAATGTGAATATTCAACTTTAAAAACAATTGGAAGTTGTTTTCCAAAGTAGTTGTACCAATTTATAATTCCAGCATCAACATACAGATTATATTGTTTATCCTTGCCTTCTTTTACATTTGGCATTGTTAAACTTCTTAATTGTTTTCAAAAGAGTGGTAAAAAATATTATCTTATGTCTCGATTTGAATTTTCCTAATCATCAGTGAGTTTGAGTATCTCACATATCTCACATATTATTATCCTTATTTGTTTCCTTGTCTATAAAATTCATGTCTTTTGTCCATTTTTCTATTAGGTTGTTTATCTTCTTTATTGATTTTTGTGAGTTCTTTACATATTCTTGATACCAACACTATGTTGATTTTATGTGTCACAAATAACTTCTCAGTCTGTAGCTTCTCTTTTCACTTTTAGTAAGTGGTACTATCATTACAAAAATTTGTAATTGAATGTGATTTATATTACCAGGCTTGTTGGGCTTTTTTTATTGTGTTTTATGTCTTGTTTAAGAAATAGGTTACTACTCCAACACCAAAAATATGTTCACCGATGTTTTTTACTAAATAATTTAGTTTTGTATTTGACATTTAACTTTTGAAAAATGGGCAAAAGTTCTGAACAGACATTATTCCAAAGAAGATACACAGATGGCCAACAGGCACATGAAAAGATGTTCAACATCACTAATTATTAGGGAAATTCAAATCAAAACTACAATAAGGTATTACCTTATGCCTGTCAGAATGGCTATAATTACTAAGACAAAAAATAACAAATGTTGGAGAGGATGTGGAGAAAAGGGAACTCTCATACACTGCTAGTGGGAATGTAAACTGGTGTAGCCACTATGGAAAACAGTACAGAGATTCCTCAATAAATTAAGACTAGAACTACCATATGATCCAGCTATTTCACTGCGAGGTATTTATCCAAAGAATATAAAAACACAAATGATTACAGATATATGAGCCCCTATATTCATTGCAGCATTATTCACAATAGCCAAGACTTGCAAACTATCTAAGTTCCCATCACAAGATGAATGCATAAAGAAGATGTGGTATATACACACAATGGAATACTACTCAGCTATAAAAAAAAAAGATGAAATCTTGCGATTTGCCAGAATATGGATGGAGCTTGAGGGCATTAGACTAAGTAAAATAAGACGGACAAAGTCAAATACCATACGATCTCCCTCATGAATAGAAGATAAAAATAACAACAACAACAAATAACATAGATACAGAGATTAGACTGGTGGTTACCAGAGGGGAAGAGGGGAAGGAGGAGGGCAAAAAGTGTGACTGGACACATGTACATGGTGATGGATGATAATTAGTCTTTAGATGGTGAACACCATGTAGTCTACACAGAAATCAAAATATAATGATGTACACCTGAAATTTATAATGTTATAAGCCAATGTTGCCTCAATAAAAAAATGTGAACATTGAGGGGAAAAAGTAATAAAAAAATGAACCAATTCCTTAAAAGTCACAAGCTGTCAAAACTCCCTCAAGATGAAGAGATAAATAGTTCTATAATTATTAAATAAATTGAATATATAGTTTTAAAACTTGTCAAAAAATGTATCTACAGGCCCAGAGGTCTCACTGGCAAATGCTACCAAACATTTAAGAAAGAAATAATGCCAATCTACACAACCTCCTCTAGACAATAGAGGAGGAAGGAACACTTCCCAACTCATTTTATGAGGTAGGATATCAGCATACCCTGAGATCAAAACCAGAAAACAGTACAAGAAAACAAAACTACAGACCAATATCCCTCCTGAATGCAAACGTAAAAATCCTCCACAAAATATTGGTAAATTGAATCAGGCAATATATAAAAATAATACCATATAAACAAATGGGAATTTATACCAGGAATCCAAGGCTGGTTCGACATTCTAAAATTAATCAATGCAATCCAACATATTAAATGGTTTAAAGAAGAAAAATCACATTATCATATCAATGGATATAGAAAAGCATTTGACCAAATTCAATATTAATATGTGATAAAAAAAAATCTTAGTCAACTAAGAAGGAAATTTATTCAACCTGATAAAGGGCATCCACAAAATCTACAGCTAATATTGTACCTAATGGAAAGAGATTAAATGCTTTCCCTCTAAGATCAGAACAAGGCAAAGAGGCCCTTGCTCACTATTCCTAGCCAGTGCAATAAGGGAAGGAAAATAAATAAAGTGCATACCAACTGGAAAGGAAGAAATTAAATGATCCCCTTTTGCAAACATGCTTGTCTAAGTAAAAAGTTCCAAGCAATCTAAAAACAAATAACAAAAAACTTACTAGTACTAATCAGAAAGTTTAATAAAATTGCACAATAAAAGATCAAAACACAAAAATCAATCAATTCCTACATATTAGCAATGTACAATTGGAAACTGAAATTTGAAAAAAAAATACCTTTTAAAATAGTTCCAAAACAAGAGACACTTTAAGTACAAGTCCAACAAAATATGTACAGGATATGTATGCTGAAAACCCCAAAATTTTGATGAAAGAAATCAACAAAGACCTAAATAAATGAAGAGACATAGTGTTTTCATTGGTTCAAAGACTCGATATAGTTTAAGTGTTAATTCTCCCCTAAGTGATAAATTTAATGCAATCTAATTAGGACTTTTGTGGATATAGACAAGCTGATTCTAAATTTCATATGGAAAGCCAAAAAAAAACTAGAGTAGCCAAAAATATTTTGAAAAAATAACAAAGTTGGAAGACTCACACTACCCAAATTTAAAACATACTATAAAACTGCAGTAATCAAGATTGCTTGGTATTGGCAAAACGATAAACATGTAGATCAACGGAAGAGAATAAACAGTCTAGAATTAGATCTATATACATATGCTAAACAGACTTCTAACAGAGATGAAAATATTATCCACTGGGGAAAATATAGTCTTTTTGGAAAAACTGGGGCTGCATGTCTTGAAAAAATATTTGTACCCTCATGTTCACAGTAGCATCATTCATGATAGCCAAAAGGTGGACACAACTGAAGTGCCCATCGACAGAGGGATGGATAAACAAAATGTGGTATACACATAAAGTAGAATATTATTCAGCCTTAAAAAGGAAGCAAATTCTGACACATGCTGCAACACAGATGAAGCTTGAGGACATTATGCTAGGTGAAATAAGTCAGTCACAAAAGACACATACTCCATGATTCCACTTATATGAGTTATCAACAGTAGTCAAATTCATAGAAACAGAACATAGAATTGTGGTTGGCAGGGGCTGGGGAGAGGGAAAAATGGAGACCTGTTGTTTAATGGGTATACAGTTTCAGATTTGCAAGATGAAGTTCTGGAGATTGGTTGCACAATAACGTGAATATACTTAACACTACTAAACTGTACACTTAGCAATGGCAAGATGGTAAATTTTATGTTATGTTTTTTACCACAATTTTTAAATAAAAAATGGTGCTACAAAAACGACATAGAAAGTAGACTAGTGGTTTCCCAGAGCAGGATTAGGGATTAGTGGACACTAACAGTAAATGTGCACAAGAGATTCAATGAAAATGTTCTAAAACTGATTCATGGTGATGGTTGAAGAACTTGGTAAATTTATTTTTAAAAAATCATTGAATTGCATACTTTAAAAGGGTTAATTATATGATATGCAAAATATGCTTCTATAAAGTTATTTTTTAAAATGATCCAGGAACACTATCCCTAACCAATCTCTAATCTGCTTTATTATTATAAATTGCTCTTAGATATGATACCAAAAGCAAGATGCATAAAAAATGGATAAAACTGACTTCATGAAATTTAAAATTAAAAACTTTTCTTTATAAAAGACGTTGTTAAAACAATAAAAAGACAAGTTACAGATAGGGAGAAAATACATGCAAATCACACATCCAACAAAAGACTTAGGTCCAGAACATATGAAGAACTCTCAAAGCTCAAAAGTAAGAACACAAATTAACCAATTTTAAAATGTACAAAGGGGCTGGCCCCATGGCCAAGTGGTTAAGTTGGTGCACTTTGCACTTCAGCGGCCCAGGGTTTCACAGGTTTGGATCCTGGGCACAAACGTGGCACCACTCATTAGGCCATGCTGAGGCGGCATCCTACATGCCACAACTAGAAGGACCCAAAACTAAAACATACAACTATGTACTGGGGGGATTTGGAAGGAAAACAAAAAGAAGATTGGCAACAGTTGTTAGCTCAGTGCCAATCTTTAAAAAGAAAATGTACAAAATACTTGACCAGATATTTCACCAAAGAAGATATGCAAATAGCAAAAAATAGAAAGATGTTCAACATTATTAGCCATTAGGGAAATGCAAACTGAAACCATGATGAGATACCACTACATACCTATTAGAGTGATTCAAATAAAAAATACTGACAGTGCCAAGAGTTGATGAGGATGCAAGCAACTACAAGTTTCATATAGTGGTTGTGGGAATGCAAAATTGTACAGCCCCTCTGGAGAATGATTTGGCCATTTCTTATAAAATTAAATATACCCTTAACAATATGACCCAGCAATCCCACTCCTGGGTATTTACCCTAAAGAAAATTGGTGTTCACACCAAAATCTCTACATGAAGATTTATTGAGATTCATTTCATAACTTCAAAAAATCAGAAGAAACCCAAATGACCATTAACAGATGAATGGATAAACAAACTGTGGTAAATCCATACAACAGAATACTACTTGGCAATAAAAAGGAATGAACATACAACAATTTGGATGAATCTCCAGAGAATTTTTCTGAGTGAAAGAATCCAGTCTCAAAAGGTTACATAGTGTATGATTCCATATATATGACATTCTTGAAAAGACAAAACTATAGTGATGGAAAACTGATCAGTGGTTTTCAGGAGTTAGCAGTAGGCAGAGGGTATAACTATAAAGAAATAGGACAAGGGAGTTTTCAGGGGAGATGAAACTTCTATATCTTCACTGTGGTGGTAGCTTCATAAATCTATGTATGTGTTAAAACTTATAAAAGTGCACACCAAAAAAGTGCACACTTTCACTGAATGGTAATTTTTAAAATAAGTTAAAAATAAATTCTGGTTCGAAAATGGTCAAATGGTAAATTTTGTTATATATTTTCACCACAATAATAAAATCAGTTAATCAATGACTCTATCTTAGTTCAATCTCTTTCCAGCTCTGTGACCTTGGGCAACTGGACCTCATTTTACCTGTATGTAAAACATGAATAATAAAACTACCTACCTCATAGGCTTATCAAGAGAATTAGATGAGAATTTTGTATAAAATTCTTGGCATATAATAAGGGCTCAATAAATGTTAGCTATTATTATTTTTTACCCTGTAGATACTAATTTCTACCCACTGAATCCCTCCTAAACAAGTCCTTGAGAATATTTTTCTTAACCTCCACTTTCATTATTTTCGTATCCCTTCATAGTATGTCTGCACCTCATCTATTCAACAATAGAACAGATGGGGCCCCAGGGAAAGCCCAGATTCTTACTAATGAGTCCCTCAATCAATTCCTACCCTTGGGCATAGACAACGGCCCACGATGAACAAGAATTTGCTACATCCTGAGGACACCATGCTTAGACTGCTGCCTACTCTTCTTGAGACAGAATCCTTTAGATGAGGCAGTCCTGCCACCACCCCTGCATCCCAGGTGTACGCCTCTCTCTCTGTAAGTTACCACTGAGATCTCAGTATAGACTTAACAGAGGGAGATTCTATATTCCCCAGGGGAAAACACCAAGAAAGAAGAAGGAAAATCAATAGGAAGGCAGGAAATTAACGGACATATTTTGCCCAGTTCATAGGTGGCAAAAGGCCCACTATCTCAACGCATTTTTGTTTAACAATCCCCTCCTCCAAATTGAGAGATAGAATATCTTACCTCAATCCACCCTAGCATCTAGGAAAATCTTTGAAAAAGTGGAACACAGGGTGAGGCAATTGGGTTTGATACTGGATGCAACATTTCTGCAGGCCACAGCTCCAACAAATCTGTTGTATCCAACAAATTATTATTTCCTCTGCTTATTAGCACATCCTGCCCTCTTGCCCCACTTGCAAAAACATGTTTCAGATGCTGTTTGCTCCATAATGTTCCACTGAGAAACAAAGCATACATCATGCCCCCAACAACAGCTCCCAGAGCCTACAGTTGCCTGCATCAGAACCCATCATAAAGAAGAAAAAGAAATTTCCATCTCCCGCCCCCTCATGATCATACTGGGGCTTCAGCCCACACAGATCTGTCACTCTGAGAAGGCTCTCCAGTCACAGCATTATCTTTGCCAAGGAAGAATGAAGAAAATTGCATCTCCGAGCTACACAAAGTTAACTTTTCTATTATAGCCTACATTTTAGCAGCACTGCCTTCTCAGAACAATTATCACAAAAGTACAAACTCAGTTTTCACCTGGAGTGGAAACCTGACTTGGGAAAGGAGTTTCCTGGGCTAATTTCACACCAGAGCCTAAAATCATGTTGCAAAAGAACCATACTGTAGAATCAGGGAACTTCTAGTGTAAGATTTGGCACCATGAAAAAAGCTTGCTTTGACAGGCCCCTCCTGAACTTGTCACCTGAGATGGAGAGAAATACTCTTTGTAAAAGAATTAAATATGGGGTTTCTATCATGCCATTCTGCCATCCCAGAATATCAGCACTGATGCTGACTCACACATACTCTGCAATCCAAATATTACCCACTCTCTAAGCCTCAGTTCAAATATCTCTCCGGAAGCTTCTTTAAGTAGCCTGGCCCCTATCTCATTTTCCGTTCCAATCTTCCCAGCATGGATTTATAATTGTGTTGTGTGCTGCTCAGTCACAGTAGAAAAAATGTAAGGCTTCTCTTCCAACTAAATGGTAGGCTCAAGAGCAAGGAGCCTGTTTATAACATCCCTATTACACAGTAGGTGTTTCACAAGTACTTGCTGCTCAACTATAAAATGCTGAAGCACAAAGGAAGTTTAAGCAACTGTGGCTCCCACTGGGTCCACAGAGACTCATGTACAAAGGGCCACCCATTAAACCACTTCACTGTTGAGAAGAAGGCACCTACCAACAATTTATATGATCTCGAAAACTGTTTGTTGCTACCATAAAAATGAAAAATGGTCCAAAATGCTCAGTGTCAGAGTCAGGATATTCATGGTCTCAGAGGGAGACTGAGGCTCAAGCAATGTAGCCCATTGAGAACCTTAAACAAGGTCTGTGTTGGAGAGGAGGGAGGCTGTGGGTTGGAAAACTTGCCTTGCTCATTATGTCTTCTTTCACTGCTCATATACACAAATTAAATATTTTGTAAGTAAGATAGTCCAAAGGCCAATATTTCCGCAAGTCAGGTTTCTATCCAACAGACTGAAAGTGGGTGTTATTCTATGTTCTTGGGAAGAAAAGTTCTAGTGCCACAAATCCATCTGCAAGTCCTGCTGTGTCACTTAACAGTCACTTAACAGGACTATGGGTACAAGAATTACAAGAGACAAGGCAAGATGCCTGGACTGGGAAAGCCAAAACAGAGACGGATATACAAGGCAAGGGATAGGTCTAAGCAAGGGAGGTAACTGAAAGCAGAAGGTCACAGTGGATTTGAGGCACAGATAAGCACTAGAGGTCAGAACATGACAGAGGGTAGAAATCAGACAGGCCATGAGGAGTCTGGAAGCACATGGGTACCAGAGATCAAGGCAAGGATTGAGATTACACAATCAAAATCCAATGGACGGGGAGGCAATCAGAGTCCCAGTTATGCCACTTACTAGATCTGTGATCTTTGACAAGTCACATCACTGCTGCCTAAATTCCTTTATCTATGAAATGGGGGCAATTAGACCTATATCACTGCATGCTTCACAGTACAATGACAGGGATCAAAGGAGACAAAGTGTATCTGAACATTCCTTGTAAACTCCAAATCACTCTACGAATGTAAATGATTCCTATTATTAAATCATATATCTGGACAAGGATCAGAGGTATGTAGCACTAACAAGAAAGGCAAGCTGAGTAGTGAGTCTATAACCTGCACCAGAGACACAGAAATGCAAAAATAGATTACAGCAGCAGAGACAAGTGTCATAAAATAAGCAGCAACAAAGAGGCCATGAAACTAAGACCTCCTCCACTGCAGGAACCATCTTATATTAAACTAAAGCAGGACACAAAGAAAAGGAAAGACTTTCTCCTTTCTCTTAATAGAGTAAAATTAAATAAATATCATGCATTTTTAAGTACCTACTGTGGATCCACATGGGCTTGCAGGGAGGAGGGGAGGAGAGCCATGAGGAGTGGACTTACTTCTCTTTCTGTGTGGTTCCTGCCTCAGTGAGTGGCACTACCACCCACCCAGTGGTCCAAACAAGAAATCTGAGAGTCATTCTAGACTTTTTCCCCCTGTCTCTGTCCCTTCTCACCCAATCACTAAGTCCTACCAATTTTGCTCTCTAACACCTCTAAAATCTGTGCTTCATCTCAATTCCTATTGCCATGGTACTCACTCCATCAGTCCTTCACTATCTTAACTTCCTAATCAGCTTGCATGCCATTTATCAGAGTAATCTTTTTCAATCATTAATCAGATCATGTAACTCCTCCATACAAAATTCTACAATGCCTCATCTTTGCCTGCAGCCTAAAATTCCATGTCTTTAACACACAAGGCCCTCCATAACCTGATCCTTAATACTTCTCCAGTTCTATCTCTCACTAGTTATTCTACCTACCTCCACCCAACGGCCTTCTAGTCATGCCAAGCCATTTACAGTTTCTCTAATGTTTCATGCTTTTCCAAGCCTCTATGACTTTTCTTCTAATGTTCTTACTGTTTGGAATATAATTCTTCTTTTCTGCCAAGTAAATATAGACTCAGCTTTTAAAACTAAGCTCAATCAATCATGATCTCCTTTTTATGAAGCTTTTCCCACTCTCTTCAAGCAGAACTGGCCCCTACTCCTTCCTTTGTGCTCTCCTTGTACTCTATTTTGACTTCTATCATAGCACATATAATACATTACTGTACTTATATGTTTATTTTTTTATCTCCTCTACTAGACTGGGCACTCCTTGAAGGCAGGGACCATGTCTTAATCATTATCTTTGAGGCTCCAGTGCCTAGCATAGGACCTAATATAGTAAGTACTCAATAAATGTTTGTTGAATAGATGAATGAATAAAGCAATCACCAGGAAAACAACTCTAAGACATGGACTGAGCCCTCAAAGAATTTACTTTACAGTTGGGAAGGATGGTACAAGACAGTAAAATAGGCAAACATTAAATTGTGGGCTGTAGGAGAAGAGAAAAAACAATGCAGGTTCCCTAATTGGGGAAGAGTCCATGGAGAGGATGAGACTTAAACTGAGCCTCAGAGAACTGATAGAACTTGAAGAGTTGGAAGCATGTATGTGTGTCTGTGTCTGAGAATGTGTGGGGGTTGGGGGTGGGAGAGTTGCAGAGAGATTTTAAGAAGGAGAATTAAACATCAGGAACAAGATGAGCTTCCTAAGATTCAGGGGGATAATGTTAGCCTCCAAACAGCACCAAATAAGCACATTTCTAGTTAATAAGGTAGCTTCCTCTTTGCTTTCTGAAAATGGAGAAATTAAATTACCTGGTTTGGAAAAGCTGCTTCAGAAGCACTTGGAACACAGATTGAATATGAAGCCACCATCCTGGCAGAAGATAAATCAAATACAGAATGGTTCTGACAAAGCTCAGAACACGCAACGAAAACTGAAAGAGACAGGACCTGGATTCCAGCCACAATCAGTAAGTCAAGGTCTCTGAGGGGAAGCCGCAAGCAGGATGCTAAATCAAAGAGGAAGAAGCAGTACTTTTAAAAGAGACTATCATCTCCAGAAACAACCACCCCGCCACACACACAAAAAGTAGTAGCAATGGGATGTAATAAAAAAGTACTTTAATATGCAAGTGAGAAAAACAGCAGGCAGATGTGCAGAGGCTGACATAGTTGTTTCTGGGGGTTAAAAACTGGGAAGCATTTGGAGAACTGAGTCATTCCAATTCCCAGTACTGTGACATCCACATGATACTAATATAGCTGGCTGAGAGTTGAGAAGTTCATGCAATCAGCCTGATTTTTTGCCCATTTCTATGATGCCAATAGGTGGTTTTCACTGACATGACCAGCTGTGGTGATATCATGTAATCTATCAGTCAAGTCAAATTTATCCTTTGGAGATTTTGTTTTCTCTCTCTGCAAAGCAAATATAAAATATTCCTAGTTCCACACCTTGTTCCATGGTATCTTGTCAGAGAAAGAATCTGGGCCTGACTGGGACACACAGAAAGGAGGGATTTGGGATGTGTATATAGCACTGAAGAGTCTGCGTAGGACTTGTAGAGAATAGATATAGATATATAGTAGATGATAATGATAGGTAATATAAATAGATGACAGACATAAATGATAAGATAGAGACAGAAGATGATGGAGAAAGAGAGACACTGCGATCACATTCCAATTCTAATTAATTTGAGGATATAACAAATTGCCACACGAGTTGCATCTTGGCCAGCTGGTGAACTTGAACTGAACTTCCTGCCTGTAGGTGCACGCGTATCTAAATATCCTTCACCTCTCCAGTGCAGGCTAGAGAGGCTCATGGAGCATGTAGCTCCTGACACAGCACATGCACCCAAGCACAAATACCTTCTCCCTGCTCAGCCTCTTTTTCCCTTTGTTCAGAATACCCTGAATCATATCACTGTTCTATCAAACTTAATATCTCCCCAAAACATTTCAAAGAAAGATATATAACCGCTTTACCAAGCACCAAAAATGAATACAGGTCCTCACTTGCAGTAATTCACGGCCCCAGGTTCTACTGTCCTGACTTCAACAGGCACAGATGTGAGATAGCTCTGTACCTTCCTCTATTCCATTCTCTCTTCCTTAGCGAAGGTTGGGCCCTTTGAGGGCAAAAGGTCGGTGCTTTTACACTTTGGACAAATTGAACAAATCTATCTCACTGCTGTCATTCTACAATAGTTACTTTACCTCACAGCAGGGAATATGTGTGGAAGGGTCATTGTCTGGGAATATTGGCTTAGGTATTTCTGACTGAAAGTTCATCTCAAATGTCACTTTCCTTAGGAACTTCTCCTAAACTAGATCACCCATTAAATAGTTTTTAAACTTGTTGTTTGTCCCCTTTTTCACTCAACACAATTATTATTAATTAGCTAGGTACTATCCAATAGAATTTTCTGTGATAACAGAAATGTTCTATATGTGTGCTGTCCAGTACAGTGGCCACTAACTACATGTGGCTACCGAGCACTTGAAATGTAGCTAGTACGACTGAGACACTGAGTTTTTAATTGTATTTAACTTTAATTAATTTAAATTTAAATTCTACGTGTAGCTAGTGGCTATCATTGTGGATAGCACCAGCAATTATATTCTGTGTTTCATGAGGGCAAGGGTTATTCTGGCGTTTTTGTAATACCCCATATCCCCAGCGCCTGCACATAGTAAGCATTCAATGAATACTTAATTACTTGATGGGTTAATCAGTACACTGTTATTTATTTATTTAGCCCACTGGTATTAACTCCCTTGGAAGCTATTTCACAAATGATTCCACAAGATGACACTAGATATTCAGGCTGAGGGGGAGGGTATAAGCAGGGTAGGTAAAGGAAAAGGGAACAGGAAGGAGGAGAAGACAGTTACCCAAGTTCACATTCTAGTTCAGAGACTTACTAGCTGTACGACCTTGGGAAAGTCATTTAGTCTCACTGAGCCTCAGGTTCCTCATCTGTATAATCGCACAATAGTGTCTATTTATCTATCTATCTAGGGTTATTGTGACAGTGAAATGAAATAATGCATATAAAGCACTGTAAACATAAGTGGTATCTATCATCATTATTTTTTTGGAAGAAGAGAATTAGCCAGACAGGGAGAGCATAACACAAGTAACTGAATTCTGTACAATAAGCACAATCCCCAGCATCTCTCCTGAGAAATTCCTTCTCTTCCTCTATTTCTCAACCAAATCCTAATAGAATTGTGTATGCCAACCTCCTACCTCCTCCTCTTCACATGGATAATGAATTAGCCAATACCTAGCCACCAAACTCATGATTTAACTGCATCTTATACAGTAACATATTTTTTCACCACATACAGGCTTCCTAAAGCCATGCACTCACCTCTACGTTGGCCACTGTGGTGATACAGCCTGGTCTGAGTATTTATCACGACAATGGGTGTCTTTGTCTTTGGTCCTCCTTACCTTACCAGCACAGCCACTGGAAGAGAAGGCAACACTTCAGGCCATGATACTCAATATGAGAAACCACCTTCACAGTTTGGGGCTGATAGCTAAGGTTAAGGATATGAGACTTGATGATCTGAACATCCCTTATACTGCTTCTTATAACCAAGAGTAAGGTTACTATATAACTTATTAGCATAGCAAAGACCATCCAGCCTTCCCATTTCAGGGTAGAGTTGAAAAATATTTTAAAATTTGGAAAACAAAATGGAATCTGAAGTAATCCTAAAAATAATTCTGAATCTTTTGTATCTAAAACACAGTCAATCTCCAACATAGAAATAAATAAATAAGTTACACTTAACTTAACTTTAGGGACGGGACAATAAAAACCCAGGATTTTAATGAGGTCCTCCCTTAATTAAGTAAGGCATACTAGAGCTTTCAGTTTACTTGTCAAGTAGTACAAGGAGAGGTCACAGAACATCATATTGTCCGCACTTAAAAGGCTTTTAGCAACCATTTAATCCAGCCTTCCCGTTTTATAGATGAGGAAATGAAACTCAGAGAGGGAACGTGACTTTCCCAAGGGCACACAGACTATTAGTAAACTTTGGACCCAGGACTCCAGATTTAGAGGCATATGGTGGTACAGTGAAAATTATATAAAGTTAAGATTCAAACCTGAATTTAAATACTGGATTTTCCTTTTACTAGCTGAAGTCACTTAACCTCATTGATCCTTATTTTTCCCATTAATAATGTGAGACTAATAATGATCTGCCTCACATGGTTATTGCGAGGACTAAATAAGAAAACATATAAAACACTTATTTTGTTCTGGATATACAGGATGAGTTCAGCTAAACTTAGTTTTAGTCTCTTCACTGTTGGGTATAGTATTCTTTTCATTTAGCTATGCCATATCCACATCTGCTTCATGACAATAACAGCAATAATTATATTTTTGTGAAATGAGATAGGGACAAATTTGGTCACTAGAATTTCTCTCGAGAATAGCATTGCCTTGGATTGGAAGACTGCCGTGGGAAGTGCTCAAAGCAGAAGGATAGAAAGTGACCCTCCTCACCACTCCCCCTACAAAAATACCTGGCTAACCAGATAGCACCAAGTCTCAGGGAGGGGAAGTAGTTGCTCTGAATGAAATGGGGAAGGAATTTTGTTGTCATCTTAAAATATAAGAGAATATGAAAGGAATTGGCAAGGTAGAAAGAAACTGCGTTCAGCTGGCGGATTAGTGAAACGCTACAGAGTTGTGGTAGCTAATGGATAGTTAAGAATATAGCTATAGCGCCTGTAGAACATGTTAAAGTCATTTGCATTGCTACTATGTAAATTATTCTCCATATTCACTACAAAATTTCAGTAAAGTCCATACTGCTTAGAAATACTTTGTGCAAGTGGATTATTTGGCAGCAAGTTGAATTTTTAGGGATGCAGGGGAAGGCTCTGGACTTCTACAGACCATGGAATTGGCAGGGGTTCATGCTAATTACACCTAGGTCTGACATCGAGGTTGCACCTAACTTCTGAGGCATGAACATCTCAAGCTTGTAAAATAGGATATTTATCAATTGAATCCATGTCTCTTAGCTGCTCTGTCCCTATTCTAGCCTCCACTGAGATGGAATTCAATCTCTGGGGACTAAACGCACCTGTATTAGGGGGAGTTCCTCAAGAAACAAAGACCTGAAAGCCAAAGCTTTTTAAGCATCCTCCAGGAAAGGGGCAAAGCAGTATTTCCAAATATTATTCACTAGCTCCAGAGGAGGAAGAAGGGCAGTGAGGAAGAAGGTGGGCAATGGTCAAATCCAGCTTTAATGGCTTTCCCAATGACCTTTTTAAAGGGCCAGTTCTAGGTTAGTCTTGATACCGTTTCCCCTAAAATGATGTATTCCTCTATTTCTTGATTCATCTTACATATATAGTCTCCATAGCCTCCAGGCTTTCTGGAATTTTCATTGAAAACTCCAGATATCCCAAAGATAACTGGGATATTCAATCCCTATTTTCTGCTGATACCCAGGTAGAAAGTTCCTGAAGAGAGAACCAAGATTTGACATGATATAGACATGTGAGAAAAGCCCTCCTTTTAGTGCTGTGAAGTCCCTGTTTCAGTGGTTCTCAAATTTAGTGTGTATAAGAATCACCTGAAGAAAATACAGAGCTTCCTTAAGCCCCACCAAAGAGATTCTGATTAAATCTGGGATAGCACCCAGGAAACTGCATTTTCAACAAGCTCTCTAACTGCTTCTTTTACAGATAATACGTTAGCCTGCTAGGGCTGCCATAAAAAATTACCACTGACTGGGTGGCTTAAACAACAGAAATTTATTTCTCACAATTTTAAATGCTGAAAGTCCAATATCAAGGTGTTGGCAGCTTTGGTTTCTCCTAAGGCCTCTCTCCTTGGCTTGCAGATGGCTGTCTCGTTTCTGTGTCCTCAACCTGGCCTTTTCTGTGTACATCCCTGGTGTCTCACCCTCTTCGTATAATGACACCAGTCCTAGTGGATTAGGGCCTCACCCTCACGACTTCATCTAATGTTAATTATCTCCTTAAAGGCCCTATCTCCAAATACAGTCAAACTTGAGGGTTAGGGCTTCAGCATATGAATTTGGGGAGGACACAATTCAGTTCATAACAGATAGTCTATAAACTTTACTTGGAGAAATAATGATGGCTGAAATGTGAATACGGCATATAGTCAGTCAGAAATAGCTACCCAGAAGCCATGGTATGCAGATTCTAGCTGTCTTACAGGAGAAACTACAAAAGTAATTAAAATGCCTCTGCTTTCATGAAAGTCTAAGGCAGACGGGAAATTTTATAAATATACCTAAGACATTGACAAGTGCCAAATAAATACAATGACCATATAAATTTATCATCCAAATGAAGACACTTAAGAGTAAAACAAGGAAACAGGCATAAACTAGGAATATCCTGGGTAAATCAGGCCCTCTGGTCATTCTATAGATACCTTCTTCTTAAATGCTCAGGGACAAAGCCAACTTTAAAAGATAGGCAGCAGCCTAATCCAGTTACTTTTACTGTATTCTAATAAAATGATTTCCTTCCAGGTGAATTATTCTTATAAAATATAAATGGTACTTGAGAGGGTATATGTGTATGAGGGTTGGAGAGAAGGGAGTGGTGATGTATGAAACCATTACCAATTATTAATGCCTTAGCTTGAATTAGTTTTCCAGATTAACTTGAGTTCTCAGTTAAGGCCTGCTAGAATGGGTACAAAATAGGTATGCTTTGATAGAGGAAGGGGGAAAGGCCATGGATGAGGAAACTGAGGCTTCAAAGTTAAATGACTTGCCCAAGTTCACACAGCTCATAAGTGGAGAGGCTGTTTTCCAACCCAACCCTTATGCCTCCTATTCTGATATTCCTATCTATGTATTACACTCCAAGATCTTTAGGAAATAACGGTCCTACATGAGTGTCAGGGATTCTGGGCAGCCAACGAATAGAATAAAAGCCTTGAGCATTTGAAATGTGTGGTAGGTAGCAGGATAACACACCCCCACTCCAATTCTAGCAAAGAAGTCCACATGTTAACCCCCAGAATCTGAGAACATGCTAGACTATATGGCCAAAGGGAACTAAGGCTGTAGATGGAATTAAAGTTGCTAATAAACTGACTTTAAAATAGAGAGATTATCCTGGATTAGCTGGGTGGATCCAATATAATCAAAAGAGTCCTTAACAGTGGAAGAGGGAGGCAAAAAAGTAGGTCAGAGTGATGCCACATGACAAAAATTTGACTGGCCATTGCTGGCTTTAAAGATGGAGGATGGAGCCACAAGCCAAAGAATGTTGCCTCTAGAAACTAGAAAAGGAAAGGAAACAGATTCTTCTCTAGAGCCTCCAGAAAGGAATTCAGCCCTGTCAACACCTTGACTTTCAGCCAACTGAGACTCATGTTGGACTTCTGGACTTCTGACCTCTAGAATTGTAAGATAATAAATTCGCATTGTATTATCTGTGGTAATTTGTTACAGAGGCAATAGAAAATGCATACAACATAGAAGCAAGAGTGAGTCATAGGATGAGACAGTAAGGGGGCTGTGTGTGTATGTGTGAGAGAGAGAAAGACAGACATACACACACATACACAACGCAAAGAGACCCAACAAAGTTGAGGTAATTTATCTGCTAAGGCAAACTGTCTACTTCACTTTTCCGCCCAACAGATAAAATTAGTAGATGCTTTAGATAACAGTTTTGTTTTAATATGCTCTTCTCTCTTTTTGTATAATTAACCTTGAAGGAGTTTTCTAGTATTTAAAATCTGCACAAATAAATCACTGCAATAGCTCATCTGGTCCCTAGGACAGTTGCAAAGTCCCCTCCTTCCCAGTACGTCTCTCTACAAAGAATGAGCATTTTAAAACCAGTACTTCAAATAGGATAAATAAGAGAAGCAAGACTGAAATAAACTGTCCCTTCCAGACAATTTTCCTCTAAACAGAACATCTCTTCCTGCATGACCCAAGGATGATTTTGCCAGTGACTTGCACAAGCATGAAATTCTATTTACTCTGCATTTATTTTTCTATTACTTGATTCCATGGAGAAAGAAGACTGTTAACCAATTACAGAGGAAGCTTACTCTAAAAGTGCTTTTCCCAATTGACAATCAGATTTTCAGGGGCAGGACTTCAACTGTGAATATACTGCACTGTCTCAGAGAGGGACTCTGAGCTGGGTTTTCGCATAGTACCAATTCTGACAATATCAGAATTCTAATAGCTCTACCATTTTCACTACCTTGAGCACTATACCAAGAGCAATGCCTTATCAATCTGTAAACCAACAGCCCAAAACAGGGATTTCTTGTCCACTGAATTTTAAACAATTGGATGACCGGCTCATGGGGCTTAAGGTGTTCATCAAACACAGTCTCTCTCTAAAAAAAATCCAGTTCCTTCCAAGTTCTCAGCAGTTAATAGCCACAGCAGGGAAGAACAATTAGCCAATTCGTAAAGTAGGGTTCAGTTGACACTTCCATTGGAAAGGGAAATTGTTTTTTAGCTTCTATAAGAATGTATAACTTGATTTCAGGTAAGACAAGCCTTACATAGTGTTCAACCTTAAATAGACATTCTTTTTGTCTTAGGGCATTGTGACTCTATGAATATTCCAAACAGTGCCATTAGCACCGTCAAAACAGGATTAAATGTACAAAGTCCACCTCTGTAGTGGATTGTGATATCATCTGCCCAGCATAATATTCCTTTCTCTTTTCTTCTTATAACCAAACCTCCCTTCTTATGGGAAACTCATTCCATGAGGTTTAAGTGAGACCATCATCTAATAAGCCCCACCCTCAAGACAACTTGTGTTGGCATGTGACCCAGCTTACCCCATGTATCTGGCCACCATGATTAGTTCAGAAATAGATGCCTGAAGCAAGTTAGAACAGTCAAAGTCTCCCCTAAGAGTTGATATATAAACTACGAGAGTGAACAGTTTTTTTCTTTCTCTAGGACTGCAAACTATAAGGATCACATAAACCTAGAGCTGTTGTTGTCCTATTTCCCCAGCCATATGGAGAAAGCTTACACAAGAACATAACCATATAGAGGAAAGGAGAGTCAAGAGACATAAAGAAAGATAGAGTAATATCCGTGATTGCATTGTTTAAGTCCCTAAATCCAGACATGTCTATAATTGGACAACCCCTGGACATCTTAGGTGAACCAATAAATTTCTTTTTGCTTAAGCTACCTTGGATTTGTATAACTTGTAACCAAAACAATCCTAGTACAGCTTCTCAGAGCCTGTTTCATCCTCTCCACCACAGCAGTGGTTCTCAACCTTGGCTACACATCAGATTCACCTGGGGAGCTTTAAAATTCCAAAGCCCAGGCCACACTTCAGACCAATTATAAGTCTCTGGGGGTGGGACTCAGACATCAGCATTTTTAAAGTTCCCCAAGTAGTTCCAGTATGTAACCAAGGCTGAAAACCATGACCCTAGAGAGTAAATGCCACTAGGTGACCTTTGGTGTTAGATCAATATTTCCCAAGCTTGACTGGGCATCAGAATTCCCTGGGGTAGCTTTTTTGAAATATAGGCTCCCAGGTTCCAGCCATGGAGATTCCAATTCAATAGACCTGGGGTAGGGCACAAGAAGCCAACTGCCTTTTGAACATCCCAAGGTGATTCTAATGCTCAACCTAAGTCTGAGAACAACAGGAAAGAGTAGTGGCATCCAAAGGGGTTTGCAGATGTCCCATGAATACTGGAAACAATCCACTGGACTTTGGGAAGAAAACATTAAAATTTCCACATATATGATCTATTTTTATTTCTATTTCTGTATGTTTTATAATGCTCCTGATACATTAAATCAGTTTTATATGTAATACTTTGTAAATAAACGCATATATATTGGTATGCATACATTTTTTGATGGGGTGGGTGATCAAGTATGTCTGGAGAGAACTGGATTAGAGTCCTATAAGCCTCATAATCATACTTTGGCCGTAAGCATGGTTAGCTGAGACTCCAAGCATCTAGTACATATCTCCAGACACGAACATGCCTTTTTCCACAAAAACAGAACTTCATAAAAAAAAATAGTGGTATCTATTAATGACACATTCTAAAATAAAGAAGTCAAGAAATATAGTAACAGATTAAAGTTTAAAAAAAATAGGAACTCTGTGGTATCCTTTGATTTTTAACTGGAAATAAACTGTTTCTCTACTAGTTTTCTTTGTATCCTCTTAAAAAACTTTTAAATTGTCTTCCCTCCCTTTTAGGAAACTTCTTAAATTTTTTCTAAAATCCTGACTGTGACCTGTTCACAGCCATTTGCAAACTGCCTACTCTGGTAGAAAAGGAATCAAAGTCCATTGGGCCTTCGATTTTTCCCTGTTTTCTCCTGTTTTCCCTGTAGCATGATGTGAGATACTGCTAATTATATCTTCCAACCCTATCCCAATCTTAATGCATGAGCAATTAACAGAGAAGTAATTTAACAAAACTCTGCATTTTCTACAACCCTTACCTGCTTCCCACAGCAATTTCAAAATTACTATTATTTAAAGGGATCAACTCTTTTTCCTACTAAAAAGTCCAAACATTGCCATTTCTTAGAGGCAATGTTTTACACGGCATCTTTAAGAGTGCCCTATTAAAAAGTAAGTGTCCTTGAAAGAAATTAGACATTAATAACTTAGTGAATGGGAGTCTGAAAGTATATCAAACCACTTTTCAAAATGCCAGCTAGCTGAAAGCTGGGTCCCAAAAGCAGGAGACTAAGAGTAGATAAATTTTGACAGCAGGGTCAGTAAGGGGATAATCCAGACTCAAGTCTGGCTCTTTTTAAGTGTCACCAAAGGCGAAGTGCCTGTTAAACATACAAATTTCTGAGCCCCAGCCCCAGAGATTCCAAATCAGTAGTTCTGAGAAGGAACCCAGCAAACTGCATTATTAAAAAAAGAAAACTCCCCCAGATGAATCAGGGACATAACCATGTTTGAAGCCACTATCAGAGGGTACTGCCTAGAGAAGGTAGGCATTCAGGGGACAGAATAAAGTTTCTGGGTGCAGGTTGACCTTGAAGAGACAAGGAGCCCGAAGACTAATTATTTACTTGCTGTTTCACTGAGCTCAGACCAGATTGCAGATGCCAGTGAATGAAAGCATTATTGATTTATTCTTAAGTGCTAAAAAATTTCCTAATTTAATCAATTTCAATCCAACAAATATTTATTTAGTACATACTAGTTACAAGGCCCTTGGATAGATGCTATGATGACCAGGAAGAGAAATAAGGCAGTAAGTCCCTGTGCTCCAGGGCCTCACAGTCCACTGAGGGAAATAGTAAAACAAAGTAAAACAAAGCAGACTCAGCGCTCTAAGGCAGGTGCAGGCAATGTGCTATGGAAAAATAAGGGACAAAGGAATTTATTCCAATTGGAGGCCTCTGAGGAGGCCTTATGGTGTAGTTATTTGAGAAATATCTTTGAAGGCAGGCAAAATGGTATATTCCTGGAAAAGAAGATAGCATAAGCAAGTGCTCCAGGATGGAACAGAGCAGGACCTGTATAAGAAAAGCAGAGTTATCTCACTTGGTTGGAGTTTAGAACACTTTACAATACTTTCATTTGTGGATTTTAATTCTGTGGACGGTAGAGATTGTTATGTAAAATAAAGTGAGAAATATAAGCAAAGATCAGATTGTGGGCACAAAGGAAGCTGGACAGTATTTTACACCCCAGGAGGAACCATTCTGAAGGCCAAAATGACATAGTCAGATTTTTTTTTTTTTTTTTTTTGCTTTTTTCAGAAAGTTACTCTGGCCTTAATATGAAGGAGAGGAAAAGAGTAAGATGAAGTAGGAGTGGCGTATAATAATCCAGAAAAAAGAAACAAGGGCCTCAGCCTGAGACATGACACTGAGAGTGAGAAGATTATAAGAGATATCAAAAAGGGAAAAGTCATATAATATGTTGATTAAGTTCATTGTGATGTTGGGAAAGAATGGATGATGATAAAAATATAACCCTACTTTTTTTCTCAGAATTTTTAGTCCTCCATAGGTTACAGTGCCAAGTAAATCAGAAGAGAGAAGAGCGGAGGGTGGAGGAAGTCCACTAAAACTCCCCTCTATAAAAATAATCTAAACCACAGAAATGCTAAGACCACAGGGAAAAAAGTAGGTTGGTTATTTTACTACTACCGTTTTTGGAGGAATTAACCAGCTTGATGGCCAATCTTATTCATTTGGGTTACTTACCCCTTTCCTTGGGCTGTTTCTAAATATTAAATCCACTTTCAAAAGACAAAGATTCAATTTCCACTTCCAGCCAAGATGGAGTAACAGGGACTGGACTATCCCCTCACCTGAAACAACCCAAAAAACAGACACAATAAGAAACAAGAGTTTTGAATACATAGGACACCAAGCAACAAAGAACAGGGATCCCTAAAACAAATTATTGTACCAGTTTAGTACCTGGAAAGAATTTCCAGGAGCATGCAGGGTGCAGGGAGCAAGAACACAGAAGAAACCTAATAGATTCCCTGAGTTAAAGAGGAGGGGACTGAGAGTATAAGAACAAGGAGACTAGAGTTGGAAAGACAGATGCTCAGAGAGGAGAAAGCAACAGAGGGAACCCTGGAGGTCAACAGAGTATCCTCCTAGACTATTCAGCAGAGTACTGATCAGAACACGCACCTGAGGAAACAACCAAGGGTGGGGAAAGAACAACCTGAAAGGATTGAAGGGAACAGTAGCCAGCACTCACACAGAGCTAGGAATAAAAGCTGTTCCCATAAGCTAGACTGAAAAACCTCAGGTAGAGCAGTTGTCTAGAACTATGAAGGGTACAGGATTTTACCCTACTAGTAACCTAAAAAGAGAAAATACACTATTTCGCGGATACTGACAAGAGACGAAAGACTCCTAGGTCAGAGGCAGAGGACTTTATTACTCACTGCACAGCAAGCAGCATGAGCATCTGCATATTTATTTGTGTTGGTTCTCTGTTACGGACTGAACGTTTGTGTCCTCCCAAAATTCATATATTGAAGCCCTAACCTCCAGTGTAATGGTATTAGGACGTGGGGCCTTTGGAAGGTAACTAGGTTTAGATAAGGTAATGAGGGTGGGCCCCATAATGGGATTAGTGCCTTTATAAGAAGAAACACCAGAGAGCTTGCCTCCTCTTCTTCCCTCTGCCATGCAACGATACTGTAAGAGGGCAGCCATCTGCAAGTTAGGAAGAGGGCTCTCACCAGAACCTGACTTTGCAGGCACCTTGATCTTAGACTTCCCAGCCTCCAGAAATGTGAGAAATAAATGTCTGTTGTTTAAGCCACCCAGTCTATGATGCTTTGTTATAGCAGCCTGAGAAGATTAAGACAGTTCGCCTTGTCCATGAGTCCTATGGAGGTGATTTGATATGGGCCCAGGTATATGTTACGTCTGTGGTAAATTTCCATCACAGCTGAGGAACACTAAGCTTGGGGAAGTCCACATCTTTAGAGAGAGCAGTAAACTTTTGGGTCCCTAAGGGAATGCTAACAAATCAGAAAGGAAATATAGGAAATCTTTAGTACCCATCAAGCACGTAGAAACAAGATGATGGAATCACCTGGAACATGAGTCTGGGAAGTTATAACGAGGATAGGGAGGGAAGGGCCAGAGCATGGCTGAAAGTATCTAACCCAGGGACAAGAGGTGACTCTTTAATAGAGCAAGGAGAGGTGGCACAGCATAATGGAAAATCATTTCATCTGTAAAATGTAGATACTTGTATTTACCTTGCAAGGCTACTGTGAGTCTTAATGATAACATATGGTAAGCACAGTGCCTAGTATAAAGCAGATGTTCAAATGATAGCTTTGTGAAGACAAGGAACCGAAAAGGAAGCATATATGGTACCAACAACCAACTAGAATCCTTGAAAAGCATTGAGGCACAGTTAAAAGAGAGAGATAGTGCTCTGCATTTAGGGAGACCTGGGCTTGAACCATTCGCTGTGTAACCTGGGGGAAGTTATCTCCCCTCCGTTCTTCAGTTTCCTCACATATAAAGTGGAGCTAAAAATATCAAGGTTTCAAGATTTAGAAATAATGTCTAAAATGTAACTGTCACCTGGTATGTATTGATAACTAATAGCTATTATTTTATTATTATTAAAAATAATTGTTAAATTTGCCTTGAACTAGCCTCAGGCAAAGTGCCACAATGTGGAAGATTGTTCTAGAAACTTCTCAGTCCCTTGACTGAAAGCACAGAAAACAGCACTACTGCTGATATCCATTTGTCTTCCACAGATAGCACGAGTAACAAGAGGCCAGGAAGTTCCATCCAGAGTTACAAGACATTCAAATGAATTACAAGGAACAAGTGTCACCAGCCACATTAATAACAAAATGGAACACTCTGCTGTAAGGTTCTTCCTCACCTTTCACAGCAAATATTAGCAGAATGTCTACACTATACTTAAACATACTCCAAGTTCTTATTAATAGTTACTTGAGCCTTCATTTCCTTTTTTTTGCTATTACTTTTTCATGAAAAACTGAAAAATATTGAAACTATTTCCTCATTAAAGGTGCCAATAAAATGAAATCACACACACACACACTCACACACAGAATTATCAGAGGCTATATCCAATTTATCTTCTTTCCATTAAGGCTAAGTCACATGCTCTCAGCCAAATTTCCCAATAAGTCAAATAAGTCAATAACAAGGACGAGCACACTGAACGTTAGCTCTCATCAAAGGTCCATGAGAAAAACTGACACAGAAAGTCCATATGACTCATTCACCAAGGTGACATATAGTCTGGGAAGTATGAGCACACTTATGGGGGGAAATGGTAGAATATCTCAAATCGCTGCTATTCATTCAATTTTCTACTCAGACCTGGGGCAAGTCAACAGCCCTAGACTAAGAAAGAACATTTTAATTGATTGTCTCTGGGTACTGATTTTGCACATTATGTAATTACTTGGGCTAAGGGGAAGTAAACAAAATGCAATTTCTACCAACAGAAAAAAAATGAGCCAATACAGATTCTGGAAAAGAGAACTCTAGTTGGAATAATGCATCAGAAGAGGACAGAAAACAGTGACCAAGTCCCAAATGAATGCCTGTGCATTCTCATTAGTCATTGAGGAAAAAGATAGTGTACATTAAAAAGAAACAATCCAGAGGAAAAGGTGAGAGGCAAAGAGAATTTTGCTACAGATGAAGTCAAATAGACTGACTACATGGCAAACATGGAAGGTGGCCTCATAGCCCAGTAACATCTGTTGTTAGGATGAGGATAAATAGTCAGATGGCTTCTGGCTACTTATGGACACCTCTCTGAAAAGTAAGGCAACATGAAAGAAATTTATTTACTAATAATCTGAAATTAAAATACAGATGACTTCTCCAACATTGACTTGTACTCAGAACCTTTCTAGCTGGCCATAAAGATAATTTAGTATAATGGAAAGAGTCTTCCAATTAGGTTACTTGATTTTTGATGCTTCCTCCATCTTGACTATTACTCTGTGGCTTTATATACTGTGGCCTATGCCCAGATAGAATTCAACCACTTTGAGATGGCTTATGACCTGTTTTTGCTCATTCTAATTAACAAAATATTGATTGTAATAACACACAGTGGGCGGGACATCAGTGAAAATGGTGGAGCAGGGGATCCAAGGGCCCATCCCTCCACAAAAAAAATGAAAAAAACGATCAAAATCAACTTTATCAGAACTTCAGAAAACAGTCAAAGTTTATAGCAACCAAGCAAACACTAAAGACAAGGAAAAGGTGATTAAAACCTGGTAAGAGAGCTTTGTTGCATTTCTTGTGTGTGAGAGAGGAAGAGTGTCCCTAGCTAATATCTGTTGTCAATCTTCCTCTTTTTGCTTGAGGATGATTATCACTGAGCTAACATCTGTGCCAATCTTTCTGTATTTTATGTGGGATGCCAGAACAGCGTGGCTTGGAGAGTGGTGCTAGGTCCATGCCCAGGATCCAAACCTATGAACCCCGGGGCCACCAAAGTGGAGCATGCAAACTTTAACCACTACACCACTGGGCCAGCCCCTGTGGCATTTTAACTTACCACTGCCACATCCACACCTTCCCAGCTTAGTGGGGTTCTTGAAGACATCAGTCCACATTCTCAGAATGGGTTCCTGGTACCAGAGGGAGCAGAGTGGACCTTGTTTTCAAAGAATTGTGATTGTTCATTTTGACTTGACTGGTGGTTCCCTGAAGGACTAACACAAAAAGCTTGCCTTTATTTTGCCTAACCTGGAACTCTCTCATGGTAGAGAAGTGAGTTTGCCGAAGGCATCATTTGTCAAAAATATTTTAAAAGCAAATGAACTAACAGCTTCCATCTGAGACAATGGATATCCACTGAGGGAAATAATAGGCACAATAAAAAGCCAGGGAGGAAAGGCTGAGTAAGATGCTTGAGGAATAAAAGCTCCCGCATAGGCCAGCCCCAGTGGCCTAGTGGTTAAGTTCAGTGTGCTCCACTTTGGCGGCCTAGGTTCAGTTCCCGGGTGCAGACCTATATCGTTCTGTTAGTGGCCATGCTGTGCTGGCAGCCCACATACTAAAAGACAGGGGAAGATTGGCACAGATGTTAGCCCAGGGAAAATCTTCCTCAGCAAAAGGAAAATCTCCCACGTATTCTCATAAATTTAAAAGGCCATGTATATGCCTAAGGTGAGACACATGTTCAGAAAGAAAGAAAGAAGTCCCTAAGCTTGCCCCTCTGGCTGACATTCAAGCTCTGCACAAGAAGGAAGTAAAGGCAAAGGCAGAGTTGTAAACTGTCTGAGTGTAGAAGGCTTACTCCCACACACACACAAAGAGCCCAGCTGCAAAGCCTGAAAGATCTTTTTTTGGCTCCAGGAGTTTAAGGAAATATCTGTCAAATCACTAGCTAAATACTAAGCTAATTGGACAGAGACTTCAGCGCCCACACATGACAAATATACCGTCTTCACAAAATATGTTGGAAAAGTCACTAAACAAACAATAAGCTACAACCCCTGACAAACCAAAACAACAAATCCCACAAGGAGGGGGTAAATCTGATATTGAGTGTTACCACATTATAATGTTAAAAATGACCAGTTTTCAACAACAACAGCAAGAAATTATGGGGCATGCAAAGACATAAGAATGCATGGCTCATTTATAGGGAAAAAAAAGAAACTATCATTGAGTAAGCCCAGACATTGGACTTACTAGACAAAAACTTTAATATGCTGAAAGAATAAAAGGAAACAATGGAAAAAGAACTAAAGGAAGGCAGGAGAATGACGTCTTGCCAAACAGAGCACATCAATAAAGAAATAGAAATTATGAAAAGGAACTAAACAGTAATTCTGGAGCTGAAAAGTACAATAATCAAATTGAAATATTCACTGGAAAGGTTTAGTAGAAGACTTGATCAGTCAGAAAAAATAATCAGTGAACTTGAAGGTTCGGTAATTAAAATCATCCAGTCTGAGAAGCAGAAAGAAATAAGAATGAAGAAAGATTAAGACAGCCAAAGAAACCTGTGGGACACCATCAAGTGTACCAACATATGCACAGTAGGAGTCCTAGAAGAGAGGAGAGAGAAAATGGGGGAGAAAGAATATTTGAAAAAATAATGGCTGAACTTCCAAAATTTAACTAAAGACGTGAATTTACACACCCAAGAGGCTCAACAAACTCCAAGTAGGATAAATTCAAAGAGGTCCAGACCAAGATACATTATAAACAAACTGTCAAAAGACCAAGAGAGAATCTTGAAAGCAGCAAGAGAAATGACTCATCACATACAAGGGAACATCAAATGATTAACAACCAATTTCTCATCGGAAAACATGGAGGCAAGAGGCAAGAGGCAGTGAGATCACATATTTAAATGAATGAATGAAAAAAATGCCAATCAACAATTCTTTATTTTGCATAACTATTCTTCCAAAATAAAGAAGAAATTAAACATTCTCAGATAAACAAAAGCTGAAGGAGTTTGTCACCTGTAGACTGGCTGTACAAGAAAAGCAAAAGCAAGTCACTCAGGCTGAATTGAGCGGACACTAGAGAGTAACTCGAAGCCATATAAGGACATAAAGAACATTGGGTAAGGTAACTACATAGGCAAATATAACGCTAACAGTATGGCATATTTGGTTCACAACTCCTCCTTTTGTTTCCTATATGATTTAAAAGACAAATGTATAAAAGAAAAACTATAAATCTATATTAATAGGCAAATAATATATAAAAATGAAATTTGCGACATAAAACATAAAGGAGGAGGGATGGAGCTTATAGGAGCACAGTTTTTGTATACTATAGAAGCTAAGTTGATATTACGTTTAAATTAATTTATAATTTATAGATTTGGATAAATTTAAGGTGTTATTTGAAATCCCAAAGATATACACTAAGAAAATAACTAAAAAATAATGTAGAAAAAGAAACGATAAGGGAATCAAAATGGTACACCAGAAAAAAATTAATTAAACACAAAAGATGGCAGTAATGGAGTAAAAGAGGAAAAAAACAGATACATAACACATGTAGAAAATAAATAGCACAATGGCAGAAGTCCTTGCATATCACTAATACTTTAAAAGTAAATAGATTAAACTCTTCAATTAAAAAGTAGAGAGTGGCACAATGGACATAAAAACATGGTCTAATTATATGCTGTATACGTGAGACTCATTTTAGATCCAAAGACACAAATAAACTGAAAGGGAAAGGATGGAAAGAGACAGCAAATACTAACCAAAGAGAACTGGGGTGTCTATACTAACATCAGACAAAATAAACTTTTAAGTCAAAGTTGGTACAAAAGACAAAGAAGGATATTATAAAACAATAAAAGGGTTTATCCATCCAGAAGATACAACTATTATAAATATATATGTACCTAAAAGCAGAGCCCTAAAAACATGAAGCAAATGCTGACAGAAAAAGAGAGAAACAGGCAGTTCTGCAATAATAGTTGGATACCCAATGTTCCACTTTCCAAAATGGATTAAACAACTAGGAAATCAATAAAAATATAGGAGATTTTGAGTAACACTACAAAACTAGAGCTAACAGACATATACAAAACATTTCACCAACAAGAGCAGAATACACATTCTTTACAAGTGCATATGGAATATTTTCCAGTACAAATAACATGTTAGGCTACAAAACAATTATGAATAAATTTTAAAATATTTAAGTAACACAAAGTATCTTCTCTGATCACAACACAATAAAGCTAGAAATCAATAACAAAAGGTAAACTTAAAAATTCAAAAGTATGTAGACATGAAACAATATACTCCTTTTTTTTTTTGGTGAGGAAGATTGGCCCTGAGCTAACATCTGTTGCCAATCTTCCTCTTTTTGCTCGAGGAAGATTGTTGCTGAGTTAACATCTGTGCAAATCTTCCTCTATTTTATGTGGGATGCTGCCACAACATGGCTTGATGAGTGGTGCTAGGTCTGCACCTGGGACCCGAAACTGCAAACCCCAGGCCACCAAAATGGAGTGTGCAAATTTAACCACTACACCACCAGGCTGGCCCCTAAATAATACACTTTTAACCAATGGGTCAAATAAGAAATCACAAGGTAAATTATTTTAAGATGAATGATAAAGAAAGTACGCCATACCAAAACTTACAGGATGTATTAAAAGCAATACTCAGAGGGAATTTTATAGCTGGTAAATGCCTACATTAAAAAAATAGGAAAGATCTCACACCAATAATCTAATTTTATATCTTAAGGAACAATAAAAAGAAGAGAAAACTAAGCCCAAAACTAGGAGTGGGAAGGAAGTAATAAAATTTACAGCAGAGAGAAAAGATATAGAAAACAGAAAAACAATAGAATCAACAAAACCAAAAACTGATTCTCTGAAAAAGTCAGCAAAATTGACAAAGCTTTAGGTAGACTGACCAAGAATAAAAAAGAGAAACTGCAAATAACTAAAACCAGAAATGCAAGTGGGGATAGTTCTACTAACCTTACAAAAATTTAAACAAATTATAAGACAATACTTAGGAGTAACTGCATGTCAATTAATTTGAAAACCTAGATGAATGTACAAATTTCTAGAGACATGCAAACTACCAAAACTGATTCAAGAAGAAATGGAAAATCTGAATAGACCTGATACAAGCAAAAAAATTAAATCAGTTATCAAAAATCTCCCAAAACAGAAAAGCCCAGGACAAGTGGGATTCACTGGTAAATTCTACTGAAAGTTTAAAGAAAAATTACACCAATCCTTCTCAAACTCTCCCAAATATTTGAAAAGGTAGGAACACTTCCTAACTCTTTCTCTGCCAGCATTTATCTAACATTCAGTTCAGCTTTTGGGCAGATTATCCCTTCATTTCATTCTTGGAGAAAACTGTAGTCATTATTAAGGTGCATACAGAGACTAAAGACTGAAATTTCAACTATACTGCTTAATAAATTAGGTGCATCTTTAGCTGGACTATGAAGAGTTAAAGAACACTTTTAATATGAATTTATATTGGAGTGTCTCTGAAAATTATCTTTCATGCATAGAAATTCTAAGTAGGCCTTTTTGTCCAAATATTCGCTCCCAGGGAATTGAAAGAACAAAATCATGCCAAGAAGAGTATGTAGATCTGATCATTTCCTCACCTCATACTGGAATCAAGGCCATGAAAAGCAAATAAACTGAATGCACATGTTAAGGGTCCTGGTTTTGAAGTATAAATTGTTGTTCATAGTTGAGCAAGGACTATTTCTGAAGCTTTATGCAACCTAAGGGTGAGTTGAAAAATGTTGCTAGACTATGTATTAACTAAAATAGTATTATACCTGATAGTTAATTGTGACTATAAAAATGAACATGGACTTTGTTTTTATTTAGTTTTGGTTTTGTTTTGTTTTTGTTAAGAGATTTTATGAAACTTTATGTGCAGCAACGTAGCTTTGGTACCTAGGGGACGAAGTGTGATATATAGCTAGGGGGACAGACATTCTCCCCACTTCCACCCAAAGGAGAGGTACCTTCGGAAAATGGCATCCTAGGCACAGATGCTGACAATCTTCTGAAGGATAGCCCAATACAAGCTATAGTGAGGTGCTACTAAGCTGCTTCAAGGGCAGTGGCTACTGGCTGGAGGAGAGGGTGGAACAGAAGAAAAACATAATGGCAATTGTGATGTGGTAACTGTAGAGGGCAGATAACGTTTGTGAATACATTCACTGCATACTTTAAGGAACTCCCAGATATGTGGAGACAGGAAGGGTTGCTAAGGCCAAGATACCAGCCAATGGGAATTCAGGCAATGGTAAATTGAGTATGAACAGTTAATGCATTAGGGAAGGATTTCTTAAATAAGACTCAAAAAGCTTAAATCATAAAGGAAGATTAATAAATAGGTGCACATTAACAAATAAATTCTGATGATCAAAATTCACCATAAAGAAAGTAAAACAACAAGCCACAAACTGGAGAAAGACATCTGTAACACATATAACCAATAAAGAATTAGTACCAGGATTATATTCATAACTCCTAAAATACATATTAAAAAGCAATATCCAATATAAAAATCGGCAAAAGACACAAACAAGCATTTCACAGAAGATGAAACCTGAAAGGCCAATAAACATGAAAAAGTGCTCAAACTCATTAGTAACAAAAGAAAAAAAAGTAAAATCACAAAGAGTTAATATGATTTACTCACCAAATTAAAGAAGAAATAAGATTTTTATAATACCAAGTGTTGGCAAGAATGTGGTATAACTGAAACTTTCATACATTGCTGGAAATAGAAATACATTCAATGATTTTGGAATAAAAAATGTTTTTCATGATCTGGAAAAACAGAAGACATGCATATCCTACTATACAGCAATTCTATTCCTAGGTAATTGCCCTAGAGAACATCTTATACTTCTAACAATATTCATGAGAACATTCTAAATGTTCATTGGCAGAAGAAGGGACAAATTATGATATGGTCATATGATGGAATATAATATAGCAGGAAAAATGAGTCAACTACAGATATATGCAACAACATAGAACAACCTTAGAATATAATTTAAAGTAAAAAAAGCATGTCCCAGAAAAATACATACAGCATGACACAATTTTTATAAAGCTCAAAATTTCACAAAAATAAGCAATAAATGAATTAGAGTTATCTACATATATGGTAAAGCTCTAAAGAAATTCAAGGGAATACTACATGTAGAATTCAAGACAATAATTCCTTCGGAGATATAGCAGTGATATGGTATCAGGGAAGAACAAGCAGGAATTTCAATAATATGTGAAATTTGCTAGTTCTGTGATGAGGTGGTGGTTTAGAGTTGTTTGTTTTATTATGATGATTAAAAACTTTCATACATGTTACATAAATTCTTTCGTGTGGGTCAAACATTTCATAGAAAAAATGGAAAGAAGTTAATGTGATCACATTTTACCACAGGCTTGTGATGAAGCCTAAATCTAGGATAAAGCTTGCCTAAGAGACTGTTATAAGCCCTATCATTTTATAAAATAAAAGCATGCTCATTTTCAGCTACATAGCATGCCATTATGAAACAAAACCTACAGGCTAGCTCCCAAGAGGCCTCACAGGAAGGTGCTCATTACTTTGGTGAATTATCCATGGTCCTCAGTTTGCCCTCCGCCTTGCAGCTTCTAAAGTCAGATATCGTCAGCTCACTGAGAGCAAATACCACCTCTCAGCAATGCATGCACACTAATTAAGCTCCCCCGACTCAGACAGACACCAAAATGTCGATTCATTTATCGACAAAGCAAAATAAAATCTTCACATGGACTGGAATAATCAGCTCAGCATGAATTCTCTCCCAATAGTCATACCACAGGGAAGGTTAAATCATTAAAATGTTATTTTTTTGCTTACAGTGAGAATTAACTGTCGCAGACACCAGGTTAGCCATAGTTCATAGGAATAGTATATTTTTCTCCCTGTAGTTATGGTGCATGGAAAGCCACATCATTCTCAGGAAGTTATCTGCAAGTAGAATCAAGTTAACCAAATGCTTAAAATCATCAGGGTAGCTTGATGTATCTATCTCATTGGATGTTCTCAATAACAGGTCAAAGTACTAGAAATAAATTGGCTCAGGCTCTCTCCTGCCTTGAGCATACTTGTGTGGACACAGCTAACATGTACCTTCCTGAATCTGCTATTTCTATGCTCATCGAACTGACCACATTCTCTTCTTATTGATGTAGTCTTCATTTAGATATATTAATACAACAGTAATTCTGGTCTGGGAGCTGTCTTCTTTCAGGTGATTGTATAGATCTACCTAGACTCACATGTTGATTTCAGAGGGCAATTTGTTGTTCTCATTTTTCCATATTCTTGGGGATACCTCATTAAGGCTCCCTCAAGTACTTATACTCCTATTTACTAATGAATTTAAAATACCTTAAGTAAAATATAAATATCCGCAAAATGCTTCAATAAAGACCAAACGGAAATTAGATATCACTAATGAGAAAGGGACTTATAGTTGTACCAGAAACTAAAGAAGAGATCACTACTGTAATTGAGTTTTAAACACAGCAATGTATATCCTGACAGCCAAGTCAGAAAGGAAAGGTACAACAAGTTGCACCTCCCAAAAAAGGATATAAACCTTCTTTGGCAAGGCTTCATGTAGAGTCTGTTTGGTATATTATTTGAGTCGCCTCTCTATTCCCTTTGTAGACTATATCACTGCTATTCCTAGACAAAGAGGACACAACTGAGCCAAGATCAGTAGACTGAAATATTTTACTGCTTGATCTGAGCCAGCCATCTTGTCCTGACTGATCCTCAAAAATAACCATTTGTGACCAAGGTTATAGTACCAATAGGCAAGTTACCTATTGTCCCTCACAAGGATAAAATTGTGGCCATTGCTTCCTTAGCCCCAGGTTGAGCAAACCACTGAGTTGGCTGGCCACTAACTTACCTAAGCTCTATAGTAGTGAATGATGGGTGTACAGAGCACTCAAGCGGACTCCACAATTCTTAAGAGCCCACAAATAGTGAAATGTAAGAAAAGCCCAGAGTTAATTTTAAGACTCAACAGATAGTTAAATACCAAGGCCATAGCCTTATTCCCATAATAAATGTGCCTGAGGAAACAACATACCCATACTTCTTTTATGGAATATTTTCCAAAGACTCAAACACATGCCAATAATTGGGTACATTTTTTTCACACTGAATCAGGGTTCCCCCTCAGGAAACAGGTGGCACATTCTAAAGTACAATTTAATAAAGAGACTACTTATAATGTTGTGGGAAAAATTAAGGGAAATAAACCAGGGAAGGAGAAGCATTCCAGGGTTAGCAACAGAGACCAGAAGCCTTTACCACCGCCCTTACCTGAAGAGTCAGGGGAAGGAGGAGTAATCAGAACCCGTAGAGAACTTCAGGGGAGAGCTACCAGACAGGAGCTGAGGTGTTCAGTAGAAGAAGAAAGCCAATTCCAAACTACATCAAGAAGGGAATCTGGAATAGATGTCCCAATCTCTCTTTTCTCCCACTCTCCAACTTCCTGTTGGTACCTCCCATTGACTAAACCCCAACAAAAGCCAGAAGGAAAAGGAACTCATTAATGCAGTCCCTAAAGACCAGCCCTCCAGGCCACAAAGCAGGTATAGAGGAGGAAAAATAATTTTCCCTCTACCCTTCTAGGTTCTTGGCTGAAATCTCCCTGTAATAAAAGACAGATTAACAGGAGAAAAAGAGACAGAAGTTTAATAACATGTATACCTCCTGTACACATGAGAGAGACCCAGGACAACTGAGTAACTCTCCGAAATGGTCCAAGCCATCACTTTACATACTACCTCCAGCTAAAGGCAAAAGAAGATGTTGTGTATGTGTATGGGGAGTGGGAGCCAGTTAACCATACCAGGGTATTGTTGTTATGCAGATCTAAGTTCATGTCTTGTCCATCGATCAGAGTTTCTAGAGATTTAATCATCTTCCTCCTCCTGGTACAGAGAGGAAGATAACCTTACAAATGGATGTTTACCCTATAAATTAAATGTCTCTCACAAAAGGGTAACTTCTACTTGGTTTTCAGAGCTTTTCCTATGTCTACTGTTTCTTAAAAATAACCAGCTCAAGATAATCCTTATGCCAAAAAGGAATATTTGCAGGTGACATATTCTGCTCCCCTTCACAGATAGGAAATTGAGCCTGAGAGAGATGAATTGCCCAAGGTCACATAGGTACCAAATGGCAGAGGTGGAACTTGAATTAAAAATCACTGATTCCAAATCTCAGTTCCACTATGAAACACTGAAACGTGGAAATTATACTCTGGGTGAATTTCAAGTTTTCTATGCCTCTCTTAAACTACAGTGCCCAGAAGCTAACACAGTATTCCAGACATGGTTTATTTAATTTTTCCAAAGATGCTATTGGAAAACAGCTTAATATGTTCTACCGCCCAGGTAATTATTACTGCATTTCAAAAGAGTCTTGAATGCCTTAACTCAGTGTTTTTTAATTGTGCCTTGTGGAGATGCTTCAACTGGAGTAACTCTGTTTCCACCTCTTTTTTTTCTTTATTTTACACTGAGATTCCATATAAGTTTTCATTTGACAAATTAAAAATTTCATCTGCTTAAAAATAAGTTTGAAAATAACTGCCTAAACCAAAGGAATGATTAACAATTGGTATTTCATATACCAATTCATTTATTGCTCATAGGCCAACAGAACAAATATTTCAGGATCTTTCTTTGGCCCTTAAATCCTAGCTTTATTCCCTTTCCTCACTGGTTTGTTTCTGCTGCTTCAGCATGCCTCATGACTCACCCTACATGGTCACCCTACATGGGGTATGACTATGACCGAGAACAGAAAACTCTAGGATAAGTCCATTTACAGAGCAAACATGGTTTTTATTTTCCTCTCACAATTTTTCAGAGAAGTTGGTTGTGCTAAAACCTGAGTAAAAAAATCAATCTGATAATGTCTCTGTGCTTGTACATTGCTTTTTCAGGACACGTATTTCAGTTTAGTGATTGTTTCTATAGGCAAGAGTCTGTGCCTATCCAGCTTTGAGAGTGGTTGAGTTACTTCCTCATTACATCCTCTACCCACTTTTTGCTAGTTTCCCAGTTCTTTAAACAGTACTTACTTTTCCACTTTCCACTCTGCTAAAGCATGGCTGATACGGTTTGAACTTAAAACTGTGGACCAGGTGGAAATCAAAAGGTAGTTGCCACTAAGGCTAGAAGGGAAGGCAGGGTTTAGGAGAAGAACTAGAATGAACTTCTTGACGGCTCTGACCATGTTGCCTACCCTCTTTGCTGCTTTGTGCAGAGAAGAAATGGGAAGAGCAAACGACTAGGAGAAATGAAGCAAGGAGAGCTGGCGGAAGAAGAGGGGAAGGCACTTGGGTTCTCAGGGACTAAGAAACATGCAATCCAGAATTCAGACCAACTTATAATGCAAAACATATGTATACTGACAAAGCACCATAGCCAAAGGTTTACACACATGAATAAGCATATGTAATATTGGGATGTTTTCTCAAATATGCCAAGATTTATGAAGTCTGGCAACAATCCTTTTGCTTTTTCTTATAACAGCTGCTAATTCCCTCTGTGACGTCTAACAGCCCAATTTTCTGAAAGTTGGATCAGTGTAAATGTAGAAGATACTCTATTCCAAGACATAAAGTTCAAAAATGGAGTTATCCTTGGCTTAAATTTGTCCAGGACATAAAGTTGTCCTTCTGCTTCTGTTTCTTCCACATTTCCTCTAGAAACAGAGAATCATCAGTCCATTCCAGGTTTTAGCCTCAGCTTGGCAATAACTTGCTTTCTGAACTACAGCAAGCTACTCTCCCTAACTCTTGGATTCCTCCTATGTAAAATGGGTATTCAGGAGTAAATGATTTCTAAAGTTCAACCCAATGCTGCCATTATTTGTTCTACAGTTCTAAAGTTTAATAATTACCTAGGGTTATGAATTTACACAATTCTGCAAAACGAATCAAAAGGAGTCAGAAAGCCAATTTTATTTCCTAATGGGCCTTTAGTAGAAAAGGATTTAACTCAAATGACATTTTGACAGAAGCAAACAATATTCCACCCCCCAGCATCAAAGTCTGACTGATATAACTAAAAGGATTTTTTAAAAGAATAAAACTTTTTCAAGATTATAAATCAAGAAAGGGTACCAATGACAACATTTAAGGAATTCCCGGAAAGTAAAAAGCAACTGGTACTGGATTGGTGGATAACGAGAGCAGATAAAACCTCATCCTAGGATGGCAAATGTAAGTGCAGTTTTGCTAAAAAGAGTCACAAGTGAAAACTTAAACAGGAGCTAATGAAACAAAAGCAGAGATTGGGCCCAGGAGCATTCATCGCTTTATTCCATTCAATAAAGTGCATTCAAAACACCTGGACCAGGGGATTCTACCCCCCCCCCCGGAGCCCCTCCCCCCCCACATAAAAAGAGCAACTGGAAATAGCAGCTTTTGCTCCTAAGATAGTGGTTCTCAAACTTGAGCACGCATCAAAATTACCTGGAAAACTTGATAAAACAAGTTTCCGGGATTCATTACCCAAAATTTCTTATTCTGTGTGTCTGAGAGGGGGCCTTAGAATTTGCATGTCTACCAAGTTTTCAGGTGATGCTAATGATACTGGTCTGGGGACCACACTTTGAGAACCACTGCCCTAGAATAAAGCCTAAAGATCTGATCTTTTAAAAAGTTGTCAAACAACAAAGAGATCACTTCTAATATGGGTGTTAGAACCTATCAGCAAAATAGCTCAGAGGTTGCATAACACAATTGATAAAGGGGAAATAAAGGAAAACTGTTTCTATTCAGGAATAATACACATCAAATCACTTCAACCACACCCCCAGGAAATCTCACCTTACTTTGGCAACAGTGGGTGGCCATTATGAATCTGCCTGATCCCGTATGCTTTAGGAAGATCTACCCATCAATACTCCATGCACACTTAGACACAATCAAATCAGCCATCTCTTTCAAAGAAAAGGTCTACTGACAAAAAAAAATCTATATAACAAAGGGGGTAAAGTTACCTATATTAATCAGTACAATCTTTTATTCATACAATTGAACAGACAACTAATGATAGCCAGACATCCGAGGAAAATAGCATCAACTATACTATGGAAAACAGTATGGAGTTTCCTCAGAAAATTAAGAACAGATCTACCATATGATCCAGCTATTCCACTGCTGGGTATTTATCCAAAGAACTTGAAAACACAAATGCATAAAGATACATGCACCCCTATGTTCATCGCAGCCTTATTCACAATAGCCAAGACTTGGAAGCAACCTAGGAGCCCCAAAAGGGACGAATAGATAAAGAAGATGTGGTATATATATATAATAGAATACTACTCAGCCATAAGAAATGATGAAATCCAGCCATTTGTGACAAGATAGATGGACCTTGAGCATATTATGCTAAGTGAAATAAGTCAGAGGGAGAAAGTCAAATACCATATGATCTCACTCATAAGTAGAAGAATAAGAACAATGACAAACACACACATAGCAACAGAGATTGGATTGGTGGTTACCCAGAGGGGAGTGGGGAGGGAGGAGAGCAAAAGGGGTGATTAGGCACACATGTGTGGGGATGAATTGCAATTAGTCTTTGGGTGGTGAACATGATGTAATCTACACAGAATTTGAAACATATTACGATGTATACCTGAAAGTTATATAATGTTATAATCCAATGTTACTGCAATAAATAAATAAATAAACAAATAAATAAGGATCAAGATCAACAAAAAGAAACACCCCAGAGGAGAAAGAAATAGGAGAAAGGAAAACTGAGACAAAGATATAATTCAGAGGACAAAGGCAATTTTAAAAATTCTAATTAATATCCTCCTAGATATTATAGCATCCATTAAAAAGCAGACTCTGATATGCAAAATCAAAGAACAAAAAAGAGTTCTTGTACATTAAAACTATGATGGCCTCAGAAGTTTTTTTAAAACTCAAAGAATAGCATTAAAGAGAAAAACGACAGGCCCAAAACGGCATCACTTGTCCTAAAGCTCATGACACCAAGCCTAGATTTAATACTTAACTTAATCGCAGTTTCAACCTTCTGCAGAAAGGTAATCTTAACCAGTCCGGAATTTCCTGGTCAGTACCAATGAGGTAATCTGTCCTGTGGGCCCTCTCCATGCCTATAGGAAGAAAAGGCAATCTGCATGATAAAACTCTTGCCATTCCCTTCCCTCCCCCCCCCAAAAGATGTCCTGACCCAAAATAATCCTTTCTTTTCTTTTGCTAATAGCTTCCTTGCCCTACCCTCCTTCTGGCTATAAAAAGTTTGCATTTGTATAACTCCATGGAGTATCTCTCTGCTTGCTAGACGGTATGTTGCCTGACTCATGATTGTTTAACAAAGCCAACTAGGTCTTCAAATTTATTCGGTTGAAGTTTGTTTAACAGATTTGGTGGCTGTTCCGGTCAAAGGTTTGGTGGAGTTGAAGGAGACCTCCAGTAGCTTCAGGGTGAGAAACACAGGCATGATGCCCAGCGAATACTTTTCAGTTCACTATCTTTCTTGCTGTTTCCCAGAGTTGTTGGTAATTTCCTCTCAGTTTGAGCTCCGCTCTCTTTTTGTGCTGAGCTCCTGATCTAATCTGATCAGCTTTTCAGATCACAATTCCCAGGTTTTTGAGTGGAAAACCCCATCTCTTGATTCTGTCCTCGGATTCCACACTGGGAACTACTGTGGTTTCCCATTTGTTTGGAATCCTTCCACTGATTCTACCTTGGAAACTGCGGCAGCTGCAGTTCTCCACTTGTGTGAAATCGGTCCACAGTCATTCTTTGAGGGCTGCTAGTTCAATCTTTTCCCTCAGTGCAAAGTTCCACAGGAATTGTTGGTAGTTGCCAACCAGAACCAGACTGGGTCCAAGACTGGACTAGGTCCTGGATCAGACTGGGTCTCACTTACACTGCAGTAACATCTAAACCCCAGCTCTTGGTTTAGTCCCCACATTCCATGTTGCCAACTGCTGATGGTTTAATCTTCAGTTCCCTATTTGGAATCCTTCCCCAGATTCTATATTGGGAACTGTTGTTGGCAGTGGCAGTTCTCCACTTTTCTGGAATCATTTGCAGTCCCCATTCTTTGAAGCCTGCTGGTTCAATCCTTTCCCCAGTCCCTAGTTCATGAGTTACTGCTGGTATGTTAATGTGCACATGAGGTAAAGGCCTTTGCTAATGGGAATCTTGGAAGCCAAAACGCCGGAAAATTGGTGGGCGCAGGTTGAGCATTTAAAAGCTGTTAGAGAGCTTGCCACTTACCCCAAAGACTCCCATGTTAGGATAAATTGGTCACGAAATGGGTTAGATTGACACTAGGTCACCCACCAAACTCAAGAACATTTCCATGCACCAAGGTACACTGTGAAACACACCACAATTTCCAACTCCACAGCACACCCCTCTTAGGTATTAGTTTGGCTCTGAGAGACCCACAGGCCTAACTAAAAGAAATGGGAGCCTTTATATACAAAGAGTTGAGTGCGCCAACTTCCAGCACACCTGCTTATTTTATGTTTAACAACTATAGTTCTGAAAGTTGTCGATATCTAGCATGATGACAAAATTTTACTAAAAACAACCTATAATTACAATGGTCATTATGGGGAATGTTCCAATTAGACAAGATTGTTCATTTAAGAAATATACTAGAGAGTGAGGGATCCCAAGTTGGACAAACAGCATGGGATACCTACTTTAATTGGTATGCAGAAGCTTACAAAAGGTTTCAGGATTCCAAAACAGCTTCATTGGAAGATTCATTGCAAAGGCTATGAAAAATTAAAGACACAAAATGTATTTAAAACAACACCTAGGCCTCTCCCATTTTGCCCAACTAGGGGTCCATTATCAAAACACCAGACAAGAAATTAACGTCTCAATTTCATTGATTTTGTAATCAACTGGGACACTGGAAAAGAGGTTGTCCTCAAAGGCCCTATGCAAATTCTGCAACATCAACTTAAATGCCCCCATATGGGCCCCTCCCAGGGCTGACAAAACTCTGAGGGATTTGTTTTTTTTTTTGGTAAACTGCTACAGTATTCCCCTAAACAACCAAGGAAAAACTGAAATTAAAATTAACAGGGTTATTCAATACTTCCAGAAATATTTACTGTTTGCCCGAGCTGAAACCTGACAAGATATTTGAAAGGATTTAATAATTTTATGATCAGAAATTTGGTCAAACTGGAAGCTGATATGCAGAGCCTGGTAGGAATTTCTTTTTAGGCCTTCTCCTCTCAACTATGTACGCAGAGGGAAAGGCAAATTGGAGAAAACGTAACAACACATCAAGACTTCATACTTGAAACATGAAACTCTTCTCCTTCTCTTTCTTTCCTTCTCTCTGGCACTGACCTGGAAAGATAACACCATCATCCACATCTCTCAGGCCACTGCTAAGAGGGGGTAACCTCTGCAATTTAGAACAACCTTTTATTTCAGGCTAGGAGAAAACCTAACTGACCCCTGGCTTGAACAGGCCAATGCAACAATTCCTGCAAATGAATCCATTAACACCTTAGTGGAAATGGTTTGTGCCCTGACAGTATTTAACTGTATCTGTGGTGATTATCATTCTCCTTGGCACACAGATGGGCAATACCTCTTAGATTATCTAACTATGCCCTTAACTTTTCTAGAAAGGACCTACTAGGAGGCTTTTCATGATTCAGGATTTGCTTCCTTTGGCAGGGCTCTACTTCTCTAGTTAGGAGTAAATGTAAATGAGGCTATGATCAGAAACCTCTCCTTAATTCTTGAAGATACTGCAGATCCCATTGCTAAGACATTAGCTGCCCAGCAAAAATCTTTAGACTCTCTGTACGAAGTTGTTCTTGATCATAGTGATGAGGATTTTTAGGCTGCTTAATTTTAAAACGGTTTATGATGAGGATTTTAGGCTGGTTATTTTTTAAAACTACAGATGAGAAGCAGGCTCCGAGGACTGGAATTTTGCTTGCCCTTTTGAGAGACATTTGCATTTGTGAAGGAAGGGGGGACGACCTTGTAGGGACCTGACATTGGCCACCCCAGGATATGTCTCTTTGGCATCGGGATTATTTGGGGCTGATTGCTTTTGATAAACTGGGACAGGGAAGGAGGCTCTGGGGAATGGAACTTGCCCTTGTTGGGACACATTTACATTTGTAAGGTAAATCTCTATCTGTAAAAGGTGCCTTCCTCTCTGTACCAGGAAGAAGAAGAGAGATGACCTTATCCCTAGAAACTCTTAATGGGGAAGGCAAGAACTTAAGTTGGTTGCTGTCTGGCAATCTCATGTAACTGATTTAGGGTGGTGGCTTCTGACCTTTACTTAATCCGATTTGATTCTTGTCTAAAAGTCATGGGATCACCCAACGACCAGACCCCACCTGCACTGATACCATTTTAACTTTTTTCATGTTCTTTCCTTTGTCTTCGTAAAGAGATGACTCACATACCTATGCCTTAAATTTAGCCCTAACCCTCAACTCGGGGCAGCAGCAGGAGTTCTGACTGCCCGTGGGTCCTGTCCCCACGCACCAGCTCTGCCTGCCCATGGGTCCTGTCCCCATGCCAGCGGGGGCAGCAGCAGCAGCTCGGCCTACCCATGGGCCCTGTCCCCATGCCAGCGGGGGCAGCAGAAGCGGCAGCAGCAGGAGCTCTGACTGCCCGTGGGTCTTGTCCCCACGCACCAGCTCTGCCTGCCCATGGGTCCTGTCCCCATGCTATTCCACACTATTCTCTAAATAAAAGAGCACTCCTGCCAGATCATGAGAGTCTAAGAAATCTTTCTTTTGACTCCTCGGCTCACCGACCCCGCATCAATAGGATAACCCTTAATTATTTTTTAGCTAAGCAAGGAAGTATCTGTACTATGGCCAACACCACATGCTACACCTGGATTAACACTTCTGGGGAAACTGAAACTCAATTACATAAGATCAGCAAGCAAGCTGCTTGACTTAAAAAGATGACTCCTTCAACAGGGTCTTTCTCTGATTTATTTGATTTTGATTGATTGGTTTTGGTCTTGGGGATCATGGCTCCAAAGTACACTCCAAACACTGGGAATTGTCTTGCTTATAATTATCATAAAGATCCCCTTGGCGTGTTGTATTCTCCGAAAAGCCTTAAATGCATGTTTGCAGTCACTAATTGCCAAGCAAATGATCTCCCTAAGACTGCAATGTAAGAAAAGGAATGATGAGAATGACTGATTTAAAATTTGTGAACCTGGAACTATGACATGTGAATGTCACAGGGATTAAGCAAAACATCATGATCTATAGATACCACACCAAGGATCAACAAAGCTGTGAGAACTACAGAGTGGTAGCTGAGAGTGGCACTAATGCCTTAAATTTTTTTTTTTTTGAGGAAGATTAGCCCTGTGGGGGCATGGAATTGGCCACCCCAAGATATGTCTCTTTGGCATGATGATTATTTGTGGCTCTTTATTTTGCAGACAGGAAAGCAACTAAAAAGTAGAATTTACTTACCCTTTGTAAGAGACATTTACATTGTAAAGTAACTTTCCATCTGTAAAGATATCTCCCTCTCTACCAGGAAGAAGGGGAGATGACTTTATCTCTAGAAACTCTTAATCAATGGGGAAGGCAAGGACTTAAATCTGCATTTGGTTATTGTGCTTGTCTGGTAAGCTCCTGTAACAGACTCCCCCCACCCCCAACATCCTCCTTTGTCTTCAGCTGGATGTGATATTTCAGCTGTGGTGGTTTCAGCCATTTTGGCAAGTTGCTCACCTTGCCTGAGCAGCTCCCAGGTATACATTGACAAATAGAAATGGCAAGCAATAGGATATATTGGAGTACATGAGGAAGCCATTTGGTGTAAATCTAATTCGGCCTGACCTTGTCTTTCCAAAAGGGCCTGACCAAGGCTGTTGAGCATGCATTGTATATCTGCTTTAGATATTCCCTATGGCAAGAACAAAGGCCCTTGAGATAAAGGTGCAACTTCCCTCCCCCTCCCAACGTTGGGGCATATCCTTAAGGATTAAGCATCTTTCCTTAGGCTAGGAACTGACTGCTGCACTCACCTGTGACCATCCAGCTTGAGACAATAGACTTGCCTCCTGTTACACCCTCCAAGATAGCAGACCCACTACCTGCTGTGTCCATCAAGTGCTGTGCCGACAGGGCAATCTTGTGACTATTGTGGGAGGGGCATTTCAATCATATGTGAAACATCCTGTTTGGGGGTATATAACCACTCTGTGCACCCCACTTCTTTGGTGCCCTTTCTTCCTTCGGGAAGAAAGGCCCTGGGCCATGGTCCTTATAAAGCTTTGTTTAATTTTCTCCTGCTATTCTGTCTCATGTGAATTTAATTCATTCTCTGGCCAGAGGAACCCAGAGAAGGTAGAGGAAATGTCTTTCTCCCTTACAGCCCTGAGCTAACTACTGCCAATCCTCCTCTTTTTGCTGACGAAGACTGGCCCTGAGATAACATCCATGCCCATCTTCCTCTACTTTATGTGTGGAATGTCTACCACAGCAGTCTTTTGCCAAGCGGTGCCATGTCTGCACCCAGGATCCAAACCAGCAAACCCCGGGCAGCCGAGAAGCGGAACGTGCGAACTTAACCACTGTGCCACCGGGCCGGCCCCTATGCCTTAAGTTTTTATCACGTCTCTCACTCAAGCTTAGAGTGTGATCAGAAGGGGACAATTGTCAAATAAAAAACAACAACACAGGCCCAAAATGGCATAACTTGTGCTAAAGTTCATGATATCAAACCTAAATTTAATACCTGACTTAACTGCAGTTTTGACCTTCTGCAGAAATGTAATCTTAATCAACTAGTCTGGAATATTCTGGTCACTACCAATGAGGTAATCTGTCATGTGGGCCCTCTCTATCCCTCAGAAGAAGAAGAGCAATCTGCCTGATAAAACCCTTGCCATTCCCTTCCCCCTAAAGAGAAGATGTCCTGGCCTCAAATAATCCTTTCTTTTCTTTTGCTTACAACATCCTTGCCCCACCCTCCTTCTGCCTATAAAAACCTCCCCATTTTGTACAACTCTTTGGAGTATCTCTCTGCTTGCTAGATGAGATGCTTCCCAATTCATGAATCATTTAATAAAGCCAATTAGATCTTCAAATCTACTCACTTTAATTTTTTTTTTAACAATAGGATGGATAATAATATGGCCATGGCTGAAACCACCCTATCAATTTACAAAATGAAATTGTGGAAATCTCCAAGAACACATAGAAAAGGGACAAAAAGATGGAAATTATGAGAAAAGAATTAAGAGAATTCCTGTATAGATTGAAAATGTCCAAGAATTATTTCAAGTGAGCCCCAAAATAAAAGAATAGAGGCCATGAAAGAAAAAAACAATAGAAGAAAACTTCCCTGAACTAAAAATTCAACACTTTATATGGAAAGACATCACCAAGTACCAATTAATGTGGAAAAAGTACTCATAGCCTCTTGACATTTCAGAAAGCCAAAACTAAAACAAAGAAAAAATAAAAAGAAAGAAACAGTTATCAACAAAGAAACAAGATTCAAATCAACAGGTGCAGAGGTCTTATGCTCTTTTAAATCCTAATTAGAAGTATAATTTTTGATGTACTTAAGTTTTAAACACCCAAACTTATTCTCAATATCATTAATAGATCAATTCTCCTCAAACTGATCTATAGACTCAATGCAATCCCAATCAAGGACCAAATTGGTTGTACAAGACTGTGAGTGTGAGAGTGTGTGTGTCTCTATGTCTGTGGAATTTAAAATTCAGATTCGTATTTCTTAATATAATAATAACTTAATATCACAATATGTAATATTAAATTGGATAAGAATACTATTCATACATTGATAATATAGTATAAATACTAATATGTTATTAACATGATACTATCAATAATAATATATAATATAAATGTATAATAATATTAACAAGGAATATTAACATATTAAAGATAGAGGAAAAATTAATACATCAACAGAACATACTAGAGACCCCAGAAATATGCCCAGGCAAATACAGACACTTTATTTTACAAAGGAAGAACAGCAGAAGAGTAAGGAAAAGAGTATCTCTTCAATAAATGGTGCTGGAACAACTGAGAGTGTATATGGGGAAAAAATGATGACATTGAATCTAATGCATACCAGACACAGAAATCAGTTCCAATAGAAGAAAACCAGTCCCATTATAATAAGATATAGGAGAACATTCTTTTTCAGGTGAGAAAAGTGGGCCCTGAACTAACATCTATTGCCAATGTTCCTCTTTTTGCTTGAGGAAGATTGTCCCTGAGCTACCACCTGTGCCAATCTTCCTCTATTTTGTATGTGCAATGCCACCACAGCATGGCTTGATGAGTGGTGTGTAGGTCTGTGCCCAGGATCCGAACCTGCAAACCCCAGGCCGCCAAAGTGGAGCACACAAACTTAACCACTATGCAACTGGACTGGCCCCAGGAAAATATTTTTATGTTCAAGTTAAGATAAAACATATTAACACAGAAAGTACTAACCATAGAAGAAAAGATTAATAAATTGCATTATATTAAAATAAAGGATTTCTGTTCATTAAAAGATACCATAGAGGAGTGATGCCAGCAATGTCAGCATCATGGTGGAGTGAGTTGTTCACTTTGTCTCTCCCTTCCAAGTTACAAACAATAGGACATCCATTGACCAACAAAGGACTCCCTCCACAGCACACCAGAATGCCTGAGAGATTCATACATCTATATATCTGAAGGTAGGTGAACTGGATCTCACAGAGGCAGAGGAATCAGGGGAGCAGCCCCCACCCTCTCCCCTAGTGATGATCCAAAATAGGAATATGCCCAGGAGTGGCAGTGGTGCCCTGATCTGAGGTTTCAAAAAGCACACTAGAAACAGAGACCAGAGGCTGCAGGGGCAGCAACAGCACTTGCAGCTAGCCCCTGCCACTCCCCAAGTAGTGGCAATGGGCACCCAAAACATGAGGCTTCAGGAAACACCATGGTGCTGGCAACCCAGGCCCCTCTCCTGCCTCTGGCAGTGGGGACTGACACTGTCAATCTTTCCAGAAGTGGGGACAGCTTCCAAAATGCAGATATCCCTAACAGGAGTGGTGGAGCCATGACCTGAGGTTTCAAAAAGAGCATTGGTGCCAGAGACCAGAGGCTGTAGAAGTGGCAACAATGCTCAAGCTCAGCCTCTACCCCTCCACAAGCAGTGGAAGGCGGCATCTGCAATCTGAGGCTTTAGAACCCACAGCAGTACTCATGACTCAGCACCCAGCAGTGGCACTCCTGACACTGACCTTACCACCAGCAGGGGTTGCATGCAAGACCCTGAGCCCCTGGCAGCAGCAGCAACAGTCATGAACACTGCACACCTAGCAGCAGTGCTGCCAGCACCAGATAACCATGGAGCAGCAGCAAAGGTGGTGCACATGGCAGCAGCACCTGAGCCCACGAAGGGCCCATGGAGAGCCAGTGGGGAAACACAAGACCCAGGACACCCTGAAATCAGCAGAGGTGCTCACAGCCTGGTGACCCAGTGGCAACAGCTGTGACTGCAGAGACATTGTAAACAGCAAGGCACCAGCAAGTTTGGAGGCACAAGCAGCACATCGATGGCACTGATGATGCCTCTGGTGGAGGTAGGGGAAGGTGGAAAATACTGGCTCTCAAACACAACCAGAAGCAGCTCAAAATCAAAGTAATCAAAGCCTTACCCAAATAAGAAAGGTGTTTACTACCACAAATGTACCAGCAGAGGATCAAATAATTGACCATCATGAAGAACTACACTAACACAGCAGAACAGAAAGATAATGACAACTCTCCTAAAACCAAACTTGAAGCCACAGAAGATTTCAATCTAACTGACACAGAATTCAAAATAACTGTCATGAAGAAACTACATGACACACAAGAAAACTCAGAGAGGCAGTACAATGAGCTCAGGAATATTATTAATGAATAGAAGGAGTATTTCACCAAAGAGATTAATACTCTGAAAAAAACAAAAAAAGAAATTCTGGAGATGAAGAACACATAAATGAGATGAAAAATATAGTAGAAAGCATTGGAAATAGAGCAGACTACGTGGAAGAGAGAATTAGTGAGCTCAAAGATAGAAATCTAGAAATGATTCAGGTGGAAGAGGAGAGAATTAAGATTTTTTAAAAATGAAGAAATTCTGGGGCTGACCCAGTGGGGTAGCAGTTAAGTTTGTGTGCTCTGCTTCAGCAGCCCAGAGTTTGTGGGTTCAGATCCCAGGCATAGACCTAGCACTGCTCATCAAACCACACTGTGACAGTATCCCACATACAAAATAAAGGAAGATTGGCACAGATGTTAGCTCAGTGACAATCTTCCTCAAGCAAAAAGAGGAAGATTAGTAACAGATGTTAGCTCAAGTCCAATCCTCCTCACACAAAAAAAGAAGAAATGCTACAAGAAATATCCAAATCAATTAGGAAAAGCAACATGAGGACAACTGGTATGCCAGAGGGAGAAAAGAGCAGCAAGCTTATTTGAAGAAATAATAGCTGAGAACTTCCCAAACCTGGGGAAGGAACTGGATATACAAGTACGTGAAGTTAATAAAAATCTTAATTATCTCAACACAAAAAGACTTTCTCTAAGGCACATTATATTAACATTATCAAGTCAGTGACAAAGAAAGAATATTAAGGGGGGTGGAGCAGAAAGAAGAAAATAACTTACAAAAGAACCCTCATCAGCCTATCAGAGGATTTCTCAGAAGAAACTCTATAGGCTAAGACAGAGTGGAATGATATATTCAAAATATTGAAAGACAAAAAATATCAGCCAAGAAAACTCTATCCAGAAATGTTATCCTTCACATATGACAGAGAAATAAAGGTTTTCCCTGACACACAAAAGCTGAGGGAGTTCACTGCCACTAGACCTGCCTTAGGAGAAATGTTGAAAGGAGCCCTCCTCCCTGAAACAAAAAGGAAAAGGTATACAAAGCATTGAGTAATGTGCAAATAGAATCAGAAAACTATATTCTATTCTATAATAGAATAGGTTAGTAAACAGTTATAACATAAAGCCTAAAGAGAAAGAAAGCATCAGAAATAACTATAACCGCTTCAATTTGGTAACACACTTACAATACAAAGAAGGGTAATTTGTGACAACAAAAACATAAAAGAGGAAAGGAAAGAACAGAACCTGCATAGGCTAATGGAGATAAGAGGCTATCCACAGAAAAAGGACCATCTCATCTATGAAATCTTTTAAAGAAACCTCATAGTAACCACAAAACAAGAAATTAGAGCAGAGTCAGAAATAATAAATAAAGAGGAAACTGAGGAAAACATCACAGAAAACCACTGAAAGGGTGGACACAAATACAAGGAAAAAGAAACAGTGGAAATATAGAACAACTGGAAAACAAGAGATAAGATAGCAGTATTAAGCCCTCATATATCAATAATGACTCTAAATGTAAAGGGATTGAATTCTTCAATCAAAAGACACAGAGTGGCTGGATGGATGAAAAACCAGGATCCAGCAATATGCTGCCACCTGGAGACTCAACTCAGCTCTAAAGACAAATATAGGCTCAAAGTGAAGGGATGGAAGATCGTGATCCAAGCAAATGGCAATCAAAAGAAAGCAGGTATTGCCATATTGATATTCAACAAAAGATACATCAAGCCAAAAAGGATAAGAGACAAAGATCAACATTATATAATGATAAAAAGGACATCCCACCAAGAAGACATAACACTTATAAATATATATACACCTAACATAGGAGAACTAAAGTATTTATAACAGCAACTATAAATAGAACTAAAAGGAGAAACTGACAGCAACACAAAAATAGTAGGGGACCTTAACACCCCACTTACATCAATGGTTAGATCATCCAGACAGAAAGTCAACAACGAAATAGTGGCTTTAAATGAAACACTAAACCAAATGGATTTAATAGATATATATAGAACATTCCATCCAAAAGCAGCAGAATACACATTCTTCTCAAGTGCCTATGGAACCTTCTGAAAGACACCATATTTTGGGAAACAAAACAATTCTCAATTAATTTAAGAAGATTGAAATCATATCAAGCATCATTTCTGACCATGATGGTATGACACTAGAAATCAATAAGAAGAAAACTAGAAAAGTCACAAACATGGGGAGACTAAACAATATGATACTGAACAAATATTGGATCAATGAAGAAATCAAAGGAGAAATCAAAAAATACCTGTAGACCAACAAACATGAAAACACAACATATCAAAATTTATGGGATGCAGAAAAAGTGGTACTAAGAGCAAAGTTTATAGCAATAGAGGCCTACTTCAAGAAACAAGAAAAATCTCAAATAAAAAAATCTAACACAATACCTAAAAAAACAAGAAAAAGAACAAAGCCCAAAGTAAGTAGAAAGAAGAAAATAATAAAAATCAGAGCAGAAATAACCAAAATAGAGACTAAAAAGAGAATAGAAAGGATCAATGAAACTAAGAGCTGGTTCTTTGAAAAGATAAACAAAATTGACACACCCTTAGCTAGACTCACTAAGAAAAAAAGAAGTCTCAAATAAATAAAATCAGAAATGAAAGAGAAAAAATTACAATGGATACCACAGAAATGCAAAGGATTACTAGGGAATATTATGAAATATTATATACTAATATTATATACTTATTATATACTAAGAAATTGGATAACCTGGAAGAAATGGATAAATTCTTAAAATCAAACAACTTCCCAAAACTGAATCAAGAAGAAGTAGAGAATCTGAATAGACCAATCACAAGTGAAGAGATTGAAACAGTAATCAAAAACCTCCCAAAAAACCAAAAGTCCAGGACCAGATGGCTTCCCTGGTGAATTTTACCAAACATTCAAAGAAGATTTAATGCCTATCTTAAATACTGTCAAAAAATTGTTGAGGACGGGATGCTTCCTAAATCATTTTAGGAGGTCAATGGTACCCTGATACCAAAAGTTGACAAGGACAAGACAAAAAAGGAAAATTGCAGGCCAATATCACTGATAAACACAGATTCAAAAATCCTCAACAAAATAGTAGAAAATCAAATACAACAATACATTAAAAGGATCATACACCACAATCAATTAGGATTTATTCCAGGGATGCAGGGATGGTTCAACATCCACAAATCAATCAATGTGATACACCACATTAGCAAAATGAAGAATAAAAATCACACAGTCATCTCAAGAGGCAAGAAAGCACTTGACAAGATTCAACATCCATTTATGAGAAAACTCTCAATAAAATGGGTATAGAAGGAAAGCACCTCAACATAATAAAGACCATATATGACAAACCCACAGCTAACATCATACTCAACACTGAAAAACTGAAAGCTATCGCTCTAAGAACAGGAACAAGACAAGGATGCCCACTCTTGCTACTCTTATTTAACATAGTATTGGAAGTCCTAGGCAGAGTAATTAAGCAAGTAAAAGAAATAAAAGGGATCCAGGGGCCGGCCCTGTGGCCAAGTGGTTAAGTTCACACGCTCCACTTTGGCAGCCTAGGGTTTCACTGGTTTGGATCCTGGGCGTGAACATGGCACCGCTCATCAGGCCATGCTGAGGTGGCATCCCACATGCCACAACTAGAAGGACTCACAATTAAAATACATAGCTATATACTGGGGGGATTTGGGGAGAGAAAGCAGGAAAAAAAAAGGATCCAAATTGGAAAGGAAGAAGTAAAACTGGCCCCATTTGTGAATGACAGAATTCTATATAGAGAAAACCCTAAAGAATACACTGAAAAGCTATCAGAAATAGTTAATGAATACAGTAAAGTTGTAGAGTACAAAATCAACATACAAAAATCAGCTGCATTTCCATACACTAACAATGAACTAGCAGAAAGAAAAATCAAGAATACTATCGCATTTGCAATCACAACCAAAAGAACAAAATACCTAAGAACAAGTTTAACCAAGGAAATGCAGCACTTATAAACTGAAAACTATAAGACATTATTGAAATAAATTGAAGAAGACATAAAGAAATGGAAAGATTTTCCATTCTCTTGGATTGGAAGAATAAATATAGTTAAAACATCCATATTACCTAAAGCAATCTACAGATTCTATGCAATCCCAAACACAAGCCCAATGACATTTTTCATGGAAATAGAACAAAGGATCTTAAAATTTATATGGAACCACAAAAGATCCCAAACAGCCAAAGCAATCCTGAGGAAAAAAAAGAACAAATCTGGAGGTAGCACATTCCCTGAATTCAAAATATACTACAAAGCTATAGTAACCAAATAGCATGGGACTGGCAGAAAAAGAGACATACAGATCAATAGAACAGAATTAAGACCCCCAAAATAAAGACACACATCTATGAACAGCTAATTTCCAACAAAGGAGCCAAGAACATACTGAAGCAAAGTTCAATAAATGGTGCTGGGAAAACTGGACTGCCACATGCAAAGGAATGAAAGTAGACCATTATCCTACACCATACACAAAAATTGACTCAAAATGGATTACAGATTTGAATGTAAGACCTGAAACCATAAAAATCCTAGAAGAAATCATAGGCAGTATGCTCTTTGTCTTCAGTCTAGGCAGTATCTTTTTGAATACCATGTCTCCTGAGGCAAGGGAAACAAAAGAAAAAATAAGGAAATGGGACTACACCAAACTAAAAAGCTCTTGCACGGCAAAGGAAATCATCAACAAAATTAAAAGACAGCCCACCAACTGGGAGAAAATATTTGCAAATCATATATCCAATAAGGGGTTAACATCCAAAATATATAAAGAACTCCTATACCTCAACAACAAAAAAAACCAAAAACCTGATCAAAAAATGGGCAGAAGATATAGAGACATTTTTGCAAAGAAGATATACAGATGGCCAACAGGCACATGAAAAGATGTTCAATATCACTAATTACTAGGGAACTGTAAATCTAAACTACAATGAGATATCACCTGATGCCAATCAGAATGGCTATTATTAAAGAGACAAGGAACAACAAGTGTTGGAGAGGATGTAGAGAAAAAGGAACCCTCATACCCTGCTGGTAGGAATGTAAATTGGTACAGCCACTACAAAAACAGTATGGAGATTCCTCAAAAAGTTAAAAATAGGAATACCATAAGATGCAGCTATTCTACTTCTGGGTATTTATCCAAAAAACATGAAAATATTAATTTGAAAAGATTAATTCACCCCTATGTTCATTGCCGCATTATTCTCAATAGCCAAGACGTGGAAGTAACCTAACTGCCCATCAATGGATAAATGAACAAAGAAGATGTGGTATATACATATACAATGGAATACTACTCAGCCATAAAAAAGATGAACTTGTGCCATTTGCGACAACATAGATGGACCTTGAGGGTAGTATTCTAAGCAAAATAAGTCGGAAGGAAAAAGACAATTACTGTTTGACTTCAGTCACATGTGAAAGATAAACAAAGAAACAAACACATAGATAAGTTGAACAGATTGGTAATTACCAGAGGAGACAGGGGTCAGGGGAAGGCAAAAGGAGTATGGTGATGGATGGAAACTAGACTTTTGCTGGTGAACACAATGCAGTCCACGTAGAAGTCGAAATGTAATGATGTACACCTGAAATTTATATAATGTTATAAACCAATGTGACCTCAATAAAATAAAAAATATATATACCATAAATAAAGTGGGACAATGGAAAAATATATGTGCATCTTATATAAATTACATCAAGAAATAGTATCTAGAAAATGCACAGAACTCCTATAAATCAATATAATAGCTCATGAATAGGCATTTCACAGAAGAGGAAACATAAGTTTTGGATAAACAGAGGAGAAGATTCTTAACTCTATTAGGAACCAGGGAAATGTAACTAAAACCACAATGAGATACTATTTTTAATCCTTGAAATAAGCAAAAATTTAGAAGTCTGACAGCTTCACATGTTGGCAAAGATGTAGATGAATAGGAACTTTCATCTACTGCATTGGAAATGTAAACTTGAAGAACCACTTTAGAAAACAATTTGGTATTATCTTTTAAAATTTAAAATTTGCTTACCCTTGAGCTATCAATTTCACTCTTATGCATATACTCTACAGAAACTCTGCAGAGACATGTTCAAGATTCTTCATGGCAGCACTGTTTACAATAGGAGGAAAATGGAAATAACCGTGATGCCTAGTAACAGTATAGATATGTAATATTCTATTGTAAATAATGTTATCAGTAAAAATTAGTGTGCTAGAGATACAAACACCACAACATGAAAACATCTTAGAAGCTTTGAGTGAAACTGTTAGAATATGTGCAAGAAAAACAACGAACTTGCAGAAAACAACCTACAACATGACACATTAGAAAAATGATAGGCTCTTCTAAGACCAGAAATGAGAGAAGGATGCCCAGTTTAGCTAATTCTACTCAATATAGTATTGGAAATTCTAGCCAGAGCAATTAGGCAAGAGGGAGAAATAGAAGGCATCCAAATCGGAGAGGAAGAAGTCAAATTATCCCTGTTCACAGATAGCATGATTACATGTGTAGAAAACCCTAAATATTCCACAAAAAAACGTTACAGCTAATAAATTCACCAAAGTTGCTGAATACAAAATCAATATGCAAAAACAGTTCCATTTCTATACACTACCAATGAAATATCCGAAAAGAAAATTAAGGAAACAATTCCACTTACAATAGCATCAAAAAGAATAAAATACTTAGGAATAAGTTAACCAAGGAAGCAAAAGACTGATACACCAAAAACTACAAAACACCACTGAAAGAAATTAAAGAAGACATAAATAAAAAGACATATGGTGTTCATGGATTGCAAGACATAGTATTGTTAAAACAACAATTCTACCCAAAAGTGGTCTACAGATTCGATGCAATCTCTATCAACAGCCTAATGACATTTTGGGTAGAAATAGAAAAGGCTATCCTAAAATTCATATGGAATTTCAAGGGACCCAGAATAGCCAAAACAATCTTGAAAACTAAGAACAACATTGGAGGATTCACAGTTCCTGATTTCAAAACTTACTACAAAGCTACAGTAATCAAAACAGTGTGGTGTTGGCATAAGAGCAGACATATAAACCAATGCACTAGAACAGAGAGCCGAGAAGGAAATCCTCACATGTATGATCAATTGGTTTTTTTTTTTACAAAGGTGCCAAAACCATTTGATGGAGAAAGGAGAGTCTTTCTACAAATGAGGCTGGGGAAACTAGATATCCACATGCAGAAGAATGAAACTGGACCTGTACCTTATACCATATATAAAAATTAACTCAAAATGGATCAAAGACCTAAACTTAATAGCTGAAACAGTAAAATCCATGAAGAAAATGTAGGAGGAAATCCCCACAGCATTGGATTTGGCATCAATTTCTGGGATATGACAGGCAACAAAAGAAAAAATAAATAAAATAAATTTCATCAAAATTAAAATCTTTTTTGTCCATCAAAAAACACTACGTAGAGAGCAAAACAACTCACAGGAGAAAATATTTGTACATCTTATATCTGATAAGAGATTAATATCCAGAATACATAAAGAATTCCTATAATTCAACATTAAAAACAACAAGATAAACAACAATCCAAAATCGGGTAAAGGACTTGAATAGACATTACTCAAAGAAGATATACAAATGGTCAATAATAAGCACAAGAAAAGATACTCAACATCACTAATCATTAGGGAAATGCAAAGCAAAACCACAATGAGATACTACTTCACATCTCATTAGGACAGTTCTAATTAAAAAAAAGGAAATATCAAGTGTTGACAAGGATATGGATAAACTGAGCACTGTGCACTGCTGGTGGGAATTTAAAATGTAGCACTATGAAAAAAAGTTTGGCAGTTCCTTAAATGTTTAAACAAAGAATTACCATATGACCCAACAATTCTGCTCTTAGGTATATACTCAAAAGAATTAAAAACAAGAACTCAAACAGATAATCTTCGTACACCAATGTTTACAACAACAGTATTCACAATATCCAAAAAGTGAAAACAACCCGAGTGCCCATCAACAGAAGAATGGATAAACAAAATGTGGCATATACATACAATGAAGTACTATTCGGCCATAAAAAGGAAATGAAATTCTGATACATACTACAACATGGATGAACCTTGAAAACATTATGTTAAGTTAAATCAAAGCCAGATCCAAAAGGACAAATACTGTATGATTCCATTTATATTAAGTAGCTAGAATAGGCAAATTTATAGAGACATGAAGTAGAGTAGAAGTTACCAGGGACTGGGTGTAGAGGGGATTGGCGACTTTGTATTTTGGAATGACAAAAAAAGCTTTGGAAGTGGATAGTGGTGATGGTTGCACAACGATGTGAATGTACTTAATGCCACTGAATTGTACACTTGAAAAGTGTTAAAATAGTAAATTTCATGTTATGTATATTTTACCACAAAAAAACTAAAACAAAAAAAGAGAGGAAAAATTAAATAATATATTGTGTAGGGATTCACACATATTCAATAGACATAACTAACAAGAACAACAACAGTAAAGACAAAGTTCAAGATAATCATACCTGAAGGGGGAGAAGAAGGGTGGGAAATGGAGGAACACACTGACAGATGTAGCAGTATGGTAGTGTTCTAGTTGGGTGGTAGCACTATAGGTGTTCATTTTATCAAAATTCAACACTTACATGAGTTACATTTATTCTTAAAATGTATCTAATATTATATAATAAAAAATTAAAAATAACCTCCCCTAAAAACTAAACAGACCAGCATAAGACTTTTCATCAGCATCATATAATGCTAAAAGACAATGGAAGTAAATTTGCAAAGTTTTAAGGGAAAATCCCTCTGTGCCCAGCCCTGTAAAACTAACCAAGTATTGATCAAGGATGAGACAAAACAAAAATTCTTGGACACCAAGAACTCAAAGTTTAATATCCACTCATAATACATTAAAATATTTGGGGGCCGGCCCTGTGGCATAGTGGTCAAGTTCATGGTGGTCCTCTTCAGTGGCCTAGGGTTCGCTGGTTTGGATCCTGGGTGCGTACCTACACACCACTCATCAAGCCATGCTATGGCGCATCCTACATAGAAGAACTAGAAGAACTTACAACTAGGATATACAACTATGTACTGGGGCTTTGAGGAGAGAAAAAGAAAAAGGGTGGAAGATGTTAGCTCAGGGCCAATCTTCCTCACTAAAAAGCATACCTTCAAAAAAAGAGAAAAAAATAAAATATTTAATTGAGAATGTTATCAATAAAATAATAATTTAATCCAAGAATGAGGAAAGCATGGGATGCAAGGAACAGTGGCAGATGAGTGTAATCCAGAGGAAGTAAAGAAACCTGAAATGAAATAAGAATATACAATACACCTTCACACTTCTGATTTTCTTACCAGAGGCAAAGGATTAATAACATATTGCCTTTTCTTTTTTTCTTTTAATTTAATTTTTTTTTTTTTGAGGAAGATCAGCCCTGAGCTAACATCTGCCAATCCTCCTCTTTTTGCTGAGGAAGACTAGCCCTAAGCTAACATCCATGCCCATCTTTCTCTAGTTTATATGTGGGACGCCTGCCACAGCATGGCTTGATGAGCAGTGCCATGTGCTCACCCGGGATCCGAACTGGCAGACCCCAGGCCGCCAAAGCAGGACATGCACACTTAACCACTGTGCCACCAGGCCAGCCCCTATATTTCCTTTTCTTTGGATAAAATCACTGTATGTGATTCCACGGTGACTATTTCCATATTTCTATAATTATAAATGTGGCATTATGGTGTTCAACATGGTTTTACAATTAATTTATAGATAAAGCACAGAAAAATTATTTATAGATACATAACAGATTGTCAAGTTTAAAAATTCTGAACAATGTAAAAGTAATAATGTATTAAAACTTTGGAAATGAAGGAGCTAAGAGAAGTAGACATGCATCATAGCTAAGGAGTCAATATATTAGTTAACATTAAATCAAGAAATGGAGATAAACATTTTTAGAACTACGATAATTACCAAAAAGGCATAAAAAAGACATGGTTTGAAATAGCTACCATGGGACTAAGGCTAGGAGTGATGAATAGATGGGAGATGGGAGAACATTTGGTTTTTATTTAATATCATAAAGGCATAGAATAGAAGACCTAAAAAAAATGCGGAGGGAAGGGTGTTTGATGATGTGCTAATTTTTTATATTATATTGTGGAGAGTCCATAGTTATTATTTAAAGAAAACGAATCAAGAAATAGGGGTGTAAGTATGGTACTCACTGTTAGGTAATCAGTGGTGTGTTGGTAAATGCTTTCCAGATGGCTGCTAGGAGGGGAGCTCTGGTTTGTAGCATTTGTCGATTTGTGCGGCATAAATATTCCCATCATAGCCAGTTTCAGGTACCAGTGTGACACCAATGGGCTTGCAAAATTCCTGAAAAGTTAGTGATGGCTTCTCATAATGATCCTGTTCTAGGTACCATTGGAAATGGAAATTAACAGAACTAAAAACATAAAGCTTGTGAATAGTTGTTGCCTCTAGGGAGTGGGGTTTGTGGGAAAATTTACCTCACATTTTATACCCATTTAAATTTTTATGCCGCTCATGTATTAATTTCATAAACAAAAAAATAGCTGAAACAAATAAAAGGTGTTTCATCTTGAATGTAGAAACCTGGAAAGAGCATCATTACCACCTCAACAAGAAAAAGCCAGATAAACAAGAAAATCATACTTTTTCGCTGCTATCAGAGCTGGCATGGCAGGGAAAACAAATAATTTGAAACCCAAGGAAAGACAGGCACCTCCCAAGGCAGAGACAGGTCACAAACACTGACTTACATGTGGTAGAGCACAGGAAGGAGAGACACTGAGCACCACACGACTGGGTAAGAAGAATTTAACTACAATTTTAATGCATTGTTAAAAAACGAGAATTGGCTAGCATGAGAGTACAGAAGTCCCAGAGCCTCGGATACAAGGGGAACTGTACTAGATGCTCTCTAGAAAGAATGTGTGGGCGAATGCAAAGAGCCTCTCTCAGTAGTATAGCCCTGGAGCAGAGAGGCTGCCACTACAGGAAAGGCACAAACTGCTCCCAAACCTTTATTCCCTAAAGAAGAAAAGTCTTGAGCCACTGAGGGAGGAGCAACAACCCTGTTACTTCCACAGCACTGGTAAAGACCCATTATGATAGAGGGAAGTGTAGAAGAAAACAATTCTACCACTGGCAGAGAAGCAGGAAACAGTCCTGGGCTCTGGATCCTGTATAACACCATTAGTGGTTCCTACCACTGGGAGAGTAGCAGGAAATTCTCCTGCACAAGATCTGCCAAAGATACAAGGCTGAGTTGGCTGGAAAGGGCAAGATAACTGAAAAGGCACTAGCTCACGAGACTCAGACACACAGGCCTAAATATGAAACAAGACAACAAAGAACCTCCTCTGGCTCCAGCACCAGACTACCAAGCTCTAAGTAACAAGCAACAACAGTCTACTCTTGGAGTAGCAAGCAAGAACATGGGAAGAGACACCCTCTGAGATGCAAGTGCACAGAGAAGCCTGAAAGCCAAGGGTAAGCAGCAACATTTAAAAAAAGAAAAAAATCCAGCCCTTATCCGATAGAATTGAAAAGAGAAAGGGAGAGATCCACAATCATAGTTGGATATTTCAATATCCCTCTTTCAATAATTGATAAAATAAGTAGATAGGAAATATGTAAGGATATAGAAGACCTGAACAACACTATCAACTAACTTGATTTCATTGAAATGTATAGAACACTCCACTCAACAAACACAAAAGTGCACACGGAACATTCATCAAGATAGGCTTAAATTCTGGATCAAAAGATAATTTTCAATTTTTTAAAAAAATTTGAAATCATAGTATATTTTCTGGCTGAAAAAGTACTAAAGGAGAACCAAAACACACACAAAAATATGAGGGAAATCCCCAAAGATTTGGAAATTAGACAACAAGCTCCCAACGCAGAATAAAAACACATATCAAAATTTATGGGATGCAGCTAAAGCAGTGTTTAAAATGAAATTTATAGCATTGAATGACTATAATTAGAAAAGTCTTAAATCAATGACGTAAACTTCATCTTAAGACTAGAAAAGGAAATAAAATCCAATGCAAGCAGAAAGAAGAAAATAATAAAGAAAATACAAAAGTCATTGAAAATGGAAAGACAGTAGAAAAGAATCAACAAAACTAAAAGCCAGTTCTTTGAAAAGGTTAATAAACCTAACTTTAAAAAATATATAAATGAAAGGAAACAAAACCTTAAGTTTTAAAAAATCAGTGGCATCCTTCCTCCCCTTTCATATAAAAAAATCAGGCTCGTCTTAGAGGTCTCTCCATCCTTGTGGTGACCCTCTCCACCCAAGAAAAAAGCAATAGGAACATCCTTATCATATACCCAGGCTAGCCTCAACATCCTTTAGTGCCTATTTGTTTAATAGTCAAATCTATAGAAAAGTATGACTTTTACAGTATCAATCCCTCTGACTTTCCCTTAGCACAGGGATTCTGAATTTGTGGTAAGAATGGTAAGAGTAGAATTTCTAGATAAGACAGAAATGAAGTGATGACTGTGATGTTTATTAAATATTTTAGATTATTAATTTATGGCAGAAACAAAAGTATAGGTGTAGGAATATTATAGACATTCATGTTATGTAGGAACAACCCACAGGCCACCTGGAACAGGATTAGTGCCAGGCAAAACTGTAAAATTGGTGAAATCTTTCATTGGTGCCACTACTCACAATGCTTTTATGCATCTCTCAATTCCTCCCATTAAAACCTGCTCTTATCAGGAAAGAATCAGAGGTATAAAGAACTGAGAACAGCTTAAAATGCTATCTCACTCAAGGAAGGAGATATGAGGAAGGGAAACATTTGCTGGGCCAGGCACTTAACATACATTATCCCATTTAATCTCCACAAAAGCCATGTGAATTAAGAACTATTCTCCTCATTTCACAGAGGGGAAAACTGAGGCCCAGAGAGATGAATAATTTGTCCAAAATCACAATCGCACAGCTAAAAAATAGCAGAGTTAAGATTTATTCTCAAACTTGCCAGTTTCCAAAGTCTATGTTCCTCTGTCACAACATACTACCTCTCCAATATGGTAGAGGTTGTATTGCAATAGAAACAAGAGCCTTAAACTGAAAGAACCAATCTAGAGATAAAATTACATAGAACTATACACATACACACATATAAACAAACGCTTATAAAAGCTAGTGAAATTTGAGTAAGGCTTGTAGTCTAGTTAACAGTATTATACCAACGTCAAGTGCCTGGTTTTGATACTGTACTATACTTTATCTAAGATATTAATATTAGAGGAAGCTGAGAGAAGAGTACATGGGACTGCCTGTACTATTTTTATAACTTTGTGGTCTATAATTATTTCAAAATAAAAAGTCAAAAAATATATCTTGATAGAAATAAATAAAATTAAATTAAGAATAAACTTATACTAGTGTCAATGGGAAGCCAGGCTCCCCAGTCCCTTTAAATCACACCAGGAGGGTGATCATCAACACTGCTTCCATGTAAGGTCAGCCTTGGCAGACAGAAATCCACAATTCTTGTACAAAATAAATGATGAGACAGAAAGCAGGGGCCTAACTTTTGCCCCTAGGACTAATGTGCAGTTGACAGGAAGCTCCAACTCTGATCAAATCCTCTCCTACAGAGCATGACATGTATTACTCGGAGACCTCCTCCCACAAGCATCCTCATCCCTGTATCTTGCTGGGTGTGTATGTCACAACCCATGAAGTCCTTATATATGCAGGAGCAAAAAGAGATGGATGAGTTTTACTGGATTCTTGTTATAGAAAATGTGATGTTGTAGGAAGAGAACTGGCCACGGAGTCAGAAAGCCCGATTTTATAACTTCATGGTATCACGATCTTGAGCAATTTATTTAACATGGCTTAACCTCAATTTTCTCATCTATAAAATAGGGACTCAAGTTTACATAATCACATGAGATAACGGCTGTCAATCACAATTAAACTTTGTTGGACTAGTTCTCTTATAATTAAACCCTGAGGATTGATTTGAACAGAAGGTTTACTGTCCTCAGTACTGTACATTATGTGTGTGACTAGTAAGTGACAATTCAAAGGTCTCTTATGAGGTTATTTCACCAGTGCACATTCACAAATCTCCATGCAGTAATACGTTCGGGTATTCTCCATGGTCTGGATTTGCATGTGGATGTATTTTAGCTCCAAGCCCAAACTTTGTGTGATAAAATTAATCCTTCGAGCTGCTGAATTATAATGGGAGATGTTTCCTTCGGAGGTCCCAGTGTTAGTCCCAGCTCCGGATTTATGAACTCATAAAACATTAACTGCATTTCTCTGTGATTTGTGTCCAATTCTGTTTTTCACACATGATGTGTAAGTGAACTATGCTATCCCCAGATGATATCAGTGCCCTGATAAACCTATAAAATTGTTCTGTTTAACTGTCTTCACACCCCAGAGATATAAAACTGAATGATATGAAGATGAATACGAAATCTATAGATTTCATAAGACTATTGGTTTCACTGTCCTATGCTGGAAGACTGTGAGTGGGCCAAAGACTGCTAGCCCATAAGCTAATTGGGCTCCATCACCAGAAGTTCAGGTAGGATGATTAGGCTTTCCTGGTGATCTCCAAGCAACTTTGATTTTCTATTTTTGTGTTTTTCCTTCAGGCACAGTGATACACATTGTTTTAGGAAAAATTGCTATCAGGATGTGCTGTAGTGAAGGTTAACCATCCCTCAGACCAGGACCATAAGTAGCAAGTGGGAAGTACTGAATTTCACAAAGCCTTGGCTCTAGAGACATTACGTAACTGATGTACAAGGCTGACTCCCCAGTAGAACAGAGAAGTGATTCGTTGTTTGTGTATTTGGGCGTCAAAGTCAAAAATGGCAAAAGGACAAAAAGTAATCAAGCGTTAAGGCCATTGCAGTTTGGTACAAAGCCAGACTCAGGCTACACAATTCCCATGGTCAAAAACGAGCCACAAACATAAACAATTTCCCAAGATCCTGGGATGGAAAGAAGGAAGACGATAAGGGAGCAGACGGAAGAAGAGGGACCTAACAGAAGGGGAGTAGAGGATATCTCTGGGTGCCTTAGGCAAAGTGAAGTAATTGCCAATTAAAGTGCCAGCCAGCAGAGCAGCATAGGAATTCAAAAGGACAATGCAACGTCACCCAAGCTCCTTGCCATGTAATTTACCATCCATACCAGGAGAATTTGGGGAGTGAAAAAGGGTTCTTTGAATAATTATGCCAGAACTACAGGTGCATATTGGGTTTATCCCTGGCAGACTGGAACATCTCGTCAATCTTCCTGTAAGGTCCTCTCCTATAAGGCTCCTACCTATCTGCCTCCTCTCACTCATCCTATTCTGTGAAGCGGAAGCCTGTTCTCAGGCACCCCAGCTATCCTAAGAGCAAGAGCTAACTTCTTTCCCACAGAGAAGCACCTACCCATGTTGCATATGCCACACTCAGGAACCCTAGCTGATTAGCTCAAGTTTCCAGGCCCACCACACTAACAAGACTGAAGTAAAATCACCACCACCTTCTCATAGGCCATTCTGATTCAAGGACAAAAGATGAGGCTATCTTACTCAGGACCCTGAGGTCTCAGCCTGTGGCTTAAGACAATTAGCTCCTTGATCACCTGCATGCTTCTGGAAAGAACACAGAACAGAGGAGAGCTAAGTATAGCTGGAATCTCTGTTGGCTTTGGCTCCACTTCTCTCTGCTTCATAACCAGAGTTTAGCTGAGCCCTGATTGGCCAGTCACCATTCCGTCCCTATACCCAGAATACAACCTCTGGGAAAGGAGTGGACTAACAGAGGACCATTTACCTTAGGAACTTGTACACATCTATCAATTTCTTTTGATCAAAGCTTATTCATATCAAAGTCTCTGAATTACCATCTACACATCAAAGAAGAAATGGGAAATTAGTGTATCATCCAGTAGGTAAACTCATAGTCCAGGAACAGGTAATGGACACTACCTCTCTCCTGATGGTTAGAAGAACCCTGGAACCTGGTCCTCCCAATGCCTGTCATTTCTTCTCTTGCCATAGCTCTTTGCTTATCCCAAAGGTGGTTTTCATCTCCTACATTTCCCTAAAACTCCAATAGAAGCTGTTCTGGTGTGTTTCTTAGACAAAAGTTCTCCAACTATCTTTTTTGTTTTGGACTCTGATTATCTTTACCAAGGCTTTGCTATTTCTTTTACCGTGGCTTCCGAGCTCTCCTCCTGGGAAAGCTCATATGGCTGGATCCTTTTTTGCTTAGGAGTTCTTTTCAGAGAGAGCCTGTAGTCCTTTAGAACAACTGACTCCTGGCAAATCTGCCTCATAGGCCTTCCAGATGTGCTCAGACATGTCTAATTAGTAGGATAAGACCAGCTTAGACTCAAACTGGGACCATTAGCTACACTTACAATAATCCCGTGAGTGAGGAAAATCAAGTGTTATCTCCATTTTACAGTTGAATTCACTGAGACTGAGAGGGTAAGACTTACTCAAAGACACACTGTTAAGAAAGTATAGAGGCAGAATTGCAGTCTAAATTTAGGTACTTTGTACTCACCATTAGAGAAACCAATAAAAATCAGTAAATTTTGTAAAAGAAACATCATAATAAAGTCTGTAAACTAGTTGCATGCAGACATAATCTAGATGTTTAACATCTTTGTAGCTTTATTTTTACCCCACAGTGTCTAATACTTAGGAGATGTGTAATACACACCTGTCAGCTGTCTCATGGGTATGTTGGCTGCAGCAGGGCCTTATCTCATGTTAAATACTTCACAAAAGACACTGCAGGGTTTTTCAGACTACATATCTCCCCTTAGCTTCAAACAACTCACAGTGAAGACCAGAGATGCATTTCATGATTAAAAATGAACCCAGAAGTGGAACATTTAAAAGGGCCCATTAGAAACATACCGGAACTTGAAACCTCCAGAAAAAGGAAGGGAAGCAACACACATATTCATCCCCCAAACAGCCAAAGGCTCACAGCCCAGAGCTAGCAAAAACTAGTTAGAGACTCTAGGATAATGTACAATTATTAGTCCTATGTTAAAGCTATCAAAGCACTACCTTTTCCAAGAAAGCACTGGAAATCCAAGTCTCCACCAGCCTGTGCCCAGAAATTATTCTGCCCTCAGAAATTGTCCAACGAGGGAGCAAGTTAGCACAGCTCCAAGTTGCTCCTCTAAGCAAAGTGTGATGTCAAAATGACTTCTCTAGGGCTGGCTCCATGGCCAAGTGGTTAAGTTTGCACACTCCGCTGCGGCAGCCCAGGGTTTGGATCCTGGGCGCGGACATGGCACCGCTCATCAGGCCACTTTGAGGTGGCGTCCCACATCCCACAACTAGAAGGACCTGCAACTACGATATACAACTATGTAGGGGGTTTTTGAAAGATAAAGCAAAGCAGAAAAAAAAAGAAGAAGATTGGCAACAGTTGTTAGCTCAGGTGCCAATCTTTGGGGAAAAAAAATGACAAAAAAATGACTTCTCTAGCCCTACGACTCACTAGTGTCCCATGATTTGAACATTTTCTTCCTACAAACACTCCTTTACACCCCAATAAAGGAAAAATTTAAACTTCAGACCCTCAAAACAAGTCAAATGATGGGTCAGTCTATCTGAACAAACAAGAGGTGATTCATTGACTGATCTGTCCTCCCAAAGTGGCAGAACGGAAGAATTTATTGCTTGTCTGAAGCCTCCTTCAATCTGACCTGCAAAGCAAGCAGATTTAGAGTAACCTTAGCTTGGTACTGAGGATTTTTTGGCCCAACTCCAAAGCCACTTCCATTATTTGCATTTTACACACCACATACACACAGAGATAAGTGTCTTTGCCATATCAAGGTCATTCAATATCAAGACCATTAAATTAAATTCTCTCTTAAAAGAAGCCCCATTATCAAGACTAATAATGACTAAATACACCACTGAGTAGTGCCTCTGCTTTAGAAATGCTTATTCACTGCTCTGGAGCTCTTTAGCAAAAAGCTTGTTGTCAATAAAGAAAAGTTATTTACATCATCAGGTTAAAGCCCTTCCTCTCCACCCTCAACCCCACTCTCATTTACACACCTACCCACTGCCTCCATAAACTTAGGGCTACACAAGTTTTTGAAAAGAGACTTTAAGTCCTAGTGTTTGTTCTTCTGCAGCCATTAGCATTTAAACTTCAAAATGCTTGTCTCTCATTTTCCAGCAATCTCCCTGGGACAAAGCCAGCTCCCATTCCATAATTCCACAGGCTGTATCATTCTGCATGGCTTATAGCACTTTACGGAAAAGGGTGGAATTTAAACAGTTCCATCCAAGTACACATTATCAAACAGAGCAGGCAGCGTGGGCAGGCGATGTACAACCTTGGACATGACATCAGTATTTGAGGTGGAAACTTCTCCCACAAAATATGCAAAAGAAGGAGAAAGAAAACAAAGGATTAGATCCAATATCTAATAAAGCCAGGGCAGGTTAAATTCTCACTGCTGGTGTCACCCTGATAGTGCCAGATTTTGACAAAAAGATAAAAGTAATTCCCCTCAAACAAATTTTTGAAGTCCAGGAAGGAGACTTCTCCGTCTACCTGACACCAATACAAGTAGGATTAGATCATTCTCTTTCTATGACTTGATGCTCTTAATATTCTATGGCTATAGTCCAAACAGGTTGATCTCAACATATATTGCCTACAATGGAGAATACCAATATTGCATTCTACTGTTCAGGTTCTCAATGAGTTCAGGTGAAATGAGAGTAACAGGACAAAAAATGAAAACTGAATCTGAGTCAGCAACTCTCTGCTACCCTACTACTCATGTAATTTTAATCCTTCACTATTTTATTAAAGTCATAATTAGCCAGACAATACCCCACGAATAGCATTCATTCCTACCTCTGTGCTTTTATTCATTCTGGTTCATACGTCTTCTTTTCAAAAGTCCATCTTGCTCCTATATTTAATTTGTCTCACATTCTCCATGAAGTCTTCCTTTCCTGAACTTCTAGGTTCGGGGTTTCAAACTTTAGTATGTATCAAATTCCCTTGGAGAGCTTATTAAAACAAAGATTACTGTATATACATACCACATCTTCTTTATCCATTCATCCATTGAAGTGTACTTGGGTTGCTTCCAAGTCTTGGCTATTGTGAATAATGCTGCAATGAACATAGGGGTGCATATATCTTTTTGAATTAGTGTTTTCATGTTCTTTGGATAAATACCCAGTAGTGGGATAGCTGGATCATATGATATTTGCGTTTTTTAATTTTTTGAGAAATCTCCATACTGTTTCCATAGTGGCTGCACCAATTTACATTCCCACCAGCATGTACGAGGGTTCCTTTTTCTCCACACCCTCTCTAACACTTGTTATTTTTCATCTTTTTAATAATAGCCATTCTGACAGGCATCAGGTAATTTTGATTTGCATTTCCCTAATAATTAGTGATGCTGACCATCTTTTCATGTGCCTCCCAGCTCTCTGTTTACCTTCTTTGGAAAAATATCTGCTCTTGTTCTCTGTCCATTTTATGATTGGGTTGTTCATTTTTTTGTTTTTGAGTTATATGAGTTCTTTATATATTTGGGATATTAACTCCTTATCAGATATATGATTTGCAAATATTTTCTCCCAGTTGGTGGTTTTTCTTTTCATTTTGTTTTGTTGATGGTTTCCTTTGCCATTTTCAACAACATGGATGGATATGAAGGTGTTATGTTAAGCGAAGTAAGGCAGACGGAGAAAGACAATTATGATATATTCACTCATATGTGGAAGATAAACAAACATATAGATATGGAGAGCAGATTGGTGGTTACCAGAGGGGAAAGGGGTGGGGGAAGGGTGGAAGGGGTAAAGGGGCACATATACACAGTGACAAATGGAAACTAGACTTTTAGTGGTGAACATGATGCAGTTTATACAGAAGTCAAAATATAATACCGTACACCTGAAATTTATAAAATGTTATAAACCAATGTGACCTCAATAAAATAAAAATAAAGATTACTTGGCCCCACCCCAGAGTTTCTGAGTCAGTAAGCCTGGGGCGGGGCCTGAAAATTTGCATTTCTATCAAGTTCCCAGGTAATGCTGATGCTGCTGGTGGTTTATCTTCAGTATATTTAGCACTTGATTATATATTGTCATTTATTGTTCTTCAGTTGATTTATGAACATATCAAAGAAGACTTTATGCTGGAAAGAACAGAAAACCCAAGCAAACTGGCTTAAACAAAAAGAGGATGGATTTTCTCACTTAACTGTATCATCCAGATATCGGTTGATCCAGTAAGTTAATGATATCTTCAAGGACTCAATTTCTTTACATCTTCCTGCTCTGCCATCCTCAGTGTCAGCTTTATCCTAAAACTAGTTCCTTTCCTAGCAATACTATAGATGCCAGCCACAATCAAAACTATATATTTTCTTATTAATATCCAGAAGAACACACAGAACTTCTTACCAGCATTCCAAACAAGAAAAGTAAAATTCACTCCGATTAGGTAGCCTGAAGCATGTGGCCTGTGAAGGAGAGGGATGGATACCAGAAGAAAACTGAATATTGTTAGGAAGAAAATGGATTCTGGACAGGCATGCAGCAAATGTCTACTATACAACCCAGCAAGAGTATGAAATCAACTAGAGGGGTCAGCCCCATGGCCTAGTGGTTAAAGTTCCATGCATTCCACTTTGGTAGTCCAGGTTTGCTGGTTTGGATCCAGGGTACAGACCTACACCACTTGTAAGTGGCAATGATGTGGTGGCGACCCTCATACAAGATAGACAAAGGGTGGCACAGATGTTAGCTTAGGGCTAATCTTCCTCAAGCAAAAAAAGGAGGAAGATTGGCAGCAGATATTAGCTCAGGGCAAATCTTCCTGAACAAAAAGAAAAATAATCAACTAAGGCAGTGATGGCATCATCTACATCTCTTATACCACACAGGGAGCACTCAATAAACACTGAATGATTAATTGCTTTTTTAAAAAAATTTCTACCAATTTATTTAGATGTAGACTTACAATACAGACTAGATGATCACTTAATTAAATTTTGTTCTTGATCATCTAATTGTTTCAACTTCATGCAGAAAATGTTGGTAAGAGCTTTCTGTATTTTTCCTATATACATCAAAGTAAGCAAGCACCAGTTTAGATTTTATTCTCTGTTACAATGTAAAAAACTGTTCTTCTTGGTTTACCATGAGAATATCTAACTCACTTTAAAATAAATTTTTATCCAAAATATTCGTAAAAAACTAGTTCCAGGAGTGATGTCAGCATCATGGCAGAGTGAATTCTCCCGGCAATCTCTCCCCTCCACCATACAAAGAAAAAGAAATTCATACTCCAACAGAGGACATTCACACAATACAAAAGATGTCTGAGAGACCCACACAGCCACACGTTGGAGGGTGGAGACTCTGGAGCTCCCCTCAGAGGAGGTGGAATGAGGTAAGAGAAAACTTCACTCCCTGTCCAAAAGACTGTGATCCTGGACTGTATGCAGCCTCCAAGAGGGAAGGAAGGGGGTAGGGGATGCTCGTTCACAGGAACATCAAAGATCCCTGGCATCCCTCGCAGCCTATGGGAAAGCCCCTAACAAGGTGAAAGCTAACATGGGGGTGACCTCATCAAGTCAACACCCCAGGAGAGCAGATAGCGAGAGCAGAGCGAGTAAGTCTGCGAGAGCTCACAGGAGAAAGCACCCCTCTTCCCCACCTGCCCAGCTCCAGGTACAGCACCGGGGATCCTGGCAGAATGCAGAGGGCACAGAATACATGGCTCTTGACCCCCACCTAGTGGCGATAGGTGGTAACCTTGACCAAATAATACCAGGATGCAAAAGAACAAAGTCATGCCCTATAGCAGTATCAAAAATTATATTAAATCTCCAGCCTAGAGAGAAAAATGACAAGTACCCAGAAATCAGTGCAGAAGACACAGAAATATATAACCTAAATGACAAAGAATTAAAAATAGCTATCGCCAAAAAACTCAACAAGTTAAAAGAGAATGTACAGAAACAATTCAACAAGTTATAAAGAAGAATCAACCAGAAATATTGGAGACGAAAAACACAATCAACAAGACAAAACAAAATATGGATTCCTGAACTCTCGAGTGGACATCACAGAGGAGTGAATCAGCATAATTGAGGAGAGACATATTGAAATGCTCTAGATAGAGGAGGAGAGAGAACTAACACTAAAAAGAAATGAAGAAAGTCTCTGAGAAGTATCCAACTCAATTAGGAAATGCAAAATAAGAATTATAGGTATTCCTGATGGAGAAGAGAAGGAGAATGGAGCAGAAAATTTGTTCAAAGAAATAATAGCAGGGAAGTTCCAAAACCTAGGGAAAGAGATGGAAATCCATGTGGAAGAGGCTATCAGATCTCCTAAATATGTCAATGTAAAAAGACCTACTGTAAGGAATATAGTAGTTAAACTGGCAAAAGTGGATGACAAAGAAAACATACTAAGGGCAGCAAGGCAAAAGAAAATAGCCTACAAAGGAACCTTTATCAGGCTTTCAGCAGACTTCTCTGCAGAAACCTTACAGGCTAGGAGAGACTGGAATGACATATTCAAATTTTTGAAGGACAAAACTTTCAGCCAAGAACACTCTATTCAGAGAAAATATACTTCAAATATGATGGAGAAATAAAATATTTCCCAGGAAAACAAAAGCTAAGGGAGTTCATAGCCACAAGACCCCCCCACAAACACACATACACACAAGAAATCCTGAAGAAGCCCCTCATACCTGAAAAAAATGAGGGAGAAAGGGGTTAGAAAGCATGGAGTAAGGAGATAAATAGACAAAATCAGAAAATTGCAGCTATACATCAGAACAGGTTAGCAAATACTTAAGTATAACATTAAAGATAAAGGGAAGGAAAACATCAAAACCAAAGATATTCTTGTCATTTTAACCACAAACTCACAACACAAGATGGAATAAGATGTGAGAAAAAGAACTTAGGAGAGGAAGAGGAAAGGTACTGAATTGGTTTAGTCTAAGGAAAAAAATTATCTAAGTCTGTATGCTTGAATATTTCACAGCTTTAAATTTTTTAAAGAGGAATTATGTGAGCAAAAGGAACAATTAGGTCATACTAATATACAAAAAAAAGAGGAGGGGCGGCCCAGTGGTGCAGCAGTTTAAGTTTGCACGGTCTGCTTCAGCAGCCCGGGGTTCGCCGATTTGGATCCCGGGTGTGGACATGGCGCCGCTTGGCACACCATGCTGTGATAGGCGTCCCGCATATAAAGTAGAGGAAGATGGGCACGGATGTTAGCTCAGGGCCAGTCTTCCTCAGCAAAAAGAGGAGGATTGGCAGCAGATGTTAGCTCAGGGCTAATCTTCCTCAAAAAAAAGAAAAGGAAAGGGGAAAACCCACATTTTGCCACTAATAGTTCAAATATTAATGAACACTTAACTGTGTGTTTACTACATGTCAAATAATTACTGAGCTCTTTATATACATTAGCTCATGTATTCCTCACATCAATCATATAAGGCAGGTGTGGTAGACAGAACAGAATAATAATGCAATCTCCCCTCCAAATCAAACGATGTCCATATCTGAATCCTCAGAATCTGTGAATATGTTACTCTGCACAGCAAAAGGGCCATACGCAGATGTGATTAACGTTATAGGCCTTAAAATGGGGAGATTATTCTGGATTATCTGAGTGGGCCCAATCTAATCACATGAGCCCTTAAAAGTGGAGAACTTTTTCAAGCTTGAGTAAGAGAGAAGAGAGAGAGGGAGGGAGACATACAGATAGACACAGACAAAGTGATGTGACGGAAAAGAGGTAAGAAAGATTTGAAGGATGAGAGGGACCCAACCCACCATTGTTGGCTTTGAAGATGGAGGAAGGGGGCCATGAGCCAAGGAATGCAGATGACCTCTACAAGATGACATTGGTCCTCAGCTGACAGCCAACAAAGAAATGGGGATCTTAGGCCTATGACCACAAGGAAGTGAATTCTTTCAACAATCGGAATGAGCAAGTGAATCTCCCCTAGAACCTCCAGAAAGGAATGTAGCCCTGCTGAAAACTTGATTTTAGTCCACTGAAAGCTTTGTTAGACTTCTGACCTACAGAACCATAAAATGATAAATTTGTGTTGCTTTAAGGAACTAAGTTTGTAGTAATTTGTTATGACAGCAATAGAAAACTATCACAGTAGGCAAACAATAACAATTTATAATAATAATTATTAATACCACCACCATTTATAGACCAAAAAGAAAATAACTCTCAGAAAGATTAAGTAATATGACTAAGGTCACACAGGTAATAAGTAGGAAAGCAGTAATTTCGAAAGAAGTTTCCTGACAGCAGAAGCCATGCTTTTTATCACAATGCTATACTGCTCACCCCAAGAAACGGCAAGATCTCAAAGAAGTTAGTTTTAAAATTAAAAGAAACAAAAATTATGTTAACACTCTGCCTCATCTCACAGAGTACTGACAGTGATGACAATAAATTTAGGCAAACAGCTTTTCTAGTATTTGAAAATACCTGACCTCAAAAGCAGGGTTGACTTTTAGAACAACTGTGACATGAGCAAATGTATATTTGTAAATCTCCTTCTTTGACCTCACAACTCCTTCATCCTTCTCTCCAATATCCCACCGACCTAAAATATCTTATCTCGTTCATTACGTTCTTTGTATCCAGCATTTCTGTTTTGGTTTTGTTTTTTTAGAGTTTCAACCTCTTTTGTGAAGAATTCCTTCTGCTCATTAATTTTATTCATGAGTTCACTGAAGTGTCTTTGTGAGTTTTCTTGTAACTCATTGAGTTTCTTTATGATAACTACTTTGAATTCTCTGTCATTTAGACTGTGAGTTTCTGTGACTTCAGGATTAGTTTCTGCCTTCTCATTTCCCTTCTGATCTGGAGTGTTAATATATTTCTTTATGGTGTTTGATGAAGTGGACTTTTGCCAGCACATAGTGGTAGTATCTGGTCACAGATTCCACCTGCCACCACTGGCCGGGGCCGGGGGGGAAGCTGTGATTTCTGAACTTGCTGCATCCGCTGGAAGTTATGCCCATCTGCTGGAAGTTGTGCTGATAGGGCTTATCTGCATTTGCCTGCTGGCTGCTGCTGCTTGGCAGGTCCCACACACAAGTGCATGTGCTCTGATGCTGATCCACTACCCTGGTCGACAGGCCAAGCTGGTGCACCAGGTGGAAGGGGAGAGGATGGGTACTTTCACATGTGTGAGCCCACTCTACACTCACTGGCAGCCAGCCTGGGCTGCTTGGCCTGGTGGGAGTGCCCACATGGTGGCTGAGCTGCCTCGGTGTGGAGTGTTCCCACAGGCTGGGATGGAACTCCAAAAGCAAAGGCATTCCCATGGAGGCCTGCCTGTTCCCCCATCTCTTAGAATCATGTGCCAGAATCGTGAGGTCCTGAGCCCTAGATCACTGCCACTGGGGAGGGGGAGGAGATCCACTCACCTCTTTCCACTGCTTCCCAGGGATCTAGTACCTCCACCTTCAGACATGTGGCTGCATGGATCTCTCAGACGTCATATTGTGCTGTGTGGGTGTTCTCTGTTGGTTAATGAATGTCCTTTTGGTTGTATCTTAGGGGGGAGAGACTAAGGGAACAGCTCACTCCACCATGATGCTGATGTCACTCTCCTAAAATATCTTGACAAAGTAAATGGCCAAGAACAGCCAAGATGATCCTGAAAAATAAGTTGGGGGTACTTGCTCCCCTCTCCAAAATCTTAAAACTTTATAAAGCCACAATAATTAAGATGAGATAGGAAAACAGATAAATGGAATGAAATAGAGAATGCAGAAACAGACTTATGCATATATGAAAACTTGATATATGACAGAGTTAGCCATTGAAGATCAGAAGAGAAAGCATGGGCTATTTAATAAATGGTTCTGGGATAATTGACTATCTATTTATATGGAGGAAAAAAAGTAAAATTGGATCCCTACATTACATCATACAAAATCAGTTGCAGATCAGTTAAAGAAGACCCCGTTTGAAAGGCCAAATTTAAAAAAAAACAAAATTGTAAGGGAAAATATCCTTTACAATCTTAAGTTAGGAAAAAAATTTTAAGCATACCAGAAAAGCACTAATCATAAAGAAAAAGATCGATAAGTCTGATATATCAAAATTGAGAACTTCTGTTTATCACAAGACACCATAAAGAAATTAAAAGGCAACTTACAAACTCAGAGAAGACAACTGCACATCATATAACTGGCAAAGAATTAGTACCAGGGATATATAAAGAACTCCTACAGATCAATATGGAAAAATATGAATTGTTCAACAGAAAAATGGTCTAACGATATGAACAGCTTTTGACAAAAGAGAAATTAAAAATGGCCTATAAAACATAAAAATCTGCTCAACCTCACTTTGTAATCAGAGAAACACAAAATAAAAATATGATATGAATTTTACCACCACTAAATTTGTAACAAATTTAAGAGTCTGTTATTAAGAAGTGTTGGTGAAGATGAGCAGCAGCAAAAACTTTTGTACTCTGCTCATAAATTGGCATGAACACTTTTAAAAAGTTAAATATGCTCATTGCATCCTAAACTTCCCGTACTTCCACCCCTATACACATACCCTAGAGAAATTCTTGAACATGTACAAGAGACATGTACAAGAATGTTTCGTAGCAGCACTCATAATTGCAAAACCTGAGAAAAAACTAAATATTCATTAATAAGAGAATATTTAAATTATAGTATATTCATACAACAGAATACAGTACTGAAAATGAAAAAAAACATGCATTAACATGAAAGAATCTCAGAAATATAATGTTAGGGGAATAAAGAAAGTCACAGTATTATTCCATCCCTACAAAGTGAAAAACATGCAAAAGTAAACAATATTTCATATAAAGACATGTACGTATGTGATTTTAAAAACTGAAAACAGCAAGAGGATGATGAAGACAATTCAGTATAGTCCTTCCCTCTCATGAGGGTGATAATGAATGACGGGTGCGGCAGAGCTTTCAAACGAACTGATAATGCTCTATTTATTAAGCTAAGTGGTAGATATATGGGTACTCATCTATTATTCTTTTGGATATATGACACAGTTCGTTATAAACATTTTATACACCAGCTTAGAAAATATATACTGAGAAGTAGTATTCAAACTGTGTTCCACTGAGCTGCCTAAAAGACAACTGTAAGAGGGAGTGGAAGGGGTGCCAAAGCTGTGCAAGTGTTAAGAAGACAAGATTCTGGGTTCCCCGACTCCGACTTCACTCAGGGCAGCTGCACTCTTCTGAATATAGAGGTTTGAAAACCACTTCATTTCAAGCAGGATTATTTTGCAGAAAGAATGGTGCACCGAGCCACAAGGTTCCACTGTACAGTTATGTATTTGTTTGCATGGTATTAGCTATTCGGCAGAAAGTCAAAGAAATCAAAGGTTTAATATCAGTAGTCATTGTCCACACATGAAAAATTCAAAACAATGACAAAACAGTTGTGAAATGATATTACACGTCAGGATGAGAAAACTGGTACCTACTTATATGCAACTTTTCAGGAACTCATCAATAACGAAATAGATAAAGAGAAGTAACTTTTCTCTAAGCTTCTGCCCTTGGTTTCTTCTTTCAGCCAGCTATAAGCTTCATAATCACTTCCAAGATCAAAAAGAGGTCTGTCTTTTATTCTTCTTAACCCTACTTCTGCTGCTCACTCACTCTCTTGATCACTCTCTCTGATAAAATGTCCCATGTGGCTATATAATTTTTCTTTTATAAAGTGTGCCAGTAAACGTGAAAATTTATCAACTCCCTATTATTTCAGCATCACTCCAAATCCCCAGCATCAGTCATGGAATGTTATTGCAAAAATATTCTGACCTAGCTGTATGCTTCAGCAATTCCAGTATCTAAATGGAGAACACCAAACAAAAAATTTTTATGGCTTTTAATTTATTTTTCTTTTCTCTGTAGCCTTTTCAACCTAGTGCAACATCCCTGCTGACTTTGTCTTTTGTTTGGCAAAGGTCAGCTTTGACTGTGCCTTGGTGTTTCAGCAGAAATGGATAATCTGCTTAATGAGAGCAATTTCCTGCTCTGACCTACCCTTTAATTATTTTTTAATCATATATTTGGCATATTTGGTCATGGTAGTTCATCACTTCCTTTGCAAAGTTGCTTTGTAAATGAGAATGAGAGCACTTATTCTGGACAGTATGGAATGAAGCTATCACGGGCAGGGTGTGCCTCATTTTACAGTAGACGTAAGTCCCCAAAAGATGAGCACAAATGGCATTTCTGTAAATCCAGCCTTATCTTTCCATAAACGAATATCATTTCTAATATGCTTCAAATTCATCTTTGAGTGATCATCAGTGATTATTTGCCCTTTTTTATTTTACTTAGGTCTCTCCTCCAAGTTATCAATGCTCTATAAAAACATCAAACATACAAAAGAATGTAATAAAAAAGCAAAATGAGAACTTTGGGGATATGGCAAGGCATTTTATAATGTTACTTACCATCTCCCTAATTTGGGGCGGCTTTTAACCTTGAACTTTCATTCACAGATAAATACTCATATATAAATACCATTATAAAGGATTCTGTATAAAAAAGAATTTTCAAGTCCTACTGGATGCCTTGTACTCAGTAGAGGAGCTACTCTATGCAGTACATCACAAACTAGCGTACCAACACTGAGGGGAGATATAGCAGCATGCTATAGGATTTGGAACATGTCTTGGCACAGCTTCCTGAGATTTCACTATTATTCAAAGACTTTAGGGGCAGGGAGAGATTCAACTAATTTAATTAAGTAATTAAAAGCAATATTTTTTGTTAAAACAGGCATTCATTCTGAAACAGGAAGCTATATTCATATAATTTTAAGGTAAAGTACACTATTCAAAGAAATATCTTGCTTTCAGAGGTACTTAGAATTTTGTCCCCTCACCTTTACACTTACAGTAAAGTTTACTCTTCTCTACCATTAGGGGTACTTTGGCAGTAAAGTTTGATAAGCTAGATCCACAGCATCACTGACAAGACGCTATTCAGTCTCTATTTGAACATTTCATATGAGGGGTACACTTTCACCTCAAAAAAGCAAAGCACTGCATTGTTCAAGAAAATCTTTAAGGGCAGGCAAGCCACCTTACCTGTCCAGAGCTTATCCCTTTAGGCACTACTGCACCTGTGTGCTCTCTCCCCCTCCCCCATTCCGGATTAATCTCTTTTTCCAATTAAAGGCTACTTTTTCTTGAGGCTTAAAGTAGCCTAAGCAATCTCAGCACTTATATTTCACATACTGGCTTTTTCTCCTTCTGCTTCTCTCCCTCACTGGAATTGCGGTAGGTGGGAAGAGGTCAAAGTTGGGTCAACCCGGTTGTACTTCCACCTCCTGGGCTCAAGAGGGTAAGGCGCATGCGCTCCCTAGGTCAGTGAGGTTGACTTCCGCTCCCATTGTGCCCTGCGCCAGCAGAATCATGGAGTACGCTGAAGGATTCGATTCTAGTGAGGGGGAAGAGTGGTTCGACCCTAGTAGGAGTGGATTGCTTAGAAATGAGCAAAGATCTTTTGGCAATCTTTTTTGGGACTTTCAGGTAAACATTGTAGGTGAAAAGGATGACACCACAATTCATTTCTGTGACGAATGCAAATTACCAATTAGAATCTACGGGCGGATGATTCCATGCAAGCACGCTTTTTGCTATGCCTGTGCTGTTTCCCGTGGAAGACAAGGTATGTGCTCGGCCTGTGGTAATTCTGTGGCGCGAATTGAGAAGCATAAACAAGGTTCCCTCTTCATGTGTAGCGCTGTTCAAGGATGCAAGAGAACCTATTTGTCTCAAAGAGACTTAGAGGCTCATATCAACCTCCGCCATACGAGAGCTGAAAACCCTGTTGCTCGTACTTAATTTGAAAATGTTCATTCTGCGTAGCGTCCGACCGCCAACTGAAATCTCTGACCATTTTATAATGCCGCCAGACAAGCATCGTATGAACCAATGGAGTATATTATGATACCACCACCTCCTTTGCAACATAGGCTGCATGAGCCGTATAATCAGCCACAGGAAGATATTCGTGCTCCTCCAGCAGAATTAATTGTCCGTGGCTTCACGTCTGCCTCCTTCAGTGAGTCAGGAAATTTTTGTATTTAAATAAGAAAACATAGCAATTTAATAACTGTCACTACTCGGAATGACTCATTCAGGTGCTTGAGAACCACTGCCTCCTGCCTCTACATCTGGTTACCATCATCTTGAAAATCCGGGTCAACCAGTAGTATTGAACTCTCGTCATATTATGCCTCCACAGCAACATTCTGTACCACACTACCTCCTCCACTACCAATAAGCCATCAAATGCCTTGTCCTTCCTAGGCCGCAGCTATTTCTCACTTGATTCATAGCCAAGCTTCAGGTTCACTAGTGACTTCTACTGCACTGCCCTCGCCATAGACATTATTGCTCAGACGCCACCTTAGATGAAATATCTTCCTCCAGGACCTGCCCCACCTCAACAGGGTAGCCCACCTATGGGCACACACCCTTATCACCATTATAATTTTCACTCTTTGCCCCAGTTTACTGAAGATCAAGGAACTCTGAGCGTTCCATTTATATAACCGGGTGAAGTGAGTTATGGTATGTGACCTGCACCCAAAGGGCCATCCCTTCCTCCATGAATCTAGGGTCTGCCTTCTCAAATTCCACTTCTTGGACTCCATCATCCAGATCAGACAAGATATAAATCATATTACCAATGATAATTGTATTTTGAACCGAAGATATGATGAGGAAAAAAAAGTAAGTATCATCAATCTTCTAATTAAGCTTTGACTGTTTGGGGAAGGAAAAGCAACTCTTACAGAAGTGGCTATAAAACACCTAAAGTCTTGTCTCTTAAAATGGTTTTAAACCTTGATCTTAGGAAGGATTTCAAGTACTTTAGTGTAATGTAGATAAGTGGCTCAGTTGAGCATAGCTATACTATAACAACTTTGTTCCTCTAGTGGTAAATTGACTCAGAAGTGACTGTTTGCAATATTATTTCCTGAAAAAAAAATGTGTCCCAGTTTCAAAAATGGTGTGTTTGTTAAATGCAATGTTTAGGGATTTTGTGATATATTTTGTTAACCTGGGTAAAAGGAGTAAATTTCAATACGGTTGTAAAAAATAGTAAGGCATTTGTACACAAACCTATTTCCCTCTAACTTCTAATGTTCTTGTTTCTAGGCCCAAATTGCTTTTTCTTTACCATAGCTGAGGCTCTGTGACCCAAATGATCTGCAGGCTGAGCCCTGCCGTAGGTTCTAGAAGCTACACAAAACAAGTATTTAAGCAGCTGGAGCCTAAATCTGTCAAACCCAGCATCAAATCCCCCTTGCTACTCCAATCCTGACCTTATATTCCAGTTATAATGGGGCGCTGCCCCTTTGCTATGCTAAAAGATAAACTGAGGCATATTAAAAATTTTAAGAGTTTATTTGAGCAAAAATTAATTTGAATCAGGCAACATCAAATCTAACAGATAGAAAGGAACTCTGGGGACCTGTATGGAATGCAAGAAGTTCATAGACAGAAGGGAGCAGGAACAAGGGAAATTATACTAGGCAAAAAAACAGATTGTTATTGCAAGGTTACTTTCCTTTAGGGGATGGCAGAGGTCTGTCAGGTGGTTTACCTAACTACTGCTGATCAGATGATTCCTGATCGACTGGCTTAAGATTCCATTTCTGGGAAAAGCAAAACTGTAATTAAGTCTCGGTTTAGTGACATGGGGCTTAGCATAAGTGACTCCATTTTGTTGTCTTATTTTTAACACCTGAGAGCCAGTGTTCACCGCATACTCTAGATCCAGTTACTAAGGCCTGTTATTCCTATCAGGTAATTTATTAGGTAGTATAGGCCTTCTAGGACTGTGACTTTGACTTTTCTTTGCCCATGTAAGGGTAAATAAAAATCTAAAAAAATTAATTTAAAATTTTCCCTAGTGCAAAAACGTAAAGAACTTTCCTCCTGTCTTTTCTTTTAACATTTCCTTCAGAAAACTTGAGATTATAAATGCCAGCTCTGCCTTTTTGAAATGTATATAAATCTTTTTCAAAGCTAAATAAGCCTCTTTCAGTTTTGTATCCCAGGAATGTCATTGCTGGGGACCAAGGAGCCATCTCTTTGAAAAGTGAACACCAAGAAAGGTGGTGCCGTGTCTCCCTCTCTATGGGAATTTAGCTCCAAGATGTAACTTCTAGTTTGTAAAAAAAAGAAAAAAGATGAGAAATTTTATTTTTCCTATGGATAGATACAATTAATGTGTATGTAATGGATTAACATATATAAAAAACGTATATACATGTTTATATACATTAACATGCATATAAAAGGGTAAGCGTTCTTTTTTGTCTGTGCAGTCTCTTTAGTGGATTGATTACCTGTGATGCATATTGCAGTCTGGTTTAATGCTTATTCAATAATTAAACTGTTTCATTCTTTTCTATATTTTATGGAGAGGTTTTATTGGGTTGGCAGGAAATTTTATGTTTAATTATATTTCCCCCGTCATTTATCAGGATAGTATCCATCTGGCAATTCCTCAATTGAGTGGATCAGCCGAAGGTCTTGTGGCCACACAACAGTGAGGTGAAAGATCCTGAATTACAAGAAGTCTCCATTCTAGCTCTCCACTCTTTTGAACACTAGCCAGATGAATTATCCTCTGCAAATTCAAGATTTTATTATTGAGTAAGCATAGCTGATACCAGTTCTAAAATCCTGTCACGATCACCATTAGCTTTGATGGTGGAAAAATATGGGAAGCTAGAAATGTTGCCTGCAGGTCTCTCTCTTAAATTGCTAATATCGCTCCGTCACATTTGGAATGGGTATACATGTGAGGATCCAGTCTTACAGTGGCCTGAGGACTGTTTCTTTGATTTGGACAAATTAAGGTATTTATGGGGGTTCTTAGAAGTGCCTCATTCCAAGCATATGAATTACTGGTACAGTAGTCCCCGCTTATTCATGGGGGATATGTTCCTAGACCCCCAGTGGATACCTGAAACTGTGGATAGTACCGAACCTATACTATATTTTTTTCTATACATGTGTGTTTGAGGTGCAACAGCTAAACTAGCAATTTAATGGATAGGAGATTTGTTCTTACCGTAGATCTTAGCAACCTCAGCATATGATTTTTTCTTTCCTTATTAAGTTGAGAACTTATACCTCTTCACTTAAAGGAAGCACTTTACAGCTTCTCTTTGGCCTATCTGAATTGCCAGCATCACTACTCTTGTACTTTGGGGCCATTATTAGGTAAAATAAGGGTTACTTTAACACAAGCACTATGAGACCACGATACCGCATCAGTCAATCTGATAACCCAGATGACTATACTAAGTGACTATCGGGCAGGTAGTGTATACAGCGTTGATATGCTGGACAAAGGGATAATTCACATCCTGGGTGGGACGGAGCTGGGCAGCATGAGATTTTATCATGCTACTCATAATGGCATGCAATTTAAAACTTATGAATTATTTCTGAAATATTCCATTTAATATTGTTGGACCACGGTTGACTGCAGGTAACTGAAACTGCGGATAAGGGGGGAATACTGTATTTATGGGATGACTGTCATTCTAAGGAGAAAGTAAAAAAATGATTTGATAACCAGAAGGAAAGATTGAGAAAAGTGAAAGAGGAAATGCAAGAATTAAAGCCATTTTCTCTTTCACGGAATCGCTCTCTTTTCTCTGTTGCCCCAGCGCTGAGTCTCTTTATCTTTCCCTACATCAAATCAACTCCTGGGAAGAAGGCAATGATCTTTCAGATGAGTGGTTCCCTCCATTAGTAGATTTCCCTGCAAGGAGAGACAAGGGTACAACTTCTCTAGCTGGTAATATATTATCTGCCCTGTTTGAGGGAATATGTTTGTATGCCTCATGTCCTAGCCTGAGTCCACCTAATGTCTCAGCCCTGGAATTCACCTCCAAGAGTCCTTTATCAAACACATACCATGCAGCTAGGAAAGCAGATATGATAAAGAGATGTGATGAGGGAATAATCCAAAGAGAATTTAGATAAAAGACTGTGTCCCTGTATGAAGGCAACAGGATAGAGTAGCTGCACTGGCCACGTGGGAAAAGACAAACGAAAAAGGTGTTAGGCCTGATAAATATCAACATGGAAAAAGAAACCAAAGTGCTATATTATTCTACAGTTTTCTTGCCTCAAAATAAGGTAAACCAGCCTTTTCTATTCATATCACCTATGAAGCTGATGCCATCAAGAAGCTACCCAGACCTCCGAGGTAATCCATGTGCCTTTCTCAACAGTTAATATTAGTCATCTAAAGACTTCTTTTCTGGTGCCCAGCATGTTTTCAGTTTGCAGCCCCATGTATGGGGATGTGCACTGGCTGCTACAGGATATTCTACAGCCAGCAGACTTCGCTCAGGCTGTGGAGCAAACATGTTGAGGACTAAAAGGTAACCCACCACAATGAGTATCATGGGCAAGGGAAGCTGACTATAGGCCACCCCCTACAACTGTGGAAACACTAAGGGCTTTAGAAACCCATCAAGAGGGGCTGCTGATGGCCATACTTAAAGCCTTTCTGCTAATGGTGAGCTGGGAGACAGACACTACCACGATTACCTGGAAATAGGTGTCCCCAATTGATTTTCATCAGAGATTTGTTGCTTTCTCAAAATTCACTGGCATGGATACAGGGGCAGATCAAAATTACCCTCTAGTCCTGTTCACCTTTGTCTTGGCTCTCTTGCCAACTTTCCAAACTCAAAGTAGAAAAATGTAATAGGATGGCAAGGACAGACTATTACTCGTATCTTAGCAGCAGCTACTCAGTTTTGGGGTAATCTGGAGAAGGACAAAGAAGAAGAGAAAAAATTTTAAAAACTGCACTGTTAGCTGCTTGGTTAGATGATTTACTCAAGGGCATAACCCTACTCTGGTCAATCTATGATGGGAACAAAGGAAGAAGGGGAAATTATATATCATTATTGCAAAAAGCCAGGATATTGGAAGACATTGTAGGAAGAGACTTTAGAGGATGCAAAAATTTTAACAAGGTAATCAAGGAAGCCCAGAAAGACAGAACCCTCAGCTAGGAAATAATTGGCAAGTGGCTCAAATTTGACAGACTGGAGGAATCTCAGAGATGGGAACTGGAGAACCTGTGCTTTAATAACTTCCCCTCAGGCTAACCTGTCCTTGCCTTTTCTGGTAGATACTGGTGCTACTTATTCTGCAATTAACTTGGAAATTTCTCACTTTGCATCTGGTGATAGATCAATACAGGTTGTTGGTATTTCATGTCAGCCTTCTAATTGTTCCTTTTCCTCAGTGGTTCCCATACAAATTGTTCCTTAAGTGCTTTCTTACTTTCTCCTGATTCTCCTGTAAACCTACTGGGGAGAGACCTGATGTGCAAATTAAAGCCTGCCATACTCTCAACTCCAGAGGCACTGTTTGCTGAGCTCCCTTGGAAAAAGTCACCTCATTTGGTTGCTATGTGCCAGGGCTCAAACAAAGTGATGCATTGCTTGGGGCCACTTTTGGGGAAGAATGATACCGGTTTAATTTGAGATAGAGGACCAGTAAAAATAGTTTAGCAAAAGAATAAACTATGACCATGTGTAAAACAATATCCTTTGTTTAGAGCTCAATTAGAAGGAATAAAACTAGTTATAAAATATTAAGGGAGGGGCTGGCCCAGTGGCTCAGTGGTTAAGTTCACACATTCCACTTCAGCAGCCCGGGTTTCACCGGTTCGGATCCCGAGTGCGGACATGGCACCGCTGAGCAAGTCATGCTGTGGCAGGCATCCCACATATAAAGTAGAGGAAGATGGGCATGGATGTTAGCTCAGGGCCAGTCTTCCTCAGCAAAAAGAGGAGGATTGGCAGCAGATGTTAGCTCAGGGCTAATCTTCCTCAAAAAGAAAAGAAAAGGGAAAAAAGTAAGTATAATTTTAAAAGTGTAGTCATCCTGTAATACTCCCATACTTCTAGTAAAGAAGGAAAATAAATTTGATACAGATGGTTGACTACTATATAGATTTGTACGATATCTTCAAGAAATAAATAAATTTTTTGTTCCATTTATCTATGTAGTTTCTAACCCTGCAACTATTCTGACTTCAATACCATCATCTGCAAAGTTTGTTACTGTAGTTGATGTATAGTCTACTTTTTTTCTTTCTCTCTAGTGAATGAGTCTATATTTTTATTTGCTTTTACTTATGAAGGAATCATAAGTAAGTCTTATGAAGTTAGAGGATTCCAAAAGGGTTTTGGAATCCTACTATTTTCTCAGGTCACTTATAGGAAAACAGAAATTTGTCCCACCAGAAGGATCTATAATTATTCAACATATAGATGATTTTCTGGTAGTTTCAGAAAAGAAGGTAAAGCAAAACTGATACTTTGGCTTCACAGGGGCTTAAGGCCTCACTAGAGAAATTGCAGTATTGCCAAACTGAAGAAAATATTTGAGGTATCTGTTTTCAGCTAAAGGCCACAAAGTATTATAATATAGGAATCAGCCAATTATGCAGATGAAACGACCTACTATGGAAAAAACACTACGTAGACAATTTTTAGGATTAGTAGGATAATGTAGACAGTGAATTCCAGCTTTTGCAGAGCAGGCAGAACCTCTGACAATGCAACTGCATAATTCTCCAGATCCTCTGGGGTTTGGTCCCTAGAATCTCAAGAGGCTTTTAAACAACTGAAATTGGCTATAGTCTCTCCCCAGCTTCGGGGATTACAAGTTTTGCAAAACTTTTCCATTTGTTTTATCCTGAAAATAAAGATGCTGCTAGTATAATTTTAACTCTAAAGTTGGGATTAGACTATAGACCAATTTGAATGCCACGGCACTGGGAATCTTGAATGTTTCTGAGCTGTGGTGGCAGCCACCACACTTATTGAAAAGGCTCAAGCCCTTACATTGGGTCATTTGATTTGAGTATCCCATGTGTTGTGATAGTTATCTTACAACTGCATAAGACCCAACATTTGTTGGTGCACTGTCAGACTGGCTATGAACAAGCATTATTATCCAATCCTAATATTGTGCTTGGATGATGCAATTTCCTAAACCTGCTGTTCTCTTACCAGATCCTAATCAAATAGATGATCATGATTGTACAATGATAATAAAAGAAAACACTAGGCCCCAGTCTGATTTATTTGATAATCCTTTTCAAAATGCAGAGTTCATTATGTTTACTGATGGGTCATATACTTGGGACAAAAGTGGTCAACTTAAGGCTTTCTATGCTGTGGTGACTTATCATGAAATCTTAGAATCTTAGTTTCATCTATAATAAATTTGGCACAAGCAAATAAGTTACTGGCAGTTAGCAGAACCAGAATTCTTGATTCTGAACTTAAAAGTAAATATATATACTGATGGTAAATGTCTGTGTGGTGTCTGTCATGCAACAGGGCAAATTTAGAAAAAGAGGGGATTCTTGACTTCTATGTGAACTAAAATATTCATGGAGAATTGAAAGCTGATTTGTTAGAATCTTTCCAACTGCCTACTCAGATTATCAGTAATCCATTCTAGAGCTCACATAGGGTGAAATGATGAAATTTCTAAAGGCAACAATTTTGCCAAAAGTGCTACAAAAATCGCTGTTAAAACATAAGACTCCAAACTTAGAAGTCCCACTTTTAATACTCGAAACCTTTGTCCATTTTCAAAAATATGCTTCACAAAGGGAAATGAACAAATGGATTGAAAATGGGGCTAAAAGAAATTTGACTGGACTATAGGAATTACCTAACAAAATAATTCCTATGCCACAGTCTTTATTTGCTGTTTTGGTTTATGGTTAAGTTGTCAAAAAAATCACCTAAGTAAAAGAGGCATTTTTAAAGGCACTCGACTCATCCTATGCCTATTAAAAAATATGAAATTATTCAAAACATATTAAATAGATTTGTAATTTGTAAGCAGAATTCTTTACAGACCACTCCCAAGGTAGGTGCAGAAAGTTTTTCCCTACCAACTTTACCAGGAAACTAATGGCAGTTAGATTTCATAGAATTAAAACCAATGGAAGGTAGAGATTTTGTCTAGTTGTGGTGGGTATGATGTCTGAATGGCCTAAAGTCTTTCCGTTTCAAAAGCAGACGCTTAGGCAGTGGTAAAGGCTCTCTTAAGACACATAATTCCCACTTTGGGGACCTCAGAGCTTATTGAATCAGACAGGAAATCATTTTATGTCCACTGTTGTCCAGGAATTATGCAAATGTTTGCAGATTCCTAAAAAGCTATCATAATCCAAGCAGAATGGCCGACTCAAAGTCTAACAAACTCATTGGCTAAGATTCAACAATCTACTGGGTTAAAATGGCCTAGAGACTTACCACTAGCTTTGTTAAAAATTAGAGTGACTCTTGCAAGTATTATCTCTCTCTTTGAATTTATGCTTGGCAGGACTGTGAATTTGGGCCTCAAATCACTTCCCCTGCCTGATTTAACTGAATCCTCTCATAGTCATGTTCAGTACTTAAAATGGCTTTTCTCTTTCCTAGAAACCCTGAAACATAAAGTCAGAAGGGCCTGGAGGGACCTACTGAAAGAAGTCTGCCACCCCTATCAAACTGGGCAATTTAGTTTATATAAAAGTGTTCTAGAGGAAAGACAGGCTGTCGTCACGCAGAGGGACCACTTCAAGTGCTGCTGATCACCCATATGGCTATTAAAGTGAAAGAAAACCCAGATGGATTCACGCTTCCCAAGTGAAGCCAGCTCTTCAGGAGGACTGGACCGTGGTTCCCACAAAGGACCTGAAACTTAAATTTTCTAGAATAACTGGTATTGGCACTAGACTCAATTGAAAGGAGGCATTCTAACGAACTTATTACTATTCTCAGAAAAAGCCTTGTTGTCTTATTCACAGTAGTAGTTATTTTAGTTACTATAAGAATCAATTTTACTAGGAAACAAACATGTTATTTGTTACACGAGTCTTTCTTTCTGTATTCCCTACAGTCACACATTTCTGATCAGCTCTAAATTGTACTTCCAGTATAGATACAGCCTGGACTTATAAATCCAACAATCTCATTATTGGCACAATATAAATAGGACCATATGCATTACTAACTTTTTATAATATCAAAGTAAAGGTAACTAATCTGCATCCGGATACTCAAGCCCCAAGTTTGACACAAAAAATGTTTTGTTAACTACAGTCATCCCTTGGTATCTGCAGGGGATTGGTTCCAGGCACCCCCGTGGATACTAAAATCTGAAGATGCTCAAGTCCCTTATATAAAATGGCATAGTATTTGCATATAACCTACACACATCCTCCTGTATACTTTAAATCATCTCTAGATTACTTATAATACCTAATACAATGTAAATACTATGTAAATAGTTATTATTCTGTATTGTTTAGGAAATAATGACAAGAAAAAAAGTCTGTACATGTTTGGCACAGACGCAACCACCACAGGCCTTTCCATCCACAGTTGGTTGAATCCGCAGATGCAGAACCAGTGGATACAGAACCCACAGATTCAGAACCCGCGGATATGGAGGGCTGACTATAGTTTTATTAAAAGGGTGGTATAGAAAAGCATCTGATTAATAGGAAAAACAGAGATCTGGCATTTGTGGATAGAGACTACAGAAGACAGGTCTAATGTCACTGTTAATCACTTTGGGATACAAGTTTTTTCCAGTCTTAGTATGGATAGATAAAAATGCCTGTTATATTATTATAATAGTTAATTAAATATCCATGGATAACTACTGATTTGAAGGAAAGTGAAAAATGGCTCATAGGTTAGGTTTGTCCTCAGGACTTAAAACAATTGGAGCCATGTATATTAAACACTGGAAGTTGAAGGGGAACAGAATTTGCCACCCTCAAAATATGGCTCTTTGGCATAAGAATTATCTTGAGCCGCTTATTTTCAAGAAAACAGCAGACATAGGAAAAGCTCTGAAAACCAGTAGAAGTTACCCTTTTGTAAGAGATATTTACACATATAAGGGAAATCTCCATTTGTAAGGGTGTCTCCCTCTCTGTACTAGGAAGAGGAAATGATTAAATCTCTAGACACTCTTATCAGTGGAGAAGGTGGTAACAAATCTGCATAACAACCTTACCCTTGTTTGCTGTGCTTTTCTTGATAGCCTCCCATAATTGGCCTCCCTAATAGCTTCTTTTGCCTTTATCTGGAGATAGTATTTAAGGTGGTGGGTTGGGCCACTGCAGAGAGTTATTCAGCGTTCCTGGGTCTCTCTCATGTATACAGGAGTCATACATGTTATTAAACTTCTGTTTGTTTTTCTCCTGTTAATCTCTCTTTGATTATAGGGAGGGTCTCAGCCAAGAACCTAGAAGGGTAGAGGGAAAATTTTTTTCCTCCCCTACAAATTTCAATCTGTACCCTTCAATGGGTGCCTCATAATAGGACTTTGATACTAGATAATGGCCATGAGTGTCTTTGTGTTTTACATCTGGAAGAAATTATTTGGGAAGGTGGAATAATTACTGAAGGGCCTAGTTTATCCTGTAATTGTAATGTTACTTCTCTGACTGATGAGAACTCAGGGGAAACTTGTTGGGCCTTAAGAATAACTCAATTAAAAATTCAAATTATCAGGCTCCAGAGTTAAACTACTCATTAGGCTTGTATTGGATGGGATATTAAAAACTACAAAATAATACTCAAGTATTTAATTCTTTGAGAGCACAAAGACATCACAACAGTTTGTAAAGTTACTGTATGACAAATGAGAATTTTTGTGCATTTTTAATCAAGAATTTGCTTCAACCATTCACCACTGGCATGGTATACTTAAAAATTGTTCCCCAAGGCAAATATTATACTTATTTTTTAATTCATCCTATTGTAATTCTGATAATTGCTTTGTTTTGTATTTTACTATAGACTTGCTGGATGCTTAGATGGCTTCTGGAGAAACGTAGAAATGGCAATGTAGATAATTAGAAAACTGTAGTTTTACTAGAAAATAGGAAGAGAGAGAGGAAATTGTAAGGATAAATACAAATATAAAAAGTTTGATTTAAAATTTTCCCAAGTGCAAAAAAGGAAATAACTTTTCCCTCTCCCTTTTCTTTTAGCATTTCCTTCAGAAAAGTTGAGATTATAAATGTTATTTCTACCTCTTTAAGAAGTATATAATATTTTTAAATAGTAAATAAGCTTCTTTCCAGTTTTGCATCCCAGGAATGTCCTTCTTGGGGACCAAGGAGCCATCTCTTTGAAAAATGAACATCAAGAAAGATGGTGCCTCATTTCCCTGTCTGTGGCAATTTAGCTCCAAGATGTAACTTCTTGCTTGTCAAAAAGATTGAGATATTTTATTTTTCCTTTGGATAAAGACAGTTAACATGTATATAATAGATTGTACATGCTTGGCTATATAAAAAGGGTGAGATTTCTTTTTTGTTTTTACAATCTCTTTAGGGGATTGCCTGTGATTTACATCACAGTCTTGTTTAAAACTTATTCAATAATAATACTGTAATTATTTTCTACATTTTGTAGAGAGGTTTTACTGATTGGCAGGAGATTTTATGTTTAATCATACTTCCCCAACACCAGTCACCTATCTCAGGACAAAAGTCCTTCCCTGGATCTCCAGCCCAGTGATGAAAACCTCACAAAACTGATCTGCTGGACTCACCTGTTGCAGACTGTTCCATGGTTGCCTAGGGTTTTTTTTTTTTTTTTTTTTTTTTTGCTGAGGAAGATTCACCCGGAGCTAACATCTGTTGTCAATCTTCCTCTTTTTTTTTATGTGAGCTGCCACCACAGCATCGCCACTGACAAATGACTGATGCGGCTCTACACCCAGGAACCAAACCTGGGCCACTGAAGCAGAGCATGCCAAACTTAACCTGTAGGCCATTGGGACTGGCCCTAGATTTTTTTAGCTCTCTTAACCAAACTCTACTTAACTGACTAATGAGGTTAAGTGAATCTCTCAGTCCCCTCTGTGAAATATACTGATGGCTTCAGAATGCTAAATGCTCACGGCATATAGACTATGCTTTAGGATTTATTCACACTTTAGTTTCCACCAGTTGAATTGCATGCTTAAGAGTCAACTAATTTAGAGGCCGGCCTGGTGGCATACTGGTTAAGTTTACATGCTCTGCTTTGGTGGCCTGGGGTTCACTGGTTCGGACTCTGGGTGTGGACCTACACAACTGCTTATCAAGCCATGCTGTGACAGGCATCCCACATATAAAATAGTGGAAGATGGGAGCAGATGTTAGCTCAGGACTAGTCTTCCACAGCAAAAAGAGGAGGATTGGTGGTGGATATTAACTCGGGGCTAATCCTCCTCAAAAAGAAAAGTCAACTGTTTTAGTTCCCAAAGCTGTTGTGTACCACTTGCACTTTTAATTTTAATTATAAAATAGAATTTACATAAAACAATGATACATGACAGCACAAAAAAAAGGAGTTTCTATAAAACGCTATATTGTTTTGGAAAGACCTACTGACATTTGGGAGCCCTCTAGTGAAAAAATCAGCTTGTCACTCAACAGTGTGGCCCATAAAAGGTAAACCCCACTCATCCATAAATAACTTCCAATGAGCATTGCTTTCTTTTAAAGTCAACTTTATTGGAGTATAACTTTCAGAGTAAAATTTACCCTCTTAAGTGTACACTTAAATGAGTTTTGACAAATGTGTGCCCTAGTATATACCACAGTCAAGATAAAGAAAATTTCCATATAACAAAATTTCCTCCAGCCCCTTTGCAGTCAATCCCTACCCCATCCCTGTCCTCAGACAACCACTGATTTGCTTTCTGTTACAATAGATCAGTTTTGCTTATTGCAGTATTTCATCTAAATGGAATCATACAATGTGTATTCTTTGATGTCTGGTTTCTTTTTTCTCAATGTAATGTTTTGAAATTAACTCATGTTGCACTTATCAGTTCTTTTTATTATGGAGTAGTATTCCATTTTCTGTATTAATATAGATTTTTTTCCATTTGAATGTTGATGGACATTTTGGTTGATTTCCACTTTGGGACTATAATAAATAAAGCTGCTATGAAAATTCATGTGTAAGTTATTTTGTGGACATATGTTTCATTTTATTTGGAATGTACAATTAGGAGAAGTCCAAAATTCTGGGTAATATAGTAAGAGTATGTTGACCTTTATAAAAAACTGCCTAACTAGTTTCAAAAGTGGTTGCACCATTTTACACAACCACCAGTAATGTATAAGAGTCCTAGTGGTTCCATATCCTCCTGAAATCTTGGGATTGTCAGTCATTTTAATTTAGCCATTCTAGTGGGTATAGAGTGGTATCTCATTGTGTTTTTAATTCACATCTTTCCGCTCAGTAATAATGTTAAACATCTTTTAATGTACTTGTTGGCTATTCATATCTTCTTTTGTGAAGTGTCTGTTTAAATCTTTTCTCCTCATTTACATCATGTTGTTTGTCTTCTTATTGAGATGTAAGGGTCCTTCCTATATTATGGATAAAAGTTTTTTATCAGATGTATGTATTGCAAATACTTTCTCCCTGCCTGTGATTTGCCTTCCAATTTTCTTCTTGAACAGAAAGGTGTTTTTTATTTTATGTTTAGTGCAAAGCTGCTAAGATTTCCACCATAGATTCTTTTGCAAATGTTATATAATGTTTTGGGTTTTTTTATGTTTACTTCTATAATCAATTTAAAGTAGGTTTTGTGTATGATATGAGATAATAGCCAACATTCATTTTCTTCCATATGGTTATCTAGTTTTTCTGGTACCATTTGCTGCAATGGCTATCCTTTCTCCAGTCAATAACCTTGGCAGTTTTGTCAAAAATTGATTGAACATATATATGTAGGTCTATTTCTGGACTCTCTATCCTGTCCCATTTCTCTAAGTCAAAGTATACTTAAGGACAAGGGATATTACCAGTGGTATGCTGGTAGATGTTTACCAATAGGCACTTTAGGGGCATGGGTACAAACAAAAAAAGAAACCTTATTTGTAGCATTTGCTGATTGCCAAGGTATAAATTCCCAAACTACAGCCAATTTCAAGGCAGCCTGCATTACAAATTTCAGCTGCCTCAGACGCCCCAAACTACAATCTCTAGCTCTTCAACTCAGTGAGACTTCGATGCTTTGCTGAGGTCTAGAAAGTGCCTATAGGCAGAAAGCTAAGATGATCATAGAGATCACCTTATTTGTGAAGGGGAGCAAAATACACTACTCCAAAATATGCTTCTTTGGCATACTGATTATTTTAAGTTGGTTATTTTTAAGAAACTGCAGACACGGGGTAAGCTCTGAAAGCTGAGTAAAAGTTACCCTTTTGTAAGATACACTTATATGTATGTATAAGGGAAATCTCCATTTGTAAGGGTGTCTCCCTTGCTGTACTAGGGAGAGGAGGATGACTAAATCTCAAGAAACTATTATCATCGCAGAAGGCAATGACTTAAATCTGCCTAACAACCTTACCTTTGTTTTCTGTGCTTTTCCTGGTCACCTCCCATAATTGACTCCTCACCCCCAACCTCTTCTTTTGCCCTTAGCTAGAGACGGTATTTAAGGTGATGGTTTTGGCCATTTGGGGAAGTTACTCAGTTTCCCTAGGTCTCTCTCATGTATACAGGAAGTATATATGTTATTAAACTTTTGTTTGTTTATCTCCTATCCATCAGTCTAATGTCAATTTGATTATTAGACCAGCCAAAGAACCTAGAAGTGAAACTGGAGCCAACTTGCTTTACCTATACTCAGTTAGTTATCTGTTTGCAAAAGCAGTTAAATAATTCATTACTAAAGCCCACCCTACAGACTGGGTTGCCCTGGTAATGGGGGGATGGTGCTTAAGTTTTTCAGGAACTGAGAGTCAAGTCCTTGCACAGTTCAGGCTGGTTAAGACCACTGACTCATCAACTGGGTCTGCATGGATGATCAATAGGCAACCCTTTGTCGTCAAAGAGCTGAAAACTCCATCCTCAGATCATGGTAATGCTGCCATTTTCTGAACATGTGTCCTATGAAGAGCCATGATGCTTGCCCATGCTTGGGCAGATCATCAATTATCTCACTTCTCCTTACCTCCAATCATCTATTCCCACACTTCAGACTACCTGCTCCCTTATCCCATAAATATCCCCATTTTAGGGGCAGGTGGATTTGAGATTCATTTACCCGTCTCCTCACTTGGCTGCCTTGTAAATAAAAACTCTTTCTCTGCTGCAAACTCATCGTTAACAGTGATTGGCATAATCGTGTGGTGGGCAAAAAGAACCTGGTTCGGTAACAGAAAGGAAGAAGGGTAAAGTTTTCTGCCCCTACATTTGTTTCTCTTCTCTCAGAGATCACAGTCTTGTACTACCTGTAGTCCAAAGTCTGAAAAACAGTCATTTCATATATTTTGTCCAACTTTCTAGTTGTTTATGGCAGAAGTCTGTATCCATTACTCCGTCATGGTCAAAAGTGCTTCCCAACTAGCTTTAAATGCATCACTCTTAAATATATAGTTACAAAATAACATACATTTGAGCACAGCCTCTAACGTGAAACACAGAGATCAAAACAAACAAAAGAACTCTGTAGGACAAAGATAATACAGAAAGCAGAAGGAAACATTTTTGGAACTATAATTATTATCTTTATAGAGTTAAGATATTCCATCCATGAAACAAGAAAAAGGATGCTGTAAGAAAAGGAAAATTCAGAGAATAAGAAAGAGGTCTTAGAAATTAAATATATGTATATATAAATATATGTGTACATGTATATGTAAATATATATGTGCATGTATGTATATTTACACACATATACTCATATATGTATATGAGATAAAATTAAAAAACAAGTAATGGGTTGGAAAAAAGTAAAAAAAATTGTCCCAAAAATTAGAACAAAAGGACAAAGAGATAGTAGAAGAGAAATAATAAAATATAGGATCAGTCCAGGACATTCAACTAATAGTGCTTTCAGGAAAGAGAGGAAATAAAGGGAAGGAAATTAAAAAATAGCTCAAGAATATTTCTACATTTAAGAGTCGTATTTTCATAGATCTAAAAGGCCCAGCACAATGATTAATACAACATACAACAAGGCACATCATGAAACCAGAACACCCAGAATGGAGAGATTTTAAAAGCTTTCAAAGAAACAGAATGTGAAACATACAAGGGATTATGAAAGAGAGTAACATTGAGCTTCTCAACAGCAACACTAGAAGGTAAAGGAGGATGAATGCCTTCAAAATTCCTGGGGAAAATTATCTTTGACCTCGAATGCTGTACTTCACATCAATCAAATATGAAGATAGTCTAAAGACATTTGAAACATGTAAGGTCTCAGAAAACACTGAATGAGCTCCACCAGAATGAAGGGAGTAAACCAACAAAGAATGGTACCATGGGATCCAGAAAACAGAGAACCAGTACAGAAGATAAATGAAGTATTTTTATGATAGTGAAGGGAAGCTCCAGGATAACAGCTGTACAGCAGAACTAAAGAGCAACCAGTCCAGACTGAAACGGCATGATGGGGAACTTTAGGAGGGATGTCTCCAAGAAAAAAATAGAACTGACAAATTAACTCCTGTGCCTTCCTCTATTAAGAAGAGCTTATAACTCTAGTGGGATTATGATAGTTACATTAGAAAACGAAACCAAATATGAACGCTTTTTTAATTTCAAAGAAAAACAGAATTTGTAATAAAGTGTCTTAGTCCATTCAGGCTGCTATAACAAAATACCACAGACTGGGTAGTTTATAAACTACAGAAATTTATTTCTCACAGTTCTGGAAGCGAGCTGAGATCAGGTGCCAGCACGGTCAGGTGAGGGTCCTCTTCTGCGCTGCAGACTCCTGGTTGTATCTTCACATGACAGAAGGGGCAAGGGTGCTCTGTGGGATCTCTTTTATAAGAGCACTAATTCCATTTATGAGGGCTCCACCCTCATGATCTTATCACCTCCTAAAGACCTCATCTACCAATACCATCACCTTTGGGGGTTAAGAGTTCAACGTACGAATTTTAGGGAAACACAAACATTCAGAGTATAGCAAAAAGAAAATCACAATATACTACATAGTTTAGCTGGCTGTGCACAATATTTGTATACCTTTAATGTAAATACTAAATATTGATTTATCCATATATTGGGGGAATAGAAGGAAAAGACGTGTGTGTATGAGGGGAGGGAGATTTTGATAACTTAATCTTCATATTGAACAGTATGAAATCGATAGTGCTAAAAGTTAAAAATCAAGAAAAACCAATAAAACATGTTATTTCATAATATGAAGATAAGAACACAAGAAATAACTCTGGGGAACAGGAATCAGGAGTGATGAGGACAGGTAGGAGGGCTACTGCTTTTATATATGTGCCTTGCTGTACTAGTTGACTTTTTAAACTGTGAGTACATATTGCTTTGATAAAAATTTAAAATAAAATTAAAAATAATATCCTCCTGGCACTATTTCTAGTTTTTTATTGGATGCAATCCCTCAAAAATGGAAAGGTCAAAGCATGATTAGAAGACGGAAAGGGATAAAATTTAATACACCTAGGTTGAATTATTATGCTGTGATCTACCCTCAACATTCATGCTTATTCACTAACTTCCAACACTAGATCTTCAGTCTAGACTAACCAGGTTCTGGAGGCAGACAAACATGAGTTCAAATTCTGCATTATGAGAAATCCAAATGTTCTTTCCCAAGAACAAAGGATACTAATAAATTATGACTATTGTTTTTAAGAAGGTGGGCCAAGGTCACTGAGCTCTGCTCATAAAGTTACATATCTTCTTAAGGAAAATAAGGAAAATAATATTTTCTTAAGGGAAAATAAGTAACATCTTGTGGTTTTCTGATTAAATCCCCTTAATTTGGAAACACTGCTTGCTCAATTGCTTACTTGTTTGCTTACTCTTTTATATATGTCATGTCTCCACAGATAAATTAGGGAGAAATCTGTCCCTTTGTATTCCAAAAATGGCAAAGGAAGTTGTAATTAGATTTCTCCACTGAAACACTATTTCTTCCCTGGGGGGAAGTAATAAAAAGAGGGTAGACAGCTACAGCAAAGTTGCAGGGTATAAAATCAACATACATAAATCAGTAGCATTTCTATATGCTAACAATGAACTAACAGAAAAAGAACTCAAGAACTCAATCCCATTCACAATCGCAACAAAAAGAATAAAATACCTTGGGATAAATTTAACCAAGGAAGTGAAAGATCTATACAAGGAAAACTACAAGACTTTCCTGAAAGAAATGGACGACGACATAAAGAGATGGAAAGACATTCCATGCACATGGACTGGAAGAATAAACATAGTTAAAATGGCCATACTACCTAAAGCAATCTACAGATTCAACACTATCCCAATCAGAATCCCAATGACATTCTTTACAGAAATTGAACAAAGAATCCTAAAATTCATATGGAGCAACAAAAGACCCCAAAGTGCCAAAGCAATCCTGACAAAGAAGAACAAAGCCTGAGGCATCACAATCCCTGACTTCAAAGCATACTACAAAGCTACAGTAATCAAAACAGCATGGTACTGGTACAAAAACAGGTGCACAGATCAATGGAATAGAATTGAAAGCCCAGAAATAAAACCACACATCTATGGACAGCTAATCTTCGACAAAGGAGGTGAGGGCCTACAATGGAGAAAAGAAAGTCTCTTCAACAAATGGTGCTGGGAAAACTGGACAGCCACATGCAAAAGAATGAAAATTGACCATTCTTTTTCACCATTCACAAAAATAAACTCAAAATGGATCAAAGATCTAAAGATTAGGCCTGAAACAATAAGTCTTCTAGAAGAGAATATCGGCAGTACACTCTTTGATATCAGTTTCAAAGAATCTTTTTGGACACCATAACTCCTCAGACGAGGGAAACAATAGAAAGAATAAACAAATGGGACTTCATCAGACTAAAGAGCTTCTTCAAGGCAAGGGAAAACAGGATTGAAACAAAAAACAACCCACTAATTGGAAAAAATATTTACAAGTTATTTATCTGACAAAGGGTTAATCTCCATAATATATAAAGAACTCACGCAGCTCAGCAACAAAAAATCAAACAACCCGATCAAAAAATGGGCAGGGGACATGAACAGACATTTCTCCAAAGAAGATATACGATGGCCAATAGACACATGAAAAGATGCTCACCATCACTAATCATCAGGGAAATGCAAATCAAAACTACACTAAGATATCACCTTACACCTGTTAGAATGGCAAAAATAACCAAAACAAAAAGTGACAAATGTTGGAGAGGTTGTGGAGAAAAAGGAACCCTCATACACCATTGGTGGGAATGCAAACTGGTGCAGCCACTATGGAAAACAGTATGGAGATTTCTCAAATAATTAAAAATAGAAATACCTTATGACCCAGCCATCCCACTACTGGGTATCTATCCAAAGAACTTGAAATCAGCAATTCCAAAAGTCCCATGCACCCCTATGTTCATTGCAGCATTATTTACAATAGCCAAGACATGGAAGCAACCTAAATGCCCATCAACTGATGATTGGATAAAGAAGATATGGTATATATACACAGTGGAATACTACTCAGCCATAAAAAAGGCAAAATCGTCCCATTCACAACAACATGGATGGACCTTGAGGGTATTATGTTAAGTGAAATAAGCCAGACAGAGAAAGACGAACTCTATATGACTCCACTCATAGGTGAAAGTTAAACATAGAGACAAAGAGAATTGATTGGTGGTTACCAGGGGAAAGGGGGGGGTGGGGGGAGGGCACAAAGGGTGAAGTGGTGTACCTACAACATGACGAACAATAATGTACAACTGAAATTTCACAAGGTCGTAAACTATCATAATCTTAATTAAAAGTTAAAAAAAAAAAAAAGAGGGTAGAACACTTTCCCTAGCTAGGACTGTCATCTAAAACTCCCCACAGAAGTTTGTCTTGAGACTGGGGGGGGGGGGGGGGGGCGGCTCTTTTATACTCAACTCAATCAACACATGAGTAATTGCAGCTGTGGAGTTCAGTACCATCAGGATAATGTAAAGATTCCCACCTTCAGACAGCAGACTAGAGGAAGTGTGGCTAATATCAGGATATTTTGAAGTATTTCATTTGATAGAGAATAAACAGTAGTAAAGCTCTTAAATGAATGTTTAAAGTTAAAATATTCAGATATCTCCTTTAAGATTCCCTGATATAACTGATTTTTTGATTAGCTAGTCCTGATCATATCAGAGGGCCTTTGCTGTATTATTTACTCCTCAATTTTCCATTGCAGTGCCTCACCCCATCTCATAGACACATACACACACACACTCACTCACTCACAGTAAACCACTTGCCTAGACTCTCACATGCTGTCTATTTCCATATTTTGGGCTAACCTGTTCTCCCAATTGCACTAGTTGCAAATCTCAGTTTTCCCTGAAGTCTGCCCCTTCTTGTTTTAAGATATGATACTAGTTCTGACCTCTGGGGTATCACAAAATATGTCTACCAGTCCTTCAAGCTCTTAAAGACAGTTTAGCTCCTATCCACAAATTTTTTCAACTCTTTTTCATGTGCAAATTCACTACAGAAAAGCTCCATTTAACTTGGCTTTCTTTCAAGGAATGTAGTTACTGGATTCATTTTAGCCAAATGCCACTATAGCAAAAATACTCTAACTTGGGTTATTACGGGGTTTGTACTTCCATTGCCATGGTTTTCAGACTTTAGCGTGCATAAGAATCTCCAGAAGGGTGGCTAAAACGCATACTCCTGGGCCCCATTCTCCCTCCACCAAGAGATTTTGAGTCAGTAGGTCTAGGGTGGAGTCCAGGAATCTGCAGTTTATATAAGCACTCAAGTGATTCTGATGTTTGGGATGCTATGGACCACACTCTGAAATACTATGCTTAGCTAGTCAATAAAGCCCACATGGATCCACTCAAGTAATAGAAATACAAATTCTCCTTTCAATGCTTTGAAGAACATGCATCTAAAAGTCTACTTTTCTCTTCTGATGGCGTTAAATGCAAAGAGAAGGAAATCAAGAACCAAACTGCTGGCACTGTCCCTTTAAAGAGCATCATTATTCTGAAAATGAAATGTTTGCTTCCTTCCTTCACAAAGAAAAAGTTCTGCTTGCCGTGGGAGTAAAAGGTGTTATGATTGCAAAATTTTTGTTCACCAGACAAATTCCAGTCTTTTCATATGGCTTTAGACAATGCTCTCTTAACTGTTTGTACAGCACTTCAAAATCCGAGGAGGTGGTTTCAGTGTGGGCTAATGCCAGTGTTATTTAGAGAACATGCAAACAGAACCAAGACTTAGAGCTGCTCAAGGGGACAGAACAGTGGCCTCCCCAGCAATAGGACTTATACTTGCTGGAGCCACTGAGTCATCCTGGAGCACAGACTGCCCACTTCTCTTAAAGGTGTGGGTAGTGAATTACTTCTCAAACTCAAAGACCAGAATCTGGCTCAAACACTCCTTGGGATGCTCTCCCTACCCCTGGCTCCAGGCAATCATAAGAAACTCTCAGGCAATGACTGAAATATGAGGATTCAGTTGCAGCTCTGACACTTTCCCTACTATAAGACCTTGAGCAAGTCATTTCACTGTTCTGAGCTTAGAGAATTAGGATGGAAATACGTACCTCACAAGATGGTTGTGAAAATTAAGTTTAGTTTATGAAAATATGTAGCATAGCACCTGGCAGTAAACCACTGCAACATTCATTTTTTCATTCCTATCTCATAATTTGGTCTGGAGTCATTGTCACACCAATCCCTCAATGGCAGTGAGTCCCTCCAGTCACCATTTAGCTCAGGGCTGCACTCTTTTCCAGTGGACACTTACGCCGTTTAATATGGTTGATTTCATGGGCTAGCAGTTAAGAACAGTTGGGGTGTGGGCATCAGTTACCAGTGTGATAGAGTAGCAAGCAGGTTATGGGTTTTAATGCTAATTAAAGAGACCTCCTTTCCTTAAAAGTCCCATTTTAACCTGTTTATTTTCACAGTATTTTACGAAGTTTAAAAATTAGATACAGCAAAATCTGGATTTACCTAACAGATCAATTAAGGCAAGGGCTCTCAATGGTGCAAGGGAGGCTATGCAATTTTCTGAAAAACTGATGAATGCTATGAATCCTCTTCTTCCCTCTGGAGAAAAATATATATACACACCAAGTTTTGAATTCAATTTATGAAGGTTCAAAGACTCCTCACAGACCATCAATGAAACCCAGCCTAAAAAGCCCTGATATGAGTATCATCACTCACTTACCACTTTCTCTATCTAGTAAACTAGGAGCCTAAGCCCCTCCTAACCCTGAGAACAAATGGGAACTTCTCTATGAAGGCTGTTAAAATCCCACAGAAGACTTGTGTGGGCTCCTTTAACAAACACTTGGGTTCTCAAAAGGACTACATACAGCATATGCCTAGCAATGAAGGGGTTGCCATGGTGAGGTGATTAGGAACTCAGTTTTGTAGTTTAGCAAATATGTTTTCCAGCTTCTATAAATCAGGCAAAGACAGGAGGCAGGGTAGGGAGAACAGTGCAAGGAAAACTAAGTTTTCTCAAAAGTCCTCATTCAAATATTAGGGGTCATGTTATCCACATTGCTCAAATCATATTGCAACCATGCTGGAAAATGCTTCTGCTCTACTGTCAGACACTGCCCCCCACCTTCCCGACTCTGCTTTGACTAATGGGGATTCCAGAATATGAACTTTCCAATGTTCTGATTCTCAGATATCAAGAGTCAAACAGAGAGAGATCTGTTTTCCAGGTGATAAGCAGTTGGGGAAGGCAAGGATGAAACAGCCGCATGCAGTAAATAATAGAAATTAGACATCAGGCAAAAAGCAAGTGGCAAACTATATTCAAGTAACTTCTATTATTACATTTTTTTTAAACTTTCAGTGTAGGCATGGTATGGTTATTCATAATCTGTTTGCCTCCCACAGAGAACTATGTTTTAAGAGTCAGAATGCAGTATCATTCAGATATAAGGATATTCCTGGTCTTCCTCCCAAAAAATGTAAATGCAGAGTTGCTCCTCCATAAGAATCATCTCCACTTCTTCAACCCTTGTGTTTAAATATGTGCTTTTGAGAGAACACTGGTCAAGTCAGGAGTAAAGCTGTGGCCAAAGATCAAGACATATGTGGTTCACATATGTCACATATGTGGTTTTCATGCATGACTTTAACTTTATTAGCACAAGTCTTTGTCCTCATCAGCCCCATCTGAAGAATCATCAAATGCAAACACAGAATTTGTTACTTTTTCTAGAAAGGGATGATATCCAGAGTGAAAATTAAGGATGTCAGTGGTAGCTCTGAAAAGAAAATGAGTGGTTTTGAAATTAATTGGTAAATAATGAATTGAAATATGTAAGAAAAAGGAGAAATTGAAAGAGAACCTTAGAACTGAAAAAAAAAATAGGGCTCATTCTGTTCTAATACTCAGCTAACACAGGAAAGAAGCTCTCACCTTAGTGTCTTCAGCAATGAGAACCAATGAAGATAATCAAATGACAATTATATCACCTATTCATAAGACTTAAAGAATAAATACAAACTTATCCACCAATAGGGAGGTTAGGCTTTCAAGTTCTCAGGGATTGGTCCTGCATTTTCTGCTCTTCTCTGACTACATTCTCTTCCTAAAAGACCTCATCTAGTCCCACAGCTTTAAATACCACATATATACCAAGTATTCTTAAATTTATTTCTCTAGCCTTGACTTCCCCCAGATCTGTATGCTCAACTGCCTACTTAATTGCAATTCCCACAGTAACTAATAAGAAAATAACTACAATAAATACAGAAGAGGAAATGAGAAATGAATCAAAATGGTACAATAGGAAAAAAAAAACACAAAAGAAGGCAGCATTTGAGGAACAAGAATGATACAAGCAATATAAAAAACAAATAGAAAAATGGCAAAAGTCTCTCCCTATCAATAATCAATTTAAATGTAAATGAGGTAAACTGATCTATTAAAAGACATTGGCAGTATGGATTTAAAAAAAGATTCATCTATATGCTGTCTGCCACAGACTCACTTTAGATCCAAAGACACGAATACATTGAAAGTAAAAACACGGAAAAAATACATTCCATGCAAAAAGTAAACAAAAGAGAGCTTGAGTGGCTATACTAATAGAAGACAAAATAGACTTTAAGTCAACAATTGCTACAAAGACAAAAAATGGCATTATATACTGATAAAAGGGTCAATCCATAAAGAAGATATAAAATTATAGATATATATGCACAAACAAAAGAGCCCCAAAATATATGAAATTATCAGCAACAGAATTAAAAAGAGAAATAGACAGTTCTACAACAATAGTTGGAGACTTCAACACTTTTTTTAAAGATTGGCCCTGAGCTAACATCTGTCACCAATCTTTTTTCTTCTTTTTCTTCTTCTCACCAAAGCCCCCCCTGTACTTAGTTGTATATTATAGTTGTAGATCCTTCTAGTTCTGCTATGTGGGACGCCGCCTCAGCATGGCTTGATGAGCAGTGCTAGGTCCTTGCCCAGGATCCAAACCAGCAAAACCTTGGGCCGCCAAAGTGGAGCAGATGAACTTAACACTCGACCATGGGGCCCACCCTGAGACTTCAATACTATATTTTCAATAATGGATAGAATATCTAGATGGAAGATCAATAAGAAAATATAGGACTTAAGAGGTTTCCTGGTGTCATAGTGGTTAAGTTCATGCATTCTGCCTCAGTGAGGTTCAGATCCTGGGCATGGACCTACACACCGCTCATCAAGCCATGCTGTGGTGGCATCCCACATACAAAGTAGAGGAAGATTGGCACAAATATTAGCTCAGGGCCAATCTTCCTCACACAAAAAAAATATATATATACATATATATATAAATACATATATATACACATATATAAATATATACATGTTTCATATACATTTTAATATACATATATAAAAACATATATATATATATATATGACTTAAACAACAGTATAAAACAAATACACCTAACAGACATACAGAACAATCCATCCAACAACAGCGGAATACAATTCCTTCTCAAGTACACATGGAATATTCTTCAGGACAGACCAAATGTTAGGCTACAAAACCAGTCTCAATAAATTTAAAAAGATAGAAATCATACAAAGTATCTTCTCTGACCACAATGGAATGACACTAGAAATCAATAACAGAAGGACAACTGGAAAATTCACAAATATGTGGAAATTAACACATTCAAACAAGCAATGGGTCAATGAAAAAAAATCACAAGGGAAATCAGAAAATACTTTGATACAAATGGAAATGACAGCACAGTCTACCAAAACTTATAGGAGGTAGTGAAAGCAGTGCTTAGAGGGAAATGCATATCTCTAAATGAATACATTAAAACAGGAGATATCTCAAACTAATAATCTAACTTTACACCTTAAGGAATTAGAAAAAGTAAACTAGATCCAAAGATAGCAGAAGAAAGAAATAATAACAGAGCAGAGATCAATGAAATACAGAATGGAAAATAAGAGAATCAATAAAACCAAAAGTTGAGTTATTGAAATGATCAACAAAATTGACAAACTTTTACCTAAACTAAGAAAAAAAGAAAGACCCAAATAATGAAAACCAGAAATACAAGAGGTGACATTATTCTAAACCTTACAGAAATAAAAAAGATTATAAATGAATACTATGAACAATTTTATGCCAATAAGTTACCAAACTACTAAATTGACTTGATGAAATAGAAAATTTGAACAGATCTATAAAAAGTAAGGATATTGAACCAATAATCAAAAGCCTTTCAACAAAGAAAAGTTCAGGACCAGATGGCTTCACTAGTAAATTCTACCATTTAAAGAAGAATTAACTGTATCAGTATCCTCTTTACTCAAGTATCATTGATCTTTCAGTTGCAAGAATATACAAAGTTCCTTCCTGTCATGCATTCCAATTGCTAAAATCTTCCTCTCTCACATCTTTAAATAACTGGTTTATTCTTATGCTCAAATCTCAGCTTAAGTGTTTCTCCTTCAGAGAGGCCTTCCCAAATCATCCCCTCTATTTATTCTTTATCATATCATGCTGCTTATTTCAGAACCCTTATCCTGAAATTAACCTTCTTCATTTATTTTTTTACATTTTATCTTCTGTCTCCCTTCCCACTAAATTGAATTGCCATGAGGGCAGAAGACTTGTCTATCTTATTTTCAGTTATATAGCTAGAGCCTAGCAAGGTACCTGATATATAGTAAAAGCACTAAGCATATTTCAGTGAATTAATAAATAAAAGGAAAGAAAACACATTATGTAAGCCTTAGATAGAAATCAGTGACTGAAATTTCGCACAAGAAATAACTAGGTTTCAAGTTAATAGTTCAGCAAACTAAGATATATTCATCTCTAATCTATCCCATCTCTCCCCACTCCAAGCTTTTAAACATATAGATCATTAAATATTTTCCTATAAATTTAAGATGAAGAATGATTTTTTCCAACTGTAGCTAAACACTAACCTTTGGCGTTACTCTTCGGATAACCAAATATCATATTCCCTTTAAGGAGGCTAGAAAACGCCAACCTAACAAGGCTTTATTTGTACATAAAGTTATGATGATAAATAAAAGTCATTCTAGATACTACTACTAATTTATAGTAAACATGGATAAGTATACCCTGAGGGGAGATCCTGAATAGAAAGACACTGCCTGAGTGTTATGTATAGGCATATCAGCCTAAGATATAGAGTGTATTCTCAGTTTACATTCTCACAAGAGACCCAAACCACACTGAAATGAGAGAGAAGAGTAACAGCTTCACCTCGGCCACATTTTCAAGTTGGTTTATCTGATTTTTTAAATGCTGGTTTAGATTTCTAAAATTGTTACCCAAAAGTGTCTAATGGCCAGATTTTCTGGACAAATATCTTATAATCCCACAAGCTCTTATAGTAAAAAAGACCCAAAAATTTAGTTGCACTTGTACTGCTATGAAGTCCCTAAAAGCTAAATTACTATCCATCTCTACACTTTACTTAGAGGTCAGAAGTGGAGAAAACAAGAGTCATTAAATATTGTCAGTAGTTAGGACCCATTAACATAACTAGAAATGCTCTCATAAAAAATGTTTATCATTTTAGTTAACACATACCGAATGCTTACAATGGGCCAGGTTTTTCTAGGCATTTATAATTTGTATTGCATCTAAATCTCACAATAAACTCTAAGAGATAGGTACTACCAAGATGCTCACTTCACCACTGAAGAAACCAAGGCTCTGGAAGGTTAGATAACTTGCCAAAAGTTCACTGGTACTTAACAGAAAAGCTAGAAATTGAAGCCCTGTACTCTGACTTCAAGGTTAGAACTATTAATCATTACGCCATCATGCTACAGGGAAAAAATTAACTAAAGAAATTCTATTGAAGATGCAATCTCAAAACTCATTTATCTTTAAAAATCACCTACTTTGTAAGTAAGCTTATTGAGCCAACATTCTTTACTCTCCTTATTCAATGCCACATAAGTCTGAAAGTTCTCATCATGGCCTTTGATAGTATTATCTAAAGGGGATATGGATTATATATCTTAATATATCAGCTTTCACTCAATAGGGTCAGATAGTATGCACGACTCTAGGTAACATCACCTTTACTTTCCTGTCCCTTTTACAACTGAGAGTCCTGAGCAACAGAAGTTAAGCTGCTTATGACAAAAGCCATCATTTTACATTGAAAGAGAAGGGAAGAAAATCTATGAACGATAAAATAGTGATTGCATTTTCAGGAAAGTAGCAAACCATTTACCCTTAGGTTACCTCGTTGTGGTTACAAAGTCTACCAGTTAAGACACAATTTCAGTAACTTTTGTAGCGTTGGACTGCAGTTTACTATTATTGACCTCAAAGCTAATCACTGTATCTATCTTCCCTCTAATCAAAACCACTTCAGGATAAGTACAAGAGCTAAGTCTTCATTTGCTGTAAGGATAACTTAGGTGCTACAGGCTTCCAATTTCTGTTTCTATTTCCACCTTGGTGTAAGTGCCATATCTTTTCCCCTGAGATGATGATATAAGCCATTAATGGGCACCACCTCAGGAGGAGGCAGAGGATGAGATTCAACACAAGGCCTCTTTGGCAATCTCCCACCAGCACTAGAGAATCCATTAATCTTAGGCAGTTCTGCTTTCCTTCAGAGAGATAACAGAGCTCCAACTTCCAAGGAGGTCAGAGATAGGATGAAGTGAAGGCAGGAATGACTCTTACCTAGTAATAAGAGTAATTTTTACCTAGTATTAAAAGTATTCTTGTGTTTTTAACATAATTGTTCTGATGCTATATGAAAACAGCTGCATCAAAATGTCTTCAGTACCTAAAATGGCTATATCTAATTGTTCCCTGGACTTCTGGTTCTGTGATAAAATGGAAGAGTAGATGCACTTCTCCATAGTCCTCCCACTAAGTACAATTAATAATCCTGGACACTATGTATAAAAACAAAAGACCACTCTGGAAGGTGGAGAGGAGAAAGACCAGGTAGGAACCTTAAGACCCAAGGAATAGCAAGGTGTTAAAATTCCCTGGGTTTTCTTTTTGCCTAATATATTCTGGCTGGGTACAGTAGAAGCCTGCAACCAGGAGATACCAATGAACGCAGACTAAAATTTCTCCAAGAAAAACCTGCTCTCTCTAGACCAGGATAAAGGCAGCCTGGTAAGACAGAAAGCTTTTAGACAATAATCACACTACTCCAGCCAAACACCATGGGAAAAAAACTGTGGTCTTGGGCATGGCCCCATGGCCGAGTGGTTAAAGTTCTGCACATTCCACTTCAGCTGCCTAGGTTTGCTGGTTCAGATCGTGGGCACAGACCTATTCCACTCACTTTTCATGCCGTGGAAGTGTCCTATATACAAAACAGAGGAAGATTGGCACAGATGTTGGCTCATGGCTGGTCTTCCTCAAGCAAAAAAAAAAAAAAGAGTAGCGTCGGCAATGGATGTTACCTCGGGGCAAATCTTCCTCCGCAAAAACAACAACTGTGGTCTCATCCTAACCCATGACAGCATAGGCTAAATTGGAAATCTAGACTTCTATATTTACAAAGCTGTAACTAGGCACCTCTTTCTCTTCACCAGGGTGGTGACAGAGAAGGCTAAGCAGATGGTCAGAACTTTCATTCTGGCCCAGTGGGAAGGAGGCCCCCTTTCACAGTGACAGTGGAAGCCATGTCAGGAGCAGTAATGAGGCACCCCTTCCTCTCCCAGCAAGGGTGGTATCAGCAGTGGGAGCTTGAAATTCTATCCCTGCCCAGAAGTAACAAGGGGCTCCTCTACCTGGAATATCAAAGGTAGCCTAGTGAGAAACATGGACTTCCATCCCTAACTGGCAGTAATGAGGCAGCATACCATTTCCCTCTCTTGTTTGGTGACAGAGGAGTCCTAGAAAACAGGATTTAATAAGATCCAGGGTCTCAAAACATAATACTCAATATTGCCAGGACACAATAAAAATAATCATTCATCATACTAAGAATCAGGAAAATCTCAACATGAATGAGAAAATAAAATCAACAGATGAGAATAAGAAAACACAAATAATAGAACTATCTAACAAAGATTTTAAAGTAGTAATCATAACGCTTCAATGAAAAACGATGAAAAAGTTGAAGAAAATGAAAAAACAGAAAGTCCAAGCAAAGAAAAAATCCCATCAAATAAATATAAAATCCCAGCAAAGAAAGAGAAGATGTAAAGAAAAGCCAAATTTCAGAACTGAAAAATATAATAACCAAAATGAAAAACTCCCTTGAGTTTTCTCCAACAGCAGAATGGAGTTGATAGAGTAAAGAATCAGTGAACTTGAAGATAAGACAGTAGAAATTACCCATCTTGAACAACAGAGAAAAAAGTAGATAGGAAAAAAAATACCTAGGGACCTGTGTAACTATAACAAAAGATCTAACATTTATGTTATCAAGAATCCCAGAAAGTGAGAAGAAAGAGTGTGGTGCTGAAGTAGTGTTCAAAGCAATAATGACTGAAAATTCCCCAAATTTGGCAAAAGATATAAACCCACAAATTCAAGAAGTAAAGCAAACCACAAACAGGATAGACCCAAAGAAATTCATGCCACAATACATTATAATCAAACTCCTGAAAATTAGAGACAAAGAAAACTCTAGAGAGCAGCACAAGAGAAATGACACTTTACCTCCAGGGGAAAACAACTCAAATGACAGATTTCACACTATAAGTTCAGGATGAGTGCAGCCAAGAGGAAGGAGCTCCCTTCTCTGCAAAATCCCCACTCGTGGGACAGAGGCTCTACCTTGAGGCCAGAAGGAAGTGGCACACTTTTTTTAAAATACTGTAAGCAAAGAACTGTCAACCCAGAATTCTATATCCAGTGAAAATATCCTTCATGAAAAAAGGGGAAATCAAGACTATCTCAAATGAAGGAAAATTAAGGGAATTTGTCAGCAGCAGACCTCCTCAAAAATAATAGCTAAAGGAAACTCATGAAACAGAAAGGAAATAATAAAAAATGAAATCTTGAAACATCAAAAATGAAGAAAGCACAATGGGAAGAATAAAAAGTTAGGTAAATACAACAGGTTTTTTTCACTTGAGTTTCTATATACTAACAATGAACTATCTTAAAAAGAAATAGAAAACAATCCCATTTACAATATCATCAAAGCAAGAAATATTTAGGAATAAATTTAACCAAGGAAGCAAAAAATCTATACAGCAAAAGCTATACGACACTGCTTTACGAAATGGAAAAAAAAAGCAAATAAATAGAAAGATATCCTATGTTCATGGATTAGAATAGTTAATACTGTTAAAATTTCCATACTACTCAAATCCATCTACATATTCAACGCAACCTCTATCAAAATTCCAATGCCATTTTTCACAAAAGTAGAAAAAACGATCCCAATCCTAAAATTCATATGGAACTACAAAAGATCCCGAATACCCAAACCTATCTTGAGAAAAAAAGAACAAAGCTGGAGGCATCACACTTCCTGATTTCAAACTATATTACAAAGCTACAGTAATCAAAACAGTATGGTACTGGCATAAAAACAGACACATAGACCAATGGAACAGAATTGAGAGGTCAGAAATAAACCAATGCAGATATCGTCAACTAATATTTGACAAGGTAGCCAAGAATACACAATGGGAAAAGGAGAATCACTTCAACAAATGGTGTTTGGAAACTGGATAATCGCATGTAAAAGAATAAAACTAGACCTCTATCTTAGACCACTTATGAATATTAACTCAAAATAGATTAAAGATTTAAATGTAAGACCTGAAACTGTAAAACTTCTAGAAAAAAACATAGGGAAAAAGCTCCTTGTCATTGGTCTTGGCAATGATATTTTGGATATGACACCAAAAATACAGGCAACAAAAGCAAAAAATCATCAGGTGGGATTTCATCAAACTAAAAAGCATCTCTCTGGGGGCTGGCCCCGTGGCCGAGTAGTTAAGTTCATGCACTCCGCTGCAGGCGGCCCAGTATTTCGTTGGTTCAAATCCTGGGCACGGACATGGCACTGCTCATCAGACCACGCTGAGGCAGCATCCCACATGCCACAACTAGAAGGACCCACAACGAAGAATATACAACTATGTACCGGGGGGCTTTGGGGAGAAAAAGGAAAAATAAAATCTTAAAAAAAAATGAAAAAATAAAAAATAAAAAAATAAAAAGCATCTCTCTGCAAAAGAATCAGTCAACAAAATTAAAAGTCAACCTATTGAATGGGAAAAAGTATTTGCAAACCATCTATCTGATAAGGGGTTAAGATACAAAATATATAAGGAACTTATACAACTCAATAGCAAAAGAAAACAAACAATCCAATTTAAAAAATGGGCAGAGGAACCAAATAAACATTTTTTCAAAGAAAATATACAAACGGCCAACAAGCACATGAAAAAATGCTCAACATCATTAATCATTAGGGAAACACAATTGAAAACCACAATGAGATATCACCTCACATCTGTTAGAATAGCTATTATTAAAAAGATAAAAGACAGCAAACATTAGCAAGGACGTGGAGAAAAAGGAACACTTGCGCACTGATGCTGGGAATGTAAATTGGTACAGTCACTATGGATAACAGTATGGAAGTTGTTCAAAAAGTTAAAAATAGAACTACCATATGATCTAGCAACCTCACTTCTGGACATATACCCAAAGGAAATAAAATCAGGATCTCAAAGAGACATCTGGACTCCCATGTTCACTGCAATATCATGCATAATAACCAAGATATGGAAACAACCTAAGTGTCTGTCTACAGACGAATGGAATAAGAAAATGTTTTATACACATAATGGAGTATTATTCAGCCATGAGAAAGAAGGAAATCCTGCCATTTGCAACAACATGGATGGACCCTGAGGGCATTACATTAAGTAAAATAACTCAGACAGAGAAAGACAAATACTATATGATATCACTTATATGAGAAATCTAAAAAATCCAAACTCAGAACAGAGAGAATGCTTCTTGCCAGGGTCAGAGGGGTGGAGGAAATGGGGATGTGTTGGTCAAAGGGTACAAACTTCTAATTATAAGATGAATAAGTTCTGGTGATCTAGTTTATAGCATGGTGATTATAGTTAAAAGTACTGTATTGTATACTTGAAAGCTGCTAAGGGTGGAAATCTTAAATGTTCTCATCATAAAAAAGAAATGGTAATTATGTGAGGCAACAGAAGTGTTAACTAACCCTACTGTGGTAATCATTTCACAATACATACATCTGTAAAATCATCATCTGTACACTTTAAACTTACACAATGTTATATGCCAATTATATCTCAATAAAGCTGGGGGGAAAGTATAAGAAGGAAGGGAGGGAGGGAAGGAGGGTGAGAGAGAGGGAGGAAAGACAAAAAGTTTGAAGAAATGAATTTTAAAAAAACTGTCCTCACAAAGGGTTGGATTTTAATTGAATCAGTCTCTGAAACAATTTATTATCCAAGACATTGTTGAAAACAATAGAACAATCATCCAGCAATTAGTGGAGCTTAATAGCTGAGTGCATTCAAGGAAAGAGACAAAGAGAGCCCTGACAAAACAACTATCATTCCAGGGTGAATTGTGCCTATTCCCAAGGCTGTGTCCCCTGGTGAGTATCAGAGGCTTCATACCATGGGGAGGAAACACATTTCATTAAAATGATAGTTAGCCATAAACAAACAAACAAGTATAATCAGCCTCCCTCCGTGGGTGGTGGGGGATATGGACCAGTAACCAGAGTTGCCACAATATATTTAAAATGTCCCCTTTCCAACAAAAATCACAAGACATGCAAAGAAACAGTAAAATCTGACCCATATATGGGAGAAAAGGCAGGCAACAGAAACTGTGTATGAGAGTGAACAGATATATTTAATGGACAAAGATTTCAAAGTAGCCGTCATAAACATATTCAAAGCACTAAAGGATATCACACTTAAATAAGGAAAGGATGATAATATCTCACCAAATAGAGATTGTCAATAAGAAGAGAGAAACTATTAAGAACAAAATGGAAATTCTGGAGCTGAAAGCATGCTAACTGAAAGGCAAAATTTACTAGAGGGGCTCAATAGTTGAGTTGAACTGTCAGAAGAAAGAATTGGCAAACTTGAATGTAGACCAATAGATACTATGCAGTCCAAATAAGAGAGGGGAAAAGAGAAGAAAATGAAAAAAGCCTCAGAGAAATATGTGACCCCATAAAGTACGTGCATGTAACAGAATTGCCAGAAGGGGGGAGAGAGAAAGGAGCAGAAAAAAATATTCAAAGAAATAATGGCTGAATATTTTCAAATTTGATGAAATAAAATCTACACATCCAAGAAGCTCAATGAATTTCAAGTATGATAAAAGCAACCAGATCCACAAAAAGACACACCATAGGAAAAATGCTAAAAGCCAAAAGACATGGAGAAAATCATGAAAGCAGCAAGAGAAAAACAAAGTGTCACTTATAAGGAAATCCCAATAAGATTAATAGTTTACTTGTCATCAGAAACAATGAAGAACAGAAGGCAGGGGAAAAACATATTCAAAGTGCTCAAAATAACAACAAAAACTGTCAGACAAGAATCCTATATTCCTCAAAGCTATCTTTGAACAATAAATGTGAAATAAAGACATTCTTTGATCAACACAATCTGAGAGAATTTGTTGCTGGCAGACCCACCTAGACTTTCAGTAGTGAACACGATGCAGTCTATACAGAGGTCAAAATATATTGATGTACATCTGAAATTTATATAATGTTATAAACCAATGTGACCTCAATCAATAAATAAATAATAAAATAAAAATAAAAATAAATTGTATTTCCATATACTTGCAATGAACGATCTGAAAATGAAATTAAGAAAACAATTCCATTTACAATAGCATCAAAAAGAATACAATACTTAGGAATGCATTTAACAAAAGAAGTGCAAAACAGGCTGGAGACCCAAGCAAGAGTTGGTGCTTGAATCTGAAGGAAGTTTGCTGGCTGAATTCCCTCTTCTTCAGGGGTGGTCAGTCTTTTTTCTCTTAAGGCCCCCAACTGATTAGATGAAGTCCACCTACCTTGTGGAGGGCACACTGCTTTATTTAGTCTACTGATTTAAACATTAATCTCATCTAAAAATATCTTCCCAGATATTCCAGGCTAGTGTTTACCAAATATCTGGGTACTGCGGCCTAGCCAAGTTGATGCATAAAATTAACCCTCACAGATTGGAAAGGCTCAATATTAAGATGGCAATATTCCCCAAATTAATCTAAAGATTCCTTGTAATCTGTATAAAAATACCAACTGGCTTTTTTGTAGAAATTAACAAATTGATCCTAAAATTCCTATGAAAACTCAGGAAATTCAGAATAGCCAAAATAATCTTAGAAAAGAAGAACAAAGTGGGACTTACAATTCCTGATTTCAAAATTTACTACAAAGTAACAGTAATTAAGATAGCATGATAGTGGCATAAGGATGGACATATAGATCAATGGAATATAATTGAGAGTCCAGAAATAAGCCCATGTACCTATGGTCAATTGATTTTCAACAGAGGCGTCAATACAAGTCAATGAGGAAAGAATAGTCTTTTCAATAAATGGTGCTAGGACAACTTGATAACCACATACAAAAGAATGCATTTGGATCCCTACATCACACAATATACAAAAATTGATTCAAAATGGATCAAAAACCTAAATGTAAGAGTCACAACTATAACACTCTTAGAAAAGAACGTAAGAGTAAATATTCATGACCTTTATTTGTCAATGGATTCTTAGATATGACACCAAAAATGCAAGCAATAAAAGAGAAATTAGTAAATTAGACTTCACAAAAATTTTTAAGGAAACTTTTGTGTTTCATAAGACTTTATCAAGAAAGTGAAGACAATTCACAGAAAGGGAGAAAATTTTGCAAATCATATACCTGATAAGGGACTCATATCTAGAATATATAAAGAACTATTTCAACTAAACAATAAAATGACAACCTAATTTTAAAATCAGCAAAGGATCTAAACAGACATTTCTCTAGAGAAGATATATGTATGGCCAATAAGCACCTGAAACAATGCTCAATGTCATCAGTCATCAGGAAAATATAAATCAAAACCACAACGTGATACCACTTCATAACTACCAGTATGGCTATACTAAAAAAAGAAGAAGAATTAGAATTAGTTTGGTGAGGACATGAAGTCATAACCCTCATACACTGCTGGTGGGAATATAAAACTGTGCAGCCACTTTGGAAAACAGTCTAGCAATTTCTCTAAAAGTTAAACATAATTACCATTTGACCAAGCAATTCTACTTCAAGGTATTTGCCCAAGAGAAAGGAAAATATGTCCACGCAAAAACTTGTACGCAAAAGTTAACAGCAGCAGTGTTGATAATAGCCAAAAGGTGAGATCAACTGAAATGCCCATCAACTGATGAATGGATAAACAAATGAGGTATATCCATGTAATGGAACATTAGTCAGTCATTAAAAGAATAAAGTACTGACACATGCTACAACATGGATGAACCTTAAAAACATAAGTGAAAGCAGTGAAAAAAGATCATATATTATATGATTCCACTTGTATGAAATGTCCAGAATCGGCATGTATAGAGAGAAAAAAAGTAGATTAGTGGTTGCTTAGGGGTAGTGGGGTTGAGAGCTATGCGGGGTTTCTTTTTGGGGTGATGAAAATTGATTCTGGTGATGGTTGCACAACTCACTATACTAAAAACCATTAAACTGTGTACTCTAAATGGGTGAATTGTATGGTATATGAATTATGTCTCAATAAGCTCAAATAAAAAATACAGATAAAGCAAAACAGAATTCTAAAGAAGGTATGAGTAACCCAAAAGAAAACAGGAAAAATAAACACAGAAATGAAGAACAGAGGGAACAGAAAACAAAAAATGTTACATTTAAGCCCTAACATAACAATAATTACATTAAATTTATATGGTCTAAATGCACAAATTAAAAGACAAAGTGGCAGGTTAGGCTCAAAATATGCAAAAAAAATGTTGTACAAAAAAAGCTCACTGCAAATAAAAGAATATATGCAGGTTGAAAGTAAAAGGATGGAAAAAAATGTATCATACAAACATTAAACAAAGGAAAGCAAGAGTGGCTATATTAATATAAAATAAAGTGGATCAGAGCAATAAAAATTATCAGAGATAGAGAGAAGGATATTACATAATGAAAAAGTGTTTGTCCACTAAGATGACAATGCAACCCCAAGGCTTATGCCCCAAACAACAGAGCTGCAAAATATGTGATACAAATACTGATGGAAATGAAAGGAGAAATAAACAATTGGAATTGAAGACTTTAACACATCTCTCTCGAAACTGACAGAACTAGACAGAAAATCAGCAAGGACAGGGAAGATTCCAACAACATCATCAACCAACAGGGTCTAACTGACATTTATAGAACACACCCGTCAACAAGAGAACATACACTCTTTTACATCACATGTAACATACACCAAGACAGACCATCTCCTGTGCCAAAAACAAACCTTAACAAATTTTAAAATTGAAATCATACAGAGTATGTTGCCCAACTACTCTGAAATAAAACTAGAAATTAATAACAGAAAGATAGGAAAATCTTCAAACACTTGAAAACAAATCAACATACTGCTAAATAATCCTTAAGTCAAAGAATGTGTCAAAGGAAATAAAATAATACACTGAATTGAATGAAAATAAACACATCAAACTTTGAGGAATACAGCTAAAGAAGTGCTGAGAGAGAAATTTATAGCACTAAGTGCTTATATGAGAAAGGAGAAAGTGACTCAAATCAATATCCTAAAGTTCTAACTTAAGAAACTAGAAACAAAACACAGTTGGCCCCCTGTATCTGCAGGTTCCACATCCGAGGATACGGAGGACCGACTAAGGGACTTGAGCATTCGTGGATTTTGGTATCTGCCAGGAGTCCTGGAACCAATCCCCTGCAGATACTGAGGGACAATTGTAAACCCAAAGCAAGCAGAGGGAAAGAAACAAGTGGAAGTCAATGAAATCCAAACAGAATTCAATAGAAAAAACAAATGAAACAAATTGAAAAGATCAATAAAATTGACTAAACTCTAGCAAAACTGACATGGAAAAAAAGAAGACACTTCACCAAAGAGGATATATGGATAAATAAACAAACGAAAGGATATTCAAGATCATGAGTGATTAGTGAAATGCAAATTAAGACCATAATGAGATATCGCTACACACCTATGAGTATACTAAAAACATAGAGTTGTACACTTTAAATGAGTGAATTTTATGGTGTGTGAATTATCGCAATAAAGCCTTAAAAATAAACAGATAAAATAAAGGAACCCCCCCCTCCCCCCGCCAAACCCATGACAATTCCAAATGCTGGTAAGGATAAGTTGAAATTGTATCTCTCATCCTTTGCTATTGGGAATGTAAAATGATACAGCTACTCTTAAAAACAGTTCGCAGTTTCTTTAAAAAAAACACACAAACTAAACATATGCTTACCATACACCCAGCAATCACACTCCTCAGTATTTATCTCAGAGAAGTGAAAACTTAAGTCCACATAAAAACCTATACACAACTGTTCATAGCAGCTTTATTTGTAACTGTCAAAAAGCGGAAAAAATCCAAATTTCCCTCAATAGGTGAATGGTGACAACGGTACATTCACACCATGGAATGCTACTCAGCAACAAAAACAAATGAAGTAGATACATGCAACAACTCGGACAGACGACAGGGGAAGTATGCTGTTTTAAAAAGCCAATCTCAAAGGGTTACATATAATTCCACTTACATAAAATTCTCAAAATGCCAAATTATAGAGATGGGGAATTAGTGGCTGCCAGAGGTTAGAGATACTATAGGGGATGGGAGTTGGTGTGATTATACAGAGGTAGCACAATGGAGGCTTTTGTGTTGCTAGAATAGTTCTGCCTGTTGATGGGGGTTGTGGTCACAAGAATCTACACGTGATAAAACGGCATATGTGGGGGCCTGGAAATGGCCACCCCAAGATATGTCTCTTTGGCATGATGATTATTTGAGGCTCTGTTACTTTGCAGACAGGAAAGCAACTGAAAAGTAGAATTTACTTACCCTTTGTAAGAGACATTTACATTGTGAAGGAAATCTCCATCTGTAAAAGATATCTCCCTTTGTACCAGGAAGAATGGGAGATGTCCTTATCTCTAGAAACTCTTAATCAATGGGGAAGGCAAGGACTTAAATCTGCATTTGTTTATTGTGCTTGTCTGGTAACCTCCTGTAACTGACTTCCCTCCCCCTCCCAATCTTGGCATTTCTTTAAGGATTAAGCATCTTTCCTTAGGCTAGGAACTGATTGCTGCGCTCACCTGTGACCACCCAGCTTGAGACAACAGACTTGCCTCCTGCTTCGCCCTCCAAGATAGCAGACCCACTACCTGCTGTGTCCATTAAGCCCTGTGCCGACAGGGCAATCTTGTGACTATTGTGGGAAGGACATTTCAATCATATGTGAAACACCCTGTTTGGGGGTATATAACCACTCTGTGCATACCACTTCTTCGGTGCCCTTTCTTCCTTCGGGAAGAAAGGCCCCGGGCCATGGTCCTCATAAAGCTTTGTTTAATTTTCTCCTGTTATTCTGTCTCATGCGAATTTAATTCGTTCTCCGGCCAGACGAATCCAGGTAATGGAGAGAGAAGGTCTTCCTCCCCTACACATAAAACTATACAAACACATTATACCAATGTCAATTTCCTGGTTTTAATATTTTACTGTAGTTATTTAAAATGTAACCATTGGAGGAAACTGAGTGAAAGCTATACAGGAGCTCTCTATACTAATTTTTAATCTTCCTGTGAATCTTTAATTATTTGAAAATAAAAAGTAAAATAATAAAGTTCCCTGTATCAAATCTGCCTGGTCAAAATGTCCTACTCCATGGTGGGCTTAACCATGAACTAGGATTGTCAGTCTCTGCTTCTTCTCTTTTACTTGTGCCTTCCCCACCACCACATTGTTAGCCTCATTGAGTGCCCCATCTCAAGGCTCAGTCTTGTCCTAATTTAGACTTCTTTGGACTAGAGGCAAGCAGTATTAAATGCATTGATCCATCTATTCCTTTCCTCTTCTCTCCACTTGTCCACTCACCCATAGTGAGGCTTAAGAATAGTCATTCTATGAAACCTTGAACCCCTGTGCCCCATTGCTAATACTACTAGCTACAGTTTCCTAAAATTCCACTGCCTGCCAGATGCTTTATATACATTAACTCACTTAATTCTCACTACAACAGTCGATGAAGGAGGTACTGTTTTTATCTCTGTTTTACAGATGAGGAAACAGAATCATGAAGAGGAAGTTCCTTGCACAAGGGCACTCAGAAAATTGATGGCAGAGCTGGGATTCAGACCCAGATCCTAAGGCCATGATCTCTATTGCTGTAACCATAAAGTTCTCTAGTGCTAATTGTTAAGTTTCCGTTTTTCCTCTCAAGTCACAGCTCTCTTCAGATACTCAGTTTTTAATCTAGAACTTTAGTCCCTACCATTCCTCTTGCTCTGGCCAGTCCCTTGATCCCAAGCCTCAACCTGGAAGCCACCCAAGGAAAGAATGAATGATATGATATATGAAAGTGTTAGCATGGTGCCTGATAATCCCCTTAATAAATATTTTTACTATTGTTATTATTATAATTTACCTCAGGGCCGGTCCCATTGCCGAGTGGTTAAGTTCGTGCACTCCGCTGCGGCAGCCCAGGGTTTCACCCGTTCGGACCCTGGGCGCGGACATGGCACTGCTCGTCAGGCCACGTTGAGGTGGCATCCCACATGCCACAAGTAGAAGGACCTGCAACTAAGATATACAACTATGTACAGCAGAGTTTGGGAGAAAAAGGAAAAATAAAATCTTTAATTTACCTCATTTAATCTTTACTGTCATCCTACAAAGTAGGCATTATTATTTCCTATTTTACAGGTGAGGAAACTAAGGTTCAGAGTAGTTAAGGAACTTGTCCAATCAAGAATCAACAAGCAGTAAAGGCAATATTCTTATCTAAGTTCTTGGCTCGAGGCTCACGCTCTTTCTAATATCAGTGAGTCTTAACCAGGGACTTGCATCAGAATCATCTAAGAAACCTTTTTCAGTATATTTTCCTGAGCTCACCACCACAGATTCTGAGTCAGTAGGTCTGATTGAGATCCAGTACTTTGAAAAAGCTCCCCAAGTAATGCTGGTGTGAAGAATCATTGCATTAAACCTTCATAATCCCTCGTATTTTAATCAGTAACTAAGCTTCCAAATGTATATCATCTAATCGGTAATTGTCCGTCTTCTCCACAGAAATGTCACCGAAAGTCTGTCAGATTCTCTGCTGAGATCTGAGTACATCATACATTTACAGACAAATCATATCTACAGTAGCATTTCCAGAACCCTCAAAGTTATCAATTAAAAATTAAAAGATTCCATGACTAAATAAGTTTGGGAAACCCAGGATATTCCCCTTTGGGAGTTTCGCAATCCATGGTAGCCTATCAAAGTCTCTGAAAAGTACTCCAGCTAAAGAGAAAAGACTTAACTTTGTTTAGCACAGTATTTTATAATTTATTGGACCATAAAACACCTTTATTTTGTTGAATGCCAATTCATAGGACATAGAAGTGCTGGCATATAGAGCTGCCCATATCTAGAAACCTTATCACAGAAGTAAAAAGATGTTACTATGTTTTGACTTATTTCCTGACTACTTGAATTCCCCCTAAACATGCTTCTCTACCAGTCTTCCCTCTCTCTATAAATGGCATTATCTTCCATCTGACTGATCAAGGTAAAAAATTCAGGCATCCTTAATTTATCATCTCTTTCTCTCTTCTCACACAAATAATCTATCAAAAGGGCTTATTGATTCTACCTACACATTATATGCTGAATTCTCCTACTTCTCTCCATCTCTTCCTCTATAACAATCCTAGACTAAAACATCACCACTTACTTCAAAAGCCTCCTAATTGGTCTCCCCGCCTCCCCTCTTTCCCCTCTACAGTCTATTTTCCACTCAGCAACCACATTATGTCAATCCCCTGCTTCAAATGAGACAATGGCTTTCTATTTACATTTCCCATGACTTTACCATGGCCACAAGGTCCTGTCTGTCTACTGCATACCTCTCATTCCCTTGCTCATCCTGCTCTAGTGACACTAGCTTTTGTTCTATTAACTTGAACCAGATGAAACTGCCATTTTTGTAGGTCCCTTAACTCTGTCCCACGTCTGTAAATAGTTCTTTCATTAAACTCTCTTCCCTTAATCCCTTTGAATGTATCATCATTTCCTTGGGGACTCTGACTGGTAAATGTCTTCTTAATAATATGTCTTAAAATAATCTATAATAGAAGTTGAGCTGATGAGTCTATAGTTCACAGAATCCACCTTCTCCATTTTGAAAATCAGGACAATATCTGCTCCTCTCCCAGTTTCTTTACAGACCTAGTCCACTTGATGATTCCTTTAAGATCCCTAACAGCAGTGCTATAATCCCATCTGTGATCAGTCCTCTGGGATATAGGCTGTCTGGGCCAAGAGACTTGAGGTCACAAGCTCATCTTTTATCTCGACACTGGATTCTCTCTTACCATGGTTAATTCTACCTTTTGTGATGCAGACAGAAGCCAAATGAAATTTGAAAAATACTTCTTTCTCTCTTACAACATCAGCCCTAACCAACAGACCCTTGCCCTCAGTGGCCCTCAGAGCAACTCTGTAGAACCCTAAGACTCTGGAAAACAGTTTGAAAATCATTATATTCAACTATGCTGCCTCTCCTATACAAATAGAAAATCCAAGGCTCCATAAACTCCACTTCCAGCAAGATTATAATCTCATTGCCTGACCATGGCTTATTAACCTATGCCGAAGGTTTTCCCTTCTTTAAAAATATATATATTACATTCCTTGTGGCCTGAACATGCTAAAGAGAGAGTGACTCTGGAGCTATTGTCTTATCTTAAACCCTGATAAGTATGATGTCATAATCATTAGCATACCCCAATACAATCTCTAGGTATACTTTAGTGGTGGTGTTTCTTTTCCAAATAGGCTAGGAGTGCACTATTTCAGCATGCAGATAGACTCCTTTAAGAACAATAAAACATGAAATACAACCTTGGATGAAAATATAAAAATCATATCACTGAATAAATTGATTTCTGAAATATTTACTAAAACAGCAGCTGGTATCCAGCAGTATATCACCGAATACCTTCCTGCAGCAAGAGAATCTGAGCCAAAGAGGTTTTTATCTTCAATGTATTTTTGGAATTTGTATTTATGAACCAAATCTGTGTTGTTCATTGAAAAGTAGTTGTTTGGGAATTTGTTATGCTCTACTAAATGAGAATATAAAGGGCAAGAAATATGGTCCATTATGAGCATAAACACTCTTTCCTGCCTCCTTCTTTTGTTTTTCTGCCTGCTCAGTACTGGATAAGGCCCTCGGGAGCTACAAAAAGGTAAAGGAATAGACCCTACCCTGAGGGAATTTATGGTCTGCTTGAGATAACAGACATGTCTGAGAAGTTAAAAAAATGCAATAAAAAAGACAAGATTGCTGATGAGTACTCTAGGAGCTTGGAGGCTGTGGGCTGTTGGGTCAGAGAAGGCACTAAGAAAGAGACTAGACCTAAGGAATGGCTAAGATTTGGAGAGGCAGTGAGGAGAGACAGGGCATTCCAGCCAGATGGAACAAAGTGATCAAAAGCTCTATAGAGTCAAGAATATGTAAAGCATGTTTGGGGGACAATGGCTAGAACAGAAGGTCTGTGTTGAATAGGAAAGATGCAGCTGCGTCAAGATCATGGCTGATATCCTATATTAAGGAACTTTGGCCTTAGCCCGCTAGCTACTACTAAAGTGTAGCCATTTGCATCAGAATCACCTGGAGAGTGTTCAAAATGAATTACAGGCCCCAACTCCAGTGACTCTGATTCAGTAGGTTCAGGGCTGGGGCCAGGGAACCTGCACTTTGAACAAGCACCTCTGCCCCCTCCCCAAACTGATTCTGATGCCTTAGAATATAAGAACACCTTCAGGCAATGGAAATTCACTATAGAAGGCTAATGAGAGGCTTTTAAAAGGGGAGCATCATAGTGATAGAGCAGTGATTCAGGAAAATAAATTCAGTTGTGTGGTGGGCAGATTGAAGAAGGAGATAGGGAAAGCTAGATAGAAGGGTTTACAATAGTCCAGGTGTTAAGTCCAATCACTGTGATTTATCCATCTCTTTGTTTTCAGGACCTAACATAGAGTCTGGTACACAGTAATTAACTCAGAGGCAGAGTTACTTGAGAAGCTAATGAAGCTTATGCTTCAGAGTCCCTTACTGGCACAAACCCTCTCCCAGTCCCCTTTTTTTATATAAAAAACTCACTTTCATACCTATTGTTCAATTCTTTCACTTAAAGAAGGCCCCCAATGTTACCTCAGCTAAAAAAAAAAAATTGCAATAAAAATTTTGGAAAAAAAAAAAAAAAAGGAAGGCTCTCAAGGTTGTATAAAAGCCTCATGCCTCACAAACACTGGATCCAACCCTGTACTCAGTGTTTATTGAATTGAACTCAAAGATTTACTCTTTGGACAAACCACATAGTGAGTTCCTCCTCCTCACCAGAACCCCTTAACCCCAGTTTATTCTCAATATAACAGATAGAGGTCGATCCTGTTAAAACAAAAGTCCTATCACATCGCTCCTCTGCCCACACCCTCCAGTCTCAGAGTAAAAGCCAAATTCTGACAGCGGCTCTAAGGAGCTACACAACCGGGTTCCCTGTTACCGCTTTGATCTTATCTCCGACTCTCCCCTCTGCTCACTCTGCTCCAGTTACATTAACCTCTTAGCTGTTCCTCGACCACGCCAGGCATATTCCTGCATCAAGTCCTTTGAAATTTCTGTTCTCTTTGCCTGGAATGGTCTTCCCTGCAAATATTCTCATGGCTCACTCTGTCACCTCCTTCAGAGCTTTACTGAAATGTCACCTTCTTAGTGACACCGTTTCTGACCACTCTCTCTAAACTACAATCCTACACACATACTCCCTGTACCCTTTCTCTGCTTTATATTTCTTCTTAGCACTTATCACTATATAACATATATTTCTATTTTTATTTGTTTGTCTTTTACCATTAGAAATGTAAGCTCAATGAGGGCAGGGATATTTGTCTCTTTTGTTTTCTGTTATATCCCTACCACTTAGAACAGTACCAGGTGCAAAAAGATGCTAAAAAAAATCCTCACTGAATGAATGAATGTCGCTTTTTAGCTGTGTGACCTTGGATAAATCACCTAACATGAGCCTCAATTTTCTCATCTGTAAAATTGGACAATAATAGTATCTGCTTCAGAGTAGTCTTCTGAGGTTTAAAATGAGTTAATTTGTTAACATTTAGTACAGAATCTTGTACAGATGAAGTAATGAAGAAATGTTAATGGGAGTCCTTAATAACTTAATCCAAAGAGCATCACCTACTCTCCCTCCATGGAAGAACAGACCAATCCAGGCATAACCTACTTAGCCAGGCCCGGCCAAAGTCATCAAGAGAGCTGCAACTGCAGAAGCTACTTTCATTTCAGCTCTTCCCTCGACTGATGAATGTTGCTGACAAGTACAAAGACAGACACACACACACACAGAGAAGCAGATGTGACACACCAGAAGTTCAGCCAGGACGTGGTCCCAGGCAAGAAGAATTGGAATCTGTCTTGTTGCACAGAGACATGAAAAGGGAGCCAAGCAACACACACATTTTGTTTTATTTGTGAGGAATCAATCACAGCAGGAGCCCAGCTAAAAGACACTCACCACCACTCCAACACACACACACACACACACACACACATCCTGGTGTGCATATCAAATAATCCCCCTCCATTCCTGACGAGCCATGGGAATCTGAATCAAGAGCAAACCTACTCACACAGAGCGCAGCAGGAGTCATAACCATTGGCATCATATGATTGTTACCCAATTTTGAGTCACTATCACCCTTTAAGTGACAGCCAGCCCCTCTCACTCGCATATAAGCATGCTGAGCTCAGTCAGGACCTAACAGGACCAGTGCTGCTTCTAACATCTGCTCCTGGACTCCAACCTGACTCTTCATTGTCCAATTACAGGCTATAGATATGGGCCTTCCTGAAAGGAAAGGCGGCTAGGGAAAGATGGAGTTTTTCACGCTGTCATGTTACAATCTGCTCCTGACAAATATATGCCTCTAGCTTTGGGGACATAACTCTTGCTTCCTCCTTGTTTTCTCTACATATACTTGGAAAGTAATTTTCTGTACATATTGAATAATAACAACATTTACTAGCTACCATTTATTTAGCAATTACTATGTATGAAGCACCATACTATGGCCTTTACGTTCATTGTTCTTAATCTTTCAATAATGTGTTAGGTAGGTATTATTATCCCCATTTTACAAAGGGGGAAACTGAACTGACTCAGAAAGACTAATTTATTTACATAAGGTCATATAGCTAGTAAGTGGTAAAGCCAGGATTCAAACAGATCTGCCCAGCTTCAAATCTATACTTGCCACTATATAATATCTAGAAAAAAATATTCAACCATATGCATAAAACTAACTTGAAGATATAAAGTCCATATCAATTAGGCAAATGTGAAATGTAGTGAGGAGAGACTGACAGCAGCTTCATCCAAATCAGAAATAAGAACAATGACATCTGGTTCTGGATTATAAACCTGCTCCTGATTCAGCCCTCCCATATCTGCCAGAAAGGTCAATATTAACTTTCCCATTTTAATTGGCTCCCTCTTGGTTGCCTAAGAAGAGTATGTCTACTGGTCCCCAGATGTCCTAAGCAGCCAGGTTTAGCATGTTGGCATATCAGCGTGGGTTCAATTATGAGAAACAAATGACAGAGTAATTTTAACATTGAAAGTTTAATACAAAGATTTGTTAATTACAACAGGAGATCGAAGTAACAAAGGATTGGCTGGGAAGAAGTAAAGAGAATTTTAAATACAGAAATAGCATGTATAAGGAGCAATTACTATCCCTAAGCCTGAGATAGAATGCCCAAAGATAGAATGCCCCTCCTTGCCCCCACAACTTCCCTGCAACAGGGCGGAGATCCAATCATGGATGTGGAGTGCATAGCCATGCTAACTGGATGGCAGAGAAGTCGCTGTGGAGCCACACCAGTAAAACTTGCTAGAAATCTGCTCTTTGGAACTTATCAGAAACTCACTCTTACAGGGGTTCGTGGGAAGTGTCTCATCAGAAGCACTCCACTACAAAACCACCTAAGAGGGGGTTCCAAGGGGAAGCTTTTGGCAGCTGGGAGCTGCTGGAACCTGTGCACTGCAGAAACCAGGCACTAGAGAAGCCACCCACACTATAGGAGCTAGACACTGGAGAAGCCACTTGCCCTGCAGGAGCCTATTGTGTGAGCACATTGGAACCAGAAAGCAAAAAATTTTTTTCTTCTTCTAATGTCTCTTTAGTACCTGATGACAAAACTTAATATCGTGATAAATAGAAAAGGAAAAGTATTTAAAAGGCCCACGTTCATTTTCATAGATCAGACAATAAGGATACCTATGGAGCTGAAAATTAAAAACTGATACTGTCAGATCTGTTAAACCTTGGTAGGTTCCTGAGCAGCCTGTTTCTCCTAGTTCTAGCTTCTACCCAATGCTGCGCCTTCTCTCCTCTTCTCCTCTGCCTCCTGCCCAGAAAAAAAACTGATAAATTTATTTTTGTAATTTTAATTTGTTCTGATTCCAGTTAGCAATAAATATGCATTATAGAAAAATTGAAAAAGTCATCACTTTTAGAGAAGAAAATTCGAAACACCCCTAACTCAACCCAAGAGATAACCCCAATTAATATTTTAATGTATGTCCTTCTATATATATAGAAAATATATATATATATATCCCAAAGACATGCACACAAACCCCTGCATGCATCTGCATATCTATGTATATATATTTATGTAGATGTACATGTAGATATAAATATAGAAATATTTTTGTAAACAAAAGGATACACATACTAAGCATCTTTTGACATTTTATTCTATAAGACTAAGAGCTTTGTATATCTCCCATAAAAGAACAAGGAAAATACCTTGTTTACTCATGAATCATTAATGCTTAGTAATGTGACAGTGTTCCCATAGTGGTTAAGAGTAGAGTTCAACAAACAATAGCCCACAGGCTACATCCTGCCCTCCACCTGTTTTTGTAAATAAAGTTTTATTGGAATACAATCATGCCACTAATTTATGTATTGTTTATGGCTACTCTTATGCTAAACAGCAGAGTTGAGTAGCTGTAACAGACTATATGGCCTGCAAAGCCTAAAACATTTACTATCTGGCCCTTTACAGAAAAATTTACCAATCCCTGGTTAAGAGTATGGAATCTATAGTCAGACGGCCTGTGCTAAAATTCCAGCTCCAGCTAAATTCCAGCTCCAACACTGACTGTGTGCCTTGGGTAAGTCACTTCAACTCTCTGAGGCTCAGTTTCCTCATCTTTATAAGATGGAAATAACAACACCTATTTCATAGGGCTATTGGAAAGATTAAATGAAATGTAAGGTGCTTACTACTGTTACAAAATTAAAACCTAAGGAATGCTTGATATTGTTATTTTTTATAAGTGCACCAAATATCAACAAAAACAATCACACACAATGTATCTTGGGCTGGTACCATACCCTGGAGGGATGGACTTAATCAGTTGTATCTTTCTTTTGTTTTTCTTTCTTTCATTATAATAAACAGAGGCCTGGAGAAACAGAAAATCCACCTATTTATATGGAAATGGAAGTGTGCCATCTCTTTCCCTTAGGAGAAACCCTAGCACGAGAGGCTGAATTCCTCCTACATTCAGTTGGCAAAGCCAAAGAGAGAGCAGCAAAAGAGGTCTGAAACAAACCTAGGTCTGGACATAAATATACAATGTGCTTCAATATATACAAGCTTCAGGAATTTCCCTAATCTCAAATCACAGTTCCATTTCAGCATCAGTGAGGAGGCTTTGTGTGCATCAAGATAACACCTTCTCAGCAATATCATTACACCAAAGGTGTGGTGACCCGCTCTCTTCACCTACCAACAAATTTAAAAGCATCAAAAAAAAAGTGGTAATAATGCCAGGTGATAAAGAAGTAATCTGATTTGGGTTAAAACAAGAAATTATTACACCATAATTTATTTTCTTAAGCCTATTTCTTGGAAGTTTTAAAATAGCATCTTTTCTGATGGTATTGTCAAGTACAACAGAAGTAAAAGAAAGGTTTATGTGGATAAATTGCTTTGGATGAACAAAGTAAATTGAGGAAACCTAGAGACTGAATTATTTCCATCCTTTGAAGTTTTTATTTTTTTTTGAGCAGCTGAGGAGAAATAAACAGGAGTTTTGCTCTCTTCACTTTAGTAGAGTATTCATCCTCCTCTTGTCTGTTCTTACCAACAGACATAGATAGGCAGATGGGTGGAGATGGCATGGAAAAGAATGGGACACGATAGGATATTGTAATGATTCGTCTCTCTACGATTTGATGCTCATAGTTTTTGGTTTCTGGTTCAGATAAAAATGTGTGCAACAATTTACACTATAACAAAACAAATACGACAATGACTAGTGTTTCACAACTTATACAACTGAATTCATGTTTTCTTAATGATTATTTTTTTCCAGAATTATTCCTCTCTAGAATAAGGGGTTATTCCTTTGGACCACTGCAGGCAGATGAAAATGTGAGGGAGCATAATATGATATAATAGGCTCATATTCCAAAACACTATACTTAGATAACAAGTATGGTCTGTTTCACCAGCATGCGGTACAAATATGTCCCCAAGTCTTATAGCATAGTTCCATTTCTGCATCAATGAATTTTGTGGGCACCTACATGACACTCTCAAACACCATTTTGTTGCTAAAAGGGCACACCATACCTCTTCCAATGTTGACTATCTTTTGCTCCTAGTCATGGCTCTTTGAAATTTCCCGTCCAACCATTTCTGCCTGTGGAAATCTTGGCTATCTTTCAGATCCAAACTAAGTTTAAAATTAAGGTAAAATTACCTCCATGAAGCCTTCTCCAATTCAAGAACATACTTCTAAAAGATGTGACTATTCCTATTGCTATGAGATGGAGGATATGAGAAGGCATTATAACTACAGTTCAAACGAGTGTGCAAAACACTGACATGGGGTTGCTGGCATAGAGGTGGAAGGAGGGCTTTGAATTTTGCATTGAATTTTTTCCCCTGAGTTTGTAGATTTGAGATTTGTAACAATTCGATTGGAATTGTTACAAAAGCTGTAAACTGGTAAACTAACAGACTGCTTAAGACTAGTCTGTATCGGAACAACAGAGAACCACTTCCAAATGCTCAATTAGTACCACACAAGTAATAAACAACAGCAGTTTATCACTATGGGAGGGGAAAAAGCATGGAAAGAGACCCCCCACCTCTTTGGTGCAGGCAGTCAGGGATGACTAAAACACTGAGAAAAACCATCTGGCAATCCAACCACTACTCTAAGTACAAGATAATAGCACGTGACTGCTAGAAGAATTTGAAGACTCTGATGTTCCGAAGGTAAAAATAAACATGAGAAAAACAAATCCACCTTAACTCCTGACCTTATTGACTCAACAATACATTAATGGCTTGACAGAAGAAGAGGAAGCCCATTCCTAAGCATAAATAATATTTACCTCAGTCTTTACTCTTCTTCTAAACCTAATGTCCGGCATTCAATAAAAAATTATGAGAAACACAGAAGGAAGCAAAAACAGGCCATTGTCAGCAGATGGTCTCCTCAAACACTTCACTCTCATATTACTAAAGGCCTATGTACAGCAGCTCCTTTTACCAAGTATATCATGCCTGGCTATCAAGGAAAAGTTATAAGACATACCAAAAGTCAAAAAATATAATTTGAAAATACAAACCAGGCATCAAAACCAGACATGGCAAGGATGTTGAAATTATCAGATTGGGAATTTAAAACAACTACGATTAATATGCTAAGGGCTCTAATGGATAAAATAGACAGCATGTAAGACAAATGGGCAATATAAGCAGAGAGATGGAAATCCTAAGAAAGAACCAAAAAGAAATGCTAGACATCAAAAACACTATAACAGAAGTTAATAATGTCTTTACAAGCTTATGAGTAGACTGGACACAGCTGAGGAAAGAATCGCTGAGCTAGAGGATATTTCAATAGAGTCCTCAATAACTAAAAAGCAAAGAGAACAAAGAGTGAAAAAAACACAGAACAGAATACCCAAGGATTGTGGGGCAACTACAAAAGCTATAACATATGCATAATGGGAATACCAGGAGAAGAAAGAGAGAATGGAACAGAAGAAGAATTTAAAACAGCAATGACTGAGAAGTTCACAAAATTAATGTCAGACACCAAACCACACAGATCCAGGAAACTCAGAGAACACTCAGCAGAATAAATGTCAAAAAAAGTACATCAAGGTGTATCATCTTCAAACTACAGAAAAATCAAAGATAAATAAAAAATCATGAAAGAAGCCAAAGGAAAAAAAACACATTATCTTCAGAGGAAGAAAGATAGAATCACATCTGACTTCTCAGAAACATGCAAGCAAGAAGAGAGTGGAAAAAACACTTAAAGTATTAAGAGAAAAAAACCACCAACCCAGAATTCTGTACCTTGTAAAATCATACTTCAAAAGTGAAGGAGAAATAAAGACTTTCACATATAATCAAAAATGAGGGAATTTGTTGCCAGTATATCTGCCTTGGAAAAAATGTTAAAAGAAGTTCTTTAGAGAGAAGGAAAATAATATAGGTCAGAAACTCAGATCTACATAAATAAAGGAGGAGCATCAAAGAAGGAATAAGTGAAAGTAAAATAAAATATTTTTCTTATTCTTAATATAACAGCTGATAGTTTGCTCAAAATAATAACAATGTATTTGATTATGCATGAATTTGTATAGACATACATATACTTATGTATGCTTATACATAAGTGAAATGAATTTCAGCAATAGTACAAGGTACAGAAAGGAGGAATTAGGATTATTTTGTTATTATAAGGTACCCACACTACCCATGAAGTGGTATAGTGTTACTTGAAAGAGAACTTGGATTAGTTGCAAATGTATATTGCAAATGCTAGGGCAACCACTAAAAAAAGTTTTTAAAAAAGCATAACTGATATGCTGCAAAAGAAAAGAAAATGGAATCATATAAAATACTCAGCTAAAACCACAAAAGGTAGAAAAAAGAGTGGAAGATAATAATAGGAACAAAAAAATAAGGGCAACAAACATAAAACAGTAACAAATATGGTAGACATTAACCCAACCATACCAACAATCACTTTGAATGTCAAGAGTCTAAATGCACCAATTAAAAGATAGAGATTGTCAGAGTGGATCAAAAACATGACCCAACTATGCTGACTACAAGAAATCCACTTTAAATATAAAGAAACCTATAAATTAAAACTAAATGAATGGAGAAAAATATACCATGCTAACACTAATAAAAAGAAAGCAGGAGTATCTATATTAATTTTATACAGAGCATGCATCAAAGTAAGGAAAGTTATCAGGGATAAAGAAGAGCATTACATAATGATAAAAGGATCAGTTCTCCAAGCAGACATAACAATTACCAATGTGTATGCACCTAACAACAGAGCATCAAACTATGTGAGGCAAAAACTGATAGAATTGCAAAGAGAGAGAGAGGAATCTACCATCACAACTGGAGACTTCAATACCCCTCTCTCAGAAATGGACAGATCCAGCAGGCAGAAAAATCAGTAAGGACATAGTTGAATTCAACAACACTGTCAATCAACTGGACATAATTGACATCCATAGACTACTTCATCCAACAACAGCAGAATAAACATTTTTCTCAAGCGTACATGGAACATTCACCAAGATAGACCATATTCTGGGGCATAAAACACACCTTAAATGTAAAAGAATATAAATCATATAATGTCTGCTCTCAGACCACAGTGGAATTAAACTAGAAGTCAATAACAGAAACATAACTATAAAATCCCAAAATACATGGAGATTAAACAGCACCCTTCTAAATAACACAAGGGTCAAAGAAAAAATCAAGAGAAATTTTAAAACATTTTGAAATAAATCAAAATGGAAAGATGCCTTATCAAAATTTGTGGGATGCAGTGAAAACAGTGCTTAGAGGGAAATTTACAGCATTGCATGCATGTTAGAAAAGAAGATACACCTGAAATCAATAATATGAATTTCTACCTTAGAAAAACAGAAAAAGAAGAGCAAATTAAATCCAAAGTAAGCAGGAAAAACAAGAAATGGTAAGAATGAGAGAAGAAATAAATAAAATTGAAAACAGGAAATCAATAGAAAAAAATAAACAAAACCAAAAGCCAGTTCTTTGGAAAGACCAATAAAAATTGATAAGCCCCTACATAGGACTAACTAAGAAAAAAAGAGAGAGGACAAAAATTACTAATATTAGAAATGAAAAAGGGACATCACTATAGATCTCATGGGCAACAAAAAGATAAGAAAACAATACTTTGAACAATTCTATGCCCACAAATTTGATAACATAGATGAAATAGACTAATTCCTTGAAAGATACAATCTGCCAAAACTCATACATGATGAAATAGATGATCTGATAAGCTTATATCTATTAAATAAATTGAATGAATAATTAATAACTTTCCAAAACAGAAAGCAACAGGCCCAGATGGGTTCACTGGTGAAATCTACCAAACACTTAAGGAAGAAGTTATACCAATTCTCTACAGTCTCCTTCAGAGGATAGAAGTAGAGGGAATACTTCCTAACTCATTCTATAAGGCCAGCATTACTCTAATACCAAAACCAGACAAAGACATTACAAGAAAAGAAAACTACAGATCAGTATCTTTCATGAACATAGATGCAAAAATCCTCAACAAAATATTAGCAAATTGACTCCAACAAAGCATAAAAAGAATTGTATACCATGACCAAACAGAATTTAATCCTAGATATGCAAAGCTGGTTCAACTTTCAAAAATCAATTAATGGAATCCACCACATCAACAGACCAAAAAAGAAAAACTACTCGATCATATCAATAGATACAGAAAAAGCATTTCGCAAAGTCCAACACCCGTTCATGATAAACACTCTCAGTAAACAAGGAGTAAGAGGAGAACTTTCTCAACTTGACTGTCTACAAAAAACCTAAGGTAACATCATGCTGAATTGGTGAGAAACAAAGCTTCTTCACTAAGATCAGGAACAAGGCAAAGATGTCCTCTCTCACCCCTCTTTTTCAACATAATAATGGAAGTCCTTACTAATATAATAAAGCAAGAAAAGGAAATAAAAGGTATACAGATTGGGAAGGAAGAAATCAAACTGTCTTTGTTTACAGATGACATGATCATCTGCATAGAAAATCTAAAAGAATCAACAAAAAACTCCTGAAACTAATAGGTGATTATAGCAAGGTTGCAGCATACAAAGTTAATATACATAAGTCAATCAATTTCCTATCCACCAGCAATGAACAAATGAAATTTTAAATTAAAAACACAGTACCATTTACATTAGCACCCCTCCAAAATGAAAACCTTAGGGATAAATCTAATAAAATATGTACAATATTTATAGGAAGAAAACTACAAGACTCTGATGAACAAAATCAAACAAAAAAATAAATGGAGAGAGAGTCCATGTTCACGGATAAGAAGGCTCAATATTGTCAAGACATCAGTTTTCCCCAATGTGATCTACAAATTCAATGTAATCCCAATCAAAATCCCAGCAACTTATTTTATGGATATTGACAAACTGATTCTAAAATTTATATAAATAAGTAAAAGACCCAGAATAGTCAACCCAATATTGAAGGAGAAGAACAAAGTTGGAGGATTGATGATACCTGATTTCAAGACTTACTATAAAGCTACAATAATCAAGACAGTTTGGTATTGGTGAAAGAAAAAACAAAAAATTAATGGAACATAATAGATAGCCCAGAAATAGACCCCCATAAATATAGTCAACTGGTCTTCGAGAAAGGAGAAAAGGCAATACAATGGAGCAAAGATAGTCATTTCAACAAATGGTGCTGGAACAACTAGACACCCATGGCACAAAAATTTTTAAAAAAAAGAATCTAGACACAAGCCTTATACCCTTCACAAAAATTAACTTAAAATGGATCATAGACCTAAATGTAAAATGCAAAGCTATAAAACTCTTGGAAGATAACATAGGAGAAAACCTTGATGACTTTGGGTGAGGTGATGCCTTTTTAGATACAACACGTAAGACACGATCCATGAAGAAAGAATTGATAAGCTCGACTTCATTAAAATTAACAACTTCTGGGGGCCATCCCAGTAGTGTAGTGATTAAGTTTGTGCACTCCACTTTGGCAGCCCAGGGTTCACAGGTTTGGATCCCAAGGATCCAAACTGCTAATCACTGCTGTGGTTATCTGCCAATCAAGCCATGCTGTGGCAGCATCCCACATATCAAATAGAGGAAGATTGGCATGGATGTTAGCTCAGGGACAATCTTCCTCAAGCAAAAACAGGAAGATTGGCAACAGATGTTAGTTTAGGACCAATCTTTCTCACCAGAAAAAAAAAAATTAAAAACTTCTGCTCTGCAAGGGGCTGGCCCCGTGGCCAAGTGGTTAAGTCTGTGCGCTCTGCTGCAGGCTGCCCAGTGTTTCGTTGGTTCGAATGCTGGGCACGGACATGGCACTGCTCATCAAACTACGCTGAGGCAGTGTCCCACATGCTACAACTAAAAGGACCCACAACGAAGAATATACAACTATGTACTGGGGGGCTTTGGGGAGAAAAAGGAAAAAATAAAATCTTTAAAAAAAAAAAAAACTTCTGCTCTGCAAAAAAACAATATCAAAGCCACAGACTGGGAGAAAATATTTGCAAAAGATGCATCTGATAAAGGACTGTTATCCAAAAAATACAAATAACTTTTAAAACTTAACAGTAAGAAAACAACCTGGAACTGGCCCGGTGGCGCAGCAGTGAAGTTCGCACATTCCACTTCAGTGGCCCGGGGTTCACTGGTTCGGATCCTGGGTGCAAACATGGCCCTGCTTGGCACGCCATGCTGTGGTAGGAGTCCCACATATAAAGTGGAGGAAGATGGGCACGGATGTTAGCTCAGGGCCAGTCTTCCTCAGCAAAAAGAGGAGGATTGGCAGTAGTTAGCTCAGGGCTAATCTTCCTCAAAAAAAAAAAGAAAGAAAGAAAACAACCTGATTACAAAATGGGCCAAAGACCTTAACAGACACCTCACCAAAGAAGATATACAGATGGCAAATAAGCCTATGAAAAGGTGTTCCACATCATATGTCATTAGGGACATGCAAACTAAAGTAACAATGAGATACCACTACACACTTATTAGAGTGACCAAAATCCAGAACACTGACAACACCAAATACTAACAAGGATGTGGAACAACAGGACATTGCCGGTAGGAATCCAAAATGATACAGCCACTTTGGAACACACTTGGGCAGTTTCTTACAAAACTAAACGTACTTTTACCACACAATCCAGCAATCACACAGCTTGGTATTTACCCAAAGGAGTTGGAAATGTATGTCCAAAAACCTGCACATGGATGTTTATAGCAGTTTTATTCATAATTGCCAAAACTTGGAAGCAACCAAGATGTCCTTCAGTAGGTGAATGGATAAACAAACTCTGGTACATGTAGACAATGGAATACTATTCAGAGATAAAAATAACTGAGATATTAAGCCATGAAACTACATGGAGGAATCATAAATACATATTACTAAGTGAAAGGAGGCAATCTGAGAAGGGTACATACTGTATGATTCCAACTATATGACATGCTGAAAAGGCAAAACTATTGAGACAGTAAAAAGATCAGTGGTTGCCAGGGGTTGGGGAGAGGAGGGAGATGAATATGCAGAGCACAGAGGATTTGTAGTGTGGTGAAAATACTCTGTGTGATATTAAAATGTTGGCTACATGTCATTATACATTTTTCTGAACCCATAGAATGTACACCACCAAGAGTGAACCCTAAGGTAAACTATGGACTTTGGGTAATTATGATGTGTCAATGTAGGTTCACGGTTGATAAAAAAATAAATGTAACACTCGAGTAAGTGATATTGATAATGGGGAAGACTATGCATGTGTAAGGACAAGAGGAAATTTCTGTATCTTCCTCTCAATTTTACTGTAAACCTAAAACTGCTCAAAAAAATAAAATCTTTAATAAAAGGTAATTGACAGTCTAAAGCAAATAGTAACAATGTATTATGGAGTTTGCAGCATACACAAAAGTGAAACATAATGAGACAGCAAAAAGATAGGAGAAAGGAAATGAAATTATACTATTATAAAATTCTTACAGTATAAATGAAGGAGCATAATTTTTTTCAGCTTTATCGAAGTATAACTGACAAAATTGTAAGATATTTAAAGTGTTTACCATGATAATTTGATATAAGTATAAATTATGAAAAGATTCCTCCCATCTAGTTAACTAACACATTCATGACCTGATACATTTATATACATAAATTTCTTTAGAGAGAACATTTAAGTTCTACTCTTTTGGCAAATTTCAATTATACAATGTAGTGTTATCAATTATAGTCACCGTGATATACATTAGATTCTCAGACCTTAATCATCTTACAGCTGAAAGTTTGTACCAACCTCTCCCTATTTCCTCCATCCCTCAGCCCCTGGCAACTACTGAGGCACAATATCTTTAAAGTAAATTTTCATAAGTTAAAGATTAATTTTGTAAACCCTAGGGCAACCACTAGAAAATTTAAAAAGAGGAACAATTGATAAATTAATAGAGGAAATAAATTAGAATCATAAACTGGTGAACTAACATCAAAAAAGTAATATACTGGGGCCGGCTCCGTGGCCTACTGGTTAAGTTCATGCGCTCCGCTGCGGCGGGCCAGGGTCCGGATCCTGGGCGCGGACATGGTACAGCTCGTCAGGCCACGTTGAGGCGGCATCCCACATCCCACAACTAGAAGGACCTGCGACTAAGATACACAACTGTGTATGGGGGGGGGGCGGGGGGGGGGTTTGGGGAGATAAAGCAGAAAAAACAAACAAATAAAAAAAAGATTGGCAACAGTTGTTAGCCCAGGTGCCAAGCTTTAAAAAAAAAAGTAATATACTAAGATATGATTGGTCAGAATAGTGAATCCAACCTCATAGCAATCCTATGTAGGTAGGAAGATTGGAATCCATTTCACAATTGGGAATTAGGAGAGAACAAAGACAGAATGACTTTCAACCAAATAACTGTACATATAAGGAAAGGAAGTGGGTGGTGGTAATTGCCTCAGAAGGAGGTTTTTCTCTGCTCCTTCAGAAAACAAGCCATTATCAAATTGTACAGTTAAGAGAGAGTTATGAGTAACCAACATAGGTGGTAAGGGGGTGAGAGCAGAGTTAGAAGTACCACATGGTATGAGTCAGAACTGCGAAGAGAAGGAATAAATGGCATAGCTGATATTTGGGCCCTTTGCTGCATGACCTAAAGCCCATGCCCTTAATCACTAAACTATTAATACCTGTCACGTGTGGATACTCAATAATAGTTGAATAAATCATTCCCTACTGTTGCCTCTTTCGGAATTCTCTTTCTCTTCTATCACCATCTGTGAAAACCCTGCCCATTTTTCAAGGACCACCTCAAATGTAGCTTCCTCCATGATGCCATCCCTGATCTACTCTCCCCCTGCCCGAGAGCCTATTGTAATAATACTTATATTAATACTAGCAGCTTAGTACTTATTGAGTGGTTACTGTATGCCAGCTACTATGCTAAAAGTTTACATGGATTATCTTCTAAAATCCTACCAATAATTCCAAGAGAGAGACACTGTTATTATCCCACATTTTGCAGATGAACAAACACTTGCAGAGAGGTTTAAATTTGGCTCACTCAAGGGTACACAGTGGAAAGCCAGTATTTCAACACAGGTTTCTGCCTCTAAAGCCCAGAGTATTAACTGCTAAGTCCTATGGTTTCCTCTAAATTGGGGGCTGTGTCAGCAACTAATTGTCCCCTAGGATTTATCCTCCCTTTCTTTTATCAAGAGGGCCACCAAGTTTTATCTGGGCCCATGAATGCCCTGATAGAGACTATATTCCCCAACTTCCACGTCAGTTCATTGTGGCCATGTGACTTAACTGAGCCAATGAGATGAGAGTGGAAGTGAAGGGTGCAACTTCCAGATCATCTCTTTGAAGATGAAACCACTTGCTCCGTACGCTTTCTTTCCCTTTCCTGAAATCAGGAACATGAACTTGGAGGTGAACCAGCTTCAACCATGTAGACAAGGAGTATACCATAGAAGATAGTGGAGCAAGAAGATGGAAGAAATCTAATTTCATGAATGACCATATGAAGGAAAGCCACTCTGCAAGACTTGATCCACTCATCTCTAGACTATCCCATGAATGAAAAATAAACTTCTATCTTATTTAAGCTGACGGAGTTGTCTTTGCTATCGCACATTAGCCTTTACCCTAATACAGAGATTTTTCCCTACACTAGAAAGAAGAAACTAGACAACTACCTAATTGAACATATGCAATTGAGAGATGATTATGACACAGGATACTATGGGAGTAGAAGGGTATGATAACATAAGGAAGACTGGATGGAAGTACAGTTAGTATGTGGCAGAGCTTGAATCTGAACTGAGGTTTGCCCTGACTCTAAAGACCATGGCCTTAAATTCTAACCAATGGTTCTCAAACTCTTTGTGCATCAAAATAACCTGCACCACTTGTTAAAGTACAGATTCTCAGGACTTATCTCCAATGATTCTGATCCTAGAAATCTGTATGTTTAACAAGTACCTCCAGCTGATTCTTATCCAGAGCCAAGTTAGAAAAACACTAGCCTACGGCAATGTTTCCCTTTCTAGATCACTCAAACTCTCAGGAAGCTGCAAGTGTTGGATAGCTACTGGTCACCCCAGGGAAGAAGGAAGGAAAAAGCAGCAAGAGCCTCACCTCTCCCACTGGCAACATTTGCTTTGGTTTGTCCCTTAGAGGCCTGAAATTTGCCTAACAACAGTATACAACAGCAGGAAACCCACCCATATTCAAACTGTGCAGACCAAAATCCTTAGCCTTGCAGCCTTCTTCCTAGCAATTAACATTCTCTTCCCTAAAGACCACACCGTCTTTCAAGGTGAATAGGTAAAAAATTTTAAGGGCAATATTACTCCATTATTTTGCCAAAGCTCATAAGAGCCAGGAAACCCAAATTCCAAATACTGCCTGCTCTATGTGATTTACTATTACAAATTACATGGGGTTCATATTTGCAGGAAAAAAAGACATTTCAGCCATAAGTTTGATCCTTTGAAGGAGCCTTTGGGATTATCATGTTTGGCTATTAATCCATATTTCTTCCTATTTTATCTGGATTACTGTTAGTGATTTCATTAATGCACTTTCAGAATTAAAACGACAGACTTATGTGTTTTATGTATATTTATATTTATTTATTAGATAACTTGACCTAGACAATCTCTACATTAACTTCAAACACTCTAGAATTCTGGATGCTACTATAATAAAAGTTTTGACCCAACTTAGGCAAAATCAAGTCTTACAGAGAAGCTCAATGCAAAACAGCCTTTATTACAAGGTACTATCTCCCAATACCAACCTTAAAAAGGAGAGAGTTTGTGAAAGTATAAGGTAAATTTTTAAGCACTATACAAAAGCAATGGATTGTGATGACTAATGATTAATGAAGTAATCCAGCATAAGGGTAATTCACTTGGGAAATTTTTCACACTATTTCACACCACCCCTTTTGTGAATGGTGGAATCTCAGTTTCTGAGCTACAGTAAGACAAAATCTCTCTGGCCCTAAAGTCTTAAGGTTCTCCCAAGCAATGAAATATAGTGAAAAGAACTCTCAAAAAGAGTTAAGCAGGGGGCCAGCCCCATGACCAAGTAATAAAGCTCACACGCTCCACTTTGGTAGCCTGGGGTTCACTGGTTTGGATCCTGGGCACAGACTTACACACCACTCATCAAGCCATGCTGTGGTGGCATCCCACATAGAAGAACTAGAATTACCTGAAACTAGGATATACAACTATGTGCTGGGGCTTTGGGAAGAAAGAAAAAAGAAGATTGGCAAAAGATGTTAGCTCAGGGCCAATCTTCCTCAAGAAAAAAAAAAAGAGTTAGGCATTTCAAGATCAAGTCCAAGCTCTGCTACAAACTCATTGTTTGACCTTGGACAAGACTTTTAATTATCAGGATCTTTGATATCTCATATATTAGAGACAGATAATGACACTTCTTCAAAGAGGCCATAGTAATCTAATAAAATGAAACAATATCCTGTTTTCCTGCTAGTTCTCAGCATGTAATAGAGTAAATAGCACATAGTAGGTACCCAATACATACATGTTTTCTGAAGTGAATAAGCATGTAAATACAGAAAAAAAGAATGACAAAGGTAAAAGATGATAACGGTAAAAGTTCAAGGAAAAGCAAAAATGCACCATAAAAATATGAGTTCTACATTCAATAATAACAACTAGGTAATTTGTATTAACCCTTCCATTGAGAACAATTAGAAAAGCTTTATCGAAGCTTTTTGTTTTTAAAGACTGGCACCTGAGCTAACATCTGTTGCCAATCTTCTTTTTTTCTCTTCTTCTTCTTCTCCCCAAAGCCCCCCAGTACATAGTTGTATATTCTAGTTGTGAGTGCCTCTGGTTATGCTATGTGGGATGCCACCTCAGCATGGCTTGATGAGTGGTGCCATGTCTGCGCCGAGGATCTGAACCAGCAAAACCCAAGGCCACCGAAGCAGAGCTCGAGAACTTAACCATTCGGCCATGGGGCCAGCCCCAAGTTTTGTAGAATTTTTTTAAAATCTGGTTTCAAGGCACTGAAGACCTGCTCAAGACAACAAAGAATTAGAGGGCCAAGATCTGAGAGACAGAAACCCAGAAAGGAGAACCCAGTTTTGGGGACCACAGTTCCCCTAGAAATATCCTCTAATTTGGGAAGAGCCATCTGAGAGGGGGAGAAGATGAACAGGGTTTTTAATAGGCTCCCAAAGCTGGGAAAATAAATCATGGAGTTCAGGTCCCACAAAGAAAAGGGACTCTAGTAAACCTCCCAGGAAAAGTGATGTGTTCTAGAAGTAGGGGGAAACTGGAAATGGACCAAAGATTGTTAGTGCTCCTAGCCTGGACACCTACCAGAAGCAAATATAAATCTTCTCTGGAGGAAGAATATATGGACATAATATCATGATAGATGATAGACAGATATAGTCTAGAATAAAATATTCACACTAAAACACAGAGAGACAAAAGTATGGGAAACACAGAAGTATATACACACAAGATAAAGAGAAGGTAATCAAAGTTTACCACTACAGAAAATCATCAATTCAAAAGGAAGACAGCAAGAAAGGAATAAAGGAACAAAAGAACTACAAAATAGCCAGAAAAAAATTGACATGATGGCAATAGTAAGTCCTTACCTATCAATAATTACTTTAAATGTAAATGGATTAAACTCTCCAATCAAAAGGCACAGAATATGTATAGAAAAACAATATCCAACTATATGCTACCTACGAGAGACTCACTTCAACTTCAAGGACACACATAGGCTCAAAATGAAGCAGCAGAAAAAGATATTCCATGCAAATAGAACCCAAAAGAGATCAGGGAGAGCTATACTTACATCAGACAAAATAGACTTTAAGTCAAAAACCGTAACAAGAGACAAAGAAGGTATTATTTAATGATAAAGGGGTCAATTCATCCAGAAGATATAACAATTGTAAATATATATGCACCCAACATTGGAGAACCCAAATATATTAAGCAAATACTAACAGATCTGAAGGGAGTAATAGACAACAATACAGTAATAGGAGGCGACTTCAATACTTCATTTTCAATAATGGATAGATCATCCAGAGAGAAAAATCAATAAGGAAACATTAGATTTGAACTATTCTTGAGACCAAATGGACTTGACACATACAGAACATTCTAGCTGACAGCAACAGAATACATTCTGTCAAGCGCGCATGAAACATTCTCCAGGATAGATCATATGTTAGGTCACAAAACAAGTCTTAGCATATTTAAAAAGACTGAAAGCATACCAAGTATCTTTTCTGACCACAATAGTATAACATTAGAAATCAATAACAGGAGCAAACTGGAAAATTCACAAATGTGTGGAAATTAAATAAGACATTCCTGAACAACCAATGGGTCAAAGATTAAATAAAAAAAATCTTGAAATAAACAAAAATGGGAACACAATGTACCTCAAAATTTATAAGATAATAATTGACAGGACTAAAAGGAAAAATAGAAAATTCCATAATAATACTCAGAGATTTCAACAGATTTCTCTTAGCAAAAGACAAAAATTCAATAAAGCTATAGAAGTATAAACAACACAATTAACAAACTGGATTCAACATATATAGAACACTGCACCCAATTTTGCAGAATATATCTTTCAAACACTCATAGAACATTTACTAAAATTGACCACATGCATTAAAAAGCAACAAGTTTGAAAGGACTAAAATCACACAGAATATGCTATCTCACCAGACTAAAGACAAACTAGAAATAATAATAAAATCATAAATAGAAAACCCCCACGTTTGACAGATAAGACATTCATTTCTAAATACTTCATGGATAAAAGAAACAAATAACAATGGAAATTTTAAAAATATTTTTAACTGAATTATAGTGAAAATATGATATATCAAAGTTTTGGGATGTCGTGCTTGGAAATATACTTAAGCAGGGTTGGCTACATAATTGGCCAGGCCCAGTGCAAATCGAAAATGGATGGCCCTTTGTTCAAAAAGCCATGGGGAGAGAAAGTCCCATTAAAGATAATATAAAAAGCTTTCTCCTTTCTGCCAGTCTCTCTCTCAACTTGTCATGGTGTTTTTTATTTGATATTTAATGTAACTTTAAGGAAAGAAAAATTTAAGTTTTAAATTATTATAATGCATGAATTCTTACTATTCATCTTCATATTATGCAATTTCAGAATCCTATGCACACAGAGCATCACAAACACTATATGCAAATAGGGCAGCAAGGAACTTCAGACATGCATCTTGTACATGTCTCCTCTGCTCATGTGCATGCTCTGTTGTCCCATAAGATTTCACTTTAAAAATACAGTACAAAGATAAAATTATTAAGAATTTCAAGATGACAACAGCATTAAACCAAGCAGGGTCCTTCTGAGTGTGGAGTCTTGTGTGACTGCACAGGTAGCACACCCACGAAGGTGGCCTTGGCCCTAAGTGCATATCTTAGAAAAGATGAAAGGTTGATAAATCAATGCAAATCTAAGTATCCAACTCAAGAAGTTAGAAAAAGGGCATACAATTAAACTCAAAGAATGTAGAAGGAAGGAATAATAAAGAGTAGAAATTAATGAAGTAGAACTCAAACACAAAATAAAGTTGAACAAAGCCAGAAGTTGGTTCTTTGAAGAAAGAAACAAAATGGAAAAATCCATAGCAATGTAATTCCCACATTAAAAGAGTAAAAGAAAAAAATCTATTATTTTAATACATGTAGAAAAAGCATTTAATAAACCTCAAAGGAAACTTACCTTAATCTGATGAAGAGAATCTCACCTTGTGGGCCCAAAACTCTCCTGCCCTGCCCAGAGACACCTTTTAAACTGTAAACAAATAAGTAAAACATAGAGTAGGTTAGAAATTGATATGATGTGGCAAAAAAATTAAATAAATAAAGCAAGGAAAGAGAACTAGAAGTGTTGAAGGAGAGTTTCAAGTTAAAACAGAATAGTCAGGTAAGACCTCAGTAAGAAGATGACCAGTGATTAAAGAAGAGAATAAGGTGAGGGTACTAGATACACAGATCATTGGGGGAAGAGGATTCAAGGCAGAGGAAATAATAAAGGTCCTGTGGAAGAAAATGCCTGGTGTGTGTCAGAGGGACAAACAGTGTGGCTGAAACAGAGTAATGAGAAAAGAAGTAGGACATGAGGTCAGAGAAGTAATGAGGGTCCACATCATGGAGGGCTCTATAAGGCTATTGAAATCACTTAGATTTTACTTAACATGATATGGGAGGCATTGGAAGGATGCTATTGGACATGATCTGATTTATGACTTAACAAGATCACCCTGACTGCTATATTGAGAATAGACTGAAAGACAGCAATAATGGAAGCAAGAAGACCCGTTATGACATTGCAATAATCAGAGTGAGAGATTCTTAAAGCTTAACGTAAGGAGGAAGCAATAGAGTTGAGAACTAGAATAGGTTTTCTTCTCCATCTCATCATCAAATTTCGTACCATTTCTGAAAGGCCCTATGGCATAACCAAGGGAATCACTTTTACAATAACCTTTATCTTCCAGTACAAAAAGGCACACCATCCCTTAAATGCTTTATCTTTTTATTCTCCCTATTATGAAATCTCTTAGTTCTCCCTTGGGTATCACTTTCCTAACTAAACAGTACATCAATGGCCCACCGTCTAAATGCTAATAGCACATTTGATAGCCAACAGTAATTCAGGCAGGAAGTCAAAAGATTCAAAATATGTTTGCAAAACTACTATAGATAAGGACAGATATTGAAAGCTCTGCCAGGGCTGTCTGAGTTAAGGTGAGGTTAAATGAAAGGAAGAGGCACTAGTATGCAATCACCACATTGGTTTCCCTTCAAATCCAGCACGCTGGGATCACCGTATCTCACTAAGTTGATTACGGGCCTGGGATTTTCATCACTCCAGGAACCATAATGAAGGGTAACCTGCTACATATTAGTCTAATCCTAGATTACAATTCAAGTCAATAAAATCAGGGAACTATCAGAAATGGCATTAATGCCATAAACCAATTCAGATAATCTAATTCAGCTGGTGTCTTACAGGAACACTCTAATACAAGTTGCTCTGCTGGGTTATTTGGAGAAGAAAAAGAAAGAAAAGCAATAAGGAAATGCTTCTCTCCTGATATTAGCTGGATGGTCCATGTTTGCAATAGCTAGAACAGAAGTTAGGCTACAAATCCCGTGACAATGCAGCTTTTTAAAAGGTAAAAATTTAGCAACCCATGGTCACATGTGGGCTGGAAGCATATTGCGTTTGGCCCAAACAGTAATTTAAAATTCAGGAGAAATCACATTAAAATATGGTCATCAGCATCTCTTGAAATACTAGAAGATCAAATAACACAGGCTATATTCCCAGATGACAAAAAAAATAGAGAGACGTTAGCCAATCTCGACCACTAAAGTTAGATAGACAAGAAGCAGACTTATCTCAAATTCAGATTAGAAGTCAGAGATCCCGGTTTTAGTCATGGCTTCTCCATTAACTAGCATGACCTTAGGAAAAGCAGTTAGCTGTTCCGGGCCTCAGCTTCTCCATTTGAAAAAGAAATGGTTTTAGACACAAATCTCACTCCCACCTATTCTACATTCCTAGAAGTGTTAAAGAGTGCATAGATATACATCAAGGCTAGGGAAAGGAATTACTCAACAAATGATGCCAAGGTTGGCTGTTTAGGGAAATAAAATGCCAACTGAGATCCAAAGTTCATATCATGTGTCAATATAACTCGAGATGGATAAGGATATATATGGTAAAAAAAAAAATCACACCGAGGGGCTGGCCCTGTGGCATAGTGGTTAAGTTCATGAACTGCCCTTTGGAAGCAGCCCAGAGTTCATGGGTTCGGATCCTGGGCGTGGACCTACACTGCTCATCGAGGCATGCTGCAGCAGCATCCCACATTCAAAACAGGGGAAGATTAGCACAGATTTTAGCTCAGGGCCAATCTTCCTCACCAAAAAAAAAAAAAAAAAATCCACCAAAGAAAGAGAAGAAAATATATACTTGCACGGTCTAATCTTCAGCATGGAAGAAATAGAAAAGGAAAAGACCAGGAAACTTCTACAAAAAAGGAAAACCAATATACTTAGAAACATTAACAAACATAAGAGACAAATGCAACATGAGAAAAAATACAGCAAAAAGAACAGTGGCTTATGTCCTACCCCCAATTTGACAACATCTCCCTCTCTCAGTCCTTGACAAAAGGGAAAGCAGGGTGTAAACTCTGACCCAGTAGCCAGTGGGGGAAATGGTTAGGTAATTAGAGGGTTGTTGTTGAAGGCTGAGTAACTACCCAACAGCAGCCACCCTGTAAATTAAACCACTCAGAGGATAGGCAGGACAGAGGTCATCACCCTAACTTGGTAGATGAGAAAACTGAGGCACAGAGAAGCCGGATGAGATTGCAAAGTCGCAGCAACTGGTAAGTGTCAAAACCATTTCTGGAACCCAGCTGGGGTTCTGCCTCAGTTGACCCATCTGTGAAATAAGGAAGTTGGATTAGACCTGTGGTTCTCAAAGTGCAGCCCACCGGACCACCAGCAGCAGCCTCCCATGGGAACTTGCTGGAAATGCAAATCCTCAGGTCACCCCAGACCCCACAGAATCCTGACCTCTGTGGGGTGAGGGGGCGATGCGGGGCAGCAATCTGTGGTCCAACAAGCCTTCCAGGTGATTCCTATGCACACTCAAGGTTCAGGAATCACTGGATTCCATGATTTCTAAGGTCCCTCCCAGACCTAAACCATTTTCATTAATACCTGAGCATTAATCTCCAGGGCATTTTGCACAAAACCATGCTGTCTTCTTGACTGGGACCAAAAGGTTAAAAAAAAAAAGTTTAATTGGAGTTTGTGTTAGTGGGTGGAAACACCCCTTCCCCTTTGTGGAATTTATATCTATTGTGTTTCTCAAAGCTACCTGTCTCAAGCCATTTGCATACGGCATATTGGTAGTCATAAATTTGGCTTTCTTCCTGGGGTCTGCGGGGAGAGAGGAGCAATGAGCCCCCAATCACAAAAGCAAACTGGAGGCAGTGGGGTGGGGGTGGGGGTCGGAGAGGCAACAAAGGGATGGCCTGTCAATTACCTCTTCTCAGCAAGTCAGACCTGGGAAGCTTGCTAGAGGCAACAGCAGGGGGCGACTGTTGACCATTCCGGAGCCTGGCTGCTCCCCCTTGCCTTGCCTTGACCTTGGCCAGATTTAAATGCCAGCTCAAGGCTGACAGGGAATCTGCTAGTCCTGCCCTGCATTGAGGCCGCCCCGACTTTCAGTCGCAGGCAAGGTCTGTGCTCCTCAGCCATCATCGCTTAATCCCGGTCACCCAGCAGTAGTGGCCGTCACACCTCAGCAGCAGCCCATTGCCCTCAGTCCAGCAGCACCACTGCTGCCACCTTCATTGTCTGCTGTCACCTGTGACACCCACTGCTTCCCAGCCGTAGCTACTCAGGAAGTATCTAGGTTCCCCCAACATGTCTGATGAAAGCGACGTGACACCAGCTCCATTTGCCTAAAGAGAAGTGGCTAATGTGAAGGATGGAGGGGGAGGAGGGCAGAATGGCAATGCCCAGGGGAGTGTTAAAGATGTTAACCTCGATGCTGAGGCGGCAGCTCCTGAAGGCCAAGAGGAGGGATCTGGCGACATGGTGCCAGAAAGATAGAATATGGTGCTGAGGGCCTGCCCGTCATCTGTCACCATCCACATGCTCCTGGGCTTCCTGTCTTCCTTAGGGGATGGAGGACACTTGAGCAACTTGGCCTCACAGATAATAATGAGGAAGATAAAGGCACTGAGGTTGGAAAGCAAAAAAACCTCAAGCTGTGCCCAGGAGGCTCTGCTTTCTCCCAGGGAGGCTGTGGCACCGGCATCGGAAGGTGGGACAAAAGAGGGGGCCCACCGTGTTATTGAGGACTGGAAGGAAGAAAACAACTGTTGAGCAGAGGCAAATTCCTCAAACTGATGTAGATTTCCAAGAAAGATGAGGTGATTCGGTTGGAGCATGTGCAAACTTCTTTCAGGATTTGCCTAGTGTCATTAAGCAGCGACTTAATGCCCGCAGAAGATTCCAGATAGAACAGGCAAAATAAAATCCAACATCATAAAGCAATTCACGACACTGAGAGAAAATATGCCTATCAACCTGTTTGATAAGAGATCAAAATCATCTTATGAGCCAACAGAAGATGAAAATAAATGGAAATCAGGTCTCGAGGAGACAGTTGTTGAGGAAATAAAGACAAAACTTGAGAAAAGGTCTGAAGGTAAGATCTACCCTAAAAGAATTCTTTATTTGGGGGTGGAAAGTTTTGAAGACTGCAGAGTTGCTCTGAAATGTGCTTTGGAACCTGATGAACCTATTTTAGAGCTCCTGAAAGATATTTGGCTCAAGTCCTCAGTTGCTAGTGAGCCTGTGAGTTTCACCATAGAATTTCTCTTTGAAACCCAATGAATATTTCTCAAATGAGGTGTTGACTAAAACATATATAATGAGGTCATACCTGGATGATTCTGATCCCTTCTTTTCTCATGAGCCACAGGTTACAGGCTGCATTGGGTGCCAAATGCATTGGGAGAAGGAGAAGAATATCACTCAGAATGCATTAAGAACAGGATCGCAAAGGAAATGGGACTTCTAGAACAGTGTACAAAACAACTTCCAAAGACTCATTCTTTAATTATTTTTGTACTCCTGAAATGCCCAAGTTTGGAATCCTAAGTGGGGTTGTTACGGCTAAAATTCTTGAAGATCTTCAATTGGGGTTCTTCTTTTATGAGCATCCAGTCCCAAGATCCGTATTATACTTGGCAGGACAAGGCACATAGAATGATGACGACTATGACACAGGGGAAGAACCAGGTGAGAAGAAGAAAAGGAAGAGGAAGAAAAAGATTAACCAGAAGTGGAAGAAGTACCCTAAAACACACTATTTTGCAGAGTGCAAGCTGCAGCGAGTCCGGTGTGTGATATATCATTAAAGAGGACCCTAAACATACCAAGTTGCTTACAGCCTCATTTGTTAAATTTTCTAGATGGCTAAATAAGAAGCTTTTTAAAGACTTTAAAACCAATGCTTTCTTCTTAGAATTTCAATGGTCCCACTCTTCTGCCAGATACAGAACTCACTGCATCCTTGAACTTCCACCCTCCAGTGCTTGTGAAGTACTTTTGTCATAGTCATAAGACTACAGCTGTAAAATATCACAATACTTAACGGAGACCAGGGGTGGTTTAGAAAACGTTCCCGAGAAACCAAGTGAAGTATTTTTCAAGCCAGCTTGCATGACTTGTGCCTCCATCGTTGTGTAGTAGAAATGTAGTCTGTTGTACTAACTAGTAAATGACACACTTTTGACCTGACTGTGTGCATAGTTAAGCGTTCCAGTCAGACCATATTCAGTAACTATTAGCTTGTTTGAGGATTTTTGTATTGACTGTTAAAGGAAACTTAGTTATAGTCAGGTGACTAATCACTGGGGTACTAATAAAGTCTTCACTTTTTACTTTATCATAAAGTACATTTAAACTGTTACCAAAGCAGTTTTTGCACCACCCGACCTGCTGGGAATGCTATCTTTTCACCTTTTTGTAAACTCGTATCAGACTATTTTGTTGAAGGAGGGCTAAATTATCAAGGGAAAAAAAGATGCTCTAGAGCAGTGGTTTTCAAAGTGTGGCTCCCAATGTGATGATCTTGGTGGGTACGTCGTGCAGCTGAGCCCAGCCCTGTATTTTGGCTTAGGACAACAGGGGAAGAAGCTGACGTTCACCTAAGGAAAGAACAACCTTTAGTCACTGGCTTGAAAGTGCTGCAGGTAAACTGACCAGGATGGCAAGGACTCAGCTGGGGAGGAAACTAGAACTCCCTAGGGCCTGAGCCACATACCTCTCTCAGGGTAATGACTGGGTGGTGCTAAGGGAGAAAAGTGTAAGGCACAAAGCTAGTGGCAGAAGAATACAGATACTATGATGTCATTTATATAAAGTTTTAAAACATGCAGAAATACTATATACTTTGGGATATAAGTGTATATTTAACAACACATATTTCATTCCAGTGAACATAGGCAAAGTAAAGATGTGCATGGGAATGAAACTCCAACTTCATAATACTGGTTACTATTTGAGGATAGGATGTGCAGAGCGTCAACTCCATTTCTAACGTTTTATTTCTTAAGCTAGAGAGAAGTTACATGAGTGCCAAGGAGGTTCATATTAGTGTTCATATTAATATTTCTATAGTTTTATGTGTGACTTTAAGTAGTAAATGGGCCTAATCTCTAGAATCTAGATGAGAAAGTAGGTGAAAATGTAGTTGATCAGAGAAAAGGAAGGTGACCCATGAGTTTGGGGAGAAGGCCTTGTTTCTACATTCAGTGAAGATTACTTAGATATCGAATCTGGATGACATTGATAACTTCCGCTCTCACATGTTCTAATAGCGCATTTCATAACCTGTTTTACATCAGGCTTCCTACATTGTGAGCTCCTCATTGGTTGGAACCTCAAAGGGTCTCATTCATCTTTCTGTCTTAAAGTACCAAGTACCTCCAAAGACAAGCTGGCCTGAAGCAAAGCTATGAAAATAGGACACTACTTGCATCCCTAGCTCCTTTGCCTCTTTCCAATGCCCTCCTCTTTCCAGTGACCTCTGTCCCTCTCCACAGCCCCATCATTATCTCCAGGCACCTAAAATCAGGGTTACCCACTGTCACTCCCCATACAGACCTCCCTTCCCTGGGAGCACCTTATGCTCCAGATCTTTTCTTCATTCCTTTATTCCTTGCCTCCTCTCAAAATTTCTGTTCTACTTCCTCAAGACCCTGCCTTGAAGTAATACCTGGTTAAGGATACTTTCAGGTAGGTTGTGATACCATGTTAGCTTACAGTGTACTTGTCCCTGAAAAGTCCCATGAAGTGATGCTAAGATGGGAAATTTCAGGCCCTGTGGCAAGGCGGAGGAAGAAAATGTTAGAAGATTTTAACTTACACTGTGTAAAGACAGCAAGTTGGCTTACAGGTGACCAAACTCGCTGACCTCCAAAAGTTGCAATTTAGTGTTAGTTAACCACAAAGCAAACAAACTTTAACACTGGTATAATCCCATGCAACATTACATACACTTTTTTTTTTGAGGAAGATTAGCCCTGAGCTAACTCCTGCCAATCTCCCTCTTTTTGCTGAGGAAGACTGGTCCTGAGCTAACATCCTACCCATCTTCCTCTACTTTTTTATATATGGGACACCTACCACAGCATGGCTTGCCAAGCGGTGCCATGTCCACACCCGGAATCCGAACCAGCGAACCCTGGGCCGCCAAGAGGCAGAACGTGTGAACTTAACCACTGTGCCACTGGGCCGGCCCCTTATATACACTTTTAATTGTCAAATTAAGACAGTTTTTCCTATGAAGTTGCCCCCTCAGTCTAAGGATAGTTATACCTACTCTGGCAATATGAGATGTACTGGTATCCAAGGACAGTACTAACAGTTTACAGAAATTCAAGGCTCAATTTTAGTCTCACTAACCTATTGGGGGCTCACGCAATTCATAAATGTGATCCTATGATCTAATAACATTTGGTTTTGCACCTTGTACAATTAACTAATATAGAGAAAGCAAGTTGCTTATAGTCAGTTAATAAAAGTTTGACTATTTATTGTGTTCCAGGCATTGTTCTAAGTGTTTGGGGGACATATCAGTGAAGAAAAAAAGACAATAAGCCCTACCTTTGTGGCATTCACCTCTTGGGGGTGGGGATAATAAAAACAAAGATAAAACTAGTTAAATGGGAAAAATCCCCATTTTTTCCCATTTAAGCTATGAAGGAAATAGAACAGGGTGGTCATATGAGAGTGATTGGGGTGGCAGTGGGTGACAGCCTTAGTTAGGTGGTCAGGGATGATCCTGTGAGTGCTCTATGACTAAAACCTGAATTCCAAGAAGGAGGCAGCCGTGGGACAATCTGGGAGGGAGAGTCCCATGAAAATGACTAAGAACATAAGAATGGGGTGGGGAGCCTGCAGGCACGTATTTCTAGGAATTTCTTCTATGTAGAGGGCAAGCATTTACTGATTGAAGGTGGACACGAGGACCAAATTAGAATTCTGTTTCCTCTGAAAGAACTGTATGCTTAAAAAGCAGAGACCCTTACAAACCTCACTGGTACCCCTTAATTGTGATAATGCTCATTGTGTATTATCACATATGATTTTCACAAGAATCCTGTGGGGTAGTAACTATTAACATTTTTTTTTTAATTAAGGTTATGAAAGTTAACATCCTTGTGAAATTACAGTTGTACATCATTATTAGTCATGTTGTAGGTACACCATTTCACCCCTAGTGCCCTCCCCCCACCCCCCTTTCCCCTGGCAACCACCGATCACTTCTCTTTGTCCATATGTTAACTATCATCTATGAGTGGAGTCATACAGAGTTCGTCTTTCTCTGTCTGGCTTATTTCACTCAACATAATACCCTCAAGGTCTAACCATGTTGTTGTGAATGGGACGACTTTGTCCTTTTTTATGGCTGAGTAGTATTCCATTGTATATATATACCACATCTTCTTTATCCAATCATCAGTTGCTGGGAACTTAGGTTGGTTCCATGACTTGCCTATTGTGAATAATGCTGCGATGAACATAGGGATGCATGAAACTTTCGGAATTGCTGATTTCAGGTTCTTAGAATAGATACCCAGTAGTGGGATGGCTGGGTCATAAGGTATTTCTATTCTTAACTTTTTCAGGAATCTCCATACTGTTTTCCATAGTGGCTGCACCAGTTTGCATTCCCACCAACAGTGTATGAGGGTTCCCTTTTCTCCACAGCCTCTCCAACATTTGTCACTCTTGGTTTTGGATATTTTTGCCATTCTAACAGGTGTAAGGTGATATCTTAGTGTAGTTTTGATTTGCATTTCCCTGATGATTAGTGATGATGAGGATCTTTACATGTGTCTATGGGCCATCTGTATATCTTCTTTGGAGAAATGTCTGTTCATGCCCCCTGCCCGTTTTGTAATTGGGTTGTTTGATTTTTTATTGTTGAGTTGTGTGAGTTCTTTGTATATTATGGAGATTAACCCTTTGTTGGATAAACAACTTGTGAATATTTTTTCCCAATTAGCGGGCTGTTTTTCGTTTCAATCCTGTTTTCCCTTGCCTTGAAGAAGCTCTTTAGTCTGATGAAGTCCCATTTGTTTATTCTTTCTATTGTTTCCCTCATGTGAGGGGGTATGGTGTCCGAAAAGATTCTTTTGAAGCTGATGTCAAAGAGTGTACTGCCGATATTCTCTTCTAGAAGACTTATTGTTTCAGGCATAATCTTTAGGTCTTTGATCCATTTTGAGTTTATTTTAGTAAATGGTGAAAAAGAATGGTTGATTTTCATTCTTTTACATGTGGCTGTCCAGTTTTCCCGCACCATTTGTTGAAGAGACTTTCTTTCCTCCATTCTAGGCCCTCAGTTCCTTTGTCAAAGATTAGCTGTCCAACTATTAACTTTTTTAAGAGATGAAACTGAGGACCAGAGAAACAACTTACCCTAAACCACACAGCTACTAATAACAGAGGAACAGGAAACTTTAACGTGATAAAGAATATCTATTTGCAATCAACAGCCAACTTCCTATTTAAGGATGGGGAGAAGGAATTTCTAGTCACAGAGGAGAGTTAAGAATTATAGTTTCTTAACAACTTGGAAAAATGAAACTGAACTATGCATCAAATAGCAGAGTGATTACTTCTGGGTAGTGAGATTAAGGGTGATTTTTATTTTCTTAATTCAGGCTCTACCCCTTACTGGCTGTGTATCCTTGGGAAAGTCGCTAAACCTCTGTTTTAGCTTCTTCATTTGCAAAAGATGGATAATAGTACTCACATCATAGGGTAGTTGCAAGGAGTAAATAAGATAATCTATGTAAGTGCTTAAAATAGTGCCCAACCTATAATGAGCATTTACTAACTGCTAACGATTATCATTACCTCAATATAATTTTAATTTGCATTGAGTTTGAGCATATGTCCATATGTTCAAAAGCTATTTGTCCATATGCTTAAAAACAATTTGTATTTATCTATGATTTATCTATCCATGTCCTTTGCTCATTTTTCTATTGCTTGTTATCTTATTGATCTGATGTGTGTGATTTTTGCATCCCTGTTTTGGCTTATGTGTTTTATTAATCTGTTGTACAAAGAATATGTGTTATTTTTATAAAAAGAAAAACTGTGGATACTAAAACTTGCTGGAAAGAGCTTTGAAGGCCTTGGCAGACCTTTTCTTGACTCTATTTGTTCCTAAATGCACCACAAACTATTCTGCTAACTCTGTCAGCATCTCAATGGTCATTTGTTTGGAAGGCAGAGACCTATTTTCAGGACAAAGGCAAACTCCTTACTGAAACATTCATGGCCCCAATCTGCTTTAAAGGCCCATCTACCACTCTGCCCAATGCTCCAGCTATTTCATTCCCTGAATAGGTACACACCCATCTCTGCCACTGTTCGTGCTGCTTCCTTTACCTGCAGTATCTTCTCTCCCACCCCTAGGTACCAACCCACCTCCTTCACCTCTCCCCTGACACAGCTAATCATTCTCTCTCCCATGCTCCCATAGTACTTTGTGCTTATCCCTGTTATAGTACTTGACACCTGTGTCGTCATTATCCAAGTGTCTGTCTTGCCCTCTAGAACATGAACTAGGACAAGCCAAGAGTCTTAGGTACCTGGGAATCCCTGACCCCTATCATAATTCCAGGCAGACAGTAGGTGCTTAATACATGCTTAGTGAATGATTGAATGACTAGGGTCTGGAGTGTTTGTCCTGTATCTTCAAGTGGACAGCCCAGATTTTCATGACCTGGGAAGACATTTGTATGGTTTTTTGCTGTTGTTGTTTTTTCCTTCTTCTTCTCCCCAAGCCCCCAAGTACATAGTTGTATATTCTAGGTGTGAGTGCCTCCAGTCAGTGCTGTGTGGGATGCCACCTCAGCATGGCCTGATCAGCAGTGCCATGTCCGGACCTGGGATCTGAACCGGAGAAACCCCAGGCCACCAAAGCAGACTGCGTGAACTTAACCACTCGGCCACGGGGCTGGCCCCCTTTATGGTTTTTGTTTTCTGTTTGGTTTTGGTTTTGGTTGTGGTAACATGCTATCTCCTCTAAAGTGAACAGTGATGGCCCTGTTTTGAAAAAAGAATGGATGGAGACAGGAAGGAGGTAAAGAAAGCAGGAATACTCTGCTTTTGTAGGAAAAAAAAAAATCTACCTGGGAGTGTTTGTTTCTGCTAAGGAAGAGAGGAGGAAGCCCTGGTCCTAGCATGCTGTAGGAAATGGGGGTGCCATGTTAGACACCTTCCCCACCACAGGACTTCCATCACATCGCCTAGGTCTGCCCTGTGGCCAGGAGCAACATCCGCTTCCTTTCCCTACCCCAAGGCTCAGTCTTTTCTTACAGCCAAGGACCCTCTTAGGTTATGAGCACATTTTTACAAGGGCCATATGGAGAAAATGTCGTGCCTTCACTATCCTTCTCAGTCAGCGCGGGGCCAGCACAGTGGCGCAGTGGTTAAGTCCGCACGTTCTGCTTCAGTGGTCTGGGGTTCGCTGGTCCGGATCCTGGGTGTGGACCTACGTGCACTGCTTGTCAAGCCATGCTGTGGCAGGCGTCCCACATATAAAGTAGAGGGAGATGGGCATGGATGTTAGCTCAGGGCAAGTCTTCCTCAGCAAAAAATGAGGAGGATTGGCAGCAGATGTTAGCTCAGGGCTAATCTTCCTCAAAAAAAAAAATAAATAACCAAAACCCTCAGTCAGGGCATCTTGCCCATCGTTTGAGTCCAAGTCCTCCCTCCTCTGGAAAACCTTTTCTGAGAAAAGCCCACCAATTATGATGCTTCCTGACTCACTTGGCTGAGTTAATATTACAGTATAAAGATGGAAATGTTTTACATTGTCAACGTCCTTCAGCCAAAGACCATAGAAACATGCCTGTAGTTGAACAAGCTGGGTATATTACTCACTGCAGTGAGGGAGAGCACATACCACGCGGAACCATGTGGTGTCTCAGTAAGAAGTGTCAGAAAGAACCTATTATAGGATTTGGATTTTGGCTGAGTTATTTTGGGAAGTTTTGAAGGAAATGAGGGTTTGCTCCAGATTAGATGCTGTTAGAAAGCAGGGGCAACTCTATGAGTGGTATTTCATAAATCTTATCTACAGGAAGGGGAGACTAGAACCAGGATAGAGCTATAATGGGTAAAGCGGTGGACACTCATTTTGGTCAAGAGAGGGAGATGTTTAGTATTTTGTGACCTTGTTTTTGTCACTGCTTAAATCTACAAAATGACCTTGTTTTATCTCCTCTTAACATTGTCTCAGAGTGAGCTTGTCTGATGTTGGTGTTCTATGACATTCTGTATGTCCAATAGGAGAATAAGATGGCCCAGCCGTGAGTGCCAGTCCAGTTCTAAATGTCAGGGGTTGCCCTTTTTTTGCATTCTCAACATGTAGTCCTTTTCTCTCAACTAGACTATGAGATGCTTATCGCCAGAGATGATGGCACTTGCTTCTCCATCCTTGGCAAGGTCTTGCACAAAGCATTATATGTAGGTGCTTAGTAAATACTTGCTGATTGACTAGGATCAGGAGGGCTGGTCTGGGACATTCAGAGACCCTCAACTCATGGCCATTTACTTTGTGCCTGGTTAATTAACCTTCTGCTGTCAAGTTTCTCCTGAAGCTGCATGTATAAGAAGTAGGCCTGTCTCAACTTCAAATTAAAGGTCAGGAGATTGGTTCTAGTCCCGGCTCCTCCATTAAGTGACACGACCTTGGGGCAGCCAGTTTGCTGCTCTAGGCCTTAGTTTTGCCATTTAAAAAAAGAATGGGCTTAGATTCAATATCTAAAGGCCTTGCTAGCTCTAGAATTTTAGAAAAATATGCATTTTTCTCTTCCATCTCTTCTATCTTTGTAGAAAGTGCAAAAAGGTACATGGCCACACATCATTATAAAGGAGAATAACTACTCAATAAATGGTGCTATAGTTGAGCTGTTTAAAATAAAAATCAACTGAGATTTTAATCTTACATGTGTCAGTATTAATTCTAAACGGATTAAGGAGTTACATGTAAACATTCAGAAGACCTCCAAAAAGAAGAAAATATAAAATTTATCGCTGGATGCGAAAAGATTTGCAAACTTACAATGATGTTAAACCCTTGAAAAAGAAACTATTATTAGATTTTGCAACATAAAAATGAAAAACTACATACTTAGAAATATTAACCAATTTGATGGCAAAATCAAAGTAGGAAAATATTTTCAACAAACGGTTAATATCCTAAATATAATCCAATCTCATTACATCTACCTATCTCACTCAAATCTTGACTGAAAGCAGGGTGTGAACTCAGCCAGGGAGGAAGTGTGTAACTCCATATACCTGGAAACAACTGATTCCTCCAGAACCAAGTCAGATGAGTCTCTCTAAAGGCCTGAGGGACTACTCAATAGCTTCCCGCCAATTTTTCAAGAATGGAAAGATTATTATTGATATAACAAAACCTCGTATATATAAAATTTCAGTATGAAAAAGGGCTTTCACCTCATTATCTTAGTTGATTCTCAGAGCAACATTGTAAGATAGCTAGGTAATCATTCCTCTAACTTAACAGATGATAAAACTGAGGGCTAGAAATGATAAGTCACTTTCCCAAGATCACACCAGAGGGCAAATGTTAAAACCAAATCTAGACCTCAGATTGGGATTTTGCCTCAGTTTTGCTGTCTTCATAGTGCAGATTTTGGATTACAGATTTTCTACATTACCTTCCAGATTTAAATCAATGATTTATGACAATACCATGCTCCATTCTTGAGGTGGGACCAGAGGAAAAATAAAAGCATTGAGATTTGGTTGTGTTGATGAAAGGAAAAAAACATCCCTCGTCACCTTGATGTGATTTATTGGTAGTATTTTTCCTAAATTTAATATCCAAATATTATTTTATTTGCTAAGTCTTTTTCAAAAAACATTTTTAATATTACAAAACTTTTTTACAGACTAAGTATAAAATAGCAGTTAATTTTTCCATAATTTTCCAAATTACTTACATTTGAGGACTTGATTAAGTGGATTTTGAAACCAATAAAAACTCTTTAAGACTATTGCCTCAGAAACATCCTAGGAAGTCTGCTCTTTTAATGTCTATCATGCTTAGCTCTGAGGAGATGACCTGATCCTTTAAAAAGATCCTTTAAAAGAAGTTATCTCTTTTTTTATTCATTCTTTAGAGGCTTGAAGTGAATTTGTAAGAGTTCACTATATATCTCCCATCTCCTGTCATTTACCACTTCTTCAACGTCAGTTCTGACTGCAACCATTTCAATTGTCTATTCTTTTCCAAGTAGTTCGATTCACATTAAATGGTCCAAATTCTTCTCTCTCCCTTCCTAAGAGGTTTTTACTACTGCGAGGGTCTGAGCTATACAATTTATGACACTGTCTCCATTCACGTGAGCCATTACCAAGTGAAATTCCTCACAGTTCACATGGCCCAGAGTGCCTCCATATCGGACCACTATAGTTTTTGGACAATTGTAAAATTAAAAGGACAGGAGTTACGTGGACCTAAAGGTAGCGCAGGACCCTAAGGCCTCAAAGAACAGGGAGGTGATTGTGAGCAATCTTAGAACCTGAGTCATTCATTGGTTATTCATTGGACACAGGGCATGTCGATCCTCGCTTCTCAGCAAATGAGCTTGGAGCTCATGGTGAGGGGGCGTGGCCCTCTGACCTCTGGCCCCGCCCCCGTCACCTGCCTAGCAGGCTCTTCGCGCCTTGTCCGCTTCTGTCTGAGGCGCCTCTCCTGACACTGCTGCCCTGCCCTTCGCCCCTGGGGCCTCCTCGGGCACCCCACAGACTGTTGTCCCCTCAGCGGCGCACTCCTCTGCCGCCCCGTCGGTCCGCCTCAGGCCGGGCCCCACTGCCCACAGCCTCCCCTCAGCGGCGGCCACCTCGGGGGCCACCATCTTTGCTGTCGACGCCACAGCCTGATCGCCGCCCCAGTTGAGGTACCGCCTGGCGCCATGTCTGCCGCAGGAGAAGGAGACCTGGCCGCAGGTGGCCTGGACAGGCCTGTGGGCGTGCCGGGGGCGTGGGCCCTGGCGGCGGGCTGGTCGGCGACTCGGGGCCCCAGGGGGCGGCGAGAGTCACGGCGGCGGCGGCGGGAGCCCTCGGGGAGGCGGCTGGGGAGCCGGGGGCCGGCGGCCCGGAGGGCGGGAGCGCCGAGGAGGACTCGGACATCGAGCCGGCAGAGGAGGGCGAGGAGGCGGCGGCGGGCCGCCTGGCGGTGGACGCGGCGCAGTTCCCGCGGGCGAGCTTACGCCTCCTGTTCCTGGAGTTCGCGCAGTTACTGCTGCGCCGCCTCTTCTACAAGAACCACGTGCTGCTACGGCCCTGGCCTCCAGCGCCCGACGGCTAGGCCCAGCGCCCCGCGCCCCGCGGGCCGGCGCCGCCAGAGCCGGCCGCCTGCGCCCTGCCGCCGGTCCAGGAGCCGGGGGCGGGGGCCGCGACCCAGGAGCCGGGGGCGGAGGCCGCGACCCAGGAGCCCGCGGAGGAGGCCGCCGCCCCGGAGGGTGAGGAGCGCGGGGCGGGCGTGCAGAGGCCCAGGCGCGGGGCCGGGACGCGAGGCGGGCGGGCGGACGCCCAGGCGCGGGGCCGGGACGCGGGGCGGGCGGGCGGGCGGGCGGAGGCCCAGGAGCCGGGCCCGGACGCGGGGCGGGCGCGTCCATCCGAGGCCCGGGCCGCCTCTCAGTCGGGCTGCGGGGCCGTGCCGTGGGCACCGCCCGGGCACCTGCCCGCCCAGCGCCGGCCCCGGGTGAGGCCGCGGGTCGGGGTCCCCAACCCGCTGGGGGGCGAATGGGCCCGGTGCCAGAAGGCCCTTCAGGGTCTTGAGGAAAGCCCGCTGCCCTCTCCCGCCTCTGCTTGGGGAGCTGAGCGCCTCCGGCGGTGGTGTTGGGAAGCGAGCGGGAGGAAGCGGCAGGGCGGCAGCAGATGGCACGCCTGTGTGGGGGTCGTGGCTTCCCAGATTCGAGATTCTAGAAAGTTGATCCCCAAACATTATGAACATCCGCATACGGGAGCCTCTGGCAAAATTAAATGTCCAGGGGCTGCAGGAACTAATGAGCTTCACCATAGAGTTTGTCCTTGAAGCAAAAGGTATTTGCACAAGCAAGTTCTGATCGAAGCATACAGAATGCATGAGACCCCGATCACTGGGATCCCCCTTCTCCGAGGGCCAGAGACAACCAGCAGCACAGCGGGGTGGGTTCCTGGGAAGAGAGCAGTCATGTCACCCACCGCGCAAACGAGCAAGCGGAGGAAAGGCAGGGCCGTGCAAGCGCTGCTCCGACCAGTAGGCCGGAAGGTGCCCAACTCTCCTTTCTTAGCCGCCTGCTGCTCCCGAGGGGACAGTACTGGATGTCCCCAGTCCTTGTGAATTGGGACTTTTTCTGTGAATGTCCGGTCCCAACATCTGTATTATCCTTCACTACAGAAACAACTAAATATCGGTGTGAAAACTCGAATGAAGAGGCCCACGACGCTGAAGACAAGGACGAAAAAGAGAAGTTTAACAAAAAACAAGAAGGACCCGAAAACGCTCTGGACCCCACAGACAGCACACCGAGAAAATCCAGGTATCTGTCTAAATTGAGTATCACCCAACCATTGCTGGCATTTACCTGTTACTGACAGCTTTATTTTTCTTAATTCTTCCAGTAAATTAATTAAGGAAATGTTTGTTTAAAATTCAATTTTATCTACTTAGAATGTTACTAGAATACTCGTGTACCTAGTAATGTAAAATGCATTCTGTCCCGCAATACACTTCCTGGCTACTCATTGGTTCTTGTGACGTCCTTTGTCCTCCACCTGTAAGTCTACTAACAAGTAGTAAATGTCTCAGTAGCTAAGGCCAATATTTGTTTAGAAAACATTCCTAGAAGCAGCAGCCAAAGTAGCTGTGCTGTCCACTAGTTGGGCCTTCATGACTTGGCTACAGAAATGCAGTCTCCTGTACTAACGGGGAGACAACACCTTTTAAAATGTGACTACTTACAAAGAGCAAAACGTCAAGAATTTCAAGGGCCGCATTCAATGATTAATACCTAAACATTTGTCCACTTGTAGATTTTTGTATTTGTGTGACAGTCAAAAGACAAGAAACTTAGCCATAGTGTGACTATTGTTTATCACTGAATTGGTAATTAAGTCTTAAGGTATATCTTGTCTTGGAGTATATTTAAATGAGTAACATATTTCTTTTTCTTTTTTGCAATTTCACAGCTGTGACTTTCGTACTAACAGCCTCTTTGTCATATGGTAGATATAGAAACCAAGGGTCTGGGAGGGTGAGGGAGTAGCATTTGTGGAATGAGCACAGGCGCTTAAGGTGACGCGAGTTCCTCAAATCCCAGAATGGCCTCTCAAGGAAAAAAAAAAGCAAAGCGTTTGTGGTGTTGGGCAAGAGGGAGACAAGCTTGGTATGATCGCATGATTGAAGCCATCGGTTGCACGAGCACCTTATAGCCAAGGGTGCAGGTTACAAGAGCACAACGTGGTGTTCTTCTCTGCCTGTTGAGACAGCCCACAGATGCAGCAGCTATACTCGGGCTGACTATTTTCTTAGATTTAGAAAGTGACTGGTGCTGGCTGATGCTGTATAATTGTTAATTTTCTCTCATTTCATCCTGCAGTTGGGAGGAATAGAAAGAAGATGGAGAAAGAAGAACGAACCTGCTCTTCACCCTTTAGGTTTTTCGTTTTTTAGAAGCCCAAGGGAATTTTATCAACACTGATTTCATTCCAACTTCATCACCCCAAAAGTGACATCCACTGACATCTGACTTTTCCCTTACATTTTGCAGATATATTTGACAGCATTTCTTCTAGTTAAAAAATTTGTTTTAAATTAATAAACTGAAATGAAGGCAGATTTTATTTACATAAATAATCCTGACAAATCTTTTACCTCGTTTTTTTTTTTTGGCTTACTGTACCTTCATTAAGACTTATCACTTTCCACCATTTGGTAAGCCTATTTTTATTATTTTATTGTAGCTCAAAATAAGTTAAAATGTCAAGTTTAAAATAATTTTGTGAAGAGAGAGATGGAGGTCAAGCCTTTAATGCTGCACTGTCCACTGTTAGTCACTAGCCACATCTGGCTCCTGAGCACTTGAAATATGGCTAGTCTGATTTGAGATGTGCTACAGGTATAAAAACAAGTTACATATCTTACTAATAATTTTATACTGATTACATGTTGAAGTGATAATATATTGAATTAAAATATACTATTAAAATTAATTTTGCCAGTTTCTTTTTACTTTTTTAATGTGGCTACTAGAAAACAGAATTACACATGTGATTGCATTATATGTCTATGAGGCAGCGCTGCTCTGGAGCATGGTTTTGAAGGAAACCTCGTGGATGGCCCAGCTTGCCTGGAGGCCAGATGCTGCTGCTAAGCCTGGGCCCAGACACTGATTTGGAGCAGTGGTTCTCAAAGTTTGGTCCCCAAACAGCATCAGCAGCATCACCCAGCATTTCTTAGGCTCTACCCAAGATAAACTGGGTCAGAGACTCTGAGAGTGGGCCTAGCAATCTGTGACCGTGTTTTAACAAGCCCTCCAGCGGATTCTGATGCAGCTAAGGTTTGAGAAGCACTGGTTTAGAGCCAGAGGGGAAGAAGCTGAGACTCACCTAGGGTAGGACCAGCCTTAATTCACTGGCTTGGGACTGTTGCAGGTCAACTGAACAGGATGGCAAGGGGGCACTAGGGAGGAGACTAGAACTCAGTGGCTGAGACACAGACGGACTAAGATTGGGTGATAGCAGCAGAAAAATGCATAAGGGAAAAAGCTGGTTCCAGAAGGAGACAAACATTTTGATACCATGTATACGAAGTCTAATAAAACATATAATCACCATATATTGATTGTGGATACACATAAAGCATAACAGGCATGCATGTTGAAGACAGATACAAATGTAGCACACAGAAAGGCATGTGTTAGAAAGATAAACACCACATTTAGGATGGTGGTTACCTCTTGGGAAAAGAAAGGGAGGGGATCCTACTGGGGAGGGCTCCACAGGGGGCTTCAATGGTATTTGTAATGTTACACTTCTTAAGCTGGGTTGTGGGTAAATGGATGCTCATAGTAGTATTTTCTGTAATTTGATGTAGATCTGAAATATTTCATAATAAATAATGAGAAAAATAAAGAGGAAAGAGAAAGAATGGGCTTTATCTCTGGAATTTGTTTAAGGAAAAAAAAGGATAAAGTCAAAGTTGACCAGAGTAGAGGATCAGAGAAGGAGAAGAGACGGGGGTTTGAGACTAGACAGCCTCATTTCTGCAATAACTTAAGGCTTCCTAGGTGCCCACTTGGTAGCACTGATACCTTCTCTTATATTCCGTGGTGGTACATGTCGTATTCTAACACATTATATATATATAATCTAACATATATAATATATGCTACTCCACCAACACCAACCCCTGGACTGAACCTCTGAATGGTTGGACCCTTAAAGGGTTTTATTTATCCTTCTTTCCCAAAGCCCTAGGCAACGAGTTTTCCTCTTCGTAGGTACTTAATTAGCGTCTGTTAAAGTGAAGTAAACTTAACACTCCCACAACTCTCTTTTTGGTCACCAGGGTTGACATTTTAAAAGGTATTCTCACGTAGTATTCCTTATGGTTAGAAGCACATGGTGAGACAGAAGGCAAAGGGCTCATTGTCACCGTTATTTAAACTGAAAGGGCAGGCCAAGTGGTGTGATTTGAGGGCCTTCAAACTGGTTCTGATTTGTTAATGCTTCTGCTGTGCTAGTTGTTAATATAGTATTGCTTTTAGACCCAGGCAAGCGGGACCTCTGTCCTGAGCTCCATGCTTTAGAGGCCCCACTTTGGCTCCCTTCCAACCACACCCCTCCCTACAGGGCCAGGAGCCCAGCGCATGGGAACAAGGGGTGTGTCCCTGCTAGACCCTGTTCCAGGTGCCTGGCACCCCTAACAGTCCCAAGACGGCTGCCAGGGCCTGCATGCCCCTCTTGCGGCTGTCCCCGGGAGGGCTGACTGCACGGCTGGCGTAGGCGCTCCCAGGCCTAAGGGAGGGTTGTATGCCCAACACGGATGGGGCCTGGCCTAGGAGCCGGGGCAGGGGCAGGGCAGGGCACTGGGAGCAGCTCTTCCCACACCACTGGAACAGCACTGAGAGGAATCCACCAATTCTAAATCCCAACTTGGCCTTTTAGGTCGTTATGAAGGTACATTTGTCATGGAAGGAGATAAACCATTAACTACAACATGCCTTATTAGGTGATTTAAACATTTCAAATATTTAGACACGGTACATGGATCCCCAGCTGAACTCTTTTTCTGAACCCTGCAAATGTTACAAATGTTACAGGAGGGCCAGTTAAATGCCTGGTCTATCACCACTTCCCCTTCTTCACTGTGTTATACTTTGTTACCTGAGGATAGTGGGGTCCCTTGCTTCTGAAAATGGCTTGTCCTAATAGCCTGTCTTGCTATAAGACTTGAACCTAGTCCCTAATCCAGGCTGGAGTACAACCACCAACCATTTTGCCCCTCTACTCATCCCCAACTGCATACCCTCCAACTGGTCGCTTTCTTTGCTCCACAGGTATTTATGTGCAAAACTTCTCTTTGATACCACTTCTCCGTCATACAAGTACCCACCTGGAGGCTTGGTCAGGCACATCTGTGTGGAGGCCCTTTATGCCTCAACCTCTTAAGAACATTTTGCTTCTCTGACAAGCTTCAGGCCTGAGTTGTCAATATCCTATTTGATTTCTCTCCCCCTGTGACAGACAAACTGAGACAGACTATGGAACCGTTCTGTTGTATTTGTTTTTCATATAGCAAAGATCAAAGAAGCTACAAAGAAGCTGAATACTTGTAAGCAAGTGCCTCTGGGCATTAAAAAATAACCTCTTCATTTAAAAACAGAGTTGTTCACTGTGGGAAAAAATTATTAATGGAGAGTTCTCAGAGTAAGAATAACCTAATAGAGGTTCACACTGAGAGAAGGGAGGTGTAACAGCTTATCTACCAGAATTACCTGGGTAAAGGGCATCTACCTAAATGAACTGTTCACTGTGGGAATACAAAGGAAATAAAATCCAATCAATCAAAACTTAGCATTATCAAAAAGTTTAAAGATACAATATCAGGAACCATAGATGTTTTATAGAGAAAATGCAAAATCTAGCAGAGGGTTGTTTAGTATCACATGATACCATCATCAGCAAAACCAAGCGGCCATTGGTTTTTCTCAGCCTTTCCACTCAGAACTTAAAGGCATAGTCATGTCTAGGCCTGCATTTCTGTTTAAGCAAAGTAACCCTGAGGTCACAGAGGAAGACACAGTGAATGGTATACTGAGAAGACACTTCTGGGGCTCCTAAGAAAATGAGCTAGGTCCTGTCCAGGCATCCAAAGGGAGTTCTCAGTGTTTGGTGTGTTTAGGAGATGGAATAAAGGGGAAAGACTTGGAAAGGAAAATTTAACTTCCAGTGAACCTAGATGAAAATCTAGGGTGATCTGTGCCTTGAAAAGCCAGCCTATTAACCAGCTGACTTGTCTAGTAAAGGTGCCTACCTCTTCACTCCTCTGCCTGGAAGTTCTTAATGGAGGCAACGCTACAAAAGGAAAAGACTGCATGGCAGGATGGGAAGGGAAGAGTCAAAAATTACTGGACTACTTGCCCCTTCCCGCACAGCTGACCATCCCTCTCATCTTGACTCCTCCTCTCTCACTTCCTCTTTTGCTTTCCCTCTTCCCCATGGCTGGGGATGAATTGTTCACTGGGGAGGTGGGGGCTATGCAGCCTAGTAACTTTTGAGGTGTGTGCCTCTAGGAATGAGAGCAGGAAGAGGCTGATTTAATCACTTAAGGCTTCCAGTTAGTAGAAAGTTAATTGTTCTATGGCTTTGGGATGGCAGTCTTGCTTTGAGCTAAAATCTTGGGAAGCAGAGCCTGCTGAGGGGAAGGGACTAGAAGCTTCACTACATGGAGTTCTCCACCTTAAGGCTGGAGCCAGCGGGTAAGACAGCTCTCCAGTACTCCCAGACTTCCTTCATGGTGGTGACCTTGCTGTCTGCCTGATTGAAAGTACAGCTTTGACATCTTTAAAACCTTGAATTTCGACAGGGTCTTAAGGGCTTCAACAATAGGATGTGTATGGCATGCAGTACATTTCTGGGCAACTGAAGAGGGTCATAGTGGTGTTGGGGCAAGAGGCCAAACACTAATGGACTAACCATCCAGAGGAGTACGATAATCCCCAAGAAGTGTTCCGCATCATAGGAAGGTGCCCACCGCTGCCAGACCTGGTACAGGTTGACATGGGGCATGTGTAAAGAGAGAACTCTGTATTAGTGCTCTGTGTGTTACTATTACCCAAGTTGCAGGCACTTGGGGTCCCCAGGGATACAGGAAAGGTGTTTCAATGCGAAGTGGGCTGATTGAGGGACTAGCCTTTGCAAAGCTTGGAGTAGTAACCAAAAAGTGAAACATTTAACTAAGCTCATAAAGCCTAAAAGACAATCCTTGGACCAAATCATCTGGACTTTTCCATTAGAAATACTTTATTTAGTCAAGGAAAAAGAGCGCCTCTTAGTAACTCCAAGAAAACATTTCTGCTTCCTCCTTTCTAAAGCACTTTGTCCAAAGATAAAGATTCTGTAAGTAAGTCTACACCAGTGCACTCAGCATTTGAGAGCAGAAACTTCATAGGCCATGGTGAGGATTCAAATAAAAAGAGGATGTGAAGGCCATATATAGACAGTCAAAACTTAGGTTTTAAAAAAAACACTATTAATGGTAATAGTTATTCCAAATAGACAAAGCAAGTCTTAACAAATCCATAAGACTGAAATTACATCAAGTTATCTTTTCTGACCACAATGATATAAAACTAGAAATCAATAATAGGAAGAAAATTCACAAATACATGAAAATTAAACAATGCACTCCTGAACATGTAATGGATCAAAGAAGAAATCAAAGGGAAATGAAATAATATCTTTGAGACAAATAAAAATGAAAACACAACATACCATAATTTATGGGATGCAGCAAAAGCAGTTTAAGAGGAAGGTTTATAGCAATAAATGCCTACATTAATAAAAAAGAAAGATCTCAACCTTACATTACACCTTAAAGAACCAGAAAAAGGGGAACAAACTAAGCCCAAAGTTAGCAGAAGGAAGGAAATAATAAAGATTTTATCAGAAATAAATGAAACAGAGAATATGAAAAGAATAGAAAAGATCAATGAAACTAAAAGTTGGTTTTTTGAAAAGATAAAACTGAAAAACTTTTAACTAGACAATTGAAGGAAAAAAGAGGACTCAAATAAATAAAATTATAAATGAAAGAGGAACTCTTATAACTGATACCACAGAAATACAAAGGATCATAAGGGATGACTATGAAAAATTATACACCAACAGATTAGATAACCTAGAATAAATGGATAAATTCCTAGAAACATACAGCTTACCAAGACTGAATCACAAAGATATCAAAAATTTGAACAGAACAATAATGAGTGAGGAGATTGAATCAGTAATTTAAAAAACCCTCAACACAGAAAAGCCCAGAAACAGATGGTTTCCCTAGGGAATTCTAACAAATATTTAAAGACAAATTAATGCCCATCCTTTTCAAACAATTACAAAAAATCAAAGAGGAGGAAACACTTCCAAACTCATTTTACAAGGACAGCATTACCCTGATACCAAAACCAGATAAGAACACTCTAAGAAATTACGGACCATTATCTCTGATGAAGATATATGCAAAAATTCTCAAAAAAATACTTGCAAATTGAATTCAACAGTACATGATCAAGTGGAATTTATCCCTGAGATGCAAGGAAATTTCAAAATATGCAAATCAATAAGTGTGATATACCACATTAATAGACTGAAAAACAAATATCATATGATCATCTCAATAGATGGACAAAAATCATTTGACAAAATTCAATATCCTTTCATGATAAACACTCTCAACAAATTGGGCACAGAAGGAATGTACCTCAACATAATAAAAGTCATTTGCAATAAGCCCACAGCTAACATCATACTCAATGGTGAAAAGTTGAAAGCTTTCCCTTTAAGATCAGGAACAAGACTAGGGTGCCCACTCACACCACTCCTAATCAAGATAGTACTGGAAGTCCTAGCCAGAGAAAGTAGACAAGAGAAAGAAAGAAAAGGCATCCAAATCAGAAATGAAGAAGTAAAATTGTCTCTGTTTGCAGATGACATGCTCTTATATACAGAAAACCCTAAAGACTCTACCAAAGAAATGTTAGAATTAAACGACAAATTCAGTAAATTTGCAGGATACAGAATCAATATACAAAAATCAGCTGTATTTCTATACACTAACAAGAAAATACCCCCCAAAAATAAAATAAACAGTCCCATTTACAAAACATCAAAAACAATAAAATACTTTGCAATACATTTAACCAAGGAAGTAAAAGATCTACATACTGAAACCTATGAGACACTGAGGAAAGAAATTGAACATACAAATAAAGGGAAAGATCCCAATTTCATGGCTAGGAAGAATTAATATTGTTAAAATGTCCATATTACTCAAAGCCATCTACAGATTCAATGCAATCCCTATCAAAATTCTAATGACATTTTTCACAGAAACAGAAAAAACAATACTAAAATTTGTGTGGAACCACGAAAGACTCAAAATAGCAAACAATCCTGAGAAAGAAGGACAAAGAACAAAGGAGGTATCACACTGATTTCAAACTATATTACAAAGGTATAGTATTCAAAACCAGCATAAAAACAGACACACAAACCAATGGGACAGAATTGAGAGCACAGAAATAAGCCCATGCATATATGGTCAACTAATATTTGACAAGGGAGCCAAGAACACTCAATGGGAAAAGGATAGTCTCGTCAATAAACAGTGTTGGGGAAACTGGTTATCCACATGCAGAAGAATCAAACTGGACCTCTATCTTATCTTATACCACTCACAAAAATTAACTCAAAATGGATTAAAGACTTAAATGTAAGACCTGAAACCATAAAACTCCTAGAGGAAAAAACACAGTTTCCCTATGACAAGCTCCTTGACACAGGTCTTATCAAAGATTTTGGATAGGACACCAAACGCACAGGCAACAAAAGCAAAAATAGACAAGTGGGACTATATCAAACTAAAAAGCTCTGCACAGCCAAGGAAACAATCAACAAAATGAAAAGGCAACCTACAGAATGGGATAAAATATTTGTAAATCATATATCTGATGGGGGGTTAATATCCAAAATATATAAAGAACTCATACAACTCAATACTAAAAATACAAATAATTCAATTTAAAAATGGAGAAAGGGGCTGGCCCCGTGGCCGAGTGGTTGAGTTCGCACGCTCCGCTGCAGGCGGCCCAGTGTTTCATTGGTTCGGGTCCTGGGCGCGGACATGGCACTGCTCATCGGACCACGCTGGGGCGGCGTCCCGCATGGCACAGCTAGAAGGACCCACAACGAAGAATATACAACTATGTACCGGGGGGCTTTGGGGAGAAAAAGGAAAAAATAAAATCTTTAAAAAAAAAAAAATGGAGAAAGGACTTGAATAGACATTTTCCCGAAGATGACATACAAATAGCCAATAGGTACAGGAAAAGGTGCTCAACATCTTTAATCATCACAGAACTGCAAATCTAAACCACATTGAGGTATCTCCTCACACCTGTTTGGATGGCTATTATCAAAAAGTCAAGAGATAACAAGTGTTGGTGAGGATGTGGAGAAAAGGGAACCCTTGTGCACTCTTGGTAGGAGTGTACATTTGTACGGCCATTATGGAAAACAGTATGGAGTTTCTTCAAAAAATTAAAAATAGAACTACCATATGATCCAGAGATCCCACTTCTGGGCATATAGTCAAAGGAAATGAAATCAGGATCTCAAAGAGATATGTGGACACCCATGTTCACTGCAGCATTATTCACAATAGCCAAGACATGGAAACAATGTAAGTGTCTATATATGGATGAATGGATAAAGAAAATGTGGTGTATATATACAATGGAATAATACTCGGCCATACAAAGGATTAAATCTTGACTTTTGTGAAAACACAGATGGACCATGAGGGCATTATGCTAATTGAAATAAGTCAAACAGAGAAAGACAAGTACTGTATGATTTCACTTATATGTGGAATCTCAAAAAGCCTAACTCAGAAACAGTAGAATGGTGGTTGCCAGGGACTCCAGGGTGGGGGAAATGGGGAGAGGTTGGTCAAAGGGTACAAACTTCCAGTTATAAGATGAACAAGTTCTGGGGATCTAATGAACAGCATGGTGACTATAGTTAACAATACTATGTTGTATCCTTCAAAGTTGCTAAGAGAGTACATCTTAAACGTCCTCATAACAAAAAAAATGGTAACTATATGAGGTAATGGATGTGTTAACTGACTTTATTGTGGTAATCTTTTCAAAATATATATGTATATCAAATTATCACATTGTACACCTTAAACTTACAAAAAGTTATATGTCAATTATATCTCAATAAAGATGGGGAGAAAAAGAGAAAGGAGCTATCAAGTCATGAAAAGACAGGGAAGAACCTTAAGTCATATCATAAAGTGAAAGAAGCCATTTCAAAAGTGCATATACTGTAGGATTCCAACTGTATGACATTCTGGAAAAGGCAAAACCATGGAGACCAAAAAGATCAGTGGTTGCCAGGAATTGGGGAAAGGAAGGGATGAACATGTGGAACACAGGGGATTTTTAGGGCAGTGAAACTATTCTGTACCACATGTAATGGTAGATACATGTCATTATACATTTATCAAAACCTATGGAACATACAACAGTAAGAGTGAATCCTAATGTAAACTATGGGCTTTGAGTGATAATGACTTGTCAATGTAGGTTAATCGACTAGAACAAATGTACCACTCTGGTGTGGAATGTTGATAGTGGGGGAGGCTGTGGATGTGTGGGAGCAGGGCATATATGAGAAATCTCCGTACCTTCTGCTCAATTTTGCTGTGAACCTAAAACTGTCTAAAAAGTAAAGTCTATTAAAAACAAAGCCTTGGACTCCTACATGCCTATGAAAAACTCCATGAGCTTATTCTGTTTTTCCCTTCCCTCTCTCTTCTTCCACATTTTTAGTTGTGCTATTTATTAATATTGTCAATATATATTTCAATTATGAATGCTTATCACCTTTGTCCCAAACTTTTAGTCTTTGATTTATACGATGTAAAAACAACAATGGACAGAGACAGGAAGCAAATAAAGAAATGAGGAGTGCTCACTTTGGGTCACAAAACAACTACCTAGGAGTAGTCCTTTCTGCTAAGCAAAAGTAGAGGCAGCCTTAGTCACAGCAGGCAGTAGGAAATGGGGTGCCCGATTAGGAACCTTCCTCACCACAGGACTGCCATCCCATCACCTAGGTCTGTCGTCTGGCTAGAGGCAATATCCCATTCCTTCCCCACCCCTTGGGTCAGGCTTTACATGGAGCTAAGGATTCTTTCAGGCCTTGTGTGAGTTTTAACACAGGCCCTATGGAGACACTGTCTTGCCTTTACTGCCCTATCCAGGTACGGGATGCTGCGATCTTTTAAGTTCAAATTGTCCCTCCTCTGGGAAGCCTTTCATGAGAAAAGCCCACCTGCTGTGGGTGTTCCTGACTCTCTCTGCTGCAGAGTTGAGTCAATATATGAGAGTGTAAAAATGGAAATATTTTACATGCAATCTTTCTCCCAAATACATTTGAGCCCTTGTCACCAGACATAGGAACACATGCTTCTCTGTCCCAAGCAATGTCTCACATAAGTCATTGAACAGGTGTGCAGTGAAACTTGGCTGGGTGATTTATCTGGGCTGGGTGAGGCAGGCTGGTCTAAACCTTCCAGAAACTCTAGGTAATGCTCATTTACTTTGTGGCTGGTTAGTTAATGTTCTGCTGCCAAATGTCCCTGGAGCTGGATAGACAAGAAGCACACCTATCTCAAATTCAGATTAGAAGTCAGAGATCTTGGTTTTAGTTGCAGCATGTCCATTAAATAATATGACCTTGGGAAAACCAGTTAGCTGCTCTGGGCCTTAGTTTCCCCATTTGAAAAAGAATAGGATTAGACTCAAATCTCTCTTCCACATATTCTACCTTCCTAGAAGTATAAAAAAGTGCACAGAGACACATTACGGGAGAGGAAAGGAATTACTCAACAAATGACGCCAGAGGTTAGCTGTTTAGAAAGAAAAAGCCAACTGAGATCCAAAGTTCATATCATGTGCCAATATAACTCGAGATGGATCAGAGTACACATGGAAAAAAATCACACTTAAAAATGAGAAAATATGTACTTGAACAGTCTTATCATCAGATGGTAAAGAATGTTGTAAATTTAAGAACATGAAAGAGACAGAAAAGACTGGGAAACTTCTACCAAAAAAAAGGAAAACCAATATACTTAGAAACATTAACAAACATAAGAGACAAATGCAACATGAGAAAAAATACAGCAAAAAGAACAGTGGCTTATGTCCTACCCCCAATTTGACAACATCTCCCTCTCTCAGTCCTTGACAAAAGGGAAAGCAGGGTGTAAACTCTGACCCAGTAGCCAGTGGGGGAAATGGTTAGGTAATTAGAGGGTTGTTGTTGAAGGCTGAGTAACTACCCAACAGCAGCCACCCTGTAAATTAAACCACTCAGAGGATAGGCAGGACAGAGGTCATCACCCTAACTTGGTAGATGAGAAAACTGAGGCACAGAGAAGCCGGATGAGATTGCAAAGTCGCAGCAACTGGTAAGTGTCAAAACCATTTCTGGAACCCAGCTGGGGTTCTGCCTCAGTTGACCCATCTGTGAAATAAGGAAGTTGGATTAGACCTGTGGTTCTCAAAGTGCAGCCCACCGGACCACCAGCAGCAGCCTCCCATGGGAACTTGCTGGAAATGCAAATCCTCAGGTCACCCCAGACCCCACAGAATCCTGACCTCTGTGGGGTGAGGGGGCGATGCGGGGCAGCAATCTGTGGTCCAACAAGCCTTCCAGGTGATTCCTATGCACACTCAAGGTTCAGGAATCACTGGATTCCATGATTTCTAAGGTCCCTCCCAGACCTAAACCATTTTCATTAATACCTGAGCATTAATCTCCAGGGCATTTTGCACAAAACCATGCTGTCTTCTTGACTAGGACCAAAAGGTTAAAAAAAAAAAAGTTTAATTGGAGTTTGTGTTAGTGGGTGGAAACACCCCTTCCCCTTTGTGGAATTTATATCTATTGTGTTTCTCAAAGCTACCTGTCTCAAGCCATTTGCATACGGCATATTGGTAGTCATAAATTTGGCTTTCTTCCTGGGGTCTGCGGGGAGAGAGGAGCAATGAGCCCCCAATCACAAAAGCAAACTGGAGGCAGTGGGGTGGGGGTGGGGGTCGGAGAGGCAACAAAGAGATGGCCTGTCAATTACCTCTTCTCAGCAAGTCAGACCTGGGAAGCTTGCTAGAGGCAACAGCAGGGGGCGACTGTTGACCATTCCGGAGCCTGGCTGCTCCCCCTTGCCTTGCCTTGACCTTGGCCAGATTTAAATGCCAGCTCAAGGCTGACAGGGAATCTGCTAGTCCTGCCCTGCATTGAGGCCGCCCCGACTTTCAGTCGCAGGCAAGGTCTGTGCTCCTCAGCCATCATCGCTTAATCCCGGTCACCCAGCAGTAGTGGCCGTCACACCTCAGCAGCAGCCCATTGCCCTCAGTCCAGCAGCACCACTGCTGCCACCTTCATTGTCTGCTGTCACCTGTGACACCCACTGCTTCCCAGCCGTAGCTACTCAGGAAGTATCTAGGTTCCCCCAACATGTCTGATGAAAGCGACGTGACACCAGCTCCATTTGCCTAAAGAGAAGTGGCTAATGTGAAGGATGGAGGGGGAGGAGGGCAGAATGGCAACATCCAGGGGAGTGTTAAAGATGTCAACCTCGATGCTGAGGCGGCAGCTCCTGAAGGCCAAGAGGAGGGATCTGGCGACATGGTGCCAGAAAGATAGAATATGGTGCTGAGGGCCTGCCCGTCATCTGTCACCATCCACATGCTCCTGGGCTTCCTGTCTTCCTTAGGGGATGGAGGACACTTGAGCAACTTGGACTTACAGATAATAATGAGGAAGATAAAGGCACTGAGGTGAGATAGCAAAAAAAGCCTCACGCTGTGCCCAGGAGGTTCTGCTTTCTCCCAGGGAGGCTGTGGCACCGGCATCGGAAGGTGGGACAAAAGAGGGGGCCCACCGTGTTATTGAGGACTGGAAGGAAGAAAACAACTGTTGAGCAGAGGCAAATCTCTCAAACGGATGAAGGGTCTCAAGATAAATATGATGAAAGAACACACACAGCCTACCCAGAATACAGCCAGTATTGCCAGCAGTTAAGGCCCTCAAAAATGTTCAGTTTGAGGGGCTGGCCCCATGGCCGAGTGGTTAAGTTCGCGCGCTCCGCTGCAGGCGGCCCAGTGTTTCGTCAGTTCGAATCCTGGGCGCGGACATGGCACTGCTCGTCAGACCACGCTGAGGCAGCGTCCCACATGCCACGACTAGAGGAACCCACAATGAAGAATACACAACTATGTACCGGGGGGCTTTGGGGAGAAAAAGGAAAAAATAAAATCTTTAAAAAAAAAAATGTTCAGTTTGAAATTGCTCAAACAAAAGCCAAATTTCATAGAGAAGTTCATGCTATTTTTTTAAAAAGTGCTTGTCTCTATCAACCTCTATTTGATAAGAGATACAAAATCAATGCAATTTATGAGGTTACAGAAGGTAAAAGCAAATGGAAAACAGGTTTTACAGAGGCACTTGGTGAAGAAATGAAGCAGAGACAGCTCAAGGAAGAGACAAAGTCTGAAGATAAAAGCTACCCTAAAGGAATTCCTCATTTCTGGTTTATGTTTAAGAATACACTGATGCTCAGAAACATAGTTCAGAAACAAGATGAGCTATTCTAGAGCACCTAAAAGGTATCACACTCAACTTTTCAGAGACTGGTGAGAACGTTTCACAGAACTTCTCTTTGAACTCAATGAATATTTCTCAAATGAAGTGTTGACTAAAACATGTATATTTACTTTAGGCCCAGATGATTCTGGTCCCTATCTCTCTTGGGGACCTGAGATTACAGGCTGCATAAGATGCTGAATACATTGCAAGATGGGGAAAAATGTCACCCAGCAAACCATTAAGCTTCAGAAAAGTAAGAGAATTAGAACTTCAGAACAGTGTACAGAACAACTTCCAATTACTGTTATTCAATTACTTTTGTATTCCTGAAATGCCTGAGTTTGGGGAGCTATAGCTAAATTTGATGAACATTTTCAATTAGGGTACCTTTTCCATGAGAATATTATCCTAAAATTGGTATTATACATCACTGGAGAAGCATTTGATCACTCACAATGACTCCAAGTTTCCAAGTACCATATAAGAAGAAGTGGGTGAGGAGGAAAATGCCAACAACAACGATGATGATGCAGAATAGGAAAGAGAATCTTAAACACTAATTTGCAGAGTGCAAGCTGCAGTCTTCTGGGTGTGTATCATTGAATAATAGCCTAAACGTAATTATGAGTTACTTACAGCCTCATCTTTTTGGAATTTCTAGATAGCTCGATCAGAAGCTTTTAGGGATTTTTAAGCCAGTGCTTTCTTCCTAGAATTTCAATGGTCCTACTCTTCTGCCAGATACAGAACTCACTGCATCCTTGAACTTCCACACTCCAGTGCTTGTGAAGTACTTTTGTCATAGTCATAAGACTACAGTTGTAAAATATCAGAATACTTAACAGAGACCAGGGGTGGTTTAGAAAACCTTGAGAAACCAAGTGAAGTAGTTTACAAGCCAGCTTGCATGACTTGTGCCTTCATCACTGTGTCGTAGAAATGTAGTCCCTTGTACTGACTAGCAAATGATGTACTTTTAACTTGGCCATGTGCATGGTTAAGAGTTCCAGTCAGACCATATTCGATAATTAATTAGCTTGTTTGAGGATTTTGTATTGACTGTTAAAGTAAAAGAAACAGTTACAGTCAGATGACTAATCACTGAGGTATTAAGAGTCTTGTCTTCATCTTATATTTTATCATGAAGTACATTTAAACTGTTAAAGCAGTTTTTTCCCATCCAACCTGCTAGGAATGCTATCTTTTCAATATTTGGGAAGTCTTTTTCAAGCTCAAACTTTTTTATTTTAGCCTAAAGTATCAAGAAAGGAAAAACAATCATTCTAATGTAGTGGTTTTCAAAGTGTGTTCCCTAGTCCAGTAGCATAGGCATCCCATGGGAAATAGTGAGAAATGCAAATTATCAGGCCCCACCCCAGTCCTACTTAAACTCCATGGTGGGGCCCAGCAAGCTGTGTTTTAAGAAGTGCTTCTGGTGATTCTGATACACCCACAAGTTTGAGAAGCACTGATTATAACAAGGAGTGTAAGCAAAGTAGGGAATTGCCCACATAGTTTCATTTAAGGGGCCCCCAAGCACTCACTCAAATTATTTTCCCCCACCAGCTAGTCATTGGATCCTGACCTCCCACTCAATGAGCTATTTCTTTGGGTTAAGACATTGTGTGTTGACGTAACAAGTGATTCAAAACAGCATCTGCACATGTTAAAAACTATGTAAAGATTAGTGATTATCGTTTATTAGTATCTATTTACTGGGGTTAGAGACACTAATGAACGGAGACAGGAAAAGGAAGGTGGTGCTAATGGGTTTCAGATTTTGCTGAGAACCTCATCTTCCTCACTATTTTGCTGAAAATCACCTTAGCAAAAAAAGTGTAAATTCCTCTTCTCCTCCATGGTGGTAAAAATGATGGCTTCACCTTCCCTCACAATCTCCATCAACCATCCTAAACAAACATACAGTATAATCTAGATATTGTGTGTTCCCTGCAAACACAGTCACACCGAATTATAACCAAATCATCCTCCCCAAACTCCTTATATAAAGAAATTCTGGAGCCATTTCTTTTCCCTCTCCTTAGCAAATTTCATCACTTCTTACTTGAAGTTAAATCTAATAAAGACACATCCTTTTTTTTTCTCCTGCTTTATCTCCCCAAACCCCACCGTACATAGTTGTATATCTCAGTTACAGGTCCTTCTAGTTGTGGCATGTGGGACGCTGCCTCAGCGTGGCCTGACGAGCGGTGCCATGTCCGCGCCCAGGGTCCAAACCGGCGAAACCCTGGGCCAGCACAGCGGAGCACTTGAACTTAACCACTCAGCCACGGGGCCACCCCCGAGATATCTTCTAAGTAAGAACAAAGCCCATGATCTCAAAGAAGACCCACCCTTTTCTAATACTCAGGAATCCTACCTTGGAGATTAATTTACTAAAGTCAGGTCCTCAAAGGCTTTCTTGTCACTGACTCTTCAAGAGAACCTTCAGGGGAAGATGATGACTTCTGTATAGATAGGCTAAACCATGTTTCCCAAACTTTGTTGCACATTGCACTCACCTGGGGATCTTTAAAAAAAAAGAAAGGTGGCTCCCACCCCTAGACATTGTGACTTAATTGCTATGGGGTGCAACCTGTGTATCACGAGTTTTAAAATCTCCCCAGGTGATTCTAATACGCAGCAAAGTCTGGGAACCACTAGGGTAAATCCTCAAGATTATCAGGGGTTTTTTCTGTGTATTCTCTGAAATTTTCCTGCTTTGTTTTGGGTAGTCATAAGCAGTTGGGGGGGGTGTATTTCTGACTTTTTGATAGTATAGTTTTTCATTCTTGGCAATGTGATTAGCTTTGCATTAATTTTATATTCCTTAGCATATGTTTTCATTATCAATGTTAATAATTATCCCTCCCCCCCAAAAAAACTAGATACACCCATGAGCAAATTATCTGTCCAAAAACAGACATTTGCAAGCCACAGTAGCTCATGCACAACCAGGGAAGACAAATTTGATTTTTCTTTCCAGTGCCCTGCTCCTCCTTGAGGAGATAAACATCAGGGAAAACCTCTGGGATAGCATGGGCTGCAATGAAGCCCTCTTTTAAATTAGTCATCCTAAGGAGCCACTCTGCTCAGAGCCTTTGGCTGCCAGGAATATTCAATTATTCTCAGATAAAAGTAAGTCAGGCAGCTACTTATACTTTTATCTCCTCATTAGTGATAGCCCTAACACTGGTCTATAGAAGGACTGCTGCTAGGAGTGGGGTGGTGGATGAATATATCTAATTATGCAATACAATGTCCTTACTAACTCAATGTATAGCATCTTGGAATTTGGGCAAGAAAGGAATTTTAGAGCTCATTTAAACCAGCTCCTCCCCCTCAACTCTGCCACTGGTCCACCAGGCCAGAGTGGACTACAGAAGCTGGAGCACTCAGACATCCCAGAGTCAGTCTGCTTTGGCAGACACATTCTGAGTCTATTAAAGTTGGTGACAGTTCAAAAAACAAAAAGGTGATGTGACTTGGACAAATCACCTAACCTCTCTGTACCTCGGTTTCTTCATTTATAAAATGGAGATCATAATACCTACCTCACAGGGTGGTTGTGAGCATGTTTAAATGAGGTAATACTTGTATAGCACTTAGAACAGTTCCTAACTCAGAAATTGTTCGTTAGCATCCTTATTATGCTAGGCCCTGTGGTAAAAGCTTTATATGCATTTATCTAATGTATTTATCATAAGGACCTGCAAGAAAGAGTCACTGTACCATTTCATGAATGAGGAAACAACTGAAGCTCAGAGAAGTTAACAACATACAAGGTCATCCAGCCGGTAGTGTGTGGAGCTGTGAGATGAACCCAAGTCCGTCTGTTCGATTCCACGGCTCACACATGCTCTTTCCACTCCACTCTGCTGTTGGTAATTGTATGTGGAAGGAGTTTAGCTTGCATCATAGTCTCTATGCCTGGGGCTCAGGCATGAGGGCACATTTTGCAAGCTGGTAAGGCTAGTCTGAAGAAAGTGTGTCTGCATAGTGCCTGGGGAGCCCCTGTGTGAGAAGTCAGGTTGTGTCCTCTGCAGTGTGGGATAGGATGGCCCAACAGAAACCTATATTTAAGGAACGCTGTTGGAAAAACTCATCCTAAGGAAAGAGGGATGCAGGAATGAAGAGCCTGAGTTAGCAAGCATACCTTAAGTCCTCAGAAGGGCATAATATTTGAAAGCAGCATGTTCTCTTGTGTGCATGTGTGTGTCCTAGTGAAAAGGAAAAGAACTGTATTTTCATTTTCATTCAGATCAAAATATTTTCTAAATTTCCCTGATATTTCCTCTTTGGCCTATGGATTATTTAGGAACATGTTATTTAATTTCTGAGGGATTAGAGATTTTCCTGTTATCTTTTTGTTATTGATTTCTTGTTTAATTTCCTTATAGTCAGATAGTATACTTCGTGTAATTTAAATTATTTTAATTTGTTAAGGTGTGTTTTTATGGCCTGGCATATGGCTGATCTTTGTGAATGTTGATCTCAAAGTGCTTTTCAGTTAATGGATTCAAGAGTTTTGCAGAGACTGCAAAGTAGTAGCTCTACTAAAATAGGGTCAGGAGAGGGAAAATTTGAGAATTTAGACAAAATGCAAGCAAAGAGAGAACCTCTGCATTAACACAAAAATAAAGTCACTGGAGCTGTATCTGTGAAAACTCACACACCTCAAAAATCCCTCTATGAGACAACTAGGACAGCTCGCACAAATGCTACATAACTTACATTACCACACCTAAGCACGGCAGTGCTCTCCCTCTTTATTTATGGCTGCAAATTGCATAGGGTCTTGTGGAGCATTTAGTCAAAAGTCCTGGTCACCAAAGCTCAATGAAAATTGATTCCAAAGAGATACCAAAAGAAAATCTGACAATTTAGGCCAACCTCACAGAAACCTTCTAATTCACCTTTTTCTCATGTTGGTAAATATAAAGACATGTTTAATTCTGTCTCCACCTTTGGAATGAAACAAGTTATACCTTCTATCCAAGACACTCTAGGGAGACAACAGACCATAGTGGCTAAAAGCAAAGACTCAAGTATCAGACCTAAGTTCAGATTCTGGTTCTACCTCTTACTGGCTGTGTGAAATTGGGCAAGCTCCTTGGCCTCTCCAACTCTGCACTTCCTCTTCTATAAAATGGGATAATAGCAATACCCATATCATATGGTTTCTGTGAGGAGTAAATGGGATAATAAACATAAAGGTCCTGGAACACTGCCTGACACATAATAAGTGCTCAGTAAACGTTGGTGGTAATAATATTCATGATCTCATTCATACCATACGAGTCCAGAACAAGGGCTGGACTTGTAACAGGGCTCCCAGACTTTGTTCTGAGGATTCACATACATCTGAAACATGCCTCAAAGTTTCAAAGGGCAGGAACAGGACTGGAAATAGAAGTAAAAGTTGAAGGTCAGGAACCAAAATAATACAAACCTGAGAGATTGCTGAGGTGTCTACAGCTCAGAGCAATTTCCAAGTTTAATGTCAAGCTCAATGTACAATATACATACATACATCATTGTCTAGGAGGATTAAAGAAAAGACTACCATTAATGCTCTCCTTGTAAGAAAACTCATGGTTGGACAGGAGGAAAAACATCTTGACTGTGGAGACAAAACATGACCAAATGATCAAAATAGTCTTGAAGAAGAGATGAGATGACTACTTACTTGAGTAGACTAAATATTTACCTGGCTGATTGCAGGGGCTGTATGAAAGGACATCTTCACATCCCATCAGCTTCATGACTCCATCGTTTTTAATGCCTACAATAATGGCTTCCTTCTAATGCACATAGAGTGTGTCTACAAAAAAAATCTGTAAAAAAATAATAAAGAAAATAGTTGACTTCACAGGGAAGGAGAAACACACACACAAAAAAACCATGAGGTTGTTGGGATCTTTCACTTCAAGTCACACAGACATTATATGAGCACAGCTTATGAATACATTTTGGTCAGAAAAGGACACAGAATTTGACAAAAGACTGGAAAGTGTGAAGAATATAATCACAGTAGCAGGAGGAAGATTATTTTGACAGAAGAACTATTAAAGGGATCATGGGGGAAAAACATGTTCTGATCAGAATTTTCAATGCTGAGCACAAGTGAAAGAACACATAAAAAACAAAGCACTGGTGTTATGTTTAATCCTCTACTCACATTCTAGACCAAAGCATTTGAGCCAAGAGATGACCATTTCCTTTCCTCAAAGCTGTACTATATTAACATAATCTTGAGTGTGGCCCAAAAAGGGCAAAGAGGTTGAACTACACCATTGTAAAACAGGACAGCCTCAACCAATTCCTCAAATTGCTATCACTTCAAAAGAAAGAGGCAAGAATACAGGACTATTATGGGAACCAAAGAGACTAGGCTGCTGTGATTCAACAGGTCTTTCATTTCCAACTTCAAAGGGCTCCATTAATCTCCTAATCATCCATCTAAGTCTTAGGGAGAAGAAAATGGAAAGCTTTGAACACAAATTCTCTGCCCCTACCTATTGTTCCTAGTGACACAGGAGACAGAAATAAACACTCTCTCAGAAGACCCAGAAGAAACTCTCACTGCCCAGAGAATAGAAGTGGGTAGAGGAGAGAGTTTATACCACGGCAGGAATATGAATGTGGAATCTCTCTGAGTCAAAGCTATAGGACAGTGCCTGAGCCTCTGCTTTTTGTGATGTGTGAATAGTAATATTAGCCTATGTCCTCTGCATTCCATTTGTAAAATCTCTTGCCCACAGATCCAGTTGGTTTCCAAGCAATCAATAGGCATGATGTATTTGCTTATAAAATACAAATTGATCACTTACCTATGATTTATCACTCTTACTTATGGTCATGCTGAGACTAACCAACTGACCACCCAGCAGTGTTTACTAAGCATATACCATGTGCTCAGCTCTGAGTCTAATGAGTTCCAGGAGCTGGAGGACCTCAAGTGAGAGACTAAAGGGCCCTTGCTCACTCTACCGTTTTTGCAGATGGGCTTTTGTTATTTATGTCAGTGACTGTTTATCTAAGTGAAACAGAGTCCCAAGGTAATAGGGCTAATTCTTGTAATGAGTAGTTGTTAGAACTTTGCCCCACCCATGGGCAGCTATGCTTAAAATGGACACCAGTGGTCCAACGTTCTCAAGGGAGAAAGGTAATACTGTGGGGATTGTTCAAAGTGTGATCCCAGGCCCACCTACATCAGAATCACCTGGAGATAAATATTAAATCTACAGACTCCTGGGTTCCACCCTAGACCTGCTAAATCACAATCCATATGTTGGAGCCCAGAAACCTACATGTTATTAAGCTTTCCCAGGTGATTTTGACACTCACCAACATTTGAGAATCGCTAGCTTAGTGCAAACTCATCTCCACAGCTAGATCTCAATCAACTAAAAAAGCATTTCACTGCCCAGATACAGACCTGATCCTCTCAGTGAGCCTCAGTTTCCTTTCTCTAAAATAGAGACAATAATAGTACCTACCTCTCACAGGCTGTGGAGAAAATTAAAAGATGTACAAGTACAAAGCTTCATACAATGCCTAGCACATGGTAAACCATTCAATAAATTTTAGTAATTATAATAAGAAAAAGTCCAAGCTCCTTAGTGAAGCCCTTCCAATCCTTAGGTACCTACATTACCTCATCTCCTGCCACTCCTCCCACCCTACCTGACAATTTGTATTCAAGACAAACAAAACCAATTGCAGTTTTCTCATACACCATGCTATTTGTTATCTCCACCCCATTGCTATGCTGTTTCCTTGGCCTAGAATGCCACAGGATGTAACTCCTCGACTTAGAAGGCTCATACTTGATCTTCAAGGACTAAATCATTGGCATCTTCTCTGGGAAGTTTTTATTGGACCCCTAAGTCTAAGTTAGGAGCCTCTCCTCTTTGTTCTCTCAGCACCCTGAACGCTTTACCTGTTTATATGTTTGTTTACCTGTCTGTCTTCCCCCATTCGAGAGCAAGCTCTTTGAAGTCATGGACAGTGGGATTTTGTGGTTGTTTCTCTAGTTGTTTTTGGTAATTTTAAAACATACAGAAAAGTACAAAGAATAATACAGCAATCACTCATGTTTCTAACATCCACAAGTAACCATTATTGGCATTTTGGCACTTTTGCTTCCAGTCTTTTTCTATTTATTTCCTTTAAAAATAATTTATGAAAACATTGTTCACTGTTTCAGAATAGAACATTATGGGTAAAGCCAAATGTTCCCTTGACCTCCACCCCCATGCTCTATTCCCTCCCTACCTTTCCAAAGGTAACCAAACACTAATATGAGTTTCATGTGTATCCTTCTAATCTTTTTTATACATTTATAGACATAACTGTATCCATATAAAATATACACTATTGGCTTGCAACATCATTTTCCAGATGCCATGTGGCTGTGTGCATCATTCTGCCACTTACTTCCTTCACTCAAAAATGTTTTTGAAATATATCCATGTTGATATATATATATCTGATTAATTCCTTTTAATTGCTGTGTAATAATCCATTATATAGACATACCTCCAGTTTATGTAAACATTCTCCTATTGATGGGCATTCAGGTTGTTTCCAAGATTTTGCTTTTGCAAAAAAAGTTACAACAAACGTGCTTTACTAGATATCTCTTGGTGTACATGTGTAAGTGTTACTTTAATAAGGAGTCCTAGAAGTAGAACTGCTGGATTATGGGGCATGTGCATTGTTAGTTTAACGGAAACTGACAGATTTCTCTCCAGTGTAGCTGGACCAATTTTTATGCCTATTAGCATTGTTCAAGAGTTGTCATTTCCCTGCATCCTTACCAACACTTGCTATTGTCAGCCTTTTAAATTTTGCGAATATTATCAGAGAAAAAAGGTATCTCATTGCTGGGTTTTTGTTTGTTTTTTTTTTTAAGATTTTTTTTTCCTTTTTCTCCCCAAAACCCCTCGGTACATAGCTGTATGTTCTTCGCTGTGGGTCCTTCTAGTCGTGGCATGTGGGACGCTGCCTCAGCGTGGTTTGATGAGCAGTGCCATGTCCGCGCCCAGGATTCGATCCAATGAAACACTGGGCCGCCAGCAGCAGAGCGCGCGAACCCAACCACTCGGCCACGGGGCCGGCCCCTATGTCATTGCTGTTTTGACCATCTTATTTATCTCTATATCCCCAGCTCTTAACAAGTACTTGATATATGTTGATTGCTTGGTAAATATCGCGCAGCTCTAATTCTGATAATGTTTCATGTAGGCCCTGGCCCTGGCTTGCTGATACAGTACGTCAGAAAACAACTAGGTGTCTCCTTTCAGCAAGAACCAGAGAGAGACCCCAGTTTCCTCACCTCTAGGCAAACCTGTGAGGAAAAGGTAAAAGGAAAACTGTAGGTGATGTAATTTTCTTTAGAGATTTATCATTCCCTAAGAGGGCATCCAGTGAATGATTCTTGACCTCTGGATCAATAATCCTTTACAATCAATCAGGTTAGGGTCTAGCTCCTCCCACCTGAGAGCTAAGGGTGCATATGAAAAGACAACAGGAGTGGGAAATAATGTATCTGTTCCCCAGTGGCTTTGTTGCACCAGTGAAAGGGAGACAGGTATGGAAAGAATGGTTTAGCTTTCTAGTGGTCTCCCTGGAGGTACTTGTTATAGCCATTATGTGCTCATGAAAACATGTTTCCCCTCCTTCTGGGCATACATCGAGACTGTATTTATCAGTATCCCTTATAGACAGTTGTATTCACGGCATAGATTTTTGCCCAATGGAATACGGACCAAAGTGATACATAACATCTCGAGTCCTGACCCATTAAAAAACCTAATATATAATATCCTTCATATTATTTTCTCTTTACAGCTGGATGGAATGAAGATAAACCCTAGAGCAACCTTGGGAATGCCATGTTAAACACAGCCGAGCCATAAGATGAAAGGAGTCTGAGTCCCTGGATCACTACTTGAAGAAGTGATATGAGTAAGAAAGAAACTGTTGGTTTAAGCCACTGTGATTCCAGGGTTTATCTGTTACAGCAACTAGCATTTACTCCAACCAATACAATACTACACCTAGAATATTTGCAAAACCTTTTCAGAAACACAAATAATCCAGCATTTACCATCTCTAAGTGGGGAGAGTTTACATTCTTTTGGGACAAGTGGTAGAAGTAGCAATGTTATCTGTTAAGATAATTGTTAGTTAGTTTCACAAGATGGAAAACAACGACAAAAAAGCATAATTGATACATCTACCAATGCAAATACTATGCAACAACCATTGAAAAAAATTTCCCAAAAACTTCCAGGGCTGAAATAAACATCATTCTTATAAGAAGAAAACTTATCTAGTCAGCTCTGGTACCTAATCAAGTTATAAAATGAAAGAGGAAGACGTTACTAGCAAGTCTCCACTACAACTGTTAGGCATGAATTCAGTTTGATAGTGTCATAAATGAACAGTCCTCAATGAGAGCCGATGCTGCAGTTCTCCACAGAAAGGCTCCAGGCTGCTAAAGCAGCTAGAGGCTGCAACACTGCAGCTTCCAATCTGAAGGCTGAAAACATACAGGAGGTAGGCAGGTGTATAAAAACAGCCAGGAATGGGATACAGGGAGGAAAGAATGGAGAAGAGGGAAATCTCATATGTGCAATTCTAGACTATTTAATTTAGGATTAAAGTTCCTAAATTTGCGTTGATTTTGCTCTTGGTTTATAGTTACATGGTTTTAATTCTGGAGGTTCCTCACCTATAAAAGCTTTCTTGATGAGGCAGGATCCATCTGATTCATCTCTGAAGAGGGACTGCTCCTGGTACAGTGTAGACTTATGGTAGATTGTCAAATAATGGGGAATGAATGAATGACAAGGACAAAATATTTAGCAAAATGCTGGGAAAGGTACTTTTCTAGGAGCCCCATAAGACAGGAGGGAGAGGTTACCACATAATATTTGGGTCTTTGCAATAATAAAATCTTCTACACATCAATCAAACAAATATTTATCTAGTACCTCCTTTGCGCCAGTCACTGCAGTAGAGAAGAAATAAAAAATCCTACCCTCAAGGTAGTGGAGCAGAGATACAAGTCAGTTGGCACCTAGAATACAGTACAATCAGTACTCTGATAGACAAAAAGAAGTACAGGGTGCAATGGGAGCCATGTGATTCTAGCTTGGGGAATCAGAGTAGATTTTTCAGAAGACATTCATTGAATACCCACTGTGTGCCAGGTCCTGTGTTAGATGCTGGAGTTTCCTGAGACACTTGCTTCTGTTTCAAGAATCTAAGAACTCATGGGGGACACAAGGGAGACATATCCACCCAACAACCCCAAGGGAGTGGGAAAAGTGCTGAACAGAACATATGTGCTATAGGAGCACAAAGGAAGGCACCACTAACCCAATATTTCCAAGCCTGTCTCTCCTAACTCAGCTCCACTTATTCTACAACCACGACAGAGCAAGTGGTTTCACATGGCAATGCCCCAATGTGCCCAGAATGAGGACTCCTTCATCCTAGGACTTCCTAGAGGTGAAGCCACTCAGTCCCAGAAGGAAAACACAGAGATTTCTGAGCTCCTGTTCATCTCAGTGATGCTGGGCTTAGACACTCCCTTTGAGATGCCATTCCTCAAGGAATCTGATTCACACCATTAGGCCCCCAAATGCTTTTTCCCTTTTTATCCAAAACTCAGTTATTTGTCCTTTATTTAGGAAACTAAGTTTACATTTAGGAGCCTGAAATAATTAGTTCTGCTTATTATATCTTACAGCCCAAAAATGGAGAAAGAAAACTCAAAAGGCCTCACTGGTTACATAAATGATACAGAATATCTATTGGACCAGTCTCTGGGGGACTCAATGATGGCCTCCATCAGACAAGATCAGGAGACTCCCAATTCAGAACCAGAAAGCCAGAAAGCCAAAAGCTCGAAGGAATCTTAGAGATCTATAATCTATGTCAACCCCGAAATTTTACAGATGAGCCAAGTGAGGAAAAGGGAACTTCCCAAGGCCCAGCAGATAGTTAATGCGAGAATTAGAACTGCATTCCAGGCTTCTCAACCACTTTTGAAAACATAAGATTCAGGCCAATGTAGGAGTAGCAGGTCCTCTAAGAGAGTAAAAGATTTAAGAGAAAGAAAATTGAGGGCTCTATGATCCAGCTGGCCCACACCACAAGGAAATCCTCCCTCCAATACTAGTCCTGGAAAATAAATGGGTTTGATTTCGTTAGAGGAACTTCCAGATTTCCTTACATTCATCCCTCATCTCCCACCCCCAACATAAACCACCACCAGCTTGGAGGAAAAATAAAACAACAGCGTTGGATTGCTCTCTTTGGGAGCAACCCTATTTACTCATACCAAAGCATGACATATAAAGAATGAGAGAGGCCCTGCAGTTAATAGGAACATCCCTTCCTTTAGGGGTATTCCTCCACACCACCAATAGATCATATACCAGCCAATGAACACTGATGCACTGAGGTCCTTCCAGAATATAAATTAACGAGCACAACTCCCAGAGTCTCTCTCACTTCAGAGGGGCTGTGTCATGCAATGGAATGGATGGGGAAATGTTGATTCATCCTGTACAGCAGTGATGGAGAAGCAGAAGGCACCTTGCGGGCAACAAGCAGCATTTGAAGTCAGCAAAGAAGTACAGGGATGAGGCACGGGCTGATCCTCCTCCCCTAGGCCCCAGCCGCCCTCAGAATGTTGTCAGAAAATGAAGAGAAGGTACTAAAAGAGAGTCTCAGACCTGAAAAATAAAAGCACAAGACCATCACATCCCCAATATTTCTTCCCTTTCCCTCTCCAGTTCCGGAAATAAGAAGTGTCTGGGCCTGGGTACCTAAAAATATCTTTCCAAGACAGGGAACAATTGCCACATTGAAATGATGGAGCCCATCAAGAAATCTGAACAGATAGATGCTGTAAAACATGGTTTTGAAACCAACAGTTATTACAGTCAAATTCTTTAAAAACAAAAAACCTCGCAAGCGTTCCAGTTGAGTATTGCTCTTATCTCAAGACTTGCACATTCAAACAGAAGGGAATTACATATCTCTTACTGATATCCTTGTCCTACTTCCAAATTCAGCCAGCATCAAACACGGGAAAAGATGAGAGGGTAGGCAGCAATGAGAGAATAATTTATCTCCACAAAATAAAGGTCTTATAGGACCCTCCAAGACCCAATTTACACAGATGCTTTCTTCCATCAAACTCACATTGCACTTGGGATTCTTTTTCACCTGAATGAGAGAAAATGGTTTTCAAAGTACTGAGCTTAATTGATTCGCAGCCACACTAACTCAGACCCCAGAGACTCCAATTACATATCTCGTCATACCCAGGGCCTGTGGGAAGCAGACTTTCCCCTGAGATTTGTAGATGGGGTTTACAGTCAAGTATTATGATTAACCCAAAGTTCTTCCTTCAAGAGGGATGGAAGAACACCACAGTTCTCTCATCCTTTATGCAGGCTTAAAAAAGCTGACTCTATAAGAAATGTGATACAGCATCTTATGATAGCCAGAGTGAGTAGAATTCTGGACAAGTCAAGTGAGTTGATCAAACGCTTTGTTTTCCTAGTTTACTTATGTCACTATGCTAATGAAGCAAAGATGGGAGGTCACATTTTCTCTTCTCAGGCAAGAAGTTAATAGCTCTGAAGCACCGAGAGACAGGACTCAGATATACCAAGCACTTACACCAGGTTGTGTGTAAATTTTTAGGAGCTTGAAAAGCTTCAAACACTTTCAAGTGCTTTCAAGCATATTAGCCTTGCTTCACACAAAGTATAATAAGCCTAGTCGATGGCAGAGAAATAATAATGTTGTTAATCCAAGCAGCTTGGAAGTGAATCATCCACTCCAACAATCCAGATTGATTTAATGCCTTTTGGACACTATGACTCAGTCCTTTCCTGGAGGGCTAATGGACAATCACTATCTCATTTAGACCCCATTCACACTTTTCCTTGTTTCTGCATGGACAAACAAGCCAATGGCTTCCTGTGATCCAGCCGGAAATATTGGCCTTAAGTGATTGTTCCTCCACAGGAAGAGCTTGGCTATTACACAAAACTCAGGGCTACAAACACATTCTTCCTTAAATTTATCAGCCCTCTTTGGTAACTGATCTTAACTAGGAAAGGTGGTGAGGACAAGGTCAGTGTGAACCAGGGGAAAATCCAAATCATAGGATGATTTAAAAGCAATAGTTTTATTACTCTCAAAGAAAAACAGCTCAAGCTGGACTCAAAATGCTTTAAGGAAGTGTTGTCTCAGAATGGCCCTGAGAGACCTATTTAATGAACAATTAGGAATTATTTGTAATTGGTAGATCAGTTACTGCTATGTAAAGGGGAGCTTCTAAACTAAAGTATTTATAGTTTCTTAAGATAGTTTAAAGTCTTAAGGGCAGTAAACAGTCCTATATGAAAGCAAGACAAAACTTTCAATGAAGAAAAGCTTTGCTAATATTAACAAAATGGTAATAAATGTTGAAGTTGGGTGATAGGTACATGGAGGTTCATTATACTATTCTCATTATTATTTTTTGTATGTTTAACAGTTTCAATAAGCAACTTTCAGGTCAGCACTCTGAGTTATTACAAGTTTGAAATTACTGGGATTAATATTAGAGCTTTGACTCTATTAAAAATTTTTATCAAAGCTCCCAGACCCTTGAACTTTACTCTCCCCAACTCAGCCTGCCTTTATTCAAGCTCAAGGCAAGGGTAATTGGGATCCTACAGTGCCATAACTTGTTTTGCTTCTAGTGAAAATATCAAGTGAAGCCTGAGAGATGGGAAAGAGAAAATACTGGGCCAGGAGATGAAGGGCTAGCTTTGAAAGCCAAAGCCTGTTTTGATGGCATCACCTGCTGTCAGCCTCCCACTTTCAGAGGGATTTGTTATGGAGAGAAATTGTCCTACATTCTCTCTCTTGGTTGGTTCTGTCAACCACCATCATAAGTAGGCCACTTTCTCCTGGCCAGAATAAGCTGAGCTAGATGGAGAACCCATGGGGCACTATGGCTTCGGTCCATTGCTTTACTCTAAGGAGGGAAAGACTTTCCAGGCTCTGGAGTGTCTTGCATACTGGGGCAATTCTTAGTCAAGCACATTTCTCATTTGCCTTTGTTCCAATGAATATCTTCTTGGAGGGGCTGGGCAGTGACACTTAGAAATCCTCCTATATGCGAATGTTTCATTTTACCAACAGAGTATTTCCAGGCAAGAATCAGCAATTCCTATAAACAAATTGCACTCTCCCCAAGGCAAAGTAAACTAAATTTAGGAAGGAAGATATTTTACAAAGTGAATTCCATATAAGTCATGCAGTACAGTAGGCTTTTTCAAGACTTCTGAACTGCAGAAAAAAGATAAAAGGTTGGATAAACTGTCTGCTGCAGTTAGTCACTTGGAATAACTAGCACACTCACAAATCTACCCTTGTCTCCATGGAGACAGCTGGGCCTAGCAACTATCTAAACATTACACTACGAGGTATTGCAGATAAGCATTAGAGGCCACAGGGGAATACTATAGGTAAAATGAAAAATATGTCTGACCATCTCAGATTACAGTCCTACCATGACACCGTGGGATTCTATGATCCTACCTTGTGTTTTCATTCGCATTCCCATTGGACAAATTTCCTTCCCTTTAAGCAAAGAGGAATCTAAAGCTGAAAGATCCACAGTGATTGAATTGACCTTAATGTTCATGGGAGAAATTGTCTTAAAGGCAGTCTTGGGTGTGTATTAGGTCAAATTACCTTTCATTCTGTTAGGCAAAAATTTTTGACTTATTATGTGCTTCTCATTCAAAAACTTACTATGTGGCAGGTACTGTGCTAAGTACTGGGAAAATGGAACTTTTAATTTTGAAAGATGCTTTCACAACTGTAACTGCATTTGAGCCTCTAGATAATATATGAATTGTCATTGAATGCATTTTATAGATAAAGAAATTAAGACTCTAAGAAGTGAAAAGATTTGCCCAAGGTCACACAGCAACATTGCAGTGGACCCAGAATATGAACACTGGTCTCCTGACACCAAATTCTATTTTAGTTTTAACTATACCAACACCTTAACACTCAAAAGCCAGTCACAGAGCTCCACAGTGGGAGATATGTTAGGATGAATGAAGTCATCTGACCCAGCATGGCCCCCAAATAGCACTCTATGAATCTAAAACATAATTCTTATGACTACTTTTCAGTTTGTGAAATTTTATCAAGCTGTATACTTATAATATGTACACTCCTCTGTATGTATATTATATTTCAATAAAAGTTTTTTTAAAAGAAAAACTTTCTTTCCTTATTGTCTTGAAAGTATGCTTTTCTGTATAGCTGATCCTCAGAACTCACAGGCACTATGCATTCAACTTTTATGCCCCGGGGGTCAAAGAGCTATACTTTTTTACATGCAAACCCTTTTGGATTTCTCCTTCCTAAGCCACTGTCTATATTTTGCCTCTCTCTCGTGGGGACACTGTAGGGTCAGAAAACCCCTAAAGCCTTTCCTGCTCGGTCTTACTCTGAGCCAAAGGGGAAAAGGTGCTCTAACTGGTTCCTTGTAGACTGGACCCCGTGCCCCACCCCCAACTGTAGTTCATTTTAATGACCATCTAGTTATCAGAGTCAGCCATTTTAACCGACATTTTTTCACTACCATACCAAAATCATTGATCTAAAAGCCCTGTTTAGAGTATTTCCAATTGACTAGAGGAAGTCATGCAGTCAAAACTAGCTTTTTCACACAGTACCTTGACTCTGAGGGCAAAACACTATGTGGTCACTGAACTGAACTGCAATTTGTGAAGGAGCAGATAAAAGGGACCAAGCTAAGCACCCTTTCCCTTTTAGCTCAAAGACCCTCTGAGGCTTACTCACTCACTTCCAATAACTTATCTGTTTTACTGTTGTCACAGGAGCTGTGCTCAGCTATTTCCAACCCTATACCCATAGCAGTTAGTTTTTCCAACTGAGCTCAGACAACCAGGGGCACATGAATTGAAACCCATTTACCATCCTGTTTTAGACTCTTTCTTCCCAAATTCCTGCATCCATATGATCTTTTTCAACAATATAACCTTATCAGGGTAATAAAGAACAACATGTATCACTATCTTTTTTTCTACAGATAGATAAAGCAAGACCAAAAGAATGAAGCAGTTTTCATAAAAGCACCTTGGTAAGTAGGGTTGATACCGCATCTCTTAATCTCAAATTCGTGTGCCCAATGAGCAGTAAGTCAAACACTGAGACATCAGTGCTTGGAGATGGAAAAAGGTTTATTTGAATTGGCCAAAACAAGAAGGTGGGAGCATGGGTTCACTTCACAAGAGAAGAAAACAGGGAGTTTTATAGAGCTAAGGGGCTTGGCAGCAGGAGCTTCAGGGAAACAAAGGAGTCACTGCCGATAAGTCCCTTAGCAATCTGACTTCTGAGCACCAACAGCAGCTGGGGGCCGGCGATCCAGTGATCACAACCTCACCAAAGGCATTCTCTTTCTTCTGCAAAAGAAGCTCATAAATCCTTGAGACTCCTGAGTCACCCCTCAAGTTAAACAAGAAAACAGCAAATTGACAAGTTTCATCTATGTCTGTGCTGGGAACAAGGTCGAAAGGTAATCATGTTCTTATTGAATATCTACAGTAACCCTCAGGTACCCAGCTTCAAGTGTTTAGCACCATTTTGTCTCTGATATGACAGAAATAAAGTTGTCTTGAACTAGAAAAATAGCATCAAGTCTTTGCCTACAAGTAGCCAGTAGATAGCTCATACGATTTCAGGTTCCTTTTACCCTTCTACTGGCTGGAGCAGCTGATTTGAGGGAGCACAGGGATTTAGACCAATCCACAGGTTTCTTAACAACCTTCAAATGTTTAATAGTTAGTCAATACCAAAAAGGCAGCAGGTTGAATATGAGGATAAAAATTAGGATTAAAAAGGGAAACGTGGGGAGGGAGCTACTATATCAGAGTGATGGAATGCCTCAAATCTGAACTGCCAACAGCCAAATCATTGGACATTTGGGTCATTTCAGTAAAACAACAGAGTTGTTTTCGTGGATGGATGACTCGGTGGATAAATATTTGTCTAGCAAGTTATTTAGCATTACACAGATCACAGAATGAATCATAGACACAGAAATAAATCAGATAGTAAGGACTGACTATTACATTAGAGGTGAGAATATTGAGGCCCGGATTGGTTAAGCATCCTGCCTAACCTTAAGCAGCTATTTAGTGAAAGAACTATCATTAGACTTTATGTCTCGTGACTCCCAATCTAGTACTCTTTCCACTTCATTGGCTGAATCTATCACTATTTAATTGTATGTTTGGTCATCATGCAGATGTGGCTTAAATAGAAAACCCATGAAAAAACTGCCCTATTCCCAAATGAAAAGAATACCAGAAAAGACCAAATAAAATAAGTATTTCACACTTATAAGTTGAGGTTTAGGTCTAAAACCTAAAGCGAAAGAAGTTTCTCTCATAACCCTTGAGAAGGCAGCTATTCTGGGAACGAAGTAGGTCTATTAAGGGCCCTAAAGTCCTGAGTTATTAATCCTGACTTGACTTCGACAAATTATGTAATCTCCATGCCTCAGTTTCTCCATCTGCACATTGATAACTATATACCATAGTAACATAGCTCTCAAGTATCTCTAAAAGTAAGGTAACCATGAGGACATCTTGATTCTTAATTCTCACTTTCCCCACATTTACTTAGTCACCAGTCCTGCTAATTGGATTTCTCAAATATCCCTTAAATTCAAACCCTCCCTTCCCTCTTTAATATTCCTGTTTTAGTTCAGACCCTCCTTATCACTTGCTTAGACTACTTCATCAAGCTCCTGACCACTGTCCTTGCCTCCAACCTCTCCCCAACTCCAGTCCATCCTCCACACTGCCACCAAGGTACTCTCTAAAAAAATCAACCTGGCTATGCCATGCCTCCATCAACTCTTTATTCCCTGAATGATAAAGTCCAAAACCTCTTAGCACAACATATAAGACTCTACTCCATCTGTCCTTCATCTACATCTTGTACAACTTAACGTATTGCATCACTCCTCCTGATAGCCTGTCCCCTATGCAGATAATACTCCAGTCACCTTGAATTTCTTACTATGCTATCAACACAGCACATTGTTTAATGTCTTTTTATCTTTGCAAGTCCTATTCCTTCTGCCTGACATATATATCTCCTCCTTTCCTCTTTTAAAAATTCCCTCTTATCCTAGGGGCTGGCCCCGTGGCCGAGTGGTTAAGTTCGCGCACTCTGCTGCAGGCGGCCCAGTGTTTCGTTGGTTCGAATCCTGGGCGCGGACATGGCACTGCTCATCAAGCCACGCTGAGGCAACGTCCCACATGCCACTACTAGAAGGACCCACAAAGAAGAGCATACAACTATGTACCAGGGGGCTTTGGGGAGAAAAAGGAAAAAAATAAAATCTTTAAAAAAAAATTCCTCTTATCCTTTAAGACTCAGCTCAAATGTTACCTCTTCTGTGAAACTTCCCTAAGCTTTCCATGAAGAACACTTCCTTTACATTCCCATAGCATCCTGGACACAAAATCATCATAGCACTTATGTTCTTTATGATAAACATACTGTATTGTCAGTTTGTCTCCTGAGTTTCCTAAAGGGAAGGCTGTATTTTTTTCATCTCTGTATCCCAAACTTATAGCACAGCACCTGGCCCCAAACGTTGCTCAATAAATGTTAAGTAAATGAACGGAGGAGCTATGGTAAGAGCTGCTATTTACGGTCAACATATAACATAACATATATGTTCAACAAATAAGGCATGATTAGGCTTCCTCGATGCTCCCATTCTTTATCTGAAGCTTTTATCAAAGGATTTAGGGAATTTAGAATTTCCAGCTGAAAGAAAGTAAAGTTTGTCCTCACTATATCTTTCTTCAAGAACTGTTGACCATTCTGTGGATATGAAGAAAGGAGATTGACCATCAAAGTTTATATTTCAGTCTTTCAGCAGCAACGAACCTCTCATTGTACCACTCCACTTCTAATTTTGATTTAAATTCCCTGTCATTATATCACATCTCCCAAAATAATTTATTTTCTCCTTTCCTCCTTAATACTCCCAACTGTATCCCCCCCATACACAACTAAGGGCTGATCTTCACTGCATGTATTTAAGTAAACTGCCAACCCATTATGCAATTTTCATCAGAAGGCTGGTAATAAAGTAGGACCTTCTCCAAGGTCATTCGTATACTCTCTGATATCTGGGAAAGTGCTGAGAGAAAAACAGGTAGATAACTCAATCTGTCATGCGGATCTAAGGAGACTGTACAAATACCTCATTTCCATAACAACATTGTACTTGGTGTCCCAACATAATGAACGAATATGCTATGACTGAAGACTAAACAAAGGCTAATGGTAAATGCATTAATTAGCAACCTGTTTACACTTCTCCTGGGAAGGATGGCCATTTGTTATAGCTGCTGTCATGCAAGAATACTGACTGAGTTTGGGCCTTCACTCTGAGAATGCATATAAATTTGTGAGATTCTCCCACATTATCATTTGCTGACAGGCATTAATGACACTAATGAAGGCAGGAGACCTTGATTCAAACACACAAATGATTAGAGTTGATAATAGATATGTGAACAGGGCCCTCATTAATGAATTTGTTAATGATGCAGAGATGGAAGTTAAAAACAGGGTGTCTAGACATGTATTTATTGCACCTCCACCTCCTTCAATCAAAGATAATTCTTCTATCTCTTTGATTTATCCATTTTTAGTTATATACTTAAGAAAGCAGAATAATCATGTTTTACTAAGAGAAAGCCAGAGAAAAGAGAATAGATCTAGCTCTATTGACTTAATGACAATTATGAATGAGAATGTTTCACGAAGTGAAAAGATCACTAGGTCTTCTCTTAGGAAATACATGATGATAGATTGCAAATTACAGGATTTATTCAGAGCAGAAGGAGCATTTACTAATCATGCCCAAGTCTAGTTCAAGACTTCTAGTTTAGAAAAAGATAAGTGTATTATTACCAACTTGCCTCTCACATCATTGATTTCTTAGGTAACTCACCCTTGACAAACAGTCACATTTTAGTGAGGGAAATGATATGTGTTGACAACATTTCTGTTAACGATTTATACTTTCATTATCTTTTTCATCATAATTCAATGGTCAAATCCTTCTATTTCTGAACAGGAGAAGACAACAGAATGCCAATGTTTGCACAGAGTCAGGCCTTATAGCCATTCAACTGTTTTCACTGGTTTGACCAACTTGTAAACAAGTTTTATTGAAGACATAACTCAATACAGAATGCCAAAACTGGTTGAGGCAAACAATTCTAAAAAACAACTGGTTTGTCCAGTATGGGAAGAAATTAACAAAGCTGGTCACATTATTAAATTAGTCTTTTATTAATTACGTTACTGCAGAAACCCATTACTTCAAGCAAGGTGCTCAAACCAGAGGTCCTGAGTAGGCGAAATCGTATTAAACAGTGAACTATACATTAGTTATATCAAATTGCATTATCAACCTGAGAATTCCAATGATTAAATTGTGGATGGAGCTATGTATTGTGAGGCATGGGACAGATAAGGAGGCCTCTGCCATCTTTTAAGTGAAAATTTATTCTCTTAAAGCTTTAAAAATTGTATAATGCCACATAAGAGGCCCAGAGTGAAGGCAGAGACATTGCATTTTTAAGTGATTGCCCACTTAGGTTGTTAGGCTTTGTAGGAGTCTGTTTTAATAGGAATCTGGTTTGAATTAAGAGTAAAATGGAGCTGTAACATACAAGAGGCATAATACTAGCCCTGAATTTTGTCTCAGAGCTAAGAGACAGATGGCTTCCCATTGCTTCTCAGATGCTTTTATGTTATAAGAATGTTGATTAATTCATTCTGCTAAGAATCTGTATGCTGTGATTACATGATCAGGCAGTTCCCCAGAGAACATGCAGGAAATGGAGAGGTTCCAGCTGCCTCTTGTTGCCTTTGTGTTACAGATCCATATTTTTTTTGTCATAATTGGGACTCTCTCCACGCAGGGTCCTGTTGCCTCTGGGCCCGACAGTCAGCAGGTGGCATCTAGGGTTCAGCTACAATTTAGAGCTGTGACTCAAAACCACGAGATCCACTTGAGCAGATTACCAAAACTGCAGGGCAAAGCTGATGTTGTGAGCAAAGGGTGTTAGGGCATAATTCTAATTGCCAAGGTGCTTGGCATCACAAGAAACAAACTGGTCCTATTTTCAAGAAATTTCACTATTACTAAGTAGCTAGCTGGTAATGGGACAGTTCAGTCCATACAGCTACACTGGATATGCATTGCAAACCAAGTTTATTCACCTATTTATTCCTTCATTGATGTAATGAGTATTTATTGAGCATCTGTTATGTGTTAGGCGTTGTACTGAGTGCTAGGGATACAGCAGTGAACAAGAGAGACACAGTTCCTGACTTCACAGGATTTATTTTGTTTGATCCAGGGGTAGTACAGTATAGAGTTGAAGGTCTCTGCAACCAGCCTATCTAGGACGTAAATCCCAGCCCTTGCACTTACTAGCTTTGTGACTTTGGCAGAGCACTTGCCCTCTCTGTGAGCCTTAGTTTCCTCATCTGAAAAACTGTGATAAAACCAGTACCTAATTCATCGAGTTGGTATAAGAAGTAAATGGGTTTTGTATGTTAAAAACTTAGAACAATGTCTGTCACATGGTCAGTACTACATAACTGCCAGATGTTCTTGTTAACTATGTTCTGTAGTGTTTGTTGATTATCCTGGAAACGACAGTCTGAAATTCATGATTTATTGCTTCCAAGGAGCAGTATGTCTCCTCTTAGCACTCACACCAAGGATTCTCCTACTTCTAAGGTAAAGGGGTCAGCATAACTTCAAGACCTGCTACCATTCAACTCCTAAAGCAAATCTCTGTCATCTCTTGGCTTCAATTACCTCATCAGTAAATGAAAGCCTGTAAGTAGATGATCTGGTAGCAGTAATTAAAAACACTGGGTTTGAATATTGGTTTCACCACTTACTAGCTCTATAATCTTGCACGAGTTAATCTTAAGAGCTTTCCTCTGACTTTGGTGCTCTGCAATGTCACCATGGTGTATCTAGAAAGCAGATTTATTTTTATTCATTCTACTCAGGATTCATGCTTCCTGAATCTAAAGATTCATATCATTCATCAATTCTGGAAAATTCTCAATCATTATCTCTTTAGAAATTGCCTCTCCCCCCACCATTCTCTCTAGTTCCTCCTTTTGGAACTCATTTTAGACATATGCTGGACCTTTTAAATCTATCCTCCATGTCTCTCAACCTGTTTTTAAAGGTCTCAAATAGTGGTTTAAACACACGATGCTAAAATATCTAAATGTATGCCCTCAGTAACTTTGATTTTAAAATCTTGTCAATTAACGTAGTCAAGCAGACAATTTGACTACTTTTTTTTTTAACTTGACTAGTCATCTGAGTGAACTAACTGTTTTTAATGCCCTAAAGATGGCCATAAAGAAAACAGACCAGCCAAGGACTTCCAAAATTATTCTCAAATCAAAAACTAATTATCATTTTTGGAGAGAACATGGGAACTGTAAGTTAAATGGAGATGCTTTCAACAATAATTACTCATCTCCCACATTACAAGTTACAAAAAAAAATTGCTAAAGCACTTAGAAACAAGCTTATACCATTGTCACATATTGCAAAGGAAGAGGACCAAGATAGTACTTTCCCAGTAATTGTACTTCTGGGGAAAGTACAAGATAGTACTTTCCCAAAAGTAATTATTTGCTTCTAAAATGGAGAAAAACCTCTTAAAATATTTTACAGGTGTCACATTTTAATACAAAAGACTTCCTTTAAAAAAGTATTAAATACAAAAAGTATTAATTGCCTTCCTGTAATGTGCCTAGCACTGCATATGATCCTGAGGCTATACAAGAAATCAAAGACACAGCCCCTGTCCCTAAGGTATTTGGAGTCTCTTTGGAAAAATACAAGCTAATCACATGAGAGAGGAAAGAACAGATGGAGAAAACTTTCATCTAGTATTTTCTGGGCATGTTCACATCTAATCCTCACCACATTCCTGCAAGATATGTTGTTTATTCATTCATTCACTCATTTAAATGATGTAGGTATGCCCAAGGTCAAACCACTAGCAAGAGAATGCATTCAGATTCAAACTCAGGTCTGATGCCAGAGCCATTATTTCCACCATATTACACTGCCAAATAATTAATTAAATCATACAGATTAAGTAAGGATACTGATAAGAGAGGCAGTACAACATATGGTTGAATTCATAGAATTTGAAGTCAGACTGATGTGAGTTCAAAGACCAGCGATGTGACTTTGGACAAGTTACTTAACCTTCCTGAGCCTCTTTCCTTATCTGCAAAATAGGTACAGTACTAATACCTACCCATAGTGTTCCGAGGATGATATGAAATAATGTACATAAAATATTTGACATAGTGTTTTCCAGAGTAAATAATAAATAGCAAGCATTATTAGCGTAACACTATTTTTAAAGTTTCTTTTGAACCCCAAACCAATTTTTCCACTTCTGCATTCTAAAGGAGGAGGTATACTTCATACCAGCGGGGATATGTTCCCTTCCCCTCACAGGGACTGGTGGGAAAGGAGAAGAAAAATACATTTCATGGCCTCTGCCAGTTCATTTGTGCTGCTAAAGCAAGGGACTCTGGAAAAGATGGACTACTATACATAAAAGATGTTTTAGATATGGAAAGGAAGGCCCTAGGCAATAAAGGGTGGAAAGCCAAATTGTTCTCAGTTAACACAGCAATATAAAACTTCTCCGTCAACCCAAATCTTGAGTTGACATCTGGATAACATAAATAAGAACTGTGGGAGTTCAAGAGGGGCAGATAAGATGGGAGATCATCTGTGACATGTCACTCCACTGATCACCATGTTCATTCACCTAATTTGGCTACATAAGAGAGGCCCCGTGCTTTCTTCATTGCTTCATGAGCACTGCTTTCAAACCTTTCCAGATAATGAAAGCTCGTGTTTCCTTTCATCAGGGAGCAGCAAGAAGCTGGACCTCCCTGCTAAAATTACAGAACAAGTTGTTAAAAAGGACCTAGAATAATTGGAGAGGGCTGTCTGAAGGAGATGGGTTTTGGCTTGGACCTGACAGTGTCAAATGGATTCAACGTGCAGTGCAAAATGCAAAAGAAAGATTCCAGGAAGAAAGATGGAAATAGAAATAATACCTCAACAAGTCTAGCAAAGAACTCTTCCCTGGAATACAAAGAGCCCCGACTGCCTCTTAAATACAATTATCAACATGGCGCCAGTCTTCTCATGACTTCCACACAGAGGGAAGAGGCAGTTAATGACCATGGAGCTCTGCTTGTGTTGGGGGAAGAAGGTGAGGACAGCACTGGGATAAAAAGGGATAGATACCTCTCTGCAAATGTAGGCCTGGCAAATTTCCCTCATACCGCATCACAAGCTGGACTATATAAGGGTTGTTTAATCACTGCTTTCCCCTCAATCCAACACTCTGACTCTTACTGGGTAATCTCACTGGGTTACAGTTGAGAGATCAAATAACCCTTAATTATTTAATCTTTAATTATTTAGTTTCTCATCTGTAAAAAGGGGGTAGTACCTCCTGTCATACTTATTGAATCAGTTAAGATTAAGTTTGGCTGTATATAACAACAAAAACTAACAACAACATTATGTCTTAAATGAGACAGAAGTTTATTTCTCTCTCATGAAGAGAAGTCTGGAGATATGCAGTCAAGGACTGTTGTGGCACCTCTACGGCCATCAGGGCCCAGGCTCTATCCCGCTATTCTACCATCCTTAGCTTATTGCCTCCTGTTTCAAGACGGCTATTCAAGCTCCAACCACAGTTCACCTCTGAGGAAGTAGGAAGGAGCAGAAGGGCTTGCCCCTCCCTTTAATACCCTCCTAGATATCTCACACAGCACTTACACCTACATCTTGTTGGCCAAAATAACAATATAAATAATAGCTAGTATTTCTAGAGGGTTTACTATGTGCTAAGCACTTTTTAAAGGCTTTACAAACATAAACTCATTTATTTATCATAGAAACTCAATACAGTAGGTACTATTATCACATCATTTTACAGATGCAGAAACTGAGGCACAGAGAAGTAAATTAACAGCTAGTAAGAGATGAAGCAGATATCTGAACCTTACACAGCCTGAGTCACAGCACCCATGTGCCTAACCAGAGTGCTTCAGTGCCAGAACATGCTAGGCCTCACCTAGCTCCAAGGAGGACTAGCAGTCTTTTTGTTGGGTAGCAATTAACTCAGCAAACTATTGAAAGTTTTTATACTAGCAAAGAAAGGGGAAACCGGTATTAGAAAGCAAATAGCAGCCTCTGCCACACCTATGTCAAAGGTTCGAGATAGTGTCTGTGACAGTATTTTGAAACATAGTAAAAAGCAGTGTGCAGATCTGCAGGTAGAGCAAGTTGCCCTGTCAGTCCCCAGAGAAGTATTAGATAACCCTCTGGGAATTCTGGGACATTTTCTCCTGAATTGGGCTAGGAAAACTCTATCCAACAAACACCATTGTTTTGTCTCTCCAATATAAGAATGTGAAAGTGAAATGGTGTTTGGTAGAGGTCCCCGGGAAAATCCCCTGTAAGGGGAATGTAGGCCTTTCCAAACAAAACTCATGTCATAAGGAAACTTTCTCTCATCACCAGACTGTTCCCTAGAGTAGAGAAAGCCTGTAGGCCTCAGACATAAAAGCTGGTTGATACAAACTGACTGCATGAGGGCAGATTGAATTTAGATACTGTATCAGTAAGGGTTCTCTAAAGAAACAGAACCAACAGGATACATGTATATGTATATTAAGAGATTTATTTTAAGGAATTGGCTCACAAGACTGTGGAGGCTGGCAAGTCCAAAATCTATAGGGCAGGCCAGCAGACTGGAAACTCAGGCAGAATTTCTATATTAGTCTTGAGGCTGAAATTCCTTTCTCTCTGGAAAACCTCAGTTTTTGCTCTTAAGGTTTTCACAGACCCTCACAGATACCAACGCCACTTGTAAAATGAAAGTGTCTAGTCAGATTTTAGCTATCTGTCTTTTAAAAATGACTAGTTAATTAATTTTGCATGGGGTGCCGGGGCCCTAAAACACCAGGTCAACCCTCCATATGATCAGGCCTCCAGGTGGCTGCTGTTGGGTACTCCCAGGCCACGCCTCTCTGGCTCCATACTGTCAGTTAGAGATATCGGGCAGGAGCTGAAGTTTCTCTAGGACCAGCTAAGGCAATAGGCCACAAACCAGATCAGTACTGTCATTGCTGAACTTGCTAGGACCTACTGATGATAAGTGCTGTCTACCTTCTAGCCAGAGAAGAAGGATCCAGCTCCTTCTCCTTTATTACACTGCCCTAAACCCTGCCTGGAGTGGTGAGAAACCATAACCCTTAACACCCCTCTTTGCCTAGGGATCCCCCACTTTCTTCTCCACCAGGTCTCTTGAGGGACCATAAAAGGCCTTAAAACTTGCTTAAATTTATATCCATATTCTGTGGAGCTGTGCCCATGTAAAGGTCTATTCATCTGGAGAAAGTACCTGCTTTACTCTCTCCAGAAACTAGAAAATTGATCTTTCAGTTGGTTTGAAAATTTTCTTAGGAACATTTTCCTTCAAAGAAATCTTCTCCCCAAATCTACTATGTTAAGCAAAAAAGGCAAAGCGTCTGTGATTTAAAATAGAGGGTCCTCCACTAACCTCTCTTGGCTCCCTGTTCATCCTGCCCCCTTAAGGGCCCCTAAAGGAGCTTCTCAGAACCCCTAGGGCTCTGCCAGAGCAGTTTAAAGAGCGTGATGGAATGGATAGGATTCCACATATCTAACTAGATAGACATAGATACATGTCAAGGAAGCAGTATTGTGTTGAGGTAAAAGTATAATTCTAGAAACTTTAACTCCCTATAAGGTAGCCTTCATATCTACCATCCTTGGGCACGTATATAACATTTTGGGGCCTCTAAAAATAGAATGATAAGACCTTCCTCAAAAATATCCTGATAAGATTATATAACATAATGAATTTTTTTTTTAAGTTCTTCAAAAGTTGGAAGTCAAGGCCGTGTCTGAGGGTAATGTGATATCCTTCAAGTTGGCCCAACGGCTAAGGAAGATTCTGTATGAGCATCCAGGCTCATAAACCTTCTAAGAGGGGGACCTGCCCAGGTCAGCCACTATCTCCTGATTTGTGTGTCTGGAACAAAGCAACATTGAGCTCAATAAACCTGTCTGGGTTAGCTGATCCTCTGGCACATTTTGTTTCCATTTGAAGAAGCTGATCAACTGAAGGAGGCTAAATAAGTTTTGGAAAAAACAATTACACAAAGTTAAACAGATGACTTTACAGTAGGACTTATCAGAGCCTTAACATGAATAACGAATCTCTAAAAGGCTTTATAGCATGCAGCATCACAAACTTATTTAACAACAGAACACTTTTTGTTAGCAGAACCACTATTTCCATTTGGTGGAACACCTTATATAACATAGTTTAAGAAATAGTGCTTCACAGAGATGCACAGTACAGGGCAATTTTATTATTACCATTTATTAGAATGTCCTACCATTTCTACCTACTGCTTGTCCTTAATCCTGAAAGATTGTGGGAGATCCTCAGAATGCTTCAAAGAGTGTCATTAGAGCTTCATAAAGTGTCACATGATCTTTCCCCAACTAAATTTAAAATGCCAGCTACAATTTACTAGACTTGAAATTAAGGCTGAAATGTTTCAGGTAAAAATTGAACACACAAATGGAAATTCAGGAATCAAGAAGGAATGAAGAGGCTTCTTGGCAAAATGTACCTTCTAGAATAATGACCTTATGTTTCTCTTCAACAATAGTTCCTCAGCTTGGAATGGGTCTAGCCATAGAGCTTTTCTGAAAACAATGCCTGTGTCTACACATATCATCTAGCTTTCTAAAGAATGCATGATGTCAGCCAAACATTCAGGGGTTTCACCTGGCCATTTTAGGAGGGAGGTGCAGAACTAACCTTTTCTTTTCAAATTCATTTGCACATTTAGACACAACCCTTGACACAGATAATCTCATTTCCATTCAGCACTTCAGTGCCATACCTTACTTATGTAAAACTGAGCAAACCTCATTAAGGGGTGACCTAGACCACTGAGAAAGCCAAACCTGCAGGTGCTCTGGCATTGGTAGCAGCCTGCACGCAAATACCAAACATTTATCAGCCCACCAAAATTTTATCAGGCTATTATCTGATCATTCTGCCTCTGAATTTAGTTAAGGGGAATAATGGTTGGCCCGTGGCAACTATTTTACTCCTCCTAGTGCAGTGGTTCTCAAACTTGAGCCTGCCTTAGAATCACCTGCTCCACACAGATTGCTGGGCCGCATCCCCAGACCTCAGAGTCAGTGCCTACATGGTATTGGTACCGGCATGGTAATAAGCTTCTTTTCACCTCTGATGTAGACGGTCTGTGGACCGCACTTCAATATGTTGTCATCTTAGACACATCAGTCAATTGCCACCAAATAAAAACTGGTGCCTAGGCGAACTCAGATCCAACACACAAACTTTCTTAAGATGTGGAAAACTAAGAGAAGAAGGGGTATAACCCAATTCACCTGCAGGTTCACTTTCTAATAGTGATGTAATTATTTTACTAGGAAAATACATTATTAATTTGTTAATTTATAAAGAAAATAAAAATATCTTGTTTAACCCTTACTTTTAATTACAAGCAACTCATTACTTAGTGAAAGCAAAACTAAAAGAATTAGAAACTCCTAAGTACAAAGTACCTTTGCCTTTATTGAAATGCTGTGTTAAACTCTATTTACCTGAACACTTTCTTTTTTCCCTTTCTTTCTTTTCTTTATTTCAGAAAAGACATCTGAAGGAAGGCTATTTTTCAGTTGCTTCTGGACTCTTCTGGGATATTTTTAGGGCACTAGGCTCTGCCACTTGGGCCTGAAAACTGCCATTCCTTCATAATTTCATTCAGCAAGGACTTACTGAGCATCAACAACATGTTTGACACATCGCTAGGCATTAGAGATGGAGTAGTGATTAAGAAGACAAATCCTCACCTGCATGCAGCTTACATTCTAGTGCAAGAGATATACTAGTAACAAAGCAATTACAAAATACAGTAAGTAGTACAGGGTACAATGAGATCACAGAAAAGGAGCACCTAACCCAGATTTGGAGGTGGGAGTAGATAGTCAAGTTTTCCCAAAAAATGTATCACCCAAAAGGAACCTGAAAGATGAAGTAAAGCTGAGGGAGCAACAGAAAGAGTGCACCACTTTTGAGGAATTGAAATTTCAGTATGACTGGAGCACAGCATGTGGGGGGGTGGGTAGAGCAGACTATCGGGAAGGGAAGGCAACTGACAATACTGAAAAAATGTATATTGTTTCCTTAATACTTCTGTTTCTGTGTGAGCTTTCTTACCTTATAGTTTTGTTCCATCATCATTGGGTTACTAAACTGCAATGGAAAAATACAAATTGGGGTGACTACCTGGTCCACAAAGATACCCAAGTGTCCCCATCTGTACTGTCTCTCCCCTCCCTTCTTTTGATGAGCCACTCCTCCTTCCCTCCAGCTCTAGGCATGTGTCCCAAATTGTAGCTGCCATTCTTTTTACATGATTCAATATCCTTGGTCATAGTAATTGTCTGAGAAGTGAACACTTGCTCAAAAACTGGCCACAGATAGAGTTCCATACTCCTGGCCACAGGGATTTGTCTAGTGCTAGACATACAACTCATGACAAATCAATCAGAGCTCTTCCTCAGGTTTTTTTGGACTGGAGCTGGCAAGGAAGAACCCCTTCCTCTGTGAGTATGTGTGCACAGAGCTAGCAGCAGCCAAATCTACCACCATATGGAGAACACTGTCTTCAGCATAAGAGAATGAAGCCAACACAGAGAGAGGAGCAGAGACAAGAGGCTGAGAGAAAGTCCTGACAGCTTTTGAGCCTCTAGTTTTAGTCCCTAAGCCCAACACTGAGCTGCCCTAGTTCCTGTCCTTCCCAAGGCCTGGTTGGTCAGCATTTTCTCCAAACCTGTGAGCAACCAGGTACCCTTCGTATAAAGTCTCTTTTCACTTGAGCTAGTTTCACTTGGGTCTCTGTCAAATGCTTGTGTGCTCTCTTGTGTACTTGGCATGTTCCTCTGAACTGCTTTTCTTAAAGTGAGTATGGAATAGCCATGAATATGTAGCTTATTTCTAACTTGCTCAAAGCTGTTTCTCCATTTCTTCACCTCATTTCTTTGCATCTTTACTCACTTTCTCTCTTCTGAGGATTTAGAAACCAACAACCAAAACAGAATAAGGTTTCACACAGGACTGAAAAGGCCTCCTCACATCTACCTTCCTTACTGACCTCCCGGCAAAAACCATTGCTCCACAGGGTCAATTAGCTACTTAAAGGTGAAGGAGAAAATGAGTAAAGTAGACCTTTTCAGAGAAGCTCTCCACATGCTTTCTAGCCCCTGGCTTACATCACCTGAGCCACTCAGTACTCTTCCCTAACTGGGTGTGCAAGTTATGGAGGAAAGGAGGTCACCAAGCAAAGGACACAACAGAGATGTCCAATAGAGCCCACTGTTGACTCATACTCAACATGGCAAAAACAGAACTCATTGTATCTCCCCCAAACTAACTCATTGTCCCAGCTACCTTGTCCCTTACCTTATCATTCTCCTAGTCACCCAGACCTGAAATTGTGAGATTTATCGTTAATTTCCCTCTCTCTACCAGATCCTGTAGCCAGTGAGATACTGATTCTTAATTTTTTCTTTGAAATGTCTTTTATATCCATTCTTTCCTCTTCATTCTCACTGCCAGAATCCATATGCAAGATCTATCACTTCCTCCATGACCAATCTCTTATACAGTTTCTCTGATATCACCTCCTTTCCCCCAGCTCTGGCTGAAAGGACCAAAGATAGGTCCCTGGTCCAAGGGTTACCAATCTACACTCTGGCCAGTGACCTAAGACAGAGCTTGGTACAAAAATATGAACTAGGACAATCAGATTCTCTCTCAGGAATTTGGCCTAAAAGTACTAGAGGGAGAAGGAGGGGAGGAGGGGGGAGGGAAAGAAGAGGGAGGGGAAAAGTAAAAAGGGAGGGGGAAGGAGAAAAAGAGGTGGGGAGAGAAAGGGAGGGGGAGGGGAAGAGAAGAGAGAGAAAGGAGGGGGGATGGGGAGAGAGAGAGAAGCAGCAGGAGCTGAAGCTGAAAGGATGCCTAGAGAGAAGCCATGAGGAAGAGTCAGAACTATAAGGGAAAAAGTAGAAAGCTGAAGCCTTGATGTGCCATACAAACCGAAATTATAAGGAAGCAGAAAGGATGAGTAAAACAGAAACTGGGAACTATAGAAAAGATAACCTGAGCAGTGGGGAAATTAAAGCAGGCAGTAGTGAGGCAGAATAGAGCCGAGTCATGTTAATGGTAGAATGCTAGAGTGAAAAAGTCTCAAAATCCTACTGCTGAGGTCCCTGAAGCTGCCATGGATCCAAATACAGTTCCCATCAAGTCCCACTGCACTCTGGTTCTTGATGTTTGAGTCCCCTAAAATCTTTCTGCCTTATAGCTCTTTTACAATATCCCCCACCCCTTTACTTAAGATAATTTGAAAGAGTCTCTACCCCTTGCAAACAAAAGAGCCTAATGAAAACAGTTCAAATCGAATCTTGTCTGGCTCCTGAGACACACATTATCTGGCCCCACGTGCCTATCCAGCCCTATCCAGTCCCACCAACTCTTCAACAAGAACACTCCACTTCAGAAATATCAATCTTGCTGAACCATCATTGACTGCCCCCATACATTTATACAGCATAGTCAGTCCTGTCTCCAGACATTACCTGGCCCTTCTGCCTCAAGTACACTCACGTCTCTTCACCCAACCAAGTTCTAGTCATGCTCTAAGCCCTGCATCCTCCAGGAAGACTTTCCTAGTCTTTCCAGCCCACATTACTTCTCTCTCCTCTTTCCTGCTAAGCCCTATAGTCTGAATCACAAAATCTAGCACTCCATTTTAAGCTGACCTGTATTTTTCTCTACTTTGTCTAGGTTTTTTTTAATCTCCCCAACTGGCTCTTGAACTCATGAGGAATAGAAATATATTTCATATTGTTTTCAAGTAGCCCACTGTACCATGAACACAGTAGATATATTTGTTGTCTGAATGGTATCTACATGGAGAACTAACAATCTAAGGGGCATATCATAGAACCTCATTACTACAAAACAATCACTAATGAGAAGACTTTACTAATGGGGCCTATGCTGAGAGTGTGGTAGTTGAGATAATATCCCAAGAGAGGGCTCAGCTCAAGGTGAGGCTGCCCTCAGACCTAAGGAGAGAACTATACCTTTCATTTCCTCCAGCAGGGGAGAGAGAATAGCAAAGGTCTGAGCCCTAGAAATGTTGCTAACTGCTGGATATTATGAGAGATCTCTCATTCTACTCTAGGAGAAAGCGTAGAACCCTGACCTCATCCTCCTTTGAGAACAAGAACCTCAAGACATAGGCTAGGGAAATGCCAATCTTTTTCTCCATTCATCCTGGCAGCTTAGGTCCTGAGCTGCCCACCCTGGAGAAATGCTCTGGTCCCCTCTTCTGAGGACAGCTGCCTTTCCAGGCTAAACTCAAGTCCCCTTTGAAAAATGCCACCATTCAATGTGGGACTTTTAAATATCAAGAGATGCTGAACGTTCTTGTTAAAACTTTCCCTCAATCACGGAATTTCAATACAAGAGGAAAGTGCGGCTCTACCCAGGGTCATTTCCAAAACTGATAAGGAACCCATACATCAGCAGTGGCTATTTTGACACTCCATTATGAGTCATAAAATCTCTATTCAACACCCACTTCCTAAGCCCAGGGTATTATTTATTCCAAGGGTTCAGTAAGAGGTCTCGACTAAGCGCAGGATAATCTGCTTCTGAAAACCATAGTTAAGAAAAGGGCAAGTTTCTTGTCATCCTCAGAAACTGATATGCAAAAAATAAATCTGACTAAGAACATGTGGGTGGGAAGGTACATGGGAAAGAGGATTTAAGAAAAACTTCTCCCATGTTACCCACTCAGAAGCTATTGCTAAGCTGTGCCTTTATTTCTTGGTTTCCTGTTTTTGCTTATAGCAGATAAAAACTTGATGGCAATGATCTTAATCTTCTCTGTCAGCCTTCCAAGCTCATGGAGAAGGGGGTATAAATTGTTCCCGTCTTCAGGCAGGAAACTAAGGTTCAAGAAAATGGGCTCCAGCAGCAGATGGAAAATGTGGAAGGTCCCCAGAGGCTGCTGTGCACACATCCAGAACTGCCTCCAGCTCTGGGACAGGGAAGGCATGTCATCAAGGAATCTAGATGGAGGTGCAGACATGTGACATCAGGAAGCTGGAAAATGTAGATGAGACATGTTAATAGAATTAAAGGAGATTTATCCTTTACTTAGCTAGCCCAGGGTTTGAAATTCCAACATTAGAGGCTCAGTTATTTCATTCCTTCCTTCCTATATTTGTTGCCTTTTCCCTGGATTCTTCTTTAAAAAGGCAAATACCCATAGGAGGGATTACATACAGTCACTAACATTTTAGTGAGAATTAGTCTGTCAAATTCTTTCACTAGGTTGAGAGAGAGAGAGAGAAAGGGAGGGAGGGAGGGAAACAAAGTCATGTTTTCCTGCCACCTAAAAAGGAATCCACAATCATCTCTGCCAACTCGAACATCAGAATGGGTGTCCGAGATGGAAAGCTTCACTTTCAGTTTCCTCTGTGTCTAGTCAAGAGGCCTGCCAGCTACCTGAGTCCTTATATGTTTGGAAGGGATGTTGATGAAAGGAAGTCAAATTGAGAAGTCCTCCCAGCGCCACCTCCTCCTTCTCCAAAACCCATCACCATAGCCTTTTGTGAAGACTATCTGAGCCATCATGGCTTTATTTATATTCCCTCAACCTAGAATGCCAAGTCCCAGCTCATTGCCTTAGTACTAGCTGTTTTCCCTGCCTAGAATGCTATTCCCCTTCTGAAATTTACATAAATCAAATACCCCCTTCTCAGAGGGGCCTTTCTTATCTGGTACATATCTACTCTATCACATCGCCAATTTATTTTCTTTATAACACTTGTTAGTACCTTATTTCATCTGATTATTTTTGTTCACTTGTTTAATGTTTTCTCCCCTCCATACTACCGACTAGAATTTAAAGAGAATTTCAAGACTAGTATCTGTTTTGTTCACATATGGGCCTAGAACAGTGCCTGGTCCATAAAAAACACTCAGTAAACATTTGTTGAATAAATGAATGGATGGATAGATGAATGAATGAGTCCCTACTCTCAACCCCAACCATAAGTGGATGCCCTCATGACTGCATTAAAAAGATATTACATAAAGAACTCATACAACTCAACAACAAAAAAATGAACAACCTGATCAAAAAATGGGCAGAGGATTTGAACATCTTTCCAAAGATATACAGATAGCCAATGGGCACATGAAAAGATGTTCAACATCACTAATTATTAGGGAAATGCAAATCAAAACTACAAGGATATATCACCTCACACCTGTCAGAATGGCTATTATTAAAAACACAAGAAATAACAAGTGTTGCAGAGGATATGGAGAAAAGTGAATTCTCATACACTGCTGGTGGGAATGCAAACTGGTGCAACCACTATAGAAAATAGTATGGAGATTCCTCAAAAAATTAAAAATAGAAATACCATACAATCCAGCTATTCCACTTCTGGGTATTTATCCAAAGAACATGAAAACACTAACTGGATGGGGGCCGGCCCCACTGCCGAGTGGTTAAGTTTGCGCACTCCACTGCAGGCGGCCCAGGGTTTCGTCGGCTCGAATCCTGGGCGCGGACATGGCACTGCTCATCAAGCCACGCTGAGGCAGCATCCCACATGCCACAACTGGAAGGACCCACAACTAAGAATATACAGCTATGTACCGAGGGGCTTTGGGGAGAAAAAGGAAAAATAAAATAAAATCTTAGAAAACACTAACTGGAAAAGATATATGCACCCCTATGTTCACTACAGTATTATTCACAATAGCCAAGACTTCGAAGAAACCCAAGTGCCCATCAACAGATGAATGGATAAAGAAGAAGGGGTATACTTACTTGGCAGGAGAGATAACATGATCCTAAAGAAGATGTGGGGTGTGTGTGTGTCTGTATGTGTATATACACACACAATGGAATACTACTCAGCCATAAAAAAGGAAAAATAGTACCATTTGTGACAATGTAGATGGATCTTGAGGGTATTATGCGAAGCAAAGTAAGTCAGTGAAAGACAAATATCGTATGATTTCATTCATACCTGGAAGATAAACAAACACACACATAGATAAGAACAGATTGGTGGTTACCAGAGGGGAAGGGAGGGGTGGGTAAAAGGGGTAAAGGGGCACATATGTATGGTGACGGATTTAAACTAGACTGTTGGTGGTAAACATAATGCAGTCTATACAGAAGTCAAAATATAATGATATACACCTGAAATTTACACAATGTTATAAACAAATATAACCTCAATAAAATAATTTAAAAATATATATATATATATATATATTGCTCAGCATCTGAAAAGATGCTCCAGATCATATGTCATCAGGGAAATGCAAATTAAAACAACAATGACCTACCACACTACACAACGATTAGAATGGCCAAAATCCAGAACACTGACAACACCAGATGCTGGTGAGAATGTGAAGCAGCACAAACTCTCATTCATTGCTGGTGGGAATGCAAAATACTACAGCCGTTTTGCAAGACAGTTTGGTGATTTCTTACAAAACACAACACATTCTTACCATACAATCCAGCAGTTGTGGTCCTTGGTATTTGCCCAAAGGAGCGAAAACTTATGTCCACACAAAAACTTGTGCACAGATGTTTATAGCAGCTTTATTCATAATTGCCAAAACTTGGAAGCAACCAAGATATCCTTTGGTAGGTAAATGGATAAATAAACTATGGTATATCCAGACAATGGAATATTATTCAATGCTAAAAAGAAATAAACTATCAAGCCCTGAAAAAACATGGAGGAAACTTAAATGCATACCACTAAGTGAAAGAAGCCAATCTGAAAAGGCTACATACTATATGATTCCAACTATATGACATTCAGAAAAGTCAAAACTGTGGAGACAGTGAAAAGATCAGTGGTTGCCAGGGACTGGGTGGTGGAGAGAGGGATGAATAGGCAGAACACAGGGGATTTTTAGGGCAGTAAAAATACTCTGTGTAATACTATAATGGTGGACACATGTCATTACACATTTGTCCAAACCCATAGAATATACAACACCAAGAGTGAACCCAAAGGTAAACTATGGACTTTGGGTAATTATGATGTGTCCATGTAGGTTCATCAATTGTAACAAATGTACCACTCTGGTGGGGCATGTTGATAATGGAGGAGGCTGTGCACGTGTTGGAGCAGGGGGTATTTGGGAAGTCTCTGTACTTTCCTCTCAATTTTGCCGTGAACCTAAAACTTCTCTAAAAGAATAAAGTCTTTAAAAAATACATTGCTCAGGAAGGCCATCCCCAGAAAGACTCACCACTAACCCATTCACTCATAGTAGAGTAAACAAGCACCCTGATGATTCTTCACACTAAACTCCCCTGTCCTAAGTACAATCTGCCTGGGCGTGACCTCCAAGGGAGCAAAGCTGGAGCATATTCTACTTTCCCTAACTGCAATATCTAACAGAAAGAGGAAGTACTACAACACAGTACTGATACTGAATCAATAATATAAATACAGTGTCTTATCAACAGCACTGATTTTGGCCAGGACTCACATCTGGTTCATAGCCTCACTGTGCTAGATTAGACATGTCCAATATGTAGTTTTACAAAAGTCAGTAATTTTAAGAACACAGGCAGAAAGATCTTGGGCAGAGAGCCAGGATCCAGAGAGCCTGCGATATGTCAAAGTGAGGACTCTAGACTAGGCAATAGGTTAGTAGCTGGGCAGGGAAGTTGTCAGGGATTAAGGAGCACATGTGAACCCAAGGTCAAAGAGAACAATGGAACAGAAACTAGGCAGGAAAGTGAAAAGCTGTAGGCTCTAGGGTTTGACAGCCCAATCAAGCTGGTGCTCCAAGGTTGGACAAAGCAGTCAGGAACCACAAGGACACATGCGACCAAGAGTAGGCAAAGGCATCTAGGAAAAAACCATATATGTGTTCAGAATCCTGAAAACCTGCAGAAACCAAATGGTCAGGGCAAAGTGAGCAAGAAAGCCAACTGGAGGTGCCAGGCTCAAGGAGATTCAGATTTAGAGGCCAATTCCCATCCTGATTGGAAGTTTCTTAGATGTTTCTTGTGAAAAAAGAACCTTGGATGAGGAAGCCAGGAAGTAAATCATCCTAACATGAGTAGAATGTATAATGGTCAGGGTGAAAAATAAGAATAACGGCAAATTGTGTAAATAGCTTTGTTGGAAATCACCTAAACTCTGAATCTAGAGAAGGGGGGGAGGCTCTTCAGAAGTTTTTTGTATGCAGAAACCAAAGCTACTATCAGTCAACATGTGACCGGGCTCCAAAGACGGAATGAGTCCTGTAAGGGAGCGTCTCTGTCACGGCACCAGGCAACCTTGTACATACCCACACAGGCCACACAGGCAAAGGCTTAACCTACAGCCTGAGTCTTGTGGAATGCTTTGTGATCCTCCTGGAACATGAGAGAATGGGAGGCCTGTAAGGAGCTGCTATGAGGCCATCTCCCACTCGCCTGCCTATCTCCCCTGGGAGGCTGTCATGAGACAATTTCTCACAGCCTCCCAGGTTCTGATGAGGTATGGGGTTTTCTGCCCTGCCCTCTCAGAATATAAAACTGCTTTAACGTGTAACATATAAATTTATAAAATACAAATTTTATATAAATATAAAAAATAAATTTATAATATAAATATATGTTTTGCACAATATAAAACTACTTAGTGGCAGCCTAGATTGGGTGCCCCAGCCAGCAACGGGGTGTCCCACAACTCAGTTGCAGTCATCTGGTCCCTTTCATTTCCATGTCATCCTTTTTAGTGTGTGGGACAAGGACCACAGGAAGCTGGCACTTCTGGCTTATTTTTCTTTTCACTGTCTATGTAAGTACTAAACTGCCTAAATCTAAAAGCAGCTCATTTTATCCTTGCTAGTTGAATCAGTCAGGCCTTAGCCTTGCCTTGCGTTGCATGTGTGAGACTGACAGGCCTCAAGCAGAAAAGAAAAACATTTGTACTACAATGTTTGTTGTGAAGGATTTCTCTGCTGGGCAGTTTAGGTTAAAACATTCAGATATGTGTTAATCCCCTCTGAAGAAACCCTGATGCAGTCCAAACCCACTGCTGAGCCCTTACTTGGCCAGGTATCTGCTGACACATATGTACTTTGAAGTTATTGGCCATTTGCTACAGGGGGACAGGGCATCCCAGCAATGCAGTCTCACAGGACTCACAGCCATTGTCCTTATAGAACCAAAATAGTTCATTTTGACCATGCTTTCGCTTTAGGCAAGTCTCCACTTCACTGATCTAAGTCCAATGAGGACAGCCATTTGCCAAGATTTCTAGAAAAGATCCACCACCTCCTCTGTTGACTACTGCAATCCTTGATCTACCAGGACCATTGTTACTTACTTCAGTCTTATATGATTCTCATACTGCAGTGGTGACCAGCAAAGTCCCTCCCCATAAAGGCATAGAGGCTTTGAGCAAATGGTTGGTAAACAAATGTTTGCTAAACACCCACATGGAGGTTAGCACATATAGCATAGTCCTTGACCCTCAGGAATTTATACTCCAAGAAGAACGTCAAATTGAGCCACCAAAACAAGCACTTAGCTATATAATATATGGCGCTATAGAATAAAAAGGTACAAACCAAGAGTTTTATAGAAGAAAAGGAGAGAAGGAATATTGGCTTCCAATTTGGGGGATTAAGGATAACCTTATGGAGAGTGTGGCATTTGAGCTGGACCTAGAAAAAATAGATAAAATTTCAATAATCAGAGAAGGGAAGATAATTGAGCAAACAGGGAAAATAAAGACTCTGGAATATAGATAATCCTGGGAACAAAAGAGATTTTTAAAAATTCTAATAATTTTTTTCAGAGTGATTCAAGATGACCTTTGCATCTATAAAATATGGACAGGACAGTACAAGCAAGAAACAGAGAACAAGAAAAAGCTTTGAAATTGCCAAAACAAGAGGGAATGGATAGTGTTGGGGAGGAAAAAAAATCTTCCTGTACCCTTCTAGGTTCTTCTGGCTGGTCTAATAATCAAATTGACATGAGACAGATTAACAGGAGAAAACTACATTTAATTTCGTACATATAGGGGCTGCATAAGAATATGAAGCCCTTAGGCACTCAGGCAGTTGAGGCTTATATCCCTGTCTTAAGCTAAGGAGAAGGGGGTAGGGGTCTGGAGATTCAAAGGGAAAGAAGACAATTCACAGGAAGGTGAAACGAGCAAATGGTTGGTAAACAAATGTTTGCTAGACCATGAAGAAACAATGGGACACAGAGAGAAATTTTAACAAACAGACTTTACTAGATTCCTCTCTGTCCACCACACATAGTTCATATTATACTGTAGTATCTATGGTGATAGCTCCTTCCTGGAACAGGTCCTCTATCTAAACTCTTTTAGGCAGTTAAGGGGGAAGTAAAAAGAAAAACTTCCTGAGTCTTTTGTTTCTTAAAAATACTCAGCCTAAAATAATCCTCATGCTAAAGAGACACTTTGGGGTAGCAAATTTTGCTCCCCTACAACAGTGAGTAAATGCCAATGAGTAAACATGAGGAGAACCCAGTCATTAGAAATATTGAACAGTTGAAGGGAGGAAAGAGAAAGCAGAGGAGGCAGGCAATTAGTCAAATAGTCATAACAATAAAATTAACAGCAGCAGCTATGGATTACCTAACTCCTACAAAGTGCTAGTTGCTTTGCATATATTACCTCATTTAATCCATACAAAACACAGCAAGGTGGGTACTGTTATTAAGAAACTGAGGCTCAGAGAAATAAAGGAACTTGCTTCATGTCAGACAGGTAGCAAGTGGCTGAGGTATGTCTGACTCCAAAACTATTGCCCTGAACTCCCTCATTTGTAGGAAGGCAGAGGGGAAGCAGCAAGGAGAGAAAGAGATTGAAGATGCCAGACTGGAAGCTGATGTGTATGAGAACAAGGTCCTTCAGGAGCTGGGAAGGGGTAAGGTCTCAGGAACAAGTTGGCAAGTGGCAAGGTAATGGAAAATGAGCCTGTAAGAGGGTAAGAGGCCTTTCTTCCTCCAAGACTACAAATACTGCTGAGGAGAGCCAGGGAGGCTGAGACACAGTGAAGTCGAGCAGACGTGCACCAGATCTAAGAGGACCTTGAAACTAGTGCCAAGCCTGCCTCCAAGAGCAAGTTGCTTATGTCTGATGACTCATTCCCCAGGACAAGGCCAGCTCCTGGCCAGCAGCCACTAAGGATGCTGCGGCAGAGCACTAATCCATGCTTGTAGGTGCTGTCACATCCAGACCCCTTCCACTGGTCTCCAGGAAGTGTAGCCAAAGTCTAAATCCACCTTTGACTTTGTGTCACTAAAGCATTTTATTCCTTTTGGGCAAATGGAGGGTAAAAAGGATAGGAGCAAACCAAAGAGATGATGTTGCAATTCCAAATGACTCCACAAAATGCTTTCCAGATGCATCTGAGTTTGGTTGCCTATAAAGGGTAAGAGGGGCACAAAAATACTGACTACCCCACTCCTGAAAATTGTTCAAGAGTTATAGCCCCGCAAGTCTGAATTCCAAAACTGCAAAGCAGGCGGCCTTTTCAAAGAGCTAAGTTGATTTTATCACTAGCTTTACTCTGAATTCGCTGCACATTCCCTCCCTAATCCAGGATGTGATAAGAAACCAACATAACAGGAATTCATCTGCCCCCAAGAAAAGGTGAGCATCTCTGAGTTCAACAGAGACAACTGGAACCTAATTACATCGCCTCTTTTCAAGCCTTCCGGTAAAAGCGTAAAATGAAAGAGGACTGAAAGAGGCTGCTTAGCACAGCCACAATGTGACTACATTTTCTTTTTAAAAATGACACACCAAGGAGCTGCCATTTTTAGAAAATGATCTGAAATCAGAGCAAGTGTCACTCTGTAGCAAAAAATAAAGACCTTGTTTCAAGAGCTTTGGAATCTGGGCCCCAAAGAGTAGTATTTCCTTGTTATATTTGATTAATATTACACAAGGGTAGGACAGGAAGGCTAGTCTGGGAAAAGAAAAGCACCTTTGTGAAGAAAAACAAGTATGCAGCCTTCAGGGAGCTAAGCACATGTTTAATTTTGTGTTTTAAACTTCTCAGCAGACTGCAGATCTATAAAGGGAATCACTGAAAGTGAAGATCACGGCGACTTACCCAGAGCATCAGGCTGTTTTCCGCAAGACAGGGCGAGAAGTGAGAAAGCAAAATCTTTACTTCAGTTAGACAAACTCCCTCTCCTTTGCAGAGAAACTCGAGAGCTGAAATGGAGCCAGACGCAACTGCGGGAGCCTCCGCAACTAACCCTGTGCTTGTCAAACACTGACATCTACTGGTCAGTTCTGAAATGTATTTTTATTTCTGAAAGTGATCTATTTGCAGCATCAAATAGATAAATTCCTCAGGGCTTTTTATTGTACAGGATTTTTCTTATTTTGCCCTTTGGAAAATATTGAACTATAATTTAATTATTTCTGTAAAATATACATCATTATTTACATTTTTAGTTTAAAAAACTAAGGATTGTTATTCTCATTAAATAGGGCTTGGCAGGTGTGAGAAAAAAAAGCACAGTATCTCTAATCCGAATTTGTGGGGTATAATAATCATCTCCTATATCCATAAAGCACTAATCAGTTTCCAAAGCATCACCAGTTATATTATCTCATTAGACATTCAACAACTCTATGAGGTGGAAGATCAGGATCATCCTATTTTGCAGAAAAGGACACAAAGGCCCAGAAAATCTAGCTAATACATCCAAGGTCATAGAGCAAGTCAGAGGTGATGCTAGTTCCAGAATCAAGGTTTTCCAATCTATAGGCCAGAACTCTTACCATTAAGGCATAGCTCCCTTTGTGGAAAGAAAGAAATTACTCTCAGCTGGTAAGGGAAAAGGCAAATGGGTACACACAAACACACACACCCTTCCTTTTTCTCTGTACTATTAAAGCCCTGACATTAACTAATGAACAGAGGGAGAAAGCCACTGTGGATGATAGCTGCACTCCATTTCAGTACATCAAGGAAGACTTGGCTAAAGCTAATGGACCCACTGGGCATTATTAACCTTCCCCTCCAGCATACCAGAATCAGCCACCACAATGAAGTGCAAAAGTTGATCTTTAAAAACACACTGGACTGTCATCCAAAAACCTTGAGTCGGTTACCTTGTGCTCAGATTTACCCACTTTCCCCCAACCAGGGCACAGAGCTGCATCCTGATGATGCTAAGGAGCTTCCAAATTATCATCAAAATGAGAGGTTCATAGGGAACTTCAAGACAAAGGAGGCATACCCCAGGGCAGGGTGAATGGATTATAAACTTATCAATTTCTCTCTTCTGTGGGTAATTTACCAAAGGAATCAGAACTTTACTGGGACTTTTTTTTTTTTTTACAGGATAATTAGCTGGGACTCTAAAAGAGACATCAAACCATGGAGGTTGGAACATAAGTGAGCACTTCATCAATGTTCCCTGGAATGAAAATATTGCTATGAGATTCCCGAAGAGGCATAGAGCATCTGCCTTAGAGGCCTGTGTCCAAACTTATACCGTAGTGCTTTGCTAAGAGAGGAGGAACTCCAGCATGTTGTGCAGCAGAAGAGATGGTGGAAAGTTGAGAGACCAGCTGTCAATCAGAAAACAGGGGAGGGCAAATCAACCCTCAGGATTTAGATAGCTCTGCCCCAAAGCTTCTCTATCTCTAGAAAGCCAAGGTGTCAAGTTCTAACATTAATGCCCTTTTACATGGTAAATTAAAAGGGAATGATATGAATTGCCATATCAATGCTCTTTTCCCACTCCTAGAACTCCTGTTCCAACTCAGGGGCCTGACCTCTTACTAACAATAATAACAACAGTAATGACTAACACTAATATAGCAGGCACTGTTCTAAGGGCTTTATGTATATTAACTCATTAATCCTCACAACCCTATGAGGTAGGTGCTACTATTAGCCCCACTTTACAGATAGGTAAGCTGAGGCACAGGGAGTAAGGAATTTAACCCAGATTCTACATCTTCTAAGTGGTGGGACTAGAATTTAAACCCAGGTCTGTCCAAGTTCAGTGTCCATTCCTCTTACCTCTGTATCAGTGGTTCTCAAAGTATGGTCCCTGAACCAGCAGTATTAGCATTACCTGGGAACAAAATTCTCGTCCTTTTCCCTCTACCCCTGCCCACGACAGAGCTACTGAAACAAAAACTCAGGGCTTGGGGGCGAGCCCTCTGTACTTTAACAAGCCACACAGGTGATTCTAATACATGTGATAGTTTGAGAACTACTGCTCTATATGATACCACCTGTCTCTAAAAGGTAGTTGGAGGTGTAGAACATTCAGCTCACAAAGAACAGTCTGCCCAGTCAGGGTGCAACTTGATTTCTTGCCATTTGCTATTTTCTCATGAAACTGGAGCGTGAGAAGGTAATTAAATTTGGTTGTGGACTTGGATTAATCTTGCACGTTTGGTTTTATTCCTTAGTCCTAGCAAAATTCCAAGATGCAATTCAGCACTACTATAGCCATTTTTCAGATGCAGAAATCAAAGCCGTTCAAGTCATTGGATAAATGACAAAACACCTCAGTCATTTAGTCCATTCTCCTACCTCCAAAAAAGTACATATAACCAATCTGAGGCCAGCAAGTGATTATCTCCTTAAAAAGAAAAAAAATATCTGGAGATGGGGAAGGAAATAATCTTTGAGATTTGAACTCCAGAGTTGTAGACCTTCCGTTCAGGCTTGATTTGACCTACTTTATTTGCTTTCTTCCCCCAAGTCATCCCCCTATAGTCTTTATAGCAGAACGACCCAGCTCAGCATTTCCCAAAGTATGTGTGTGCTTTAAGACCCTAATTCTGTGAGACGCTTTGCAGGAACAGGGTTACAGAGTCAAATCATATTAGCTTGTATTTATTATCTCCTAAGAGTCAAGAATTTTTAAGTACTTTATGTATATTACAACAACCCTATGAGATAAGTATTATTCCCATTATCATTCCCGTTTGACAGGTAAAGACAACTGAGGCACAAAAAGGTGAAATAAATTTTTCCAAGGTCCCATAAGGAGCAAGTGAGAGATCCTAGCTGGGTTCTTTTTTTTTTTTAAAGATTGGCAACTGAGCTAACATCTGTTGCCAATCTTCCTTTTTCCCTTCTTCTTATTCTCCCCAAAGTCCCCCAGTACATAGTTGTACATTCTAGTTGTAGGTCCTTCTGGCTCTGCTATGTGGGATGCTGCCTCACTATGGCCTGATGAGCGGCGCCATGTCCGTGCCCAGGATCTGAACTGGTAAAACCCTGGGCTGCCGAAGCAGAGTGCACAAACTTAACCACTCGGCCAGGGGGCCAACCCCCCTAGCTGGGTTCTTAACCCAGAAAGTCTGCTGCCAGACGCCCCCCCCCCCCCAATAACACCATGCTTTGCTTCCTCTCTTTGGGAAATTCTTCATATTCCATCTATTATTTTCCCCCCTCTCAAAAAGTCTCCATACACATTAGCCCACTGGGAAGTCCTGCAGTACAGAAATATGCTTACATTGTATAACCCAATGTCTCCCAAACTTACTTGACCAGGGAACCCTTTTTTTATACCAGCTATTAAACTTCCCTGGAACAACTGGTCTTAGAAACACATTTTGGGAAAATGTAATTTCACCTGACTGAGGAAGAAAACTCTCTCACCCAATCTCTGAGCCATCGTGAGAAGGCACATGGACTAATGAAGAAAAAGTGTGTGTGTGTGTGTGTGTGTGTGTGTGTGTGTGTGTCTTAGAAGAGCGCCTGAAACAGAATAAGTGCTATGTAAGTGTTGACTCTTGTTGCTGGTGGTGGTGTCATTCTTGACATGTATCTAATGCCTTTACCACATCTTTGGCTAACCTTGAAGAACAAGAAAGACAATTAGATCATCATGAGGGAAAGAAGCTTGTTCTATTTCTCTTAGAGTAGGTAGATGCAACTCGTATCACTGACAGCAAAGGCATCATGCCACCATCTCAGCCCTTGTACAGGCAACACTTTGTAAGAGGGAAGCATAGCCATGCTACCACTGCAAAACAAATGACTAGCAATCTCTGTACATATTGTTAATGCTGGGTGGCTTCCCCCACCCTGCCGCTACCTCCCCAACTCCCACCCCTCAGAAGCTCCAAAGTGCTTACCACCTTCATCGAAATCATCCTGGAAGTTTTAGCCTATTGGCTTGAGTTACTCCAAATGGTCAGATGGAGATTTGGAGTAGCATTCAGAAACCTCTCTTTCAAATCTCTGTGCATCTAGAAATTCTACTTGATAGCATAGAGTATTGAACTTGTAGGGTGTTGGCACAGGAGGCAAAGAACAGGAGGAAGGAGGTAGGATTCTACCGTTGGCAATTAGCACCTCTCATACTGGGGAAAAAGGAGCAAAAAGAACTCCAGACTACAGGGTAAATTGTTATCAATCTGACATTTGCTGTCAGGTTATGAATCTGTAATTCCCCAAACCATACCAAGCTACAAGTAAAAACAGAATATTAGTGGTCATAAACAGCGTTTCTCTGGTTTTCAACCAAACCTATCATTATGGTATTCCTAGGTCCTCCAGTTACTTCTCATATGCCCCAGTGGTTGTCTCAAGTCTACTCATAAAGAAGCCTTCTCAGCCATGGGGACCTCCTGGGCCTCCGCTACTATAGAAGCCACATCACAGGCACCTCGTCACTGCTACCAGTGTTCACCATGAAAGATAAGGGCATTAATGCTTATATCCAGGATACTGCTTCCCCCTGTTCCCAAAGCCTCCAGAGCCACATCAAGCCACTGATACTGCCTTGTACTAAACTTGAAACAAAATGGCACCAGGTGCTACTGCTGTGTTGATTACCGGAGGCTGGGTAGCATCTGCAGCTATGTGCTACCCCTGGCGTCACTGATGTGCTACAGCCCTCCAAGTGCCAAAGCTGAGTTCTGTTCCCTGGAAACCCCATGTGCCAAAGTCGGCTATATTATGAGCTACCTCCCAATTAGGTAGGCATAAAAGCTGGGCTGCCTTATCTCCCTTCCAATGTCTCACAGACATATTTAGAGAAACTACTGTTTTTCGTGCTTGTCTTTTGTTTTTACTCTCAGTATCCCTCAACCTTTGTGTCTATTTAGACACAAATTCCTGGGGAACTAGGCCAATGGGTAAATCTGAATGGCAGGCAATAGACTATACTCAGATTTACCCAAAACCTCTAACAACTAAGACTCTATTACTGAACCTAGCATGAGTACATGGCCCTCTTTCTCAGGAGTCTTCTTTGGAGCCTATGGTGGTGGGGGGCGGGGGGGGGGGAGCCTCTTTACAGCATGCCCAAAGATATCTGAATGCTAATGGAGAACCTAGCCTGGGCTTTTGCTAGGCTCTCTTCTACAAGAGATTTTATTCCCAGCACATCAATCTTGCAAGCCAATCCAAAAGACCACAGGAAGATGCATTGGACTAGGCAGAAAATGACCAGAACTCAAATTCAAGTTCTATCATTTATCAGCTATGTGTGCCCTTGGCAGCCCATTTAACCTCCATCTACTGAGATAATAATAACTTCCCTGACTACCCTCAGGCTTGTCCATTCAAGAAGTATGTACTGAGCTTCTTTCTAAAAGATAGAAGACACAATGCCAGGCCTGTTGGAGATACAAAAATCAGTCACAGATTTCGCTAGCTAACAGCATACTAACCAGCAATATTTTTGAGAAAATATTAGTTGACTTATTAATTGTCCTGCACTTTACATGTTATCTCATTCCTCACAATAACCATATAAGATGAGCATAACTAAGTCCATTTTACAAATGAGGAAAACAGAAGCTCAGTGAGGATCACAGACTTATACAGTCACACACTAGTAAGTGGTGGATCTGGGATTCAAACCTAGGTCTGCTGATGCCAGAATCTGTGATTTTCCCACCAGACCATACTGCCTCATTTATATAAACAGCTATAAAACTAAGTAGAAAGTCATTCATTTCATAAGGCATAGATGAAGTGCCATGGAATCAAATGAGATGCATATGAAAGTGTTTTATAAACAATCAGGCTGACACAATTCTAAGGTGTTTCTGTTATTATCATTAGGGTAAGTGCTCTATAAAATATGCTGCCTGTAAAATTCCATCTGCAAATAGGAATTAACCAAGCCTTGCAGAGGTATAAAAGCAATCAGTATTTAATTTCAGCTGCAACAGATCATTGGAAGGCAACTGTTGCCTCAAATTCAATCACTATTCTAAGTAGCCCAGCATATGTATACTGGTCTGGGTAATCTACAGGAATAGATCCAGAGCCCCCAGAGCTCAATGGTAGCACCCAAGCAGAATGAAAATAAGTTCAGCATATTGCAACATGCTGGATGGGCCTCCTAAGAGGACATCTTTGGATAGGTTTTTAAGATCATCTGCTGAAGAGGGACCTTGTTCAGGATGTGTGGACCACTGTAACCACTATGAGCAAGACCACGTACCCCAGCAGGGTGTGAAGACATGGTTTTTGAATGCAGACTGACACAAAGGCTCTTTCTTGTGAGTTTAAGGTCTAATAATCATAGCTTACATAGACTGAGCACCTACTATGTGCCAAGCACTGAGCTAAGCACAGAGTACATCTTAAGTCATCATATTGTGAGGAAGCCAACTGCATTTATCTGATTAATAGCAGGAATTTTGAAGTGATACGGGCCACTCTTTGTCTTACATTGAACAAGTTAATTAAGCTCTCTGTGACTCGGTTTTCTAATCTGTAAAATGGAGATCATAATGCCTACCTCATAGAGTTGTCATGAGGATTAAATAAGCCGATGAATTTAATAAAGTAAAGCAATTAATACCATACCTATCACATATAAAATGTTCAATAAATGATAGACAATGTTGTTGTTGTTGTTGTTATTATTATTATTATTATTATATTTTTCTTTTGGAAGTCTGGCACAGATCATTCTTTTGACTTCTAGGAAATAACACTAGAAAGCCCATTCTAGGCATACTGGTTTCCTATTGCATAACAAATTACCCTAAAATTCAGCAGCTTACAATAACACACATTTATCATCTCACAGTTTTATGGGTCAAGAATCTGGGCATGGCTAAACTGGGTCCTCTGCTCTAGGGTTTCTCACAGGCTATAATTAAGGTATTGGCAAGGGCTGGGGTCTCATCTCAAGGCTTAACTGAGGGAAGATCCACTTCCAAGCTCATTCATGTGGTTGCTGGCAGGATTCAAGCCCTCACAGGCTGTGAGCCCAAGGTTCCTCACTGGCTATTGGCTGGAAGCCACCCTCAGTTCTTTGCCAAATGGGCCTCTTCAACATGGCATCTTGCTTCATTAAAGCCAGCAAGAGAGAGAGTCAGCTAGCAAGATGAAAGGCACAGTCTTATAACCTAGTCACAAAAGTGATATTCTATAATTTTTGCTGTATTCTATTCCTTGGAAGCAAGTCACTAGATCCAGCTTATTCTCAGAGAGGATTACACAAGGGCATGAATACCAGGAGTCAGGGAGCATTGGAGGCCATCTTAGAAGTCTGCCTTCCACATTGGGAAAGGTAATAAAACCAAGAGTCAAAGAGAAACTGTTAAAGGGCTTTTGGAGTATAAAATTAAGATTCAAATTGAACAGTGAAAATATGTATAGGCTATTAAGGGAAAAATTAAAAAGGAAAGATATTCCTATGTGTTTTGGAGGTTTTGTTTGCCTCAATGATAATAAAAGGATTAGTTCCTTTGATGAATGTTTAGTTTGCTTAAGTTCATTTTATAATAAGAAGATTTTAATCTTGATCATACCCATTTTACAGATGAGGAAACTATGGCTCAGAGAGAACTAGCTCAGGGTCCCTAAAAGCAAAGCAGGATTGGAATCCAAGTCTGTTCCATTCCAAAATCTCTGCTTTTTGACTATGCACACATATATCCTGTCTTTATCTCCCACACTCATAATCCTTGTCATAAACTTTATCCCCTTTAAAACTGATAGTAGTTGTTTTTAGAAATTTAACACCAATTCTTTATAACTTACAGCAAAACATCTCTTTTTTAAAATAAGTAGGTGCTATTTTGTTTGTGTTCTTGTGGACCTCAGGTGCTATGTGGTATTTTGTTAATGCTTTTCTGAAAGTAAAAATACTAGGATTTCTTTTTGTACCATGATTGTCCATACCAGCAATCTTGGCTAGTGTGCAGGAAGCTGGATTTTCAGCATGATTCAAAATTTGTACACATTAAGAGTTCAGAGCACCTTGGTACTGAAGAGCAAAAGTAGAGAACAAAAGGAGTTATTAGAGGAGTAACCCACAGTCTATTGCAAACCAAACAAATGCAGGCATACGTACTGTCATTATTGAGCACCTAGTGTTTACACACAAGGAACTAAGCTCATTAGATGCTGAGTGGGATACAATACTCTTTAAGACATAAGAGATCCCTGTACTCAGAGAGCAATGGCATCTAGTGTATACCCAAGTGAGCATGAGCCCCTCAAAGCAGACACTTTCAGATGAAGTCACTTCCTATCCAGATTAACTGCTTGACACTATAGAATGAATTCTTTACTGCACCGGGTTTTTCATGGGTGTATAAAACATCATATCCATCCTGTCCTCACTTGCGTTTGGCTAGTAGGTTTTCTTGGATCTTGGAGATGGTGTTATTTGCCAAGGCAGGATTTCTGAGTTAGACTGGAAACATCAGTATGTATGATATGCTTCCATTTATCTTTTAACAGTATATCTTTTGAGGATGGATGGATGGATGGATAGATAGATAGATAGATAGATAGATAGATAGATAGATAGATAGAGATATTCAGTATATACTCAGAATGCTTCTGGAAAGACAGGCAAAAAACAGCAGTTGCCTCTAGGGAGGGGAACCGGAAGATTGAGAACTGCAGAACTAGGATAGTGGGAGAGGGAGACTCGCTTCTCACTGGATGAGCTCTTGTAAGCTTATGCATTACTTTTTTACTTAAAATACTTAAAACTTACTTTAAATAATTTTTAAAGATTCAAGAAATAAATCGAGAGTTCTTCACTGGAAATTTGTGCCATTCTAGATTAAGAAGAATATCTTCTATTTGCCTACCAGCAATAGCCATCTTGGTTCTAGTTCAAAAACAAATCGAGCGTTCTTAATCTGAGTTTCTTACAGAGCTTTTGTTAAAATATACCTAGAGGCTGTTTAATAGCTGGGGCTCTGGAGTCAGATTACATGGGTTTGAGTACATCTACCTCTGGGCAAGACGCAGGGTAAATTATTTGGCCTCTCTAAGCCTCTGTTTCCTCCTCTGTAAATAGTGGCTCTGATGTAAACCCTGCTTCTTGAGAACTGGGATGAAAGGAGGAGGCCTTGGCAAGGCTAGTCCTTCCTGGGACTTAATTCAACTGGTGAAGTAAGAGAAAAGATGGCTCTGATCCGTCATCCCACATTTCCAGATGGAAGTAGGGATAAAAAATCACACTGCATCTATGGATTTGAAATTAACAAGCAGTAATAGGAGACCTGTTTCACTGAAGCCTCAGTTGCTATCACCAACAGTCTCTGTTGCCTTTGCTTCAAAATGAGGTCATTTAAGAGGAGAAGTTCGGGCCAGCCCGGTGGCGCAGCAGTTAAGTGCGCACATTCCTCTTCTCAGTGGCCCGGGGTTCACCAGTTCGGATCCTGGGTGCGGACATAGCACCGCTTGGCAAAAACCACGCCTGTCCCACATGTAAAGTAGAGGAAGATGGGCATGGATGTTAGCTCAGGGCCAATCTTCCTCAGCAAAAAGAGGGGGATTGGTAGTAGTTAGCTCAGGGCTAAACTTCCTCAAAAAAAAAGAGGAGAAGTTATCTTTGCAGTCTTACTAGGACTTTGGTGGTGACAAAGAATTGCATAATACTGTTTGCCCTTCATTCCTTGAGAATCAAAAAGCCTGCTTGGCTTTCTGATGTCGGAGCAGAAGAAGGAAATGGAATGAGTTGAGAATTGGGCAAACCTCCACAGAGCTGGCCATAAAAGTCCTAGGAGCTGGGCTATCTTTTCTGCCTCTTTCATTCATGCCCCAAATCCAGGGTACTAAAATTAATCCACCTGCCTTGTCATTCTGAATGAGCTTCCACCCCACTTACTAGTTTACAATACACCAAAACACTTTGCTCTAAGCATGAAGAAAAGAGAGACTGGTAAAGAGGAAGCACTGATCAGACATTTCTAGAATAAAAAAAATTATAGTCTTCTATCAATAGACAATAATCCTATTAAAGGATTTGTTTTTGAACTTGAACCAAGACGGCTATTGCTGGTAGGCAAATAGAAGATATTCTTCTTAATCTAGAATGGCACAAATTTCCAGAGATATAATGAATCCTAAATAGCAGCTTCCAGGACATGACTATGTTACTCCAGTATGCAGTTCTCTGGTATGATTTATTTCACTGAGTCCCTACTGAAGTACTGGCTGTTACCCTAAATTAGGGAGACCAGCATGACTTGTGGAAGTAGAGGAGACATGATCACATGTCACAGCAGGGATATGTGGCAACTTGCTTCCATTTAAGGCCTAGGAATCAATTAGAGAAAATTTTACAAAAGGAAGATTCCCAGGTCCCTCTAAATCTACTGAATCGGAATCTCCAAGGAGTGGTAACGGAGCTTGTATGCTAATAAATATTATAGCTAGTATTTATTGAGCATTTGCTACGTGTTCCAGAAACTATGCTAAGCATTGTACATGTATTATCTCATTTAATCCTCACGACAACCCTCATAAAGTTTAAGTATTACTATTATCACCATTTACTATGCTCCTTGTTAAGCATCTTTCTTCAATATCCTCCCTTGATCCTCTTGAAAACACATGCTCTTCTGTATGGCCCAAATTGTTGGGGTTTTCCCCCCAAGTTCACTCACTTCATGATACTGCTTCCTTAGTGGAAATAAAAGCCTGTTCTCAGCTGAAAACCCAAGATCCGCTTTACACCACTTCACTATTTTGCTCAGTGACCTGTAGAACTCACAGTGAGGCTGCTTGGAAAATTAGATCTAAAAAGAAATTCTCTCTTTTCATGTATAAAGTATTCAATAAGGAGACAGCAGAGGCCATAAGACTGTCTTTGAAAGCAACAGGGTGTTCTTGGTCTTAAAATAGCAATACATGTCAACTTCCACAACTAGTTATTTATAACAGTAATAACAGCTAATATTTATTGAATACTTGACTATGTTCCAGGCACTGTCGTACTACATACTTTAAATTTACTATCTCATTTAATATTCAATATAACCCTGTAAGGCAAGTATTATTATTATCTCCAATTTTATGGATAAGAAGACTGAGGCCAGAAAGGAAAAATGACTTGCCAGAGATCACTAAGCTATTAATTGACAGAACGGAATAAAATCCAGTTCTGTCTGACTCCAAAGTTAATATACTTAACCACTAAGTCCCTAATGTCAAGACCAAAAGAAGAAATATAATTGGACTCTCCTTTAATTGTGTTTGTGTATACGTGGGTTTGGGGAATTGCTTTTTGTTATTTGGGGGTTTTTGTTTGTTTATTTGTGAAAAAGAAGAGAGTTTTATTTTCCAGTCTTCTTGGCCACAGAAAGCACATATTGTGAATTAGTGGAATTTTAAAAGAAGACTACTTTCTTAGAGATCTCGGATGGTAGTTTTCTGGCCTGGCAGACTGACAGGGCAGAAAGTTGGAATCACAAATCAGTGTGTTAGACCTATCACCCTTTTATCAAGTAGCATAAAGAAGCAATTTCTCCCTCTAAAGTTAACATCTGAAGAGATTACCCAAGACCCAATTCACTTCTCAGAGGTGGAATCTCATCCTGCATAATGTCATCCCCAAAGCCCATATTTCTACCCTTAAGCATAGATAGCCAGATCTTTTAGTCCAAATGACTACATAGAGATCAGCAACTCTGAAACTCTGTGCCCTGCTCAAAGATCCTCCAGTCCTCTCGCTCCTTTTCAGTAGATATGTATCTTGAAAGTGCTCCCCTGAATACATTTTTAGTCCCCCAAAATGCAAGGCCTTCTTCCCTACTACCATGATCAAATTACTGTCAGTGACAAAAGGCCCTTGTCAGTACATGTCACTGATTTTTGAGAGGAATGCAGGAGCCTAAAATCTGTCCCCTTGCAGCCAATGACTCTATTCATAGTGGGGAACCACAGATATGGCCTCTCCCAGTGATAGGAAAGAGGAAAAGAGAGTTCTCAGCAGTATAGAAACACCTACCTCTCAAGCCGCTACTACTAACTATCCTTCAGGTGGCTGAGCTGCCAGAGCTGGTAAGGGGAAGTGGAAGGCGGGTTAAGCATGAAAGAACGAACTTTCCCGTTAGAGTCAGGCAAAGGAGAATTTGTGCCCATTGCAACCAGATATTTAAGTGCTCTCTCCATTTTAATCTCTCATTCTCCAACTTTCCTTCTCACTGTTTTTAGTGACTTTCTGTGTGTCCCTACCACACACAGGCACACACACACATCCTGCTCGGCAGCCTCAGTCCTTGGTTCCACTCTGTGAATATGACTTCCAATAAGCCAGCTGCAACTACAAATAAATCACAGATATAGGCTTACATTTGCACACAGAAGCAGAATCAGTTACATTTCTTTGTAACTACACACACACACATGCACACACCCCGACACCTACGCCTCCTACAGGCACGCCTCTCTTTTCACAAAAGGATGTTCCTGAGAATTCAGTAAATATCAAAGTTTTAAAGATGCAAGTCACTTTAAACTCTAATTTAAATGACTTCCCTCATTTTCACATGTACAAGCGTTTATTACAATAAATATAATTTTCATTGATAGTGGGCACAAAAGCAAATAAAGCACGGATGGAAATATTTTGCAAGCTGTAAAACATTAGCAAATATTAGCTATCATCATTATTCACTAAGCAGGTAGAGGTGATAATAGGTGCAACTTAAAGGGCTCTACTGTAAACCATTTTTATAACATGATTAATCCTTCCTTATAATGTAAACATTTATACAAATGGATTAGAATACATTGTAAGAATACAATGTGAAGTCTTCTTACATTGGAGAAAATCTACTTACATCAGACTGTGATTGCTCTTCATTTCTATTATACTCAAATTAGATTATGAATTTTTTTGAAAGCAATGATGGGTGTGGCATTAAAAGACAGCACTGTATGAGAAAGAGTTTTATTTCTTTCTCTGACATCAACCGGCTGCTTTTCATTGCTCCAACTTCCCCATATGTATTTTTTAAAAAGTGGTCATAATACCATCCTGCCTATTTAGTATGGTTGTTGAAAAAGATACAATGAAATAACATATGTGAAGACAAAACCACATATAAAGCATAAGGCAGTGTGGCAGCCAGAATTCTAAGATGATCCCCAGGATTCAGGCCTCTAGTGTACATACACCTTCTCTCAGTTATTCAAACACAAACTTAGGTGCTGCTGTAAAGAGATTTTGCAGATATAATTAAGGTTCCAAATCAGTTGACCTTAAAATAAGGAGATTATCTGAAATAGGCCTGACCTATCACATGAGCCCTTTAAATCTGAGATTCAATACACAAGAAAGACTTGACATGCTGTTACTGGCTTGAAGATGGTGGGAACCATGTGACAAGGAAAATTGGTGTCTCTATCTGCTGAGAGCAGGCCCCAGCTGACAGCCAGCAAGGAAATAGCTACCTCAGTCCTGTAACAGCAAGGAACTGAATTCTGCGAACAACCTGAATGAGCTGGAAAGCAGATTTTTCCTCAGAGCCTCTAGATGAGAACTCAACCTGGCTGACACCTTGATTTCAGCCTTTGTGAGATTCTAAGCAGAAGAACCAGCTGAGCTGCACTGTATCAAGACTTCTGATCTAAAGAATTGTGAGCTAATAAATGGATGTTGTTTTACGCCATTAAGTTTGTGGTAATTTGTTATGCAGCAATAGAAAATTAATACAAGTGATATACAGCTTACCTAGCATTATTTTCTGTCAGCCATAGATAGAAATAAACACACTGAATTTGGAGTTAGAAGATCTGGGATTAAATCCTACACCCAATATTGGCTATGTAGGTTAAGGTTAGATCACTTAACCTCTCTGATCCTTATTTTCTTCATTTGTAACATAAGGATAGTAATCCATATTTCCCAGAATTGTGCACACTAAGTGAGGTAATATGAAAACCTGCTAGCATCATGCATAGGACATAGTAAGTACTGTATAAATTTTTTCAACATTTCATAAACTTATATATTCATTTATTGTACCTACCTTGTGCTAGGCATGATGCTATGTACCTGGGATACAAAGCCATTTAAGACATGGTCCATGCTCTCAAGGAGTTTAAAGTATAACAACAGAGACAAATGAATAAACGAGCAATTTCTATACAGAACAATGGCTGTTATGATAGAAGGCCACAGATGGTATTATGGAAACAGAGAGAAGGAAAAACTTGATCAGACTAGGGGTTCAAGGGACATTTCTCAGAGGAGATAATGTTTGATTTGCAGTTTAAAGTGCTGGTTCTCAAACTTGGGTACACAGTGTAATCACCGAGGGAGGCTTTTCATGTCTTGCCACCCCACCAAGTGATTGTAATTTAATTCATCCGGGGTATGGCCTGGGCAGGCAAAGCCCTCTGAAGAAGCAGCATGTGCAAAAGCCCCTAAGTATGAAACTGCATCAATCAGGAAACTACAAATAGTTCCATAAGGTAGGCGTGAAGGTGAAGTGGGTCAGGAAGAGGTGGTAGATGATACTAAAGAGGAGTCAGGTCATGCAGAACCCCGTATGCTAAGGTGAGGAGTTCAAAACTTATACAGAGGGCAATAAAGAACCAATGAAAGATAGAGAGATGCATGATCGGATGTACTTACATTTCTAAAAGATCACTCTGGCTGCAGTGTGGAGGACAGATGTTTGAAAAGATATCAGACTAGAGTTAGGAAAACCAGTTAAGAGGTGTTCTAGTAAACCAGATGAGAAATGAGAGCCATACCTAAGGCAGTGTGCTGGGGATGGAGACTGAGTCAAAGGAACAGATTCAAAAGATTTTAAGGCAGTAGAATCAAAAAGACTTGGTGACTAACTGAATGTCAAAGATGGAGACAAGGAGTCATATGTGTATGTATGTGGAGGGATGGGGATGTCCAAGTTGAGCCTAGACTAGAATATAGATATATCTAAGTATATCTAATAAACTAATGCCACCCATCAATTCCTTGGGGTCCTCTGTTAAGAAACATGAGTTATTGCTGTTAATATGACCTCATTTGTATACTAGGATAGTGATCTGGGGAAACCCGAGGTAATCCTAGCTTAGGGAACCAAGTGGAGACATTTTAGTGATAGCTTCCCTAGAAATTTCTCAAATTAAGAGTAACAGGAATCCAAGACTCAGCCGAGGGTCAGGCCTCACTGAGGCTGGAGCCACAGGGTGGTTTTGGGTCCTAGATGGCTCTGGGCCTACATGCTAGTGTTCTGCCATTAACCCAACTCAGTTCTACTCTTCAAGTCTGATTCTTTCTGTCATGCTACCAGATGGCAGATTCTTTCTTTGTGGAAGCAGGATGATATCGACATATTAACCATCATGGTTCCTATCCCATTATTTCTTGTTATTCTTATGCTTTTCCCATCCCTCCCACCCATACTAGAGGACCCCCTGGGCCACAAAGAGGATGAATCAGATGAGAATCAAAAGAATTATATGCTAATGGGATCTTCTTCATCCAGCAGGCAGATAAAAGGAGAGTACACAGAAGGCTATGAAGGACGTTTTAATGTGCCAGGCCTAGAAGTGGCACTCATCATTTTAGGTCACATTCCATTGGCAAGAACCGTGACACAGCCCCATCTAGAAGCAAGAGGTCAGAGAAAGGCAGTCTGGTGGTGTGCTCAGGAAGAAGAGGAGTATACAGATATTAGTGAGCCCTAGTCCTCTCAACCAGGAGGTGAAGACTGATGAAGGGCCAAGCTAGGTAGTGGTAGTTATTGTCCTTTCTCCCTTTCCAAAAGGCTTTGTATAATACTTTCCACTAAGTAGACACTTAATGAGCAAAACTCATAGTAATAAGAAGTTCCCTGAAGTAGCACCTGTTTTTAGAGCAGAAGTTGCCAGAACAGATAACTAATGCTATGGAGAAGACAGGAAGAAGTGAAGTTCATCACACTAAAAGCTGCCTAACTGAAGCTTTCAGACAAAAGCAAAAAAGCTTGAGCAAGTCACTTTGAAAGCTGTAATTACGCATGCTGATTACACCCATAATGAACCATAAAGCTTGGAGTTTCATATGGTGTCAAAGCCTCTGGGTATGGAGCATTCTTGAATCTCATTTTTATTCTAACATAAAAATGAGAAGCCAACCACCAACAAGCCAACTGAAAAGCCCAGAGACCCCTTGACACATTTTGCTTTTACAGACGGAAACACTCAAAAAGAGTCACAGAGATGCAAAAGCCAAGCCTTCCAAAATGCAAAATACCTACAAAGTATATCTACAATACAAATTTTGGTGTTTTATTTTGCATATTAAATCTCACATTAAGAAGAATAAAATAAAATAGAACATTTCCAGTTATGAAAACACTTAAGACATATATGTATAGGAGTTGCAAGCTGAGGAATTCGTGCGATTGTTACTTTTTTCCCATTTGCCATGGATTTTTAAAAACTTAAGTCTTCTCTGAGAAGGGAGAAGAGAAATATTAGCAATACTATTCTATAGCTTAAAAAGACACTTTTTTTAATGTATAAACATCCTCCTCCTTTAGGCTTTTAGAATTCTAATTTGAAAATCAACTTTAACAGTTGCCTTTTCATAATTATTGGTATACATGGTTAGCTCAGAAAGGGAAGTTAAGCCAGAAAATTCCATTCTTTGAGCATTTTGTTTAAAAATGCTCTGCTATAAATGCTTATTAAATGAATAAATAATGAAATTGAACCAACTTGACCACACATGTCCCTGGTTGATCTACAGATCTAAACGTCTTCTGAAGCACGAATTGCCTGACATTTTATCCTTGGATGAATATCGCTGCCAGTCATTCACTGACCCTCTCAAAAGTTTCACTCATTTCCCACAGGAAACTCTCTGAACTCCAAAATGCCAAAAGAAAACTGGGAGGATTTGTATTCACAGGCTTGTAGGGGCTGTCTGAGGGTCACCATGGAGGTTATCTTCATGTTGAATGGCTTTTACGCCAAAGCCCACTGGCCACCCAGCCCAAGTCCTTCTAGAACAAGAAGCTAGTCTCCTTCTGATGAAGACAAGCATCCACTTTCCCATGGATGTGACCTTGTCAGATTTGAAGGTCACAGATTATATCCTTCCTGCCTGTTAGAGTATTTGCTCAACAACTGAGATGTTATTTTTATTAGCTTAAGAGCAGACCTTCTTTACAGCCTACACAGCAAGGGCCCCCCAATAATGTCCCTACTGAACATTCTGAAAATTATATCTCTTCTTCCATCTAAACCGTTTATTCATTTATTCATAGAATCTATATTGATTTGACCTAAACTGCCATGGAGTTTATATCGTTGCTATTTTGGAAGAAGGATTTCTTAAGAAAACAAACAGTATATATAAGTTAGATGTGGGGCTTCATGAGCTCCAGTTTAAAAAGCACTCTCAGGGCTGGCCCCGTGGCCGAGTGGTTCAAGTTCCACATTCTCCGCTTCAGCGGCCCAGGTTCCTGGGTTCGGATCCTGGTTGTGGACCTACTCCACTCATCATGCTGTGGAGGCATCCCACATACAAAAAGCAGAGGAAGACTGGCACAGATGTTAGCTCAGGGCTAATCTTCTTCAAGCGAAAAGAGAGGAGGATTGGCAGTGGATGTTAGCTCAGGACAAATCTTCCTCACCAAAAAAAGGCACTCTCAACACACATCTCATTTTGTCCTCATAACCACCCTATGAGACAGATTCTATTGTCCCTTTTTACAGATGGAGAAACTGGAGCTCATTCCAGGTTACACAGATTGGGGTGTAAATCAGGATACAGATATCACCACCATCATCATTATTATAAACAAAGCATTTAATATCTCTTGGCCAATGACTATGTAATAGGTATTATATTAACTGTTTTACATGAATTATTGCATTTAGTTTATATAATCAGCCTGTAGATTAGGTATTATTATCATTCCTATTTTACAGATAAAAAACAGTGTCTCAGAGAAATAAAGCCACTTGCCCAAGGCCACACAGCTAATAAATCTGGGGATATGTTTAACCTGTCTAAGAAAACGAACTGTATTTGGAAATTTAGCAAATTCTTTTTTTTTTTTTTAAAGATTGGCACCTGGGCTAACAACTGTTGCCAATCTTGTTTTTTTGTTTTCTGCTTTATCTCCCCAACCCCCCCCCGTACATAGTTGTATATCTTAGCCGCAGGTCCTTCTAGTTGTGGGATGTGGGACGCTGCCTCAACGTGGCCTGACGAGTGGTGCCATGTCCGCGTCCAGGATCCGAAGCCTGGGCCGCCGCAGCAGAGTGCGTGAACTTAACCACTCAGCCACGGAGCCGGCCCCAGCAAATCCATTTTTAAATATAGTTAATAAATAATAACTCTTACCTATTCACTATAAGGAATTTGGGAGGTGCTCTAGTTGGAATATTACTGATAGTCTGAGTTATCCTAAGATACAAAATTTAATTTCTTTATTCATCAATTCAGATTTCTCACTCCTCCAAAATCCCCCCAATTTGACTGAATTAGTGACACTTTATTGTAGTTCTGGAATTTTGGAGGGATGAGAAACATCCAAATGTATAATTTGAAAAAGGATATTCTTGTTATAATTGCTTTGATTCGCTTTTAGTCATGATATTTAACTTATTTTGAAATTTCAGACTGCATGGAAAAGAGGGTGTGAAATTGTATACATATCAAAAGGCAGCAAAAGATATCATCACTAAGGTTGATTCTCCTGTCCAATGCAATCACGCGTGCACACACACACACACACACACACACTTCCTCATCTCTGGTCTTAGAGATTCCCGACAATTCTTGTGGGTTACTGTACACACACATAGAGACACACAAACAGCAACCCATAGCAAACTAAGTCTCTACTACTCATCCATCAGCTCATAGCATTAGAACACACAATAGTCCTCCTGACTGGAGAAACAAAACTCACACAAGAAGAGCTGAGGAAACAATTAAAGCAACAAGTACTGCCCAGTGGTTAGTTCTTTTGGTTGTTCATCAGAATCCTCTTGGGAATTTGTTTAAACGCAGGTACCCCAGTCACATCTCCAGACAGTCTGATCCAGGGAGTCTGTCTGGGGTCTAGGCACTGCTCAAATTCACTCTGAGAGGGGCTTATTAATGCTGTGGGAAAAACCTGAGAGTATGGTTTCCTGATGTCTTATTTTCAAAGCCGGGCCTAAAGGCAAACATGGCAGGTCATGAGCAAATGTGGTGCGCATGTTCACCCAGTTTGCAGAGGAAACAATGCTGGGAGGGATAGTGACAGAAACTAACCCTGACAGTCTATCTGCAATCCTATGAACAATTGATCATCAAGTAGAATTCCTTGAGTGCCACTACATGCCCCGTGCACACAGTAGAAGATAGTATAATACCCATATCTCACTCACACACATGCACACATGGACAGTCATCCTCAAATGCACACAGGTACCCTGCTGCCAAACCTAGTCCCTAGCCTAGTGTCTGTGTCCCAGTAGAGAACTGCTTGCCACTCTGCTCGGCCACTCTTACATTACACAGAGGCAAGCCCTTTCTGTTTGCAAACCTCCAAAACCCTAGCTGGACCTCACATGTAAAATCCCTGAGGCTACCAGGCCTTCAGAGAAGCCTACTATGCACATGGGAGGGGACGGAAGACCAGATGTGATGGTCACAGCGATGGACTGCCCAAACCCCACTTCAAAGAAAGACTTACTGCCCAGCTCCTGGGAGTGATGTCAGCAGACAACCTCTAGCTGTCATCTTCTTTAGGGTCTACCTCAGCTGCAGAGAGGTGCCTCACCTGAGATCATGCCCTTCCAGGGAGAACCTGCATCCAAGGACCGAACAAGGCAGTGGTATAAAAAGGCCAAGCCGTTGCGGCCCTACACAGGACAGCTCTGATGGACAGTTTTTGCTCCCGAACTCCCCCCACCAGGTTGGCCAATGCTTTGATCATCCTGCTTCGCAGTTCAACTTCCTCTGCCCAATCTGGCTTCCTCTTCTTTCACTTCACAGGTGTTAAATCTCTAATAAATAGCTTGCACTTCAAACTCTGTTTCAGCATCTGCTTCCAGAGAATCTCCCCTGTGACACCAGACCAGGCCAGTTCAGTGAAAAGGCCAAGTGTGCTTGGAATAGAAAAAGGCAAGTGACTTCTGGGGCCCTGGTCAGGGTTACCACTGCCTTTGTGGGCCCCCAAGAGGCAGAAGTTTGATTTGCTCTGGCTTCAAGTCTCTATCCCTAAGAACTACACAGACCTGTCCAGGTCCCTTGTACCAAGAATAAACCTGATGACAGAAAGGCAGAGGAGGGAGGCCTTATCCCTGGGGAGAAATATCCATCAATATAGAGGACTGGTTAAATGCGTTAGGATACACCGCTATACCAGAATGATCCATAGCCTTTAATAAGAAAGAGGTAGAAGAATATTTGCTGACATGAGAGAATATCCAAGATATACTGTTATCTCAATTTCCAAAAGCAAGTTTTGGAACAGCTTTTGTAATATGACCCCATTTTTTAACACAGTGTAGTCACATTTTAAATAAATTTAAATTATAAGATTTTGAAATGAAAATATTTTAGTCCAAGTTTATATACAACATTTGAAATAATGCAAATCTCCCCAAATGAAAATGCACCAAGAATCACATAATTTCAAAGCCGGAAGGCCAAGTGAATTGTAAGCCATGTTTACACTATTGCCACATGGTGGCGCCACTTTAGCTGATAAATAGAAATTCTGGCCTTCCTTTGTTAGGACTGGTCTGGAATTATGCAAATTTCTAATTATGTGGGGCCCTCAGGAACACATTCCTTGCATAAAACACAGATGCCCTGAATACTGGTAGGCAGAACATCTGGAGGAATATACACCAAACTTCACCACGGTTAGCTCTTGAGAGTGGAAATGGAGAGCGTCAGTGTTACCTGTCCACACTATATACTTCTAATTTTATTATTTTTAGATTCAGTAAGAAAGGATGTATAAAGGGAAGCAATTTCTGATGAAAATAAATGACTTCTTTGGATTCTTAAGCAAAACCCCAAGTGTATTTCAAATGCCAGGCAGATGGCACACACAAGGCAGAGCAGGAGGCATGTCAACCTCTGGCCAGGCATCTGGTGCTCCATATGAAAGAGTCAAAGCCAGCAGAATGTAAGTGCCTCAGCCCCTCTGGCCCTAGCATTGTCTCAGCCATGCCCAAGGTTTCCTCCCAGGCTCCCTCACAATAGCAGCCTCTAGCCCAGAGAGCATGCACATAGCCACCAGACAGCACAACCTCACCCTTGACCTGATTCTGAGCCTGGAGCTTCCATCAACCTGAGAGGGAACACCCAGAGAGGAAAAATCCTGCCAGAATTGGCAAGAAGCCCCAGTGGAGCTCTGTAACACAACGTCACTTTGGTCCTCAGAGGAGGGCTTAGGGGTCAGGCTGACCAACATACTAATAGCAGCCCCTGTCATTTGAGAGCTTACCCTGCGTCAGGTATTCTACTAAGTGCTTTATACACATGATCTCATTTAATCCTCACAAGCACCCTGAGGTGGGTACAATTATTACCCCATTTTACAAAAGTAGAAACTGAGACAGACCAGAGAAGTTAAAGACACCTGCCCAAGGTCATACAATAAGTGACAGGTTCAAACCCAGGTCTATCTGAGGGAAGTGCCAATGCTCATGATTTGCAGCTCTCGCTTCTCTGTTGACACTTGAGCCCTGAAGCAAAGTGGAGCTGAATCTTCAATAGCTCGCCTAAATTTCAACGGATGGATGTTATTATATGGCTTGGAGCTTTGGACCCAAATCATAATAAATTGCTGAGCTAGAGATGGAGAAGATACCTAAAAATACTGCCTTTCCATTTGTTCATTCATTCATGCATTCATTCAAATCTCTATGCAGATAGCCTGCTTTGTTTTCTGGTCACTTACTAGGTCAAGATGTGTGGCTGAGTCTAAAGCCAGAGCTCCGGGCCCTTGTTAATTAGGAGATCCTTGGCAATATTTACACCTCAGAGAGTGAACAGTATGCCATAAGAGGCCATCTGTAGGAGCCGGCCCAGTGGCACAGCGGTTAAGTTTGCACGTTCCGCTTCGGCGGCCCCGGGTACACCGGTTCAGATCTCAGGTGCGGACCTACATAGCACTTGTCAAGCCATGCTGTGGCAGGCGTCCCACATATAAAGTAGAAGAAGATGGGAACAGATGTTAGCTCAGGGCCAGTCTTCCTCAGCAAAAAGAAGAGGATTGGCAGCAGATGTTAGCTCAGGGTTAATCTTCCTCAAAAGAAACAAAGAGATCATCTGTAGTCAGGAGGCGGAGCCAAAGACCAGAAATGAGAGTCAAAGAAGGAACTCTGAAACTGGCAGCTCTGGGAAACTAGAGTACATAGTCAGCCTCAAACCCTGAATCAAAGGCCTCCTATATATAAAGCACATGGCATAAGAGAACCTAGTGTTGGGAATTTCCAGCCCATGTGTATGTCAATGCCACAGACAGCAAGAAAGCAGGTATTTCCATTGCTCTCCCTGGGTTATCTGATTTGCTAGACCAAGGGCTCTTTAAAGCCAGGAACAAGTAGCACATCCCCAGTCTCTAGAACAGGGCCTGGCACAGAGCTAGGGCTCAATGAACGTTGGTTGAACCAACCTCTACCCGCTGTCACAATGAGGCACTTGATTTTGGTTTTTGCTTAGGTTTACTGTCGTCCCTTCAGGAAGGATTTCTGGTATATGCTAGAGACAGTAGGAAATGCAAAAGAAATTGACACTATTGTCCATGCTCTCTAGTGGCTTACATCATATTGAGAGATAAGATAAACCACAGATACACAACACAGTTACTTAAAAATATTGGGAAGTACCAGCAGATCTCGGCTCCCAAATGCAACTCTTAGGACCAACTTATCCATTCAGATAGCCGCTGTTATGCCACCCTACTGCCATGGCAAGTCTGTCCATCCATCTCCACCAGAAGAAATGTCCCAGCTTACAGGGACTATAAGCAATTTAGGATTGTTCAGAGATATCATAACATGGAAAGCAGAGACTGGTGAATCTGAGCTAAACCCCCTACATGTCATTTACTAACTTTTAAACCAGATTATTCTCCTGCTTAACCTTCAATATACCAGGAAAAATAGTCATAATCACTTACCATCTGGATCCAATGGACTTTTTTATATTTTTATATTTTAAGTCATTCTACAAATAATTAACAGAAGTAAGGATAAAGGGGTAATGAAAAACAAATCCATTAGAAAGTTTGATAAGAATTTAGGCATAGTAAATCAAAATTTTATTCCATATTTTCCTGGTTTTGAAGGTATATCTACCTCAAATGGGTAACAACCTTTGAATGTAGCTAACTGCTCATCAACTGTCATGCACAAACCTGAAACATATCCATCTTTTAAATACTCATTCCAGATTTCAAATACATCTCTAATAGGTTCTAGTTTGTCATTGCTTCTGGTTCTTCTTCATACACCTAAAATATCAAAATGCCATACTTCTGAAAACTTTGATGGCTCATAATTTTGCTGAAGAGAGGATGGCCATCTTCCTTGCTCCATAATTGCAGGACATTTTCATTTTTAGAATTCTAAAGATAATTAGAATGATTGATTCACTGATGTTTTATTTTTCATTTCTACATCATCTTTTGCTATCCATTCACATTTGGATGCACATCCTCTTCCAGCAAGTATCCACTAATTAACTATATCAAGCAAATTTTTGTGCAGAGATATTATAAACGATGAAAGAATAGTGTCACACATCCTGTTAGCAAAACAGGATAGTCCAGGTTCCTGTCACAAAATATTGCCTGATGAAGTCCTTCCTATTGAACGACTAGCTGAATAAGAATACCATATTTCCTTCTTGTCCTTGGAAATATAGTGTTCCCTCATAGATTCTTGAGTATGAAAAATTGTATGTAGGATATTGACATCCACAGACTCATAGTCTGAGGTTTCACTTATATGATCAATTTCACCATCACCATTAGTCTAGAGCACTGCTGTCTCTTTGGATTCATCTTCTGATTTACCTAATAATTAGGAAACATCCTGTCAATTTTCTACTCTTAGTAGAAAATTAAGATTTCTGAATTTTCAACTGTGTTTAATAAAAGCCTTTAATAACCTACAAAGAAGTCTTTTCAGACTTCTTTATACATTTTTTAAGGACAATGCATGACTTTAGGCAACACAAAAGATGGTATAAAGGTGATGATTTCCAGAATTGCATTATCTTTCTGGGCTAGTCCATGATTTTTCTATTTTCTTATTATTTCAGCCTTTTTACCATAGTTGAGAATAATTGATGAGGAATAATGAAATAATTCCTGGGATGTTGAGATAGTAAAGTGTTTCAAGATATAATAAAAATAAGATCAATAAGATACCATAATGTATTTTAACTTTATAAAAGGGTTCAATGGACTCACATGGTAATTTCAAGACAGAATAAGTTGTATTCTGTTCTTTAAAAAAATAAGTTTCTCTTTGTTCTTTTGAAAACTTCTAAGAAAAAATTAAAGTCATGAATACCAGTCCTTACAACTAGTTGGAATTGTTCAAAATAAACACTTAAAAAAATAAAATTGGGTCCAATAGATCCTGTTGTTATACCGAGGGTTAAGCCTTCCAAAGGTTCCCAATTGCCTTCAGGGCTTGACAAGAAGGACTCCCCCAGTTTGACCCTTGCTTACTCTTTCTAGCTACATCACTGGACATCCCTACTCCACTCCAACCCCCAAGCACTCCATGCTCCAGCTCTGCCTAACCAGTTGCAGTTCCCCTGCTTATGTCAAGTCGTTTCACATTTCTGTGCCTCTGCTCATACTGTTTCCCCTGCTTGTAATGCCTTCCCTCCCCAATCTTCTTGGTGAACTCCTACTTTTCTTTAATTCTGCGTTCAGCTAGTACCTCCTCCAAGAAGCCTTCCTGGATCCCTTCCCTAGCTCAGCTTCCCTGAGCTAGCTGTACTCTTCAGCATACCTTTCTCATTGTGTACTAACATATTATATTGTCTTTGTTTACTTGTCTGTCTCCTTACCAGCCAGTATACTCCTTTGTCAGGAATTATTTCTAACTCATATCCATAACCTTAGTGCCCAGACACTCAGTAAATACTTGTTGAATGAATGAATGCACCAGCAGGTATGGGCAGAAAGCTTCTATTGGAGTACACTGGGAAATAAGGCTCAAAAAGAAGAGTAGAGCCAAACTATGGAGGGCCTTGAATAAGGATCTTCACATTTATTAGAGTGTCATACAGTTTAATAGGCTTTCAAATACTGATCTCATTTGATCTTCCAACAACCCTGTAAAGTTGGCAAGGCAGACAGATGAGAAAGTGTATTCTCTGACACATCAAGTAACTAGCTTAAGGACACACTGCTAACTAGAAACTGAGGCATTCTGACTCCTAGTTCCGTGCTCTATCACACCAGAGTACCTCCTGGCTGAGGCATTTTGGCTTTAACCTGTGGGCAATGGGAGGGCAACAGAAATTACTGAATAGGGGAGCAACTAGATAAAGTTAATGTTTTCCAAATCTTTAGCTAGGAGGTATGTATTACTACTCTATACTAAGAATAAAATCTGGGTACAGTTACAATATCTGCAAACCAAGTGACAAATGCAAGACTACAACTTAATCTGATCATTTTACCCTCCAAAATTCACCCTCCAGAGTGAAAAGGGGGTTCAAGGCAGCTTAAAGTGTATCTTTATATGATGTCTTGGATCTGCTTCAAAATAATCTGGGGGTGGGGGCTGGGTGAGGTATAGATGTAATAGGATTGTCATGAGTTGATAATTGTTGAGCTGGGTGAAGGTTACATGGGGATTCATTATACAGTTTCATCTACTTTTGCATATTTCTTAGTTTAGGTTCCCTAAAAGCAGAGCCTGAGACAAAGACCAGGGTACTGGTAGTTTATTTAGGAGTCAATTCCAGGGGGCAAGATTAAGGGAGTTGGAAGAGTGAAATAGAAAAGATGGAAAACCCAATATAAGAATGTTATTGAGGTCACCACTATGGCAGTGGGGGCTCAAATCTGCCAGGACAACCTGAGACACATACAGAATGCTTCCCAAATTTGACTGCCTAAAGTATGGGAGAAAAACACATTCATCCATCCACACTGGTTGTGGGTCACCCTATAGGAAAAGGGCCTGAGGCAGAAAGTAGAAAGGCAAGAGGAACACATTAAAGGTAGGACAGTGTCACTGCATGATGAGTCTGAGCTTACATGGAAATGTCCATTAGAGCTGCGGCTAAAATCAGAGATGGACCAAGGGGAAGCTATGGGAGCACCATCTGCTATGGTGTATGTTTGAAATTTTCCATAATAACAAGCTAAACAAAAAGTATATCTTTATCCCATCCAGGAAGGGTAGCCAGAAGGAAGAAAGCCTTCCTTAAGTTGGCCTTGGGTTTGACTAGGAGAGCATGAAGGTCTTTGGAGCTTTGGGGATGCCAAGTTCAGTTCCTCAGAAGTGAGATATAAAGAGATACAAATGCATTGTGTGATTGTTCTGAGAAGTGAGATGACTGCATTTGAGTAGACTGAGAGCGGCGGAATGGATGGCGCTTTTTTTTCCCCCTTTGAACTCACTCAGGGTCTGTATCTGATATAATTTACAAAGGATGGTTTCACTGACATCTCTTTTGTCTGCATCCTTGGCAAGGCTTCCCCAGCCCTACACAGCCTTAATGACCCCAGCTGCTCCACACAGCTTGGAACTGAGGGACCTGCCAGTCTAGTCCACCAACTCTTGGGCCGCAGGACTCTTCCTAAGGATAGACAGAGCAGATGGCCACCCTTATGGTACAGTTAAACTTAATATACAATTACTTCTAAGGGCTCACTCAGTCAAGTGGGCACTGGGTGCCTAAGACACACATTGGCCCTGGAATGCGAGAGGATGACTCTTTATCTTGTTCTCCCGGGCTTAAAAAGCAACTCAGGAATATCCAATTTAGCTTTTCACCTGGAACAGAGGGACATACAAAGGAAGGGGGTGGAGTTAAAGGTCTCAAACAGGACTCCGGAGTAGGATTCTGGAAACAGAAATGAACGAGGGGTTCTATGAACAAAATTAGTGTTGGCTAGATATTGCCTAGTAGAGTAGAAAGAGCACTGGCTTAGGAACTGAAAGGCCCAAGTTCTAATTCTGTCTGTTCTATTTAGAGCTGGGACACTGCGAGGTACAGTCTTACTGAGCCTCAGTTTTCTCCTCTGTCAGATGGGGCTAATTCTCTCTGCCTTGCCTAATTCACAGGGCTTTGTAAATAGTTAATTAATTATGAACATAGCACTTGTATTCTATAAATTACTCTAAATATAAGGAATAATTATAATAATGATAATATTGCAAATATATACTCCACAGCAGGTCTGATTTCTTTTATTGTTTGTGTTTTTCTCTTAAAATATGCTAACCTTACCTCAAATGCATGAAGAGGAAGAGAGGTTTTAATTTATTTCATTCAAGGTTTAAACATCTGAGTATGGTATGAAGGAAGGAAAAAAAGGGGCAAGGAATAGCTGTGGATCCGTTTCATCCGAACCATTGCCTCAAAGATGAGCACTAATAATGATAATGCTAATAGCTAATACTTAATGAGCAATAACTATGTCAGGCTCTGTTCTATATACTTTACATATATTAATTAATCCATTTAATCCTCACAAAAACCTTATAAGGTAGATACTATTATTAGCCCCATTTTACAGATGAAGAAGTACAGGAACAAAATGGTTAAGTGACTTGCACAAGATGACACAGCTAGTAAGTAGCAGAGCAGGGATTTGAACACAGTCTGACCCAGAGCCCACACTCTTAATCTCCACCTTATACTATATCTGCTGAAAGTTCCTCATCCCTCCACCCTTCTCACCCCCACCCCACCTAAAAATATGGCCCTCACTAGTTACTAATTGATCCTGGAATTAGTACTACTGAATCACTTCTTAAGGCTAGCTAACAACAGCAAGGCATTGGCTCCAAGGACCTGTTTATATGAGTAGATGTTATCTGGTACACAAGCGGTACTTAATACATGTTTGGCAATCGATGGAAGGAATGGGAAGTGGGAATGGGTTCCCAGTATGAGAGAGAAGGTGGCTGGACTTTTACCATGAGGATGGATTTGTTTATCAAATTTATTGAGTTCTCACCTTGGAAAATAGAGTCGGCTGAGGGATTAGAGCCTGCCTGGTTCTGGATCCCTGCAGCCTCCCTCTCCTCGCAAAGAGATCATCACCCCCATCCGCAGGCCGAGCCCGACTTAGGTTCTAACTCTCACGAGGCCAGTGGCAGGAAGTCCACTCTAACAGTGCTCAGGAGTTCCCTATCACATCCTGTTGGTCTACCTAAGATCTCAGGCCCCAGCGCTTCTTTAGGCTTCTCCTTGTCCTTAATTTAAGTCTCCACTTGCTGCCCTATTCTGGAATGGGATGCTTCACTGAAACCTAAGCCCTTCAAACTTGGGGACTTTATAACAATAATAACAATAACCAAAACAAAAAATGGCAGGCAGCTCTTTCTCAACCTTTTGCAGCTTCCCACTTTGATCAGTTCAAAGCCAAATTCTTTACAATGGCCTCTAAAGCCCTCATGATCTGCTGCCTCCTACCTCTCTGACCTCTTCTACTGTCCTCACTCTCATTCACTGCCATACTGCTTTCATGCTGTTTTTCCGACACTCCAGGCATATTCCTGATTCAGGGCCTTTATACTTGCTATGCCATGTGCATGGAACACTATTCCCACGGATTGCTTATTATTTGCAAAGGAAAAAATAGTAAGCATACAGTAGAGAAAGTGGATAACACCTGGACAAGGTGATCAAGATTAGCATTATCAATGAAGGGCAGATGGATATCACGTGCTTCTGTGATACCCTGAGAAGGACCCAGCATTGCTTATGTAGTTTTCCAGCTAAGGACACATAACCTGAATCCAACCATGAGGAAACATCAGACAAATCCAAAATGAGGAATGTTCTAGTTTTTAAAAAGTACTTTATTCTTCAAAAATGTCAATGTCATAAAAAACTAATGCTGTAGAAATATTCCAGATTAAGAGGCTAAGGAGACATGGCAACTAAAAGCAATACCTGACTCTAGATTGGATCCTTACTAGAGGGGCAAATAATGCTATGAAGAATACTATTTAACCAATTGAAAAACAATGGCATAGAGTCAGTAGATTAGATAAAATATTGTATCTGTGTTAAATTTACTGAACATAATTATGTTCTTGTTATATAAGAGAATATCCTTATTCTTGGGAAATATCCACTGAAGTATTCAGAGGCCATGATTATGATGATATACATAACTGACTCTCATATGGTTCAGGACTCCATTAAGAAAATGAAAACTCAAGGCACAGAATGAGAGAAAATATTTGCAATATATAAATCTGACAAAGGATGTTTATCCAGAATATACAAAGAATAAGAAAAACTTTAATTAAGACATGGGCAAAATATTTGAACAGACACCTTACAAAGCAAGATATATTAATGGCCAACAAGCACATGAAAAAATTCTCAACAAAGAAATGCAGATTAAAACTACAATGAGATATCACTCCACAGGTACTAGAATGGCTAAAATTAAGAAGACTGACAATACCAAATGTCGGCAAACAAAACTCTCATACCTTGCTGGTGGGAATGTAAAAGGATACAACCTCTTTGGAAAATTGTTTGGCAGTTTCTTACAAAGTTAAATATACAATTATCCTATGACCCCAAAATTTCATCCACAGGTACTGCATTAATTTTTCTATGCTGTATAATAAATTACTATAAATTTAGTGGTTTAAAACAACAGAAATTTACCAATTAGTGGGGGGGTTTTTGTTTCAATCCTGTTTTCCCTTGCCTTGAAGAAGCTCTTTAGTCTGATGAAGTCCCATGTGTTTATTCTTTCTATTGTTTCCCTTCTCTGAGAAGACATGGTGTCCGAAAAGATCCTTTTAATACTGATGTCAAAGAGTGTACTGCCTACATTTTCTTCTAGAAGCCTTATAGTTTCAGGTCTTCCCTTTAGGTCTTTGATCCATTTAGAGTCTATTTTTGTGAATGGTGAAAAAGAACGGTCAATTTTCATTCTTTTACATGTGGCTGTCCAGTTTTACCAGCACCATTTGTTCAAGAGACTTTCTTGTCTCCATTGTATGCTCTCAGCTCCTTTGTTGAAGATTAGCTGTCCATAGATGTGTGGTTTTATTTCTGGGCTTTCAATTCTGTTCCCTTGATCTGTGCACCTGCTTTTGTACCAGTACCACGCTGTTTTGATTACTGTAGCTTTGTAGTATGTTTTGAAGTCAGGGATTGTGATGCCTCCAGCTGTGTTCTTTTTTCTCAGGATTGCTTTAGCAATTCTGGGTCTTTTGTTGCCCCATATGAATTTTAGGATTCTTTGTTCTATTTCTGTAAAGAATGTCATTGGGATTCTGATTGGGATGGCATTGAATCTGTAGATTGCTTTAGGTAGAATGGACACTTTAACTATGTTTATTCTTCCAATCCATGTACATGGAATGTCTTTCCATCTCCAGGATGGGCACAAAGGGTGAAGGGGTGCACCTACAACGTGACTGACAAACAATAATGTACAACTGAATTTTCACAAGATTGTAAACTATCATAAACTCAATAAAATTAACTTAAAAAAAACTAGAAATTTATAATCTCATATTTCTCGTGGTTCAGGAGTCTGGGTGTCACTTAACTGGGTCCTCTATTCAGAGTCTCACAGAGCTGCAATCAAGGTGTCAACCAGGGTTGCAGTCTCATCTGAGGTTTGAGGCCCTTTTCCAAGATTATGTGGTTGTTTACAGAATTCCTATCTATGCAGTTGCATAACTCATGGCAGTTTGCTTCTTCCAAGCCAGCAGATTACCTCTCTGACTATTAGACTCCCATTTAAGGATTCACCTGATTAGGTCAGGCCCATCCAGGATAATCTTCATTTGATTAACTCAAAGTCAACTGATTTGGGACCTTAATTACATCTACAAAATCCCTTCACCTTTGCCATATAATGTAACCTAATCATAGGAGTGATCTCTCATCATATTCACATGTCCCAGGAACATTCAATGGAGGGAATTATACAGGATGTGTAGACCAGGGAGCAGGAATCTTGGGGGCCCTCTTAGAATTCTGCCTACCATAGGTACTTACCTAAGAGAAATGTTACACCTTTTGATATTGTACCACAGTTCTTAAATGTTCTGTTCTGTTTTTATTATTATGTTCCCTTTGCATTTCAGGTTGCTAAGTTTTTACTGACCTATCTTCACATTCACTGATTCTTTCCTCAGCTGTGTTGGGTTTGCCAATGAGCCCACTGAAAGCATTCTTCATTTGTTATCGTTTTTTATTTCTAGCATTTCCTTTTGACTCTTTGTTACAATATTCATTTCTCTGCTTACCCATCTATTCCTACCTGTTGTCTACTTTTTCCATCAGAGCCCTTAACATATCAATCATAGTTATTTTAAATTCTCTGTCTGATGATTCTGATACCTGTGTCATATCTGAGTTTGGTTCTGATCTTTGCTTTGTCTCTTCAGACTGTTTTTCCTTGCCTTTTGGCATACGTTTTAATTTTTTGTTGAACACCAGACATGTTGTGTCAATAGAAACTCAAGTAAATAGATTTGTAGTGTATTTATGTTAATATGGCTAGGAGTTGGGCTATGTTTAATGTGTGTTCTAACTATAGGTACTAGAGCTTCAAATTCCTCTAGTGTCCTTATTTTGGTCTCCTCTTGACTTTGGTCTTCCCCAAGTACCCCTCCTTAGACAGCATCCGTGTTTTGCAGTTCTTTCAGCTCTAACCCACTGTTAGTATACCAGAGGCTGGTTTGTGCGGTCGTAGTTTGTAGGGGAGGGGAGCATTCTATAATCTTCTGATTAAGTCTCAGTCTTTCAGTGGGCCTGCATCTCTGGAATGTGGCCTTCACAAGTATTTCTCTCCCACCTTCAGGAGCATAGCTTTCTTTTCACCCTGTCCCCTACTCTCTTCCCTAGCTACAGAATTCTCAACCTATTTTCTTGAAACCATGTACCTGTTGACTGTTTTGCTATTTTGTCTGCCTTTTTTTTAAGTGTGATAGGAATGCTGGAGCTGGCTGGAATGGGGTTAGGGAGCAATCTCCTTCTCCCAAGTCGGGTACTTTCAGTTCACCCAAAAGCAGAGGTTTTTCCCTGGAGAGGAGGCCTTTGACATGGAGCAGGCTTCACGTGCGTGTTGCAATGGCTCCTCTTCCCTTTCCCCAGTGAGGGCCATGAGGGCAGCTTTCTCAGATCCTCACTTGGAGAACCTAGTAGAGTTTCTGGAAGAAAAGCCTGTATAAATGTGGGGGTCCCCCTTTGAATTGTGGCCCCCAGGAGTTTCTCACTCTCATGCCAGACCACATACAGCCTCTAGCAATTTGTCAAAATTACTAACCAAGTAAATGGTCCTACCACTATGGAGTCCAGTGCTCCACGTAAGCAAACCTCTCTACGTGTACCTGTCTCTGCAGATTTTAGGGTGGCAGCTTGCCATCTGACCTTAGTTCTCTGATAAGTCCAAGAAAAGTCATTGATTTTCGGTTTGTCCAGTTTTTCCTTGCTGTAAGGATAAGAGTGATGACTTCAAATTTCTTTACATGTCAGAGCTTAAATCAAAAGTCACTTCCCTAAGAAAATGAAAATATATGTCCACACAAAGACTTATACACAAATATTCACAGAGCTTTATTCATGACAATCAAAAACTGGAAAAAAAATGTCCATCAACAAGTGAATGAATAAAAAATGTGATATATCCCTACAATGAAATACTACTCAGCAATAAAGAAGAATGAACTACTAACAGATACAACAATATGGATGAATCTCAGAATTCTCTGAGTGAAGGAAGACAGACAAAAAAATACTACATAATGTATGATTCCATTGATATAAAATTCTAGGAAATGCAAACTAATCTGGGACAACAGAAAGCAGATCAGTGGTTGACTGAGGCTGGGCAGGGAGCAGGAAGGGACTGCAAAAGGAAGGAGGAAACTTTTGGAGATGATGGATATGTCCTATATCATGATCACGATGGTGGTTTCACAAGTATATTCATATGTCAAAATTCATTGAATTGCACTCTTTCAATGGGTGCAGTTTATTGTATGTAAATTATTACTCAATAAAATTGACTTTTAAGTGCTATCTTTGGTATTAGATAGACAGATTTTAATCTCAACTCTGGTACTTATCAGTTGTGTGACCATGAGCAAGCCACTTGACCTCTCTGAATCTCAGTTTTTTCATATGCCAAATTCAATTAATAATATTCTGTAAAATTTTTGTGAATATTAGAGGTAATGACTCACAAAAGGCATCTAGTATATTATTTGGCACATAGAGAGTTTTCAATAAATAGAAAGGGATAGATAAAGCACTGATGACAAACTTTATGAAACAGTTCTGCCTTGGGTAGTCCCTGTATTCTATTGCCAGACAGAGCAGTAAAATCCTCACCCTCTGTACCTCTTAAGGCCACTTCCTGTGGCCCCTGTGTTTTCTTCTCTCTTAGAACTTTGCACATTGTATGGTGTTAGTCTACTTTGCCAGTAACCATAAGCATTTATATTCTCCTAACATACACCACTTCAAAGATTAACTGGTTATAAAAGGTTGGTTTTCATCACCATTCAACCTTTTAGCTACCTACTGTCCTCATGCTAGCTAGAGCCACCCCTATGATACCTTACCTAGGCTGGCCTTGTCCAAGAAGCAAGTCTTGCTATAGCCCTTGTCCTACCTAGTCAAAACCAGTCTGTTCTATATCCCAGTCCTCCAGAACCTGAGGAGTGGATTCAGGAAACTAATGACTGATGGTGGTATAAGAAGGCATAATGCCATCTCTTCCCTGGTAGCATATTTACATTCTAACAGGGACCTTAAGCCAACCTAGAGACTTGTGGTAAAGATTTCAGGCTCATGATAGGCTGGAAAAGGAACTAATTTTCTGTGCCCCTTGGGTCACACACTGGATGCTACTTTAACTCTGGCTAAAAGACCTGCTCAGAGCTGGCCTTCCATTTCCTCTGGCTATTCCCCATGGCACTCCATGCTCTACGCAGTCACACAACCCCAACATTTCAGAAACAGACAGTCTTGGAGAGATCATCTAGACCAGTGGTTCTCAAAGTGTAGTCCTCAGATCAGCCACATCACCTGGGAGTTTATGGAAATGCAAATTCTCAGGCTCCACCTTATGAATCAGAAATTCCGAGGGATGGACCCAACAATCTGAGATCTAACAAACCCTCCAGGTGATTCCAATGCATATGAAAGGTTGAGAATCACTGCAGTAGCCCAACATTCTCATTGTACAGATGAGAACATGGAGATCCAGGGGTCCGAGTTCACCAAGTTGATACCTGAGAGCACCAGTGCTCTGACCCTCGATCCAGTATACCAGATAGTTCCAGAAACATGCTTGCTGACTACCAATGGAAAGGGTAGTAACCTCTTCCTTCTGCTAGGAAAGTGTTATTAAGTGTTCCAGTAAACTCGGGATGGTTACCAAACATGTGGAATGAATCAAGTACAGCCACGTGCATTCCAAAGGCCAACGAGAGCCTCTTCCTGCTTTTAGCATTAATTTTGTTTCCCTTGACATCAGAGATTCTGGATAACAACTACCTCAGACAAGTATTTGTGGTGTTTGGCTCTGTCAGCCTGCTGCAAATAGTCGGCCAGAAGCAACACATAAAGCACAGAACACAGACACATCCAGTCCTTTCAGAAACGGCAAATAAAGAGCCACTGAAAACTGGCTCCCTGGGGCTCTGCAAGCAGCAGCTAGCACATCTGGCAAGGGAGGCCAGCCACACCTCACCACCTCGGAGAACAGGGTAACTGAGTAGCCAAATCTTTAAAAAGGATCCTGATTAGTGGAGGAGCTGAGGCCCCACATACACAGTCAGGGTCAGGCTGGCTGGGCAGCCTACTTCCTTTGATCATGTGGAAACTGATTAACGTATGTGAAAGGATGAGGGTCCAGAAACTATTCACTTGACGTCTTCAGCACTCTAGTACCATCGCCACTACCACCATGATCCAGAAAAATCCTAGATACAGCACATGGGATGGTATCTGAGCAACAGTTATGGTTTTTAGAACAATTAGAACTAGAATATGCAGTATGCTACCACTGAGGCAAAAGAAATTACTCAGGATCAAATTAGCAGAGAAACCATAAAACCATTCTGCCCATAAATCATCAACAGAGAACAAGGCTGTTTTTCAGAAATTGATAATAGGTTCAAAGTTGGAGAGGTAAGGAAGGAGGGACTCTGCTGGTTTCTTCTCTTGCCATAAGGATCTTTCCTTTTCTCCAATTTCCTAAATCTATGATTCTACAACTTTCTCCTATACCTTGATTTTTTTTCCTTCTTCCAGTCTTTCTTCTCCATGCCTCCCCCACCACCACCATCTTGTTTATTCTCTTAGGCTCACTCTCCTCCCAATGTAATCCTTATCCTGCCCTAGGCCCAGACACGCAGCCTGATATTCAGGCGAGGTGTGCAGGCTACATCTCTCTCTCTCTCACAGCAGACTAGGGGGAAACAGGAGCCAGCACTGTTTAGGCCCAGTCCACACTGCGGCCCATATTGGGAATCACTCAGTTTACCCAGTGCCAGAGCACAGCCTCTTTGCAGCCCTCTTTGGCAGGAAGTCTTCCTAAACAGCACAAATAGCTATACCACTGGCCCCTCCATGTCTACCTAGTCCTGTGGGCACTGGCAGCTTCTGTCACCCTTAGGCCCCAACCCACACAATGCTAATCTTGGGGCTAGACCAAACCCTGGTTCTGACTGAACTCGTAGGTAGACAGCTATAGAAATGGACATTGTCACCGTCTCTGCCTTGTACCCCCAGAAATGCACTCCTGCCATACTTTCCATAAGTATAGAGCCCCATAGCCTCCGTGAGACTAAACTTGCCCCCTTCCTGCTTGGACCTGGTAATTGGATTGTTGGCCCTCCCCACCCACAAGAAGGTGGATTTTACTCCATTTTTCCCTTCTTCATAATCTAGGTTTTATTCCTCAGCTCCCCAGCGCTTGCTCCTAGCCTGCCTTTGTGGCTCTAGCAATAGCCTGCTGGGGCTGAATTATAAACCCCCTTTCCCCCACCTCCCATTTCTTTTCTCACTTCTCACTTTTCTCCATCTCCTCCCTCTTTTACTTTCATCCCTGCTCTCTAAACTCTGCTCCCTCCCTCCCTTCCATACCTTCCTTTTTCTTTTCTGAATCCCTTCCCCCATCATAATTATGGCACATTTAGTGTTCTACAGGAACGAGACAGAACAATCACTCTGTGAACAGGATCCAGGGGCTGAAGTGTCTCCTTATGACCTTGACCATTTTACACAACCAATTTTCAAAGATGGATTAATCAAGGTTGATTTGAACCTGCTGCCCTCTGTCAGAGTCTCTGAAGCTGATCCTCTCACTGCGACAATTTTCCATTTTAACAGAGGCTGTCAGAGATGAGGATGTTAAGACAGTCAAGTGCTCTCTGCTTCCCTCCAGCCACCAAAAGGCAATTTTCGCTAATGCTAGTGAGGATTACATTAAAATTGTGTAAAAGAAAGACATGACCTCATTTTTTTTTTTTTTTTTTGGCAGCTGGTGCTCAGCAGGACTGTGAAAGTGCTCTTTCTCAACAGTTCTAGCCACCAAGGCTGATCTGAAATGTTAAAAGCTCAGGGGTTGAGTGGAAAGGAAGACATTCACTTTGGATGGCCATAATCCGTTACCATTGGTTGAGTCTAAAACTTCATTGACCCACTCTCTCCCAAACCATTGTTCATGCTTCTTGGAATTCAGGCTAACCTCCCATTTCAGATAGCGGGAAGGGAGAAGACTAGTCCAAACTGATAAAATGTTTAAATTGGTGATTCCCAAGTGATTCTGATCAACATGAGGATGGGGAGGTAGGTATCTGTGAATTTGAAAAGGCTCCCCAGATGAACTATCTGATATATTTGAAACATCCAGGCTTCCAGTACTTAACTTGCCTTCTTAAAGCACAGAGTATAAATTTAAGTGCCTCCCTCCCTGCCAGTCATTGCCAGGTAGAAGTCCTGAAGAGGCCTAAGGAGAAATGGTAAAGTTCCTCTAATCACATATATACTTTTAAAATCCCAAAACATTTCACTTGCACACTGTACTCTTAAGTAAAACAATTAGCCCTGACAGGGGAAGTGTCAACAGAACTATAATGCACTGATTTGCCACTAGATTTTGTATGTGACCTTGTATTTTTAGACAAGAACGCCCAAAAATGACACTCCCCTTGTAAGAGACAATATGCGGGGCTGGCCCAGTGGCATACTGGTTAAGTTCAGGCACTCCATTTCAGCAGCCTGGGGTTCACAGCTTCAGATCCCAGGCACAGACCTACACACCACTCATCAAGCCAAGCTGTGGTGGTGTCGCATATACAAAGTAGAGAAAGATTGGCACAGATGTTAACTCAGGGCCAATGTTCCGAGAGAGAGAGAGAGAGAGAGAGGGACAATATTGGCATATTTTGTTTTCAGCAGAAAAAAATTTTCCTGCATTTTCAAATAGCTACTTAAGCTCCAAGAAGACCTTCATCAGATCAGCTCCCCATTTGCTCAAAATCTTCTCTAAAACTAGCAATGGGCAAACTGACAGTGGGTTCTGGTTCCTGACTCTGGTAGTCGAACTTGCCCAAAGGACCATGTGCAGTGCACAGGTGGGGCTTTTCTAGCCAGAGAAGTCAAAGTGCCACTCTCATTCCCAAACACTGACCCTGATACCTGGATGAGGATTCTCCCTAAGGTAGCGCCCTAACTTCTTTGTGCATTAAGTACATTCTTTCATCTTCTTGTATTCATTCATTCACTCAAATATTTATGGAATACCTACTATTTTCCAGTCTATTGGCTAGGTGCTAAAGAGTGTACAGCAGTGAGCAAGGTAGTCACAACAACTTCCCTCAGAGAGCTTACAATCCAGTGTTCTCCCAGGTCACACTGTCTGCTTGATTCTTGACCCAGACTCCTTTCCTAAGTCTCTTACTTGATCTGAGTGTTTCTACCCTATTCTTTGGATCAACTGTGGGTGCTGAATCCAGTCCATAGGGGTCTCCTGCCTTAACCTCATGCCTGAGACCCAAAGCCAAGCCAGAAGGATCTTGATAGGGAAGCAAAGAAGCCAGACAGGTCACCATTACCCCTTGATCTGCTCCTGGCTTTTGCCCAGTCATGATCTTCCTGTACCCAGATTCCTGAAACCCACATCACAGGAATTTGATGGCCAGGTCTGTGACTGTTCCTTTGTCTCTGTGTTCCCTGACACTACCTAGTCAACCGTTGGGCTTGTACGGAGCTTTGCACATTCAAATTAGTAGTGTGGTCATATCACCCTGAAATTGACGTCTTAGACCTGTAGCTGGAATAAAGATATAGACATCACACAAAACCTGTATAGTCAGGGTCCCAACAGAATATAGAGAGCACAATCAAAATGAGTATTTTTGGAGAGGGAGGGTTCATAAATGGACTATTTATAAAAGTGCAGGCAGGGTGTGGAGACCTAGTAAAAGGAGTTGGAGATGCCTTTACCATCTGGGCCTGACTAAAGATGGGCAAGCCTTTGATATCATCCCTACAGGTCAGCCTCCCAAGGCCGAGTGCAGGGCAGAGGAGCTGAAGAAGCAGACAAAAGCTACCTGGCACAGAACTTCTCATTCAAATTTTGCAGTAATTCACATCGGAGCTGAGATCAAGGTGTTGTGCATTGATCTGTGAAAACTGGCTTTGTTAAGCAAATGAGGAGACAAACTAAATGGCAAGGAGCACTTTTATTCCTTTTGAAAAAAGTAAACATTTTCAAACTATGGGAAAACCATTTGCATAGAACAATGAATAATTTTTATCTATTTATTAAAATAGGTCTTACTTTGACATCTTGTTAGTATTAGCTCATGTTAGTAAATTTAACTGAAAGGAAGGAAACTGTATTTACTTAAAACAGCTTGGATTTCAGATTTATGGCCATATTCAAGTTGGTTTCCTTATACCCACTGCCAAAAATAAAAACTAGGTATACCAAATTAAGGAGCTTTAACACTTATAGTAACATTATAACACTGTTATTCTGCAGTCCACTAGAAGAGACTAATAACAAGAAAACAAGCTGATGTTGGGGCTTTTACTTTAAAAAAAAATAATAATCAAAAATGGACCTCCTTCCCAGGGCTTTCATCGCAAAGCCCAGGCTCCTGACCTCCCTTTCTGCCTGCACTGCTGACCCTGAGCCAGCATGGTAAACGCTGAAGCCCCATCCGAAGCCCAGGAATCACTCACAATGGAGTCCATGATGGGCAACGCTGATCACTGAGGCTGATCCTCAGGCTCAGATAGACTGACTCAGCCATTTACTAGCTGTGCCACGTTGAGTGAGTTATTTAATTTCTCTGAGCCTCAGTTTCCTCAACTTTAAAATGGGGATAATAACATCGACATCATCAGCTGTTACAGGAATTAAATAAGACAATGTCTGTAAAACACCTAGCACAGTGTCTGGCACATTATAAGCCCACAGTAAAAACCATTATTTTTATACTCAGAAACAACAGCTAATGCAAAGGAGATAAAAAGCAGGGGCAAGGAGTGGGTTACCTTTCAATTAAAGAGAATGCTACATTGTCCAGACTCCCATTCCCCAAGGGGTCCCATTAAGTCCACATTTATGGTATTGATTTTTTCCAGGACAACGAACATTTTACACATTAACCGTCTCTACCTCCCGTTGCTGTTTCACAGGTGGCCGCTATAATAAGATCTCAGCTCACATCAATGCAGAAGTCTTTCTCTCTTTCACTGTCAAAACCAGGAGGTTAAGCAGGACAAGAGACCTAGGTCACTATGGGGGGGGGGGCGTGTCTAAGAATTCTCAAGGAATAGGTCAGGAGGGGGATCTGAGGTGGAATAAGAGACAAAAGAGGAAGAGATTCAAATTGCTGTGGTGTGTTTGTTTGGCTCTTAATCCAGAGAAGCCACATCTGCAAATGTTAGGCACATTTTCATATCTGATTTATTTCTCCCTTTATTCTTGCGGCATAAAGTCCAGGGTCATGAACCTCCTCCCCATCTCCACAAGGGGAGAGGATAAGAGTGAACAAGAACACCCAGACGAATCCGAATACTCCTCCAACCCCCAACATCGCCTCCCTCCTTCCATCCTTGCCCCTCGTCCTGTCCTCCCCGCAGCAGCCAGAGTGACCCTTTATGAGTCAGAACAGGCCACTCCTCTGCTCAAAACCATCCAGTTCCTTTTCATCTCATTCAAATTAAAAGTCCTAGTCCTTACAATGGCCCACAAAGCCCTAAGCAATTTGCCTACCCCTACCCCTAACACCCTGAGCCTTCTATCCACCATTCTTCCTTTCACTTCCCTCCAGCCACACTAGGCTCTTTGTTTTTCCTAGGACACACCAAGCACACTCCTGACTTGAGGTCTTCACACTGGCTATTCCCTCTGCCAAGAATACTCTTCCTCCAGGTATTTCAATAATCCAACTATTTATATAATAACTCAATTAATTTAGTAATTGGGATAACTGAATTAAACTTTTCCAGAAAAGTAACTGGACTTCAACAGCATCTCTATATTGCTTTTGGATCTGTTAAATTGTTGCTGTGCATTTAAAATTATTTTAATGTCGTTTTCTGCAAACCACTTGAAGTAATGTTCTCTTTATTTTATATTTTTATAAACAAAAAATGTGTGCTATAAAACAGTATATGTTGTATGATATCATTTTGCAAGTATGTTATGTATATTTATATATATGCATAGAATAAAGTCACAAAGGATACAAAAAAAGAAGGAATATTCTTCCTCCAGACATTTGCATGGCTCACTCCAGCAACCTCTTTCAGGTTTCCTTAATTATCTTTTTCTCTGTGAAGTTTTCCTTGACTACTGTTAAGTGCTAAATGTTTGTGTACCCCTAAAATTCATCTGTTGAAATCCTAACCCCCAATGTGATGGTATTTGGAGGTGGGGCCTTTTTGTGTGTGTGTGTGTGTGTGTGAGGAAGATTAGCCCTGAGCTAACATTTGTGCCAATCTTCCTCTACTTTGTATGTGGGACAGCTCCAGAGCATGGCTGATGAGCAGAGTAGGTCCACGCCTGGGATCCGAACCCATGAACCTGGGCCACCGAAGCAGAGCACACAGAACTTTAACCACTCAGCCACAGGGCTCGCTCTTGGAGGTGGGGCCTTTGAGAGGTTATTAGGTCATGAGGGTGGAGCCCTCATGAATGGAATTAGTGCACTAATAAATGAGACCCCAGAGAGGTCCCTCACTCCTTTCACCATGTGGGAACACAGCAAGAAGACAGCGATCTATGAACCAGGAAGCAGGCCTTCACTTGACATCAAATATACCAGTGCCTTGATCTTGGACTTCCCAGCCTCCAGAACTTTGAGAAATAAATGTTTGTTGTTAAGCCGCCCAGTCTATGGTAATTTGTTATAGCAGCCTGAAGGGACTGAGATAACCACCCTAATCCAAACTGCATAACATGCCACCCCTGGCGTCCCCTCTCCTCCCTTCCTTACTTTATTTTTCTCCATTGTATTTATCATCATTTTACATAATATATATCTTATTGATTGTCTATCTTCCCCGTTAAAATATAATCCCCATGATGGCAGGGATTTTTGTCGCTTGGCTGTCTTCATGGCTGTCTTCCCAGGGCCTACAACAGTGCCTGGCACATGATAAACACTTGATTTTGTGGAATGAGGAAATCCACTTAGTTTAAAACAGTGGTTCCCAGCCCTGACTGTACATTAGAATCACCTGGGTAGGGTACTGTTCAAACTTACTAGTACCAATTAAATCTGAATATCTGAGAGTAGGGCTCAGGAATTGTTTTTTTAATGCTAACCAGGTGATTCTAATGTGCAGTCAGCATGAACTGCTGAGTCAAAAGTCAAATAGGTCCCTACAACTAGAATATACAACTATGTACTGGGGGGCTTTGGGGGGAAGGAGGAAAAAAAGAAGATTGGCAACAGATGTTAGCTCAGGTGTCAATCTTTAAAAAAAGAAAGTCAAATAGGTCTTCAATCTTATGAATAGCAGCAATCTCTGTAACAACCCCTCTGCGGAGGAAACCAATTGCACCCCTCTTAACTCAATAAACATGTATTAGAGAAGAATCTGGATGAAATCAGGTTCAAATGATCATCAAGGGGAAAAAACTGAAAGGGACAGCCAGTGGAGTATGTTGAAGGCAGAGCTGTGGGGCATTACTAAGTGTGCTATGGTTAGGAGATCAGACAGAGAGGCCGAGCCTATGAGGACCTGTGTCTCCATGGTTGGGGTCAGCTTGGGTGCAGGAGCCGGCTTTCAGTTTTAGAGGTTAACAAACTATTTTGTCAGCCCACTCAGGAGGGATCTTCTTGAGGGTTTAATTCCCATTCACCCAACTCACAAGAGATTAATAACTCAGGCTGCATTATTATACAGCTACATGACTAACTCATGGTGCCACAGCCCTGAGAAAGAGGAGGGCCATACAGAGATGGAGCACTGGACGCATAAGTTTTAATTTAGGGGGAGGGAGGATGGAGGGAAGAGAAGGCAGTCTGAAAGGGGCAGTGCCCAGGTAGGCACTTCTCAGAGAGGAGCGCCATGTGGTAAGCATCTGTAGCCACTATATGGAGCCTCTGCTTTGCCCAAGTTTTTTTTTTTTTTTTTTGAGAAAGATTAGCCCTGAGCTAACTACTGCCAGTCCTCCTCTTTTTTCTGAGGAAGCCTGGCCCTGAGCTAACATCTTGCCCATCTTCCTCTACTTTATACGTGGGACGCCTATCACAGCATGGTGCACCAAGCGGTGCCATGTCCACACCCGGGATCCAAACCGGCGAACCCCAGGCCGCCGAGACGCGGAACGTGCGAACTTAACCGCTGGGCCACCGGGCCGGCCCCTGCCCAAGTTTTTAACAAGTGCTTAGAGGTGCCAAATACCTGCTGATGAGAGGAAACAGGGATGCATCAAATGGAGAAAAATAAGTTCGCATTTCCCACTGAAAAGGGAAAGCAGAAAAAAATGCATGGTGGGAGGACAAGAAGTTTAATAATAACTGCCATTTTTAACTAGGCACTATTATCTCATTTAATCCTCCCAATAGCGCTGTGAGGGAGGTACTATTATTATTGCATTCTATGAGGAAGAAACTAAGGCTCCAAGAGGTTAAATAGCTTGCCCAAGATCACACAGTTGATAAGTAGCAAAGGCAAGACCAGAACTCTCTAAAGCCCATGCCTTAACCCAGTTGCCCCCAGCCCAGGAGATTCTGATTTGGAGGATCTGAGAGGGGGCCCAATAATCTGCAGGTTATAAGCCCCCGTGTTCCCCTGCCCAGGTACTTATGGTGCAAGTGGTCCTCTGTGAGGACTCAACAGCTCTGCTCTTTGTGTGATGCCCTTGAGGAAGGAAGCTGCTTCTTCCCTCTTCACAGCACATCCAGACTAGAATTTAAAAGAAGCTTAAACCATGATTCTCTTGAGCTCTTTGATCCTATTCCACTTCTCGGAGTTGCTTGATGAGTTCAAAGGCCCTTCAGAGTGAGCTCAGATCTGGGACAAAGTCCACACATGTCTTTGAGTGAAGCATCTATCCCAGCTGGCTCATATCCCAAGAGAAGGGGATGAGCTGTGCCCCAACAGGAGGCCCCCAAATTAGGGAGGGGTGACAAGCAGCTCTGTTGCAGATCAAGTCATCCTGAACACCTTCAAGAAGAGAGCATGTTTGGCATTGAATTGGGTTATTTCGTCTCTGATGGCTTCTTGCTCTGCAGCCCTCCCTGCACAAGTCCCAGGAAAAAAGGAAGCAAACTTTGGATCCCGGAGAACTGCCTGCTGTCTGAGTGCAGAAGCCTTCCCAGCTGCTAGAAGGAGCTGGGCCCACTGCCTCTGGTGGGCGGGATTTCCCTTCTCAAGCCAGAAGTCTGCTATTTTCCTAGCCTCAGTGAAATCACCTGCATTTGGATTTAATTCCGCTTTGGCCCTCCCTCAGCACACTGTTCTTACCCTCAGCTCCCCAGAAAGCCCGTCACTACCCTGCTGTTCCCTTCAGCTTCTCCTCACCCCAGTCCCCCCAGACCAGGCTTCTGGGGAAAGTTGAAGTAAGATCCTTGGTGGCTTAGTGACTGTGAGGGTCTCAATAAAGCATTTTGTTAAAGAAATGGTGTAAGTGGGGAAGCTTGCCATTCCAGTCCTTCAAAAAACATGAAACCATTCAATTCAGGTAGCAGAAATATCACAGAGGACTCAAAACTCCACTCTGACACTTTGCGTAAAAGTTACTTTAATCTTTCTGAGCCTGTGTCCTTGTGTATAAAAAAAGGATAACATCTATTATTCTTGAGTATGATAAGGATTATATCAAAAACTAAATATTAAAGCACCTGGCACATAGGGGCTCAGTAATAATAATAGCAACAATAAATAGCTAACATTTTTTGAATATTTATTACATGTCAGGCACTCTTTGCCACATTTGGATTAATTTATTTAAATTACAAGAACCACGTGAAATAAGTACTGTATATTCTGCCCATTTTACAGACAAGGAAACAGGTTCAGAGGAGTGGAGCAAATTGCCCAAGTCACAAAATGAGTAGAATCAGAACTGACATGCAAACTTAGGTCTGTGACTCCAAAACTGCTGTTATTGCCATTCTCTGTTGTTTACTAAGGGGCTGCTGTGTGCAGTGCACTCGGTCAGTTATGAGGCCCACAAAGAGTAATTACACAGGGGCGTTGTCCCCAACGGGTTCCCAGTCTAGACCAGATATGGAGACAAGGCCTATGCATTAAAGAGAGTCTAGTACAAGGTAGCTCTGCCAAGTGCCCACAAGTGGCTCACAAGCGCCAAGAGGGGAGGATTTGGGGCTCCTCGATGAGTCTCTTGTGCTCCTATATTTCTTGCTGGCTGTGCCAAAAATGCACGGCCCTGATCACTTTTTATCTGGGATACTTCTCAGGGTTGTTTGTTATACAAAGAGTAGCCATGCTTACTGCTTGCTACAAAATGTGGGGTTCCCCAAGCTCAGTGTCCTTCAGCTGTGATGTAAACTGACTACGTATCAAGGTCCCTCTGTGTTGCCCCTGTGGGACTTGGGGAAAACAGGAGCTGATGCAAACATGCTGACACTCATGCTACTTGCTGTGTTGTGAGTAATACAGTCTGTTGTCTCTGATCCTAGAGTCTTGTGTTTTCTTCCAGCACCCACAAAACAGTAACAGACTAGGTTATGAGCTTGTAAGTAGGATAAAACCAAATACCAGACCTGACAGAAGATACAACCTCTTGAGAAGCTGTGATGTGGCACACATTTTCAGGAACTGGACAGAGGGCAGGGAACACAACAAACAGAAGTCCTCTCTCGTAGAGTATGTACTCTATGCAGGCAGACAGACAAGGGGACACATAAACAAGATGATTAGAGATGGTGATCAGTGTTATGAAGGAAATAAGCAGGGATAAGTGAGCCTCAGCATCCTCATCTGTAAAATGGGGCCAATATTAATACCTACCTCTCAGGATTGTTGTGAATGCCCAGCTCATGAAAAGTCTTCAACACATACGGACTTTCCTTATTATTCCTCCTCCCATGGAAACAAGGAAAGAAAGTGGCTTTCTGGTGTGCTTTGTAAGAACTGAGGGAAGAGAGAGCTGCAGGAGGGGACAAGAGGCTCCTCGCAGCTCCTATGAGGGTGGAGTTTAGCAGAAGCTTCCTTTCCTAAGATACGATATAAGCAGATCCTTGCCACTGGATTTTTTTTGGTGATCAATACCTGGGAACCAGGAATTTGAAATAGTACAAACAAAAAAGAACTTGGAAGTACACCAGTCCATGGTCTTGGTCCATTGGTCCCTTACACATGAAGACATCCACTGAAAACCCAGCCTCAGGCAAATGGCTGTAGCCCCAAGAGTTCCCTTCCTCTCTCCCCTGCCCCCAGTTGCTGCCCAGGGCCCACCCTACCCAGGGCCCACAGGGCGGGGCTGGACTAGGGAGCATTGTCAGTGCAGGGTGCACAAAACCCAGCAAGCCTCCACTCCTTCCCCTCCCACTTCTACCACCCCGATGCAGCTGCTTCCCCCACCAGACACCCCCCACCCCAGTGCTGATCCTGACAGCAGTGTTTCCAGCGTATTTCCTCTTCTCCAACCTCTCCCCAGCACCTGTGTCAACAGGAAGCTCACTGACAGACCCCACTCCAGTCTAGATGCAGCAGACATTAGCAAATGGTGATCATCACCATGCAAGGGGCTGGAGTCCTATATTTTTTTTCTGGGCCATCATAGAAGAAACTATTTCAAGGACCCATTTTGTGCCATGAATGCATCCCTCCCCTTCAATAACTCACCCAGACATCACCCTAATAGCTCTGTCTCCCTAGCAAACAAATAGCTGGCCTCCAATTACTCAGACCCATTTGCTGCCACAGTGCATGTTCAATTGATGGTTGGTGATCAAGTGGCTAATTCACAATAATGATGGGGCAGGACATCTCATGTCTTTGTTGCAGGCTTTGCTTCCAAGTATTATATTTTAAAGGCCTTTCTGAGAATTTTGAAAGAGACCATCATTATAAGGGCATGTACCCCTTGTCCTATGATATCTGGAACTGGGTTAGTCTGCCTCGGCACAAAGTTTTCCTCTGAACTGTCTGTTACCTGAGCTTCCCCAGGACTTGCCAGCCTGTGACTGTAGAAAAAGTCACACTACCAGTCATCTTCCAAATTTTACCAGCTCATGCCTCTATCTCTCATGCAGATCTTAGCCTCTAACAAGAGACCCCTGAATCATATTGGAGTACACAGGGGACATCGGCTTCCTGCCAATGGCTGCGGCTGCTGCCCTCCTGTTTATTCCTTGGCACCTGTGCTAAGTAACTCTGTGTCTGCTGGGCACTGCTATCTGCTGCTATGAGAGGCACTGGGCTCCTTGAGAAGCCAAAGCCACGCTATGTATTGTTATATATGGGGGAGAAGGCCTCTCTCCCCTTTGTGATGCCCTTTGTTAGAGGAACAGTCAAGCAGGCTTGCTTATGTGCTGATGCCCTTTTTTAGAGACTTCTCCCTTCTCTTCCATCCTCTTTTTCTCAAAAGATTCAGAAATGGTTTGAAAGTCAGCTGGCCCAAGAGACACACACACATCTGCATTCAGAATATTCCCTCCCCTCCCAAAACCAAGGATTTCTTACTAGGTCTGGTTCACTGTGCCTGGTCTGTGTTTCCCTCAGAGGGAAACACATAAATCAAATTTCAATCCTGTGTATACTCTTCAACACACCAGCACCACCCAGGCACTCCTTTGTCCTTCTTCCTACAAGGACTAAGTCAAAAGAGAAGAGAGAGACAGAGTGCAAAGGTGGGGACACCCAGGCAACCCTACATCTGGTTTCCACTAGCAGTAAAAGTTCCTCAAAGGCTATATACTTATGTCAACATCAAAGAGCAAATAAGAATGTGTGATGGCAGTTTCTGGTCAGAAGCAAAAGGTTTTCCATCTCCTCATGAGAGAAGTTCAAGCTGAGGCAGGAGGATATCAACAGAAAGATTGTGCAGGCTATTGCAGAATTGGATGCGGGAGGGAGGTTTATTAGTTGCTCTTCAAGGCCTGTTATAATCCCGAGGATGGAGAAATTGCTTAAAACAACGTAGTGTTACTCAAAGAGAGTTAGGCAAACCACCAGTGAGCTGTGAGATGATTGTTAGTCATACCTAGATGATCATTTATAATTAACAGTTACAGAGTTATTATTACAGTTTTATTTAGGGCACTTGATACTGGATTTCAATTTATGATAAGTGACATAAACTTTCCTTTTAATGAAAATGTGTTTAAATATAAAAAAAGCAAGTCGATTCAAAAACATTAAGGAAATAATAGTATAAATTTTATAGTCTCAAGTGGGCCCAGTTGCCCTTTTGAGCTATGAACAGGCTAGGGTAGGTCACTTCGCAATAAGCCCCCCCAGTCCAACTACAAAGAAGACCAGGGAAAAGCCCCCCACCTCGGATGCCAGTCAAAAGTCCAGGTTGTCACATGTGCTTCTTATTGACTGGCTGTAAACTGGAGTTCCCACAACCCCCTCTTTAAGTTTAATCATTTGCTGGAATAGCTCAAAGAATTCAGGGAAACACATTTATGGTTTATTATATAATAAAGGATATGATAAAGGATACAGATGAAGACATACATAGGGCAAGGTCTGAGAGAGTCCTGAACATAGAAGCTTCTGTCCCCGTGGAGTTGGAGTGTGCCACCCTCCTGGCATGCAGATGTGTTCATCAACCAGGAAGCATTTCGAACCATGCACTTTTGGGATTTTCATGGAGGCTTCCTCACACAAGCATGACTGATCATTAACTTAATCTCCAGCCCCTCGCCCTTCCCAGAGGATGGGGCCTGGGGCTGAAAGTCCAAGCTTCTAATCACGGCTTGGTTTTTCTGGTGACCAGTCCCCATCTGGAAACTATCCAGGAGCCCACCAAAACTCACACGTCGTTTGAACAAAAGACACTCCTATCACCCAGGTAATTACGAGGGTTTTAGGAGCCCTGTGCCAGGGACGAGAGTTAGAGACAAAATATTAGAACCAAAAATACTCCTAGTGCTCTTATCACTTAGGAAATTATAGGGGTTTTAGGAGCTCTGTGCCAGGAACTGGGGGCAGTCTTGTGGGACTGAGCCCTTAACCTGTGGGGTCAGCAATAACTCCAGTTAGTGTTAGAATTGAATTGACTCATAGGACACCCAGCTGATGTGCTTGGTGTGGAAAACCCACACATCTGATGTCAGAAGTACTGTGAGTGTGAGATTGGGAGAAACAAAAATGATGTCTGAACTGAGCCCTGAAGGATGAAAAGGAATTAATGGAAAAGGGTGTTCCAAGCAGAGTGAACATGTACCAACAACCAAAGGTGAGTTTGAGAAGCAGCAAGATGGAAGCACGGAGTCTGAGGGTTAGTCATAATAACGCACAGCATTTATCCAGGATGTACTGCGCGCCAGGGCTGTGCTAAGTGTTTGGCATGTATTGTCTTGGCTAATTCTCAAAGCATCCCTCAGATGAGGCAACTGAGGCACAGAGAGATTAAGTGCCTTATCCAAAGTCACACCCCCCGTAAACAGTGAAGCCAGGAATTAACCCCCAGCCATCTGGCTCCAGGGCCCACATTCTTAACCCCACTCTATAATGCCCAGGTCTCTGACTCGAATGAGTAAAACAAATGGTAGGACTTCAGCACAAGACTCAAGTATTTGCTCCTGGAGCCACCAATCCCACTATTAGGTCCAAATCCATTCCAGTTTCTGGTCCTTCTGTGATCTCACAAATTCTGTCCAGTCCCTGGTTTCTTGCCAATACTCGTGCCCAGTCACAACTCTCCTTGTTCCCTGGATCTCTGGTCTGTATGTCAGATTCCCAGGTCTGAGGCTGACTTCCTAATTCTTCTGGAAACTTTCTTGCCTCTGAAGCCCTGTCCCCAGTCCCTTTATCAGACCCACAGGTACCACACTACGGCCTGCTTCTTTTCCTATTCTGCTTTCCTGGGCATCTCCAAGTTGCTTTAGTGTCTCTGACTGGTCTCTGGGGCCTAGCCACCCTCAAGTCTCACCTCAACCATTGCCCAGCAAAGCCCAAACTGGGAGGGATGGAGCAGGGAGGGAGGAGGAAGAGACTTGTGAAGGCAGGAAAAGCAACTGTGTGAGAGCTGGTCAAGTGGAGAGATTTTGGAATATGGGTAGGGTTGGGACTGAGAGCCTGGAAGGAGAGCTGTCCTTATTCTAAGGAGTAGTGGATGACCCACCCCTCCCAAAATACCCTACTCCAATAGCTAGCTCAGGACTGAAATCCCTTAAAGGGGTTCACAAAGAAGAGCTCAGGGGAGGAAAAACAAGTGCTTAATTTTACACTAGAGTACATGCCTTCCTAGATGTTCACATTGGTTGGAGAGTGCACCCAGCACCTGAAAGGAAAGGGGAGAGGGCCTTGTAGGTGAGAAAATGGAGCCAAAAGGGGGAGCTCACAGGCATAGATAGCACAGCCAGGCAGGGATTACAGCTTGACCCAGGTCCAGCCCTGCCTAGACATAGAGCTCTCATCACACTGTGGATGTGGTTTCTGACTTCATTTTAGCACATGACCCAGACAGAAAACTCAACATCACCTGCCATTTACTAGGCACTGCCCTACCAAACCACTGAATGTGCTACAGTCCCCATGATGCAGGGGCCGACTGAAGAGTTGGTACTTTAGGCAACCCTCCTCTTCCTTTTCCCTACTCCAGACTTTAGGGACAGCTGTTGAGCAGATGGGGGAGGAGATTAACAGCTAGCCCAGCGCTTCTCAAGCTTTAACGTGTAATTTATCACCATGGACCTTGTTAAAATGCAAATTATGATTCAATAGGTTTGGGGTGGGACCCAGAGTTTGCATTTCTAACAAGGTCCCAGTAATCCTGAAGGGGCCAGTTGGAGGACACACTTTAGATAGCAAAGCCATTCCTGCCTTAGTGCATTCCATTACACTGCCCTGCCTCTTCATAACCTGTGAAGGACTGAACAAATATGAAGGAATCTTGTACTTTTATTTGATAAATCTAAACGTTGATAAATCAACCCTAAATGGAATGGATGAATGAACAAATAAACTTCCTGCAGGAGAAAGATGAGGTGGTGGCAGCCCATTAACAACAAAAAAAGTAAAATTACGTGGGCCAAGAGGGAGAGTTAGATTTTCCCCAAGTTTCCTGCAGCTGCTTTTTGGTCATCAGACACATAAAACATCTTGTGAACCTTTTACCACCCAAGACATTTTGCTTCAGGCTGAGCTAGAAGTTAGGCACATCTCCCCTTATCCGCGGGGGATGCATTCCAAGACCCCCAGTGGAGGCCTGAAACCGCAGATGCTACCGAACCCTATAGATACTATGTTTTTCCTATACACACACGCCTATGATAAAGTTTACCAATTAGGCACAGTAAGAGATTAACAACAATAACTAATAATAAAATAGAACGATTATAACAATATACTGTAATAATAGTTACCATGGATCTTAGGAACCTCAGCGTACAATTTCTTTTCTTTCCTTATTAAGTCAAGAACTTTCACCTTTTCACTTAAAGGAAGCACTTTACGGTTTCTCTTGGGCATATCTGAACTGCCAGCATGACTCCTCTTGCGCTTTGGGGCCATTATTAAGTAAAATAAGGGTGACTTGAACACAAGCACTGTGATACTACGACAGTTGATCTGATAATGAGATGGCTACTAAGTGACTGACTAATGGGCAGGTGGAGTGTACCACGTGGATACACTGGACAAAGGGATGATTCATGTCCCAGGCACAACAGAACAGGACAGTGCAAGATTTCATCACACTATTCAGTTTGGTGCACAATTTAAAACGTATGAATTGTTCACTTCTGGAATTTCCCACTTCATATTTTCGGAGCATGGTTGACTGTGGGTAACTGAAACCGTGGAAAGCAAAGCCACAGATAACAGGGGCTACTGTAGCACCATAGGTATTAATACATCTTCACAGCTCAGCTCAGTTACCACATCGTTTATCACGTTGCTTTACAATACGGTAGACCATTAGAGCTATTGCTTCATTTTACAGGGTAGGGAACTAAGGCTGGCCAGAGAGGTGATTCAATTTGTTCAAAGTCATGTGGCTAGTCAGTAGCAAAACTTGAACCAAGCAATGAGCCTAGTGTTCTTTCCACTACAAGAATTTGTTAAAATAGTGTCTGAACAAGGAAAAAAATTCAAGTTGATTGGTCTCAAGTAGTCCCCATACTCTGCTGCGGGGACCTTGTTGGAGGTTCCCTAAATGGAAACACACATTGTTTGGGATTGGAGAAGAAATTTCTTAGACCCTCTGTCACTCAAACAGACACGTTTTTGAGCAAGGATTACCCATTTGTTTATTCAGCAAACATCTGGGGCAGAATGAAGTGTGGCATGGTCAGACTTCAGTGGAAAGAGGGAGGAAGGGATCTCTGTGAACTACAGAGGTCATGGAAGGTTTTTTGGAGAGGTAAATCTAGAACTGAGCCTTGAAGCATGTGTAAGAATTAGATAACCAGAGAGGATGCTTCAGATGGGGAACAGCATGAGCAAAGGTATTGATACAAGAAGATACATTGTATATTTGGGGTGCCCCTTTGCATATCAAGTTTAAAACTTTTTAAATCACCCTTCTCCAAAATAGTTTCCTTTTGCCTTTCCTGGTCAGTGAGTCACATTTGGATTGTTCCTTCACTCTCCAATTCACTCTTCACTCTCCCTGTACTTCTGACAGTCTGCAAGGCCACCATGTACAGTTGTACATGTTGTTCACTGCACAAAGATGCCCAGTCATGGAGGGAAATGGGGGCTGAAATACAAAATGCACTGCACTCACCAAGCCATGTTTTCTTTTCCTAATTTGACACATTGTGTGTTTGCCAGACCATATGCCCAGAAAAAGGGGCATTTTTTTCTGGTTTATACAAAGGTGTCCTAGAAGTAGCCGAGACACTAGATCAGCTGTAGATCAAATTGTAAGGTAAATGAGATTTTGCTCTGATTTCTCCTAGCCCCAAATCATTATACCTGAAGCCACTAATGAAGCCACAACCTGTGGACTCAGTTCTGCAGCAGTTCTTATACTAATCATGACTGAAGTAAATCAAGATTCCCAGTTACCCTTCAGGGAGCTTAGAACTGCCACTCTCTTGGATCTTGCTTCACATGGCCCAGGGATGACCTAGGCCTGATGTGGCTGCCACGGTTTCATTTCTTTCTAATCCTGTACAGGGTGACTCTGAGTGCCACCAGTTCCCCTGAGTCAGTTATACTTTTCCTTAGGAACACTACACTTCTGCATGACTTACAACCAAGCCTATTGCTTGTTTCTTGTCTCCCCTGCCTGGCAGTACCATCAGAAGCAGCATTAGAAATCAGGTGGGCACTCACCTTCCATATATAGTGGTTAGTCTTGTGCCAAGTCCTGACTCCCTCCCATCTGCCCTGTGCCCCCAAGAGCCACTCTTCCCCGCAACCTACCAACCAGGGCTTTCAGACTTTCAGAGTTTCCCCTTCTTTATTAGGGTTAAAGGGCTAAGCTGCTAGAATATGAAGACCCAACAATACAGTGAGTCAAACAACAATGAAGCTTCTCTCCACATGACAGTCCAGGGTGCATATGTGGGCTACTTGGCTCTACAGTCACGAGTTGCATAACAATGTTTTGGTCAAGAATGGACCACATATATGACAGTGGTCCCATAAGATTAGCACTATCTAGCCTAGATGTGTAGTAGGCTATACCATCAAGGTTTGTGTAAGTACACTCTAGGATGTTTGCACAACAACAAAATCACCTGACGACGCATTTCTCAGAACATAACCCATGCCATTAGGCAACACATGACTGTATGCAGCCATTCGTGGACTTGGGTTCATTCCATCCCATCACATTTCTCCACCCTCCTCCAGGGTAACGGCCTCAGCTGCCCAACGGAAGCTGTGTTCCAGGAGCATCCGTGTTTCTGCTCACAGAAAGAGGAAGAAACCACAGAGGAGCACATGTGCAAAGTTTAAAGGGCTGGGCCTAGAATGAGCACACATCACTTCTGCTCACATTCCATTGCTTACGGGGCCCCATTTGACCACAAGGGAGGCTGGGATATGTAGTACCCAGCTGGACACCTCTTCCCAGCTACAATCCTATTATTATGGAAGATGCCATACCTTCTTTCCTACCAGATAAAAGCATTTGTTTTGTCACAATTTCCTACTCAGAGTAGAAACTTGACGATTAAGTTCAATCAAGTTCAACCAATTTAAATAGAATCAGACCTTGATGTATGAATAAATGTGTTTAATGTGTAACATATACCTTTTCCTTAGGCATTGTTTCTCAATGTGTGGTGCATGGACTCTGGGTGGTCCAGGGCCACCAACTGTCCCCAGAAACCTGGCAAGTTGCAGAGGAAAAAGCAATGAGATAATTTCTTCACATACTTTTCACTTATTTGAGATGTAAGGCTAATTCTGATTTTTCACAGCAATCACCTTACATTCTTAACAATCCTTATGTTCTTAAAGGTTGGGCATGAACAATAACTATATTTGCCTCTGTCAACACTCACTTATTAAGGTACAGTTCATCTCTGTTAACATACATTTGTGCCTTTTGCATGTTATTGCCTATGCTTGTTAAATTTGCATTTTGTGTTATGACTATTGTATACCAGTATATCCCCCAACGAAATCAAATACTCAAAAGTGGTTCACTGAATATTAAAGTAGTAATAAAAATAGTAAATTAAATGCTACAACTCAGTAAACACCATGAACATAAATAGCGAGCAGGACTCCAGTACAAATACAGAATGTGAATCTGTATGCACTGGGACAAATAAATCTGTGCATGTGATAACATCACACAAGCAGCCAAAAATGCAAATATGAAGTAAGAAGATAAATATCTGAAAATTTGATTTTGTTAGACCTGCCATCCATTTGCCACAAGTCTCCTGCATGCTATTTGTAATAAAACATATCAAGTTGTAGCATGAAGTCATCAACCCCTTTACATAATTATTAAAGCACAGTGAACCCTGTGGTAAACCAATTGAATTTTTCAACAACAGGCATGAAGTAACTCTTTGCTGTATGAAATTGATGAATACTGTGACTAAGGCAGAAAAGATACTAAAGCTATGGGGTAGCCTACAAAGTTTTTAGACCTTTTGGCAAAACAAGTATAAGTCACTTTATTGCCAAGAAGCTTGTAAAACCAGGCATAACATTAACGACAAAGGATTTATAGAAAGCAGAATGAGCTATTAGCAAAATTGCTGTAACAAACATCATTGGACATCCATAATACCTATGGCACACAATGTAGAAGGGCAATTACTAACACTTGTGGGCGCCAGCAAATATTTTACTTTAGTATCAGAGAAAAACAGTGATATGCAGACTCTTGGCATAGGAGTGGTATGTATACAAGGGAGAAGGGCTCCATGACGTTTTTGCATTTTTTTTTCAAAGATTGCCACATGAGCAAACAACTCTTGCCAATCTTGTTTTGTTTTGTTTCTTTTTTATTCTCCCCAAAGCCCCCCAGTACATAGTTGCAGATTCTAGTTGTGAATGCCTCTGGTTGTGCTATGTGGGACGCCGCCTCATCGTGGCCTGATGAGCAGTGCCATGTCCGTGCCCAGGATCCGAACTGGTGAAACCCTGGGCCGCCAAAGCGGAGTGCGCGAACTTAACCATTCAGCCACAGGGCCGGCCCCTATTTTTGCATTTTTGACCACGAAATTTCATGCTATAAGAGGAAATGTGGTTTTTTTAAATTAAATTTGTAGTTTTGAGATAATTATAGATTTACATGCAGTTGTAAGGAATAATCAGAGAGAAACCATGTGCCATTCACCCAATTTCCCCGATGATAGTGCCTTGCAAAACTACAGCACAATATCACAACCAAGATATTGACATTGATACAGTCAAGATGAAGAACTTTTCCATCACCACGAGGATCCCTTATGTTGTCCTTTTATAGATACACCTGCTACCCCCACTTCCACCCCCTCCTTAGTCCTGGCAGCCACTAATCTGTTCTCCATTTCTATAATTTTGTCCTTTCAAGGATGTTATATGTTTGGAATAATACAGTATGTAGTCTTTGGGCATTGTTTTTGTTACTCAGTATAATTCTTTATAGAATTATAAAGATTAAAAAATAAAAATCATCTACCCAAGATGTTGTGTGTATCAGTAATTTGTTCCTGGGGCTGCCCCATGGCCGAGTGGTTAAGTTCGCATGTGCTGCTTTGGTGGCCCAGGGTTTCGCTGGTTCAGATCCCGGGTGCGGACATGGCACCACTCATCAGGCCATGCTGAGGCAGCATCCCACATGCCACAACTAGAAGGCCTCACAAGTAGAATATACAACTACTTACAGAGGGGCTTTGGGAAGAAGAAGAAGAAGGAAAAAAAAGACAATTGGCAACAGACATTAGCTCAGGTGCCAATCTTTAAAATAATAATAATAATAATAATTTGTTCCTTTTTAGTGCTGAGAGTAGTCCATAATATGTATGTACCACAATTTGTTTAACCATTCACCTACTGAAGGATATCTGGGCTATTTGCAGTTTGGGGCTATCACAAATAAAGCTACTGTGAACATTTTTGTATGAACGTAAGTTTTAATTTCTCTGGGATAAATGCCCATGAGTGCCTGGGTTGTACAGTAGTTTCATGTTTAGTTTTATAAGAAAGTGTCCAACTCTTTTCCAGAATGGCTGTACCATTTTACATTTCCACCAGCAATGCAAGAGTGACCCAGTTTCTCTCCATAAGAGGGGAGGTTTTGAATTTAGTTAACAAGTGTTTTTTGTGGGTTACAAAGTAGATTGGAAAGGGGCACTGGGATCAATTCTGAGGAGCATCAGCCACGAGCACAGACCAGAAATATGTTGCTATGCAAATAACAGAGGTTGCATCCAAATGCCAAGCCACTCACTGTTTGAGTCACTGATAACAGTTAGCAATCAGCAATATGTCCTCTGATGGTGATTTGGTGTTGAAGAAAACCACAAAAATTGTGAATACAATCAAATTGTGGCCCCTAAGGGTATGTTTTCCCAGCATGCTGTACAAAGAAATGAGCAGCAAATACCAAACTCCACTTTTTCCACTCTAGGCATGCCAGCTGTTGAGAGAAACCACTTTCCCATGAGTTATTGAAACAAGGTGTGAGAAAAAAAGACTTTATGATGATGACAATGCCCTAAGATCATTTCTCGGATTTTAAACGCTTTGCCCAAGAGGTGTTTCATAGCCATATATTCACATAGCCATATATTCACAATCTTGAAGAGGCTGCAAGTAATTACTTCAGTGGTGAAATATTACTATGTTTAATGTTAAAAATAAAATAATCAGGGTTTCTTAAAAAGACCAAACTAAGGTGTAGTTTCATCACTAAGAATTTGATTCTGCCCCAACCTATGGAGATTTCTTCACTTCTCACAGAAAGAAATAGACTACACATTATTGAGTATATTTAAACATCACATCCAAGTCTTTCTGTAGAACTTGCCACCACACTTTCTGGAACTGAACGCAATCAAAGAGGTGATTAGGAATCCACATTCATCTACTCCCAAGTTGAACTATTCAACCTTCCAGCCCTTGAGTAGGATTCGTTCAAGGGCTTTAGCAACTGATGGAGTGCTTCAAAGTGTCATCAGGGAACTGTGATTGTAACTTCTGGGCCCATGTTTGCTCCAAATACCCAAAACTATATAATAAAGACAATAAATATTTGAGGAAGTCCCCAATGACCTATGATTTTGAATTAGGATTTCTAACTTTTATTATGAAAATTTTTCAAACATGCACAAAAGTAGAATGGATAGAATAATGAACCTCCATGTACCCAGTACTCAGATTCAATAGTGTAGCAAATGCCTCTGATGCCCTACATCACAGCCCCTCAGTTCACCTCTGATTTCAGCTAGAGCCATGATGGATAGTTCTATGCAAGCTCAGGCTCACACCACCCTGACAGCATCCCACCTCAAGATCAAGCTTCTCTCTTTCCGCATCTGCCCCAGTGCATTCTCCAAAGCCAGTCCACATGAAAGCACAGCCAAGAAGTGTGAGAGCATTAATGCCTTTGGGGATAACCTCGAACCAGTGGGGGAGAGGAACCAGTGGATGAGAGCTACAGCCTCTCATCCATCAGGTGAACAGTTCTGAGAGATGTTCTGTATCCTTCTCAGGAAGTCTGCCCAGAATCAAGCCCTTGTTGCCCAATGTAGGAACCTCATAATGCACCCTTGCATTGACCTTTCCTCCTTCTCTAAAAATCCATACTACCTCACTCCTGCTTCCTGGGACAACACCCCAAATATACCTCAGTACACCCAAATCCTTGCCCCAGACTCTGCTTTGTGGGAACCTAACTATAGACAAATAGTTACCAAATTTTACCATTCTTATTTCATCCATCCTGGAGTATTTGAAGGCATTTTAAAGTATTTTACAGTTTGGATATTTTTTAAAATTTAGTAGAAATAAGAAGGAAAGAAACCAACTCAATATGGAAGCCGATTTGTGATCAAGCTGTACACCTCCAAGGTAGACCTTTACAACTTGGTGAAATATTGTCCCTAAATACCACCCCTCTTCCTGATATGAAGCTATTATTAAATATGTTATTTTAAATATTTTAATGTAAAGGTGAAAAAATGTGAAGGAGCTTCTTTTCAATTTACTTCAATGGTGGTCTATGTGTGGACAGGGGGCCCATTATGTGGCTTTGGAAAATCAACTCTGAGAATCACTGACCATCCAAAGACTCCTCAGAGCAGTTCACAGGAGTATGTGAACCTCATGAAAGTGTACACTGATGTGTGCATACACATGTGCATTTTTGGGGGGAAAGGTCTTTCACCAGATTCTGAAGCAAGTCCTGGACTAAAAAACAGTTAAGAATCACTGATGAAAGGCTATCAGGCTCTAGGAACCTGAGTAGGGATGATTTTATTGTGCAGAGGGAGCCCTTCTGGAACTCTTTAAATCATTCTACATGGCGGATCATCATCTTCACCAAATTGCACAGCTAACCTCATTATGTGAATCTAACTAGAATTGATATGATTATAATGAAAGGATTTTCCCTCCTCAAGGCCTAGTTTATAATAAAAGGTTTTTTTCCTCCTCAAGGCCTAGGTTTCGACATCTGGATTAGATGATCTGGTCCCAATTTTCTCCTCAAAGCTATCTCTCCTAGCCTCAAAGACTTTTGGGATTTTGCCAATCAACAGGAAAAGGATTTAAATGACAGTACGTGCTCTTTCCACACTAGCCCCAGTTCTCACAGATAGTTCTGTCCCATGAACTGGTGCACTTCCAGGAATGCGAGAGATTCAGGGCCAGCTGTCAATGAAGCAATTCCTTCCACCTGCATCTTGTCCAGCCCCTAAATTACTAACTGAGAAAGGAAGTTGGAAAGTTAAAGAGGCACACTTTCTCTAAAGAGCCTTAATTAGGTTTGGCATTTGGGTTTGGGTTTTTTTTTCTTTCCCTATTAACAAAGAACTACTTGTACATCATAAACACAAGTAGAGAAATAAAATTACAACTTAAAATCATTTCCCTTAAAAACCAAGACAAAAATGGTACAGGTGGCTTTTTAAAAGGAGGGGGGAAAAACTCCTCCACATAAGCCCTTTTCTTGAATAGGCCTCTAACTAGCCCTGGTGCAGCTGCAAGGATGCATTTAATGTTCCTGTGATTTATTACTCTAAAGAGGATATTCTCAGCCATCATCTGCAGAAAAGAGCCCAGCAGGATATAGAATGAGAGACTAAGAACACATTGGAATGGGCTAAACTTTCCATGTGGTTTCCATTTTCTTTCTGATTGTACACTGAAAATCTTTTTTTTAAAGATTTTTTTAGCCACCACAAATATCACAAAAGCACCCTACCCCTAGGGCAGCTTGTAGCAGGCCTAAGACATTGAGACCACTAGAAAGGGGAAGAGCCCAAAACATCCTCCGTATTGAAAGGGGAAGCTTCCTAAAGCCACTTCTTGGCACAAAATGTCCTCCCTGACGTAAAGACTTGTAACTGCTATGGTTTGTCTCCTGACCAAGTCACAACTGTTAGGTTGTAAAGAGCAGCTAACACTGATTGAGCACTAACTATGTAACAGGAATGTTCTGGGCTATTTCCATGGGTTATTTCATTTAATCCTCAATTTATCATCCCCATTTTACAGATGAGGAAACTTCAGCTGAGAGAAGTTAAGTCACTTTACCCAAGGTCACAGAGCCTATGAAAGGAGAGACAGTATCTGACCCCTGGTTTGTATGATTCTAATACTAGTGCTTTTAACAACTACGTAGTTTTCATCCCTTCCTTTTCTTCTCGGGTCCCTCCCTGACCACAAATGCCAGGCCTTATACCAGCTCCTGGCTAATCCAGAACTCTAGCTACAGTAGGCATCTGGCCTGCCCTCAGGAATAATGCTCCACATATGAAATTTCCCATTTTACTCAAATATATATAAACCTATGGGACTCTGGGTTTCCCATCAAATCTTTCAGAAAAATTGTGGCATTATTTTATATAATGAAAATCACTTTGGATTCTCTTGGTATTATCTTTAAAATTGTTCTTGTATATACCCGCACACACACACACAACCTCTTATTCTACTGGTTCGCATATATTGAATACTTATTATGTGCCAGATAGTATGTAAATTACTTCACACGTATTCTCATTTGATTCTCCACAGTAACCTTATGAGGTAGCTCATAATTATGAGAATATTATCGTTCCTGTTTTACATATGAGAAAACTGAGGCTCAGAAAAGTTCTATCTCTTGCTAAAACAATTAGAGGAGCCAGGCTTTGAATTCAGACGTGTTTGACTGGAGAGCCCAAACCCCTAAACCACTACACTCTACTTCCACTATTCTTAACAGTAGTAGGTCTTGTTGATAGTATATACCTGCAATATAATGTGGTAAAAATGGAACTTTACTTCTGTAGTGTTCCTCCTAAATCTCATAGCCCCAGCACAATCATGAAAAAAACATCAGACAAATATCAATGGAGGGTCATTCTAAAAAATTCCCCAAAACTGTCAAAGCCATCAAAAACAAGGAAAGAATCCAAGTGACATCTGTGAAAACGGTGGAGTAAGAAATCCAAAAGTCCATCCTTCCACAAAAGCAATGAATGAACTGGCAAAAACCTTCAGAATTAACTTTTTCAGAACTCAGGATACTAATCAAAAACTTGCAGAAACAGGAGTATGCTTCATCAAGAAAAAGCAGCTGGATCTTTCTAAGAGAGTTTTGTGGCATTTCAACTTACCCTGGACCCATTCCCTGTTCCCTGGCTCAGCAGCAGCCTTAAAGACAAAAGTCCACATTCCTGATACAAGTACCCCGTACCCAGTACCAGAGGGAACAGAACGGCCCTTATTCTCAAAGAGGTGTGTCTGTTTTAACTGGCCTGGTGACTCCCTAAAAGACTCAAAGGGCTTGCCTTTATTTAGCCTAACTCAAAACTCTCCCAGAGCTGAGATGACAAAATTCTCCCAAAGCTGAGATGACTACCCAGGGGGCAACTGTCAAAAACATATCAGTTGCTGCTGTCACCTAGGGCAAGGGATAACTGTTGGGGCCAACAATAGACTAACCAAAAATCTTGGGAGGAAGGCTGGGCCATGAGATACTTTGAGGAATAAGGTCTTTGAAAAGCTTCCACATATTCCTGGGAACCTAGAAGACCACATGCATGCCCAGGACGGGGCACATGCTCAGAAGAGAGCTGAGAAGGCCCTATGCTCTATGTCTGCCTGACAATTTATACTTTTTTTAATATAATTTAAAGAAAATCAAACAACATGGATTGTTTATAACATGAGAAAACATAGAAATGTATTTTCATATAGTATTCAGAACACATTTTGGTCACTTATCCCCTATTTTCAGTATGATACTCAGGCTCACAACTGTGCATTCTTACTTTCCATCATGGTGTGTACAACTGGAAGACAAAAACCAAAATTGTGTCATAGAATGAGTTCCAAAGTCACTTGTTCTCTATTCCTTTTATATAGCATTCTGTTCTAGTTTAGTGGATGTAATATCTTACCACTCTAAGAATGTTACATTCTCTTTGAAGCTTTCTTAAGTTTTTTAACTATCTCTTGATCTTCTGATTTGCTTCTCTTTTGCTTTTTTTGTCTTGGTCTTTCATTTTGGATGCCTTTTTCAAATGACTAGTGATCCTCAGTTGCTCATTTAATTTTAAATTGAACTTTTAAATGCTGAATGGAATCTCTGTGTGTGGGCAGGGTTTGTCGACTGGTGGGCTGCGTGTTAGAACAAACTCGTGGCCTTCTGCCATTTTTCGTAGGTTCCTCTAAATATTAACATCACTGGGCTATTTGATTTCTCCACAGAAAGTTTTTTTAATCAGCTACCTGTGGGGGAACTGAGTAAGCCTGACCGCTTGCATTCTGATGTTGGACAGGAGAATGTGCTGGGAGTATCTCAATCCAGAAGCAGATTTTCAATTATTTTATCTGTTTTTGGTTTTATGCATCACTGCTCTCTTCTACACCTGGTGTGCCAGAGCTCAGAGCTTCTCTGCTCCAGTTTACTAAAGATTATTCCTCCTGTCTCCTGTGTGATTTGGGGTCTTGACTGCACTGAATGGGGGTAAGAATTTGGAAGACTAACTGTTCCATAAACAGACTTTTAAACCATCTTGAAGTTTTAACACTGTACCCACTGTCAAAGTTATAATGGTTCCTCCAATTCCTGAGGCTATTTAGAATTTTGAAGGGAGAATTAGCTTGCTTTTCATTGGTATCTCCTTTTTTTGAGCACATGGAATGAGACCTCCCCCATTCTAAGTCATTTACAAGTCTTTTTTTTTTTTTGGAGGAAGATTAGCCCTGATGTTAATCTTTGCCCATCTTCCTCTATTTTATATGTGGGACGCATGCCACAGCACGGCTTGATAAGCAGTGCATAGGTCCGCACCCATGATCCAAACTGGCAAACCCCAGGCCGCTGAAGCGGAGCATGCAAACTCAACCGTTACGCCACTGGGCTGACCCCAATTTACAAGTCTTATATCTGCTTTTCCTCCCCATATATTGAGGTTCGGAGTTACTGATGTAGCCTGGTTTCATCAAATATGGATAAAAGGAGAGGAAAAAGAATAAAATCAGTGTGCCACTCCAGCATATCCAATATCTGACTAATATGTGTACTAGAAAGAGACAACAGAAAAAAAGGAGAGAAGGAAAATATTAAAGAAACAATACAAGATTATTCCCCAGAACTGAAAGACATGAGTCTCTAGGTAGAAGGGCTCACTGAGTGCCCAGCCAAATTAATGAGACAATATCTCCACTAAGGCTTATCATTAAATTTTGGAAAAATTAGAGATAAAGATAAGTTATAATAAGCTTCTGGGGGGGAAATCATAACAGGATACATACAGAGATCAAGAATACTCACTGGGAATCAGAATTACATTTAATTCCTCAATAGCAACATTGGAAGTTAAATACCGGGGATATTTTTTTTCCTACCTAGAAATACATACCCAGCCAAAAGACAAGAAGTTCTAGAGAAGAATAAAGACATTTTGAGATATTAAAATTCTCAAGGAATTTACTTCAACGCATCTTTTCTTAGGAAACTTCTTAAGAGGAACATATGAAATACAGGAAACAGGTGGGTGGAACATAGAAGAGATGCAAAGAGAAGTCCCAGAATAACAGTTGTGCATGAGGCCAGAGCAGTGCTGCTCAAAATGTGGAAATAAAGGCAATATATCATTTGCATAAAAGTATTGCAAATAGCTGACTGAAAGATCCTTTCTTACTGAAGACAAGAAACAAAATGCAAAAATTAAAAAGAAAAAATCAGTTGATTATTTTAATAGAATTTCTAAAGAAATTGTATTGAGATAAACTTTAGAACATAATTGAAAAAACACGATTATATGAACACATATCCAGGGCCACTCCCAGAGCTTTGAATGGGGCTGGTACAAATACAGGACCCTAGAGCTCAAGCTTCACTAGTGTCAAGGTAAATCTATCTTTGGCACAAGCACTGCGAGGTTAATGAGAGTACTAGCAAAGAAGCTTCTTCAAGTAACTTCTGCGATAGTTCCTTCTCATTGCTTTTATAGTCATACCATGTTTGTCTTAAAATGAGAAGTATGTTCACTGCACATATAATTGTACTGAACCCTTAATCTTTGCTAGGCACTGCTCTAGGCATCTTACAAACATTAGCACAAACATTAATTAATTCTCACAATAACTGTGTGGGCAGGTACTATTATTATCTCTGTTTTACAGACATGGGAATTGAGGTTCAGAAGACAAAGGTATTTGCCCAAGGTCATGCAGATAAGTTATAGAATCAAGATTTAAAGTTAGGTCTCTGTGACTCCAGAACTCTACCTCATTTCACTGCACCAAAAACACCCAAATTCTTTCCATTTACCTGATTCTTCCACTCTTCTCATCTGTCATTACACTTTCCCAGCTGCTTCGGACAATGGCATTCTTTGTTTGAACCCTTGGTCCTCTCTGGCAGCAGCTATGGCTGCCATCAGCACAAACAATGCTTCCACTGCTATCACTGCTGTTATCCCAGCAAGATAGGAAGGAGACTCCCACCTCCTGCAGTATTTATGGGAGTTTTGCAAGTTTCTTGACTCTTTCAGATTCCTGGATCTGTGTATTCTAACTGTAAAGGATGCAGTACCGTATACCAATCATTGGATCAAAGCATATATCATACCCTAGCCTATATAAATTTATAGCGCCCAAACCTACAAGGTTTAATCCTCCTTGTAGCACCTTAGCTGAGCCTTCAAGAGTCTGTTCTATTGCTCTATCAGGCATTCTGTAAGCCCTCAAACAGTGGTGCCGGTGTAGGCAATGTGCGCAGAGAAGGCAAATCCATATCTAGAGTAAATAACCATTCTGATAAAGAAGAATCACTGCTCCCTTCAGGATAGAAGGGATCCAAGTAATTGACCTGATACCAGGCAGATAACTGGTCTTCCTGAAGAATGGTGCTGTATGGAGGGCTGCTGGCAGGTTGGACACTTAGCTGTGGCAGATGCTAGATCAGCTTTAGTAAAAGGAAGCCTACCCACTGGGAGTATTTCCTTCACCACTGTCCTTCAGAGCCACTGCTGAGTAGGGCTATAATGGGACAGCAATCCATTTCCACATAGTTCCAATGTATTGCACTGACCCATCTGTAAATCAGGCCAGAAACCTTTCCTCCTCTGTTAGTTAATAGTAGAAAACCCCCCTCCCCAGCACAAAGCAACATAGGTTTCAGTCGAAAGACAGCAGGGGTGCAGAAGAAACAGGTGACACCTGTTTGGACCATCTACACTTCATTCCTATACTTCATTCATGCCTACTGGACCTGCTTGAGACCAGCCCTAAGTGTACCACTCCCATCACGCAATAGATTGTTGCTGCTCATACCCAACATTACAACTCAGTATGTCAGATAACACTCAATTTATTATAAGGAGCTCATATTCATAGTCACTTGGTACCTCTGGTGGACACATCCTAAGGTGATCCCCAATGACTCCACTCTTATATAATTCTTCCCCTTAGAGTGTAGGCAGAGCCTGTGACTTATATCTAGCCAAGAGAATATGGCAAAGGCGATGGGATAATCACTGCAATGATTACATTACATTATATAAGACTCCATCTTGACAGACTGGGGTGAGAGCTTCTCCTGCTGGCCTTTAAAAACTAAACTGCATGGTGACTATAGTTTACACAGCATGGTGACTAGAGTTAATAATGAGGTATTGTCTACTTGAAAGTTATTGAGAGTGGATCTTAAGCATTCTCATCACACACAAAAAAAAGTTAACTATGTTAGCTATATAAGGTGACAGATGTGTTAATTATCTTGATCTTGGTAATCTTTCTGCAATGTAAATGTATATCAGAAAAAGTACTAAACTGTGATGTTGTAAGAGGACCTGTGAGAGGGCCATATGGCAAGGAACTGCAGACACTCTCTGGGACTAAGAGAGGTACTTGGTCAACAAGAACAAGGAAGGAAACAAGGACCTCAGTCCTACAGCTGAAAGGAACTGAATTCTTCCAACAACCATGTGAGCCTGAAAGAGGACCCCTGAGCTCCAGAAAGGAATGCAGCTTGGCCAATACCTTGACTGCAGCCTTGTGAGACCCTAAGCAGAGGACTCAGCAAAGCCAAGACCAGACTCCTGACCCATGGGAACTATCAGATTATAAATGTGTGGTGTTTTAAGCTGCTAAATTTGTGATAATATTGTAAATCAGCAATAGATAACTAATACAATGCCCCATGATCAGATGCCCAGTCTCTACTAGCACACCAGATGATGTTTTTAAAAGAAGAATTCTCTGCCACGAAGGGTATGGCCTTGCTCCAGAACCTTAGAGATCTGCATTGTGACTTTCCTAGGGGTTTGCCAGAGATTTAATCCAGCACCATTGGATCTGATACATCATATGGCCCAGGAGGCAGATGAGCTTGTAATGTGGTCTGGACCTGCTGCAGAGCCATCTCTTGCCCTGGGCCTCACTTGACACTGGCAGCCTTCTAGGACCCAATAAGCAGGTCAAATCAGTGTTCTCATGTGTTGTGTCCAAAATCCCAAAAGATCTACCAATGCTGTGCCACTTTCTTAGTGGTAGGAAGTGCAAAGTATTTTGTCCTTTACCATAGAGAAGATGTTCTTCCCCATACTCCCAAACCTGTAGAAATTCCAGCTGTAAATATATTCACCAATAAGGGAGACTAGTGTGATATTCTTTTTTTTTTTTAAAGATTGGTACCTGAGCTAACAACTGTTGCCAATCTTTTTTTTTCTTCTCCTTTTTCTCCCCAAATCCCACCAGTACATAGTTGTATATTTTAGTTGTGGGTCCTTCTAGTTGTGACATGTGGGATGCTGCCTCAGCGTGGCCCGAGGAGCAGTGACATGTCCACGCCCAGGATCCCAACGAGCAAAACCCTGGGCCGCCGAAGTGGAATGCGCGAACTTAACCACCGGCCACTGGGCTGGCCCCCTAGTGTGATATTCTGCAGAGTGTGAAGATGTTTAAGCTTCCTACATACAATATTATTATAAAAAGAATGGGAGTTAAAATAGCCCTGAGGTAAGACGGTGAGCTTGTCCTTGCCATATAAAGGTGAACTGCTTGCTAATTTTTTATTTTGACATACAATTTACATACAAAAAGATATAGAGACCTTAGTTTTGACAGCTGTATATACCCATGCAACCACCACTCAAAACTAGATATGCAACATTTCCATTACTCCAGAAAGTTCCCTCCTGCCCTTTCCAGTTAATTTCCCGACACCCACCCAGAGGCAACCACTTTCTGATTTCTTTCTCCATAGATTTGTATTGTCTGTTCTTGGAAATCATGTACATGAAATCATGCAGTATGTATTTTTGTGTGTATCTGGCTTCCTGCATACAAATAATGTTTTTGAGATTGTGAACTGCTTTCAATTCTATTAACGAGCATAAAAAAATTCTGGAGCAGGGCGTGTACTTCTCCCATCTAAGCTGTGCCGAGATGTGATTCTGATTATTGACTTGGAGATAATGACTATGGTGGGGTACATCTTGAGAAAAAACGTCATCTTGCAAGGCAGCTGCTTCAGGTGAAATCATGACACAGTCTCCCTAAAAAAGGAAGTTATTCTCCTCTGGCAAAGGAAAAGATGCTGCTCATGCCAGCAAGAAAAGTTCAGGAAAATTGGAGTGTTCATAACACTTGGATTCATCCACCCAAATAACCATCCCAGTTCTCCATGTCCCACTCTTTCCGTATCTGATTTTGAAAAACTGGACCTGACTAAGTTGTACATTTAGTCTTTTTTGTATTTCTACCACCCTTATTATTAGATCCTGAGCCTGATATTTAGTACAGTCCGTCCTGCAGCTGCAGGAGATAAAGATCTCCTTTAAATCTGTCACAGAGGCAAAGTTTCTACTGCAGTCAAAAGCAACTATTCTACTCCAAGATCCTTATAAATAACATTGTCTGTATGTCGATTAAGTGCCAGAGCCACTTGACCTCCCATATCTTAACCTCCACCTCCATATCATACCAATAAAATACCACATACCACAGCTGAGAGCCCAAGTAATTGCAATGCCACTCTGTCCAGGGTTATTTCCATACACTTACCACCAGCGATAGGGTCCCTACTGCTTTTAGACAGGTGAACAATCCAAATCCAACTCCAAAACCCCATCCTGATAGTCTGTTTTCTAGAAACACTTCTAATATCAAATGTCTTAGCCAGGGTCTTCTAAAACAGCCTGAGCAAGGAATTCAAGTACTAACCATTTGAGAGTTGTGCAAGCCTAAGGCAAAAAGGATGAAGAAAAAAGGTATGTGAGGCAAGGAACAATGTAAACCAATATGATGCAACGCGTTACCTCACTGGCCATTACTTCACGAAACTGCAGGTCACTTTCCAGGTATGTTTGCTCAGAATGGTTGAAAGGAAAACATGCATGCACATTTTATAGTTGTACATGAAAGGAAAAAGTAGGAGAAATTTATCTGCCTGGCTCCCTCATGCCTCCTTATTTCCACTAGTCAAGTTTCATACTCCAGGGTACTGACTCCCTTCACTTCCAGATTGCACCATTTGAACCGGATGTGCGGGGTTAGGGAAAGGGAGGATTGATGGATAACCCTTACGTGTTTTACTTGAGTAACTGGATAGAACATGATATCACTTCTGAGCTATAGGATTTGAGGGAGAAATAGATTTGACAGGGAGGGGATCAATATTTAGTGCAACACTGTCCAACAATTTTGGTCAAAAACATCTTGTGTTTATGGTTTATTTCTTAAGACTGAAGCATTAGACTTAATAACCACATCCCATGACAATTGCACTCCATAATTCAGCCAAAGGCTAGTCCTACACATGGATAGGACCAGTTACCACTTGCATGACGTATTTGACAATACAAGGAACAGCCTGCCCCAAAAGATCTCCCCCACCTATTGGCCAGCTGCCCATACTTTGTGTTCTGATTATCTACTGCTGCATAACAAACCACCCCAAACTTAGCGACTTAAAACAACATTTATACTGGTCACAACATGGGTAAAGTTTGGCAAGGTGAGCTGATCTTCGCTTCATATGCTGTCAGCTGGGGTGGCTCAATTGGGAGCTAGAGGATCTATATCTAAGATGGCTCACTCACATTGACTGGCAATTTGGTGCTGGCTGTCAACTGAGAGCTCACCCAGGGCTGAGGGCCAGAAGCCTCAGTTCCTCTCCACGGGGGTCTCTCCATGGGCTGCTTGGCCTTCTTCACAGCATGTGGCTAGGTTCCATGAGTGAACATCCCCAGAGACAGGAAGTGGAAGCAGCCAGTTTCTTGAGGCATAGGCCCAGAAACTGGCACAATGCCACTTCTGCCATAGTCTATTGGTCAAGCATTCACAGAACCCAGATTCAAGGGGAGAGGACTAGACATTATCTCTCAATGGGAAGAGTGACAAAAATTTGGTGGCCATGTTTTAAAATGGCACATCCTGGAAACCATAACCTGTCACTAGTTAATGGTACCTTTGGTTTCATGGTGGTACAAGAGGGGACGCTTAAACCATTAAGTCTACTTAGATGATTTTTTCAGATGAACTCTTGACACCCCTCAGGTCTCTGAGAGAATGGGAGCCAGGATGGAAAGAATAATACATATAATATTATAGCTCCCACTTGATAAGTAAATGAAAAGCAATAGGATATATTGGAGCATACGAGGAAGCCATTTGGTTTAAAACTAATTCAGCCTGACCTTGTTTTTCCAAAAGGGCCTGACGTGGCCTGTTGAGCACGCATTGTACATCTGCTTTAAACATTTACAATGTCTCAAAGACAAGAATGATGCCCTTAAAAATAGAGATGTATCTTCCCCCATATTGGCATTTCCTTAAGGTTAAGCATCTCTTCCTAGAAACAAAGGATTAATTACCAACCTGCTGTGCTCACCTTGTGACCACTGATCTGCTGTGCCAGCAAAGCAATCTTGTGACTATTGTGGAAGGGACATTCCTATCATATGTGCTGTGTGCTCTTTGTTCCAAGACAGTATATGACCATTCTGTACACGCCCCTTCTTTGGTGCCCTTCCTTGAAGAAGGCAGGCCCTGGGCTATAGTCCTTAGATCTAGCTGATAATAAATTCACTCCAATTTTGACTTATAGATTGATTATGGATTATCTGCACTGACATACTTTATGAGCACTTACCAAGTGCCAGACATTGTTCTGAGTGTTTTACAAGCATCAGCTCATTGAATCCTCCCAACAGTCCCATGAGGTAACAATATTATTATCACTATTTTACAGATGAGGAAATTGAGGCTTAGAGGGTTTAAATGATTTGCCCAAAGTTATACAAGAAAGTAGTTGAGCCCAGATCTGTCTAACTCCAGAGCCCACACTCAAGACCATTAAACCATATTGGAAAGGGGAGAGATGGGTTTGTCAAAGACAGAGGGGCTGCCAGACCACAGCCCTGAGCAGGGCCCAAGGGTTCATCAAGCCTTCATTGGTAGTTGCCTTATAGGAAGAAGTATGTGTAAAACATCAGAGCAGTTGGGATTTTCCACCACAGAGGATTCCTGGTGTGGGAACGCATGAAAAGAAGCAAATGTTCATTGTTGAGTATCTTTTATTTGTCAGGCATTATGCTAAGTGCTTTATGTGCATTAACTTCATATAATTCTCTAAACAATCATGTGGTATTTTTATTACTGCCATTTTTCAGCTGAGGAAACAGAGAAATTAAGTAACTTACTCAAGGTCACACAGGTAGTAAGTGGCCATGCTGGGATTCTAGCTCAGATCTGACTCCAAACCCATATTCTTAATCATTACATATGAAATTTGAGGGTCTGTATATATCGGGGAAGCCCCACGGTTGGGATTGCTGTGTAGAGCCCTGGGGAAAAGACTGCTGAAAAATCTGTGAGAAGTGGCAGGATACTCTGAGTCCATTTAGCCCATCATATTGCCCTTAGCCAGGCATCACCTCTAGCTGGTTGTCTCCCTTTGTGCCTACTTCCTTTTATCCAAGACATCATTAATAACCAAGAATATTGACTCTACGAGGCACAAGACAGTCTGAGAAAATCTATCTCCAATTATTCTCCTCTTTATACTCAGTTAATTAATAGCTAGCTATTGAAGAGAGATTAAAATAATTGACTTCTTGATGACATTGAACAATTAAATTCTTAGCTCTCTTCACAAGTCTAATCACTACTTAAGTGGAGATTAATAGAGATGGATCCCCTCTCCATCTAGTTCCCATTTTGCAACCAACTACGCATTGCAGGCTTCTGACTCTCCCGAGATACTTTCCTGGAAGCAAATTTAAATCTTGGCTTAGGGGCCGGCTCTGTGGCCAAGTGGTTAAGTTCGCACACTCCGCTGCGGCGGCCCAGGGTTCGGATCCTGGGCGCAGACATGGCACCGCTCGTCAGGCCACGTTGAGGTGGCATCCCACATCCCGCAACTAGAAGGACCTGCAACTAAGATATACAACTATGTACGGGGGGGTTGGGGGAGATAAAGCAGAAAAAAAAAAAAGGGATTGGCAACAGTTGTTAGCACAGGTGCCAATCTTAAATAAATAAATAAACAAATAAATAAATCTTGGCTCAGTGAAGTAAACATTTCCAAGCAATTAACCCATTGTTAATTGCAAAATAACTAGTTGTCCAGAAAAGGGCGAGGGTGACAGAAGGGGGCCTAGATTTCAGGAAGACAGTTGGGCCACTTAAATGCTACTTGGAAGCATGCCCAAAGAGATTAGGTTCAAGCCTACCTAGCTTCCTCCCCTGAGATCTCTAGTAGCCTAGTTCCTTGGCCTTCAGCTCTAACTTCTCTCTAGTTTGAGGTGACACAAAGTCTAGTCTGGAGAGCTATAAAGACCTAAGACCAGAAGCTCATCACTCTAAGGCCAGTAATGGAGTCCTAACATAGGTTTCCAGACTGGTATCCTAGTGTTAACTTTGGATCTCTATCTCACTAACACTTGGGCATCTCCCAACCCAGCTGACCTGGAGTTCAATGTGCTCTACACAGATGCTTCCTTCCAAAATGGCTCTCCTACCCAGCTTGCTCAGCTTTCACTGGCTACCTACACATCAGTCCATGAACTACTTGTCCTAGAGGCACCTCCTGGAAGAGTTCACAGCAACTCTGTGATTCCTAATCCTAGTTAACATAGGAGCTGAGGGAGGAAGCTACCACTTTCTAGCCGATGGCATCAGCCTATTAAGTAGCTGGCAAAGACTGACTCTGTAGACACAAAGCCCCACCCCTCCAGCAACAACCCTAGAGGCATCGTCTACACAGAGTACTTCTGTGGGAGTGTCTCATCACTGTCTGCAGGGACTTGGAAGACCTAGACCTTGCCTCTAAAAATCTAAGGCACCCAGGTAGGGGAACAGGCAGAACTACTGTCCTTTATTTCCTGTGTTGGCCCTTGCGAAAGGTCTGGTTCTAGGTCCACACCTGGAGCTCTGAAGAGCAGCAGGTTTCATCTCAGCCTACTTCTGTTCACAAAGCCTGTGGCCTGTAGCAGTAGCTCAGCACAGCCCATCCTATCTGGACTCATTATGTCTGATAGTTTCTCGTCTTCTCTCTTGGCTAAACTCTCAAGACTGGAAGTTCAGACATTGTTTCCCCAAGGGCCTAAAATTGTACCATTGGCCTGGGTCTCCTCAAAACAAGTATACTCTCTCTCAGAGACAGAAAAAATACCCCAGCAAATTCCAGTTTTGCCCCAGTTTTAGCCCACTATTCAAGGCCTGAATAGTGATGGTAAAGGGAGAAGTATCCACATTCCTTGATCTCCAGCCTGCTGGATGACCCTGGGGGATGGAATACATATTTGAAATGAGGAAGTTCCAGTGAGTAGGAGAATACTTACAACTTTGTCCATACATACACCAAAGGACAGCCTTTCAAATATGTCAGCCAATTGTGACTGCTTTACCCCTGGACTTTGCCAGCCTGGCAGCCTCACAGACCTAATTCCCGTAAAAGAGAAGGCTCACCTACACTCTAGCCATGGACAAGGCATTCGGGATTCTAAAAGTCCTTTGCAAAACCTGGAGGGGGGGAGGAAGGCAGTGGTCCTTTGTCCTGGGCCCTAAGCAAAAGGGGTCCTCAAATATGGGCTACTGTACAGATAAATATAAGTAAGGGAATTGGATGAAACCTCATCACAAATATTGATACTAATTAAAATCCTATAAGCCCTGGTAGTAATTAAACCTGAGAACAGATGAAAGGGTGAAGGACTTCAAGATCTGAAAGTTCTGGGGCCTTCATTCAGTAACAACAACATCTGATTATTATTGCGTGCTTTCTGTATGTAAGGCATATTACATGTATTATCTCATTTAGGCTTCACAACTATCTTAGAGGTAAGTACTAGTACTGGATTGTCTGACAGTAGGGGGCTCCAAGAGTAGGAAGAAAGGAAAGGACTCTGAGGGTGGAAGACAGAAAGACTAGGTCTCCTGAGCCTGGGTACACAAAGGTGCAGGAGGCAGGTTCTGAGAGCGCCTGGGATCTGCACCCCACTGAAAACCTGGAGGTGGTAGTAGAAATTCTGCTTGGGGCAGTATTTCCCTCCAGGCTTAGCTGTCCTCTCTATCTTAACTCTTGTCAACATTCTTGGTGACTTGAGCTGCTTCTATCAGAGGCTAATCCCTTCTAGATTCCATCTGCTGTTGCCTCTGCAGGGACTTGTGTCCTTCAGTTATCTCCTGTGGGTGACGTTCCATCCTCACTTTTGGTCCTTTAGCAACTTCCTTCATCTGATGGAACTTTTAAAAAATATCTATGAACAAAACTATGGAGTCAATGAAAAGATGACTGCTTGCCAGTTCAGGAAGAGGGGGCAAGAGATGAATAGGTGCAGCACTGGGCATTTTTAGGGCAGTGAAAATATTCTGTATGATACTCTAATGGTAGACACATGAAATAACACATTTGTCAAAATGCATAGAACTATGCCACACAAAGAGCGAGCCCAAAATGTAAACTATGGAGTTAATAATATCTATCAAGATTGGTTCATCAATTGTAATAAATGTACCAGACTAATGCAAGATGTTAATAATAGGGGAAACTGTGGAAGAGGGGGAGAGAGGATATATGAGAACTCTCTGCATTTTCCACTCAATGTTTCTGTAAACCGCAAACTGCTCTGAAAAATAGTCTATTTTAAAAACAGAAACAAAATTACCTATGTCCATTGTATTTCCCATTAAAAGGATCCATGGCTCCCTGGAGAAATGACTGATTCCAGGTCAGGGGCAGGAAATGTTCAAGATGAGTCTGGGGCATCTTGTCATACCAGAAAGCAAGGATACTATCAAAGACTACTGAGGAGTGTTAAAAGAACTCAGGAGCCAATTTGAAGGGGACTCTTCTGGTCAAAGACCGTCAATACGAGCATCAAAAAATGACTTTGGTTGATTGAAACACATCAAATATATAAAATTTCATGAGTTCATTAAGATAATTGAGAAAAAACACCTCATTGATCATCATTGGAAGTTTCTGGAGCAACAACTCACTACACTAAAAATTAATAAAGATAAAGAATTAAGCATTGATTGTGCATTTCCTGGTCAAACTGTATTTCAAGGCCTCTAAATAGTTGATAAGGAAAACTCTTCACTATGTCGAATTCCACTAATCAATGCAAAAGGAATGATAGGATTATAAAATCACCATTTTGCAACTGCTAATGAAATAATGGGTTTAGGCAAAGATCATCAATGAATGCTAAACCTATTACATGAAAGTTTAACAAGGAACAGGCCAACGACACCTCATCATGAAATAAATCTCATTACTAAAAGTTAAACAACCAGACATGATGCGCTGCCTGATTGACGCAATAGAATGTACATAGCACCACCTACAAAGTATTTTTGTCAAAAGAAATCAACCCGAAACAAATCAGTGTTATAGTCTACATCTAAATACCAGTAATAGGAAATAAAAGAGATAGAGGAACAAGTTAAATGATACCAGAAGGAAGTAACAAGCCAAACGCAGAAAGTGCGGCATTTTAAGGAACAAGTGACCCAATTTTTCTAATAGCATGGTGTCTTAGTCGGTTCAGGCTGCTGTAACAGAATACTATAGACTGGGTAGCTTATAAACAACAGAAATTTATTTCTCACAAGTTCTGGAGGCTGGAAATCCAAGATCAGGGTGCCAGTGTAGTTGAGTTTTTGGTGAGGGCCTGCTTCCTGGTTGCAGACAGTCATCTTCTGGCTGTATCCTCACACGGTGGAAGGGATGACAGAGCTTTGTGATGTCTCTTCTATAAGGGCACTAATCCCATTCATGAGGGCTCCACCCTCATGACCTAATCACCTCCCAAAAGCCCCACCCCCTAATACCATTACATTGGAGGTTAGGATTTCAACACATGAATTTGAGCGGGGAGACACAAACATTCAACCCACAACACATGGAAGAAAAGGAGGAGGGGAAACTGTTACAGACCAAAAAAGACCTAAGAAAGACAGCCACAAAATGTAACGTGCGGCCCTTGTTTGGATCCTGATTTAAACTAACCATTTTTTGAGAAAAACAGGGAAATTCGAATATGGACTGGGTATTAGAAGATCATATTAATGAATTATTCTTAATTTTGTTAGTGATAATGTCATTGTGATTATATAAAAAATTTCTTAGTGTTTAAAAGTTAAATTATGTATGTATGTATTGTGTATATATGTAACTTTTATATATGTATTTATATATTATATATTTATACATATATAACTTTTTAAAAAGACACCGATTCTAAGAGTGAAGAGGTTGGATGTTGATTCAAAGAGCAGCTTTTATTTTTTGCTTAGCTTGGTTATTAGAGCACATTAGTGGTATAGCACAGAGAAAGACACAGAAGCAACTTAAGACTTTGGTATTGGGTTAAAGGAAATGGGTGACACAAAGCACTCTGCTCACAAACCCGCTGAATGGAAAGCCCCCACAAAATTAGCTAGTCACTAAGGCTGCCAGCAACTTAACAAGTCATGTCTTACAGGCCGAAAATCAATAGACCTTCTGATCCAAAAGCTTTCTTTCCAGAAAGTTGGTAAGGGAAATTTTCCAGGACTTTGAAATAGATTGAAGTTCCAGAGTGCAGTCACAGTGTACTTCAGAAAGCTAGTGAAGCTGGGGCTGGCCCTGTGGCCGAATGGTTAAGTTCGCACGCTCCGCTGCAGGCGGCCCAGTGATTCGTTGGTTCCAATCCTGGGCTTGGACATGGCACTGCTCATCAAGCCTTGCTGAGGCAGCGTCCCACGTGCCACAACTAGAAGGACCCACAACGAAGAATATACAACTATGTACTGGGGGGCTTTTGGGAGAAAAAGGAAAAAAATAAAATCTTTTAAAAAAAGAAAAAAAGAAAGCTAGTGAAGCATCCATGGTGGTTTTATTTGAAGATTTTAACCTGTGAGTCATCTATCATAAGAGAGTCTCTGGAGCTGGCCCAGTGGTGTAGCAGTTAAGTGTGCACATTCTGCTTTGGTGGCCCAGGGTTCACTGGTTCAGATCCCAGGTGTGGACATGGCACCGCTTGACATGCCATGCTGTGGAAGGCGTCCCACACATAAAACAGAGGAAGATGGGCATGGATCTTAGCTCAGGGCCAGTTTTCCTCAGTGAAAAGAGGAGGATTGGCAGCAGTTAGCTCAGGGCTAATCTTCCTCAAAAAAGAAAAGAGAGTCTCTATCATACCCTAAGATGCCCTGTTAGTCTACTCGATATGTGAGAAAGAGCTTGAGATAAGGCAGTTTTTATGGTATTCACTAGTAAATTATGCAAAATATTTTGTTCTTACCTTGTGAGTTTTTTTGCAAAGAAATCTTTCTATGCTGCATTTCAGCTTAAGTCATCCCATCATTCATGCAAGATGAGTATGAAAAATGACCACCCAGATTCTGTGAAGTGAACACTGTTGCTCAAGAGTGGCGAATTGCTAAGCTACAGATATACAGATGGCGAACAGACACATGAAAAGATGTTCAACATCACTAATTATTAGGGAAATGCAAATCAAAACTACAATGAGATATCACCTTATACCTGTCAGAATGCCTATAAGTACCAAAACAAAAAATAACAAATGTTGGAGAGGATGTGGAGAAAGGGGAACCCTCATATACTGCTGGTGGGAACGCAAACTGGTGCAGCCAGTATGGAAAACAGTATGCAGATTTCTCAATAAATTAAAAATAGAAATGCCATATGATCCAGCTATCCCACTTACTGGATATTCATCCAAAGAACTTGAAATCAACAATTCAAAGAGATTTATGCACCCCTATGTTCATAGCCAAGACGTGGAAGCAACCCAAGTGCCCATCAACTGATGAATGGAAAAGGAGGTGTGGTGTATACATACAATGGGAAAAAAAAAGACAAAATCGTCCCATTTGCAACAACATGGATGGACCTTGAGGGTATGATGTTAAGTGAAATAAGCCAGACAGAGAAAGACAAACACTGCATGATTTCACTCATATGAGGAAGATAAACGAACACATGGATAACAGAACACATTAGTGGTTACCAGAGGGGAAGGGGGTTGGGGGTTGGGCAAAAGGAGTAAAGGGGCACATATGTATGGTGATGAATAAAAATTAGACCATTGGTGGTGAGTATGATGCAGTCTATACAGAAACTGATAAATAATAATGTACACCTGAAATTACACAATGTTATAAATCATTATGATCTCAATAAAATAACTGAAAATCAATTAATTAATTAATAAAATAAAATATAATGATGCTCTGGCCACACCTCAGAATAATTAAATCAGAATCCCTGGGGTTTGGGGCCTGGACATGGGCATATTTTTTTTTTAAAGATTTTATTTTTTTCCTTTTTCTCCCCAAAGCCCCCGGGTACATAGTTGTATATTCTTTGTTGTAGGTCCTTCTAGTTGTGGCATGTGGGACGCCGCCTCAACGTGGCCTGACGAGCAGTGCCATGTCCGCGCCCAGGATCCAAACCCTGGGCCGCCACAGCAGAGCGCGCGAACTTAACCACTCAGCCACGGAGCCGGCCCCTGGACATGGGCATATTTTTAAAGCTTTTCAAGTGATTCTAATATATAGCCAGGGTTGACACCATTGCTTTGGAAAAATAGTGATAAGAAACTTAAGGCTCGTACTTTAGTATGAGCACCACTCCAGCACACTTGTTCTTTTTTTTTTTTTTTTTAAAGATTTTATTTTTTCCTTTTTCTCCCCAAAGCCCCCCGGTACATAGTTGTGTATTCTTCGTTGTGGGTTCTTCTAGTTGTGGCATGTGGGACGCTGCCTCAGCGTGGTCTGACGAGCAGTGCCATGTCCGCGCCCAGGATTCGAACCAACGAAACACTGGGCCGCCTGCAGCGGAGCGCGCGAACTTAACCACTCGGCCACGGGGCCAGCCCCCAGCACACTTGTTCTTTGAAGCAAGCATCACCAGCGTAATCACTCACCCAGCACAGCAGCTTCATTCACACCCTGCCCTGTCCTTACACACACAGAAAACTCTCTCTCCTTAAAGCCCTCTGGGGATCTTGATTTATTTTTTTTAACTATTTTATTGAGGTCACATTAGTTGATAACATTGTGTAAATTTCAGGTGTACATCATTATATTTCAGCTTCTGTATAGACTGCATTGTGCTCACCACCAAAATTCCAGTTTCCATCCACCACCACGGACAGAGGACATAAACGGAAGATTTACACCCCCTTGTCTTCTTTCATGTGGCTCCTTCTCTCCAGGATACTAAATGGACATGGAGCTATCTAAGCAACTCTGTGTGTGTGTGTGTGTGTGTGTTTCATAGATTGAAAGGTCACAGAGTATGAATTTCCTAGGCACATGAAAAAGTATAACAGAGAATAGGTCACTTAATCATTTCTAGAGGGAGTAGCAGAGTAAGTCAATAAGCAGAAGCGAAGTACAATTTGGTTGATGTCATGCTGCTAGCTTTTATAATTGGGACTGCTCTGGAGAAATAAAGGGAAAAATATACCGAAGAGATCAGCATGGGTAGCATCTCTGCTATTTGGAAAGTTCTTTCTCTCTCTATCTATCTCCTCTGAAACATTAGATAAGAAGGTCTTACTAAACTTAGGCCCATGGATTTCAGAGTCTACGAAACCTCTACATTCTGTGCAAAACTTGGTGTATGTGCATTTTTCTGAAGAGAAGTCTCAATTTCCACCTGGCAGGGACCATAGCTGTTTCCACACATGACAAATAGTTGACGTGATCTCACTACTGCTTCTTTTCATTTATTTTTTTTGGCACTTACTTTTGGAATCTGCCCTGTACTGATGTTCATTTCTCTAGCTATCAGGCCTTGCACTGCATGCACATGGTTATATCTCAAGTTGTAAGCTACTTTCAGCTACTGGTATTCCCAAACCTACTCATCCTGAACTCTACCTCCACTTCATCCTGCTTGGGTTGCCCTACTCCCAGGCTCCCGCTGATGGGCCTTCTAAGTGTAAGCTACTCACAAATGATGACTACTGAAAGCCTCAGATCTCTGTCCCCAACCATTCTTGGCCTCCCTCTTCTGTCCCTTAATAGCTGATGAGCATAGAAGGATGAGCAGAGTAGGGTAGCTGGAGAAAAATGGTCCAGGTAGGGAAGCAGTGGGAGACGAAATTGGGCTGGATTAAGTTAGCATCAGGTTGCAAGGGTCCTTGAAATAAGGCTGACAAGGTGGATACCTCTCCCCCATGGGAAAAAAGGGGGACCATGGAGATGCTAAAACTGGGAAAGTGGTATGATTAAAACAATGATTTAGGGACCAGCCCAGTGGCGCAGTGGTTAAGTGCACATGTTCTGCTTTGGCGGCCAGGGTTCGCTGGTTCAGATCCCGGGTGCAGACATGGCACCGCTTGGCAAGCCATGCTGTGGTAGGCATCCCACATATAAAGTAGAGGAAGATGGGCATGGATGTCAGCTCAGCGCCAGTCTTCCTCAGCAAAAGGAGGAGGATTGGTGGCAAATGTCAGCTCAGAGCTAATCTTCCTCAAAAAAAAAAAAACCCCAATGTTTTAGGGTAGCATTGCTGAAAAAGTGTTGTATGTAATATTGATTGATGTTATATGAAAAAGAAGTTCTGTGGTCAATTAAGTTTGGGTTAAAGAAAATTAAAGATACTTCTTTATTGCAGGACTTCTCAGATCCTTTAACATGCTAATCATGTACACCGTGAATCTTCAGGAGGGATTTAAATGTTCCTTGGTTCCTAACCTTGCATTAGCACAAAATGCTCTTTTTAACAGGCAGCGTGTATCAGGGCTGACATTCCCCAAAACACAATTCGGGAAACACGATTTTAGGAAAATTAATCTGGCAATGGTGTACAAGAGAGGCTGATACGAGATGAAAGTGGGCTGGGAGACTACTGGCAGCAAAGCAGGTATGGCGGAAAAGCAGTGAGAATTAAGTGGAACAGGCGATTCAAGAGACTTTGCAAAGAATAGTGGGGATTGGGGTTAAGCCTCTGGGAGAAGGCAGAAACTGTCTTACTCTTTTATCTCCTCCACTGCAGCATCTAGCAGCAAGTTTTGCATATGAGAGAAATATACACACTTGCTGACCATGACTATATTTTCAGCACCAGGGATTTAATAAAATTACTTTTTCTGTACCACTTTAAAAGTAGTTTACCTAGTGTTTTTCACATAAATGGCACAATTTGCAAAACTGGCTCACTGTTCACATTGCAACTGAAGAGGGGATTGGAGGCTATCTAAACAGAGAGCTTCTTTTTATCCACTTGCAAGGCAGATTATGTATTTTGGTGAGAGCATTGGGCTGAGAGTTTTTGTATGAAAGGAAAGAGGAGGGAGAGAAGAGGGAGGAGGAAGATAAAGAGGGAATGTTCTATCCCAGGGAAGTCATGATTTGTTACTCAACCCTCTCCCACCCGCCCACCCAAAAGCTTTCAAGGATGTACTTTGGCCAAGTGCTATATAGGTTACAGTGCCATGGTTACGTGAAAAACACTCAACATTAACAGTTAACAAGTTCACCAGCCAGAGAAATCTGACTGAGGTAAGAAATTCCAAAGCACAATTAGGGGAAATTTTGCTCAGTTAATCAGTGTTTACAGAGTTAGTACTCATAACTTTAACATCTTCATGTCATGGATCTCTAAATGGATGCTTAGTCAGTTAAAACAAGTCATGGCATTCAGGTTGTTCTCCCAAGGTTTGACATTAGCTTCACCTTTCTGGTCTCATTTTAAAATTAACCAACATGCTTCTAAAGCTTGTCATAGCTCCTTTTAACAGAGGCAGTCCCTGGTGAAAGCAGAAGAGGGTTCCTAAGAGGGTTCAAACAGCCTTCAGGACATCATCCATGCCGACCAGATCAACATGGTAGCCAGAGATTCTTAGGCAATAAATGCAACCCCAATTCAGGCAGAGCTCAACCAAACTGGCACCCCCTTGAAAGGAAACATCTATCCCCAAGGATGCTGCTTCATTTACATAAACATAAAGACAGCAAAACCAGCATATCAGTCTATGCCTCTGTTTCCTCGTCTGTAAAATGGGGATGATAACAGCACCACTTCATATGATTGTGGCAAAGATTTAATAAATTCATACATGCAAAATGCTTAGTACAGTGCCTGACAACAGTAAGTGCTCACTAAGTGTTAACTATTTTATTATTATGTTAATACATTATCAAAGCCCAACAATCTAACAAGATACAAACACATAGTAGTTGGCAGAAGGAAGATTTTCTTGTAGGAGCATGTCCTGTTTCCCTTGTTCAAATCTATACCTCTCTCACACGCATCCTCAAAGCCCATTTCCTCTATGGAAAGCTGAGTGTAAAATTCTGAGTTTCTTTGCCATGTAGGCTCCTTCAAATGTCCCCAGATAACAATAGAGACTGAAGCAGTCAAGTTTCCATAAAGTAGGAGGGCAAGGCAGCAATGAAACAAGGCTGTGATGAGAATGCTCCCAAGAATAAGAACCAAGTCTTTTTTCACCTTTCAATCTCCAGTATAGTGCAAGGCCTGGCCCAGAGTAGATGCTCAGTGAAATTTAATTGAGTTGTACAAGAAGAGAAAGAAGAAGTGATTCTTAACCTTCCTTAGCAGATGCCACAGAGTTAGACAGTAGAGGGACTGAGAGAGAGATGCTGTCATCTACAGCAGGAGTGTGCACAGAGCAAGGCTTTCATTCCAGAGTCTCTTTCTCTCACATTAGATGCAAACTCATTACTCCTTCAGGACAGCCTCAGCCTACTGTGTTACACAGTCAACCACCAGCAGCATGGCATGGTGAACACCTAGCAGCACTGAACACCTAGCAGCACTGAAAGTGCTTCCTGCCCAAAATGATCCCCCACAGTGGCCTGTCATGCGGCCTTATCTGCTCAGTATAGTCTTCACTCTTTAAGGGGTTAAGATATATACTTTATACTATCTTTTATCCTATACAATAGGATATATACTTTATATTATCAAGGATTAGCATGTAGCAAAGATTGGGTCATCTTATTAACATGGAGAGAGCCAGACTTCAGCTCTTACAGTTCTTTTGTGGGCAACCCAGGATTCTTCAACCCTTCTGAATTCTGAATTAAATATCCTTTTCTATATTTTATAAATTATATTATTATATAATTATATATATTATACTTTTTATACTTTTATCCTTTTACATTCAACTAAGCATGTGGTAAGCACATGGTTCTCCTGCATAATATTGTAAGAAAACAGCCTTCTCTTAGAGTTTATGACCAATCATCTGGGACTCTATGTTTATGTCTGATATCCTTCTCTGACACATTGGAAGAGAGCCCATAGGTTAAGTGACTCTTACTCATGGTTGCAGAGACTTGATGGGGCCAAGGTCTTAGCTGCATTGCCAATCTAAGGGTGCAGATTTAAAAATAGCAACGGTAGAAACAATGGTATGAAGCTAAATTTGGAGAGAGAGACAAGAGAACTTACGAATTGAGACTATCAAAAGCAATAGACCTTAATTTACACCATATACAAAAAATTAACTTAAAATGGATCAAAAACCTAAATTCATAGAAGAAAACACAGGGGGAAATCTTCATTACCTTGTATTTGGGTATGGTTCCTTTTTCTTTTTTTTTTTAGGAAGATTAGCCCTGAGCTAATTACTGCCAATCCACCCCTTTTTGCTGAGGAAGACTGGCCCTGAGCTAACATCCATGCCCATCTTCCTCTACTTTATACGTGGGATGCCTACCACAGCATGGCTTTTGCCAAGCGGTGCCCTGTCCACACCCGGGATCCAAACTGGCGAACCCCAGGCTGCCAAGAAGCGGAACATGTGAACTTAATCACTGCGCCACCGGGCCGGCCCCTGTGCATGGTCTCTTAAATATCACATGAAAAACACAGGCAACAAAAGAAAACAATTAATTAATTGCACTTCACTAAAATTAAAAACTTTTGCGCATCAAAGCATATTATCAAGAGAGTGAAAAGACAACCCACAGAATGGAAGAAAATACTTACAAATCAAATATCTGATGAGATTTTAATATTCAAAATATATAAAGAACTCCTACAACTCAATGACAAAAAGACAAACAATCCAACTTTAAAATGGGCAAAGACTTGAATAGACATTTCATCAAAGAAGACATGCAAATGTCCAACAAGAACATGAAAAGATACCCCACATCATTAGTCATTAGGGAAATGGAAAGCAAAACCACAAAGCTATACCACTTAACTCCTACCAGAATGGCTACAATAATAAAAAAATCAGAAAATAACAAGTGTTAGAGAAACTGTAACCCTCAGGCATTGCTGATGGGAATGTAAAATGGTGCAGTCACTATGGAAAACACTTTGGCAGTTCCTCAAAAAGTTAAACATAGAATAACTATATGATCCAGCAATTCCACTTCTGGATATATACTCAAAAGAATTGAAAGTAGGGACTCAAAAAGATATTTGTATATGAGTGCTCATAGCAACATTATTCACAACAGCCAAAAGGTGGAAACAACCCAAGTGTCCATCAACAGATGAATGGATAAACAAAATGTAGTATATCTATACAGTGGAATATTATTCAGCCATAAAAAGGAATTAAATACTGATACATGATACAATGTGGATGAACTTTGAAAATATTATGCTGAGTGAAATAAGCTAGGCACAAAGAATATAATTCCACTTATATGAAATATCTTGAACAGGTAAATTCATAGAGACAGAAAATAGATTAGAGGTTACCAGAGGCCAGAGGTGGGAGGGAGGGAAGAATGGAGAATAATTGCTTAATGGGTACAGAGTTTCTGTTTGGGGTGATAAGAAAAAATTAAGAAATAGATAGAGGTGATGATTGAACAACATTCTGAATGTAATTAACACCAGTGAAGTGTACACTTAAAATGATTAAATGACAGTTTTATCATATATATTTTACCACAATAAAAAAAGCAATTGCTTTATCTGTGTTAATGTTTACATCTGAAGTGAGAAGCCATAACAGAAGCAGAAGCAGCTCAAGGGCATCTTGACAGGGGACCTGAGAGAACAGTGCTAGCAACTCCAATCTTGCTTTTGCACAAGAATGGTGGTAGTTCAGTGTCCTGTTTGAACTTTCGGCCCATTCTCATCAGATGCTGCTTTGCTGAACTGCAGGGCGGGATGCGTGATCCATGACTCTATACAAGAGATCTCTGGAGGCCCTGGAAAGTGAATGAGCTCAGCATTTGTGTTGGGCAGGGGGAGAGGATGTTCCAAGGACTGTGGGTGGAGCCAATGTGTTTGTTGCCCAGGGTTACAGAGCATGGAGCCAAGGAGCAGATTCCAAATGTAGAGTCCTAAGGATGCCAAGACGCAAGTTGGTAGAAAGCCCAAAACATAAATCACCCAGTCTGAGGGGTTAGCAGAAATGTAGAACCAAGATATAAAGCAAAAACTGGAGAGATGCAGGGGAGCTAACACATGAAATGAGTTAGGGTGGGCCAGAATTAACCCCGAGCCGTCAGCCTCAGATTTTTATAGGACTTTCATGGCCGATTTTGCATTTAAAGGCCTGAAAAAAACTGGAAGTTTAAGGTATTTTGACATTATAAACGACACTTATTAGATTCTTTTAAGAACGTTCCCTTTTAAGGAGAAGTTACCTGGGAAACTGACAGGAGCTGTTAGCTAGAGAAGGGAAGAATCAGGGCACGTCAATCTTTTCTCCTCCGCAAATGATCTATAGAAACAGAAGCATCCTCAGACATAATAAAACAGCTTAAGGGACACTTCACTGTAGGCACAGGGACTTTAGAAATAGAACAGAGATCAATTGTCTATTACATGACAATTGGATATTAGATATTACATGAAACATGCTCCTGGGGTGTTGGTACCTGCTGTGGAAGCCCCACCTCTAGAGCAACCACGCCCACATGCTAGTTGTCCAGGTTAGGTCAGAGTCCTAAAGGCTGAGTGATAGCAGGTAGGAAAAATGGGGACAGCTAGGTGGAGCCGAGGCAAAGATTGAGACAAAACTTCCAGTACAGGAAATTTATTACACAACTAGAATGGCCGCCCCTCTCAACCTGAGCAGTGCTCCTACAGCTCATGCTTATAAATTAAGCACAGAGGCCATGAGATTGTGAGGCCCACTATATTTTTCTATTGCCATCTAGCAGAGTTCTAAGCCCAGAAGGAATGAAACTGGCTTTGCGCATGAAGGGGGAGGAGGCAGAGAAGGTATAGAAAAGCAGGGGGAAGCATTGATAAAAGAAAGTGTAGAGGAACACACTTCCTTTACAATTCCAAGGGATGGCCAGGGGCTTGCCAAAACCCCAAAGAGTCAGAGATTAATTATTTACCCAACAGTCAGGGGCTAAAACAGATCATAATGTGAAACCAGCTGAATTATGAGAATTACTTAGCAGTAGAAAACTAAAATTTATTAAAGTCATCCATCAGGCCCTCCTACTGCTAGTAAATGATAATTGGCTGAATCCATTTTCTGAGGTTGCCAGCAAAGGTTGCTCAGGCTCTGCTTGTGGCAGGGAGTAAAAGGAGCAGGCCCTGGGCAGTTAGCCCTGCAGGCAGGATTTGGCGAGGGGTGCTTCTTTTCTTTGTTTTAGGCAGAAAACAAGCAATAAACAGTATGGTGGTGAGGGGAGGGCAAACAGCAGCGAGGAAGAAGACAGCAAATCAAAGTTAGAATAGAGAGTTCAAATATGTTTTCAATCAAAGTGTCTAGACCTGGCGTTCCCAATCATTTTTGAGCCATAGAACCCTTTGACATTTTGGTGAAACCTATGGATTTCTTTTCAGAATAACATTTTCAAATGCATAAAATAAAACACAATGGATTACAAAGGAACCCAAATATACTGCTATACAATTACAGTCATCTGCCACACAATAATGTTTCAGTCAACGAGGGACTGCATATATGACAGTGGACCCATAAGATCAGTACCTCTAGCCTAGGTGCGCCCTGGCTATACCATCTAGAGTTGTGTAAGTACACTCTGTGATGTTTGCACAACAACGAAATCTCCCAACGACACATTTCTCAGAACATACCCCAGTCGTTAAGCAACCCATGACTATATATGACTGTAATGTTTTATATGTGATATAGTAATATATGTATTTCCTTATTAACACATTAAATAACAAGATCTAGTGGTGGGTGTATTAACTACCATAATTTCAAAGCAGCGATGAGCATAAAAGGTATTTTGAAATCTCTACAACTTCCGTAATTTGATATAAAAAGATTTCCACTGGTTTCAAAGTTGCAGGTACTGTGAATACTACCGTGGTTCGTTGCTTATATTCATGATAGAAGAAAATGTTAAATTTCAGTTAGAAGTTAGTGAAAACAAAGCTGTAATTTTTTCCCGTACAAATTTACTGACCCCTTCATTTTTATCCATGGATTCCTTGGGAACTTGTGCACCCAGATTAAGAACCCCTGATAGAAGTGAAAAAAGGAGCCAAAACAAGAGACCAGGAAAGTTAAGAACAAAGAGTAACAGACGGGGTGAGCAGGAGGTCTAAATGAATTCAGATGATGAGGAACAGATACCTATAGCAGTTTTTAAAGTGTCCCCGTGATGCACTTGTTTGTCTGAACCACATTCACTTAAAGGGCCTGACATAAGGTAGATGGGGTAAAAACGAAAGAAGAGTGGCTATATGTTGATAACTATTGAAGTTGGGTGATAAGTACATTGGGTTCTTTATACTACTCCCTCTAGTTTTCTGTGTACTTGAAATTTTTCATACTAAAATGATCTAAAAGAAATAAAAGATCTGACATGCTTTTTAATTACCACAATTCCTCAAATTCATTCATTTACCTACTCATTCATTCAACAAATATCTATTGTTGCCTCTAGCACAGTGTAGAGTACAGCAAGGCTTAAACCAGACTCATGTAGGGGTCAGACCACGAGAAATAGTAAGAAGGAGTCAGTTCAAGTCCAGAATGAAAGAAAGACCTGAAAGTAGCAGGCCCTGAAGGAGGACATTATGAGGGGGGTGAAGTTCTTGAAAGAGAGAGGGAGAAGAGGGGTAGGCACACTACAATGGGGGGAAAGGCAGAGTGAGCAGTACATGGGTACAAGCTGGCTGGAGGCAGGAATGGCAGAGTGGGAAAAAAACGGCTGAAAAAGTGGGGAGCCACCAATGGAAGCTTTTGCATCCTCCTTCACACTATGCCTAGCTCTGCAGGAAGGGATCTACTTGGTGGCTATTTCTACCCAAAAAGACATATTCAAGAATACACCATTTGGATAAACCAAAAAAAAAAAGGCAGGTCATATCAAAGCTCTCTCCTATAAACATGAGTTTTAAAGTTCATTATCAATCTCAAAAAAAAAAAAAAATATATATATATATATATATATAAACCTCGTAGAACACAGCTTTAAAAAGAACACAGTATAACTCAGAACTAATGCAAATCAAATGTCAGAGAGAAGAAATTAATCTCTGTTTATATTTCATTTCCTCTAACATTTGCCTAACTGGGAAAACAGCAACTGGGTTTTAATAACATTGGAGGAGTAAAAATTCCCAGGATATAACCCTTTAAACAAGTTTTCTTCCAAAGCCCATTTCAATAACGGCTTGGTAATTATTGTACTCACAGGAGAGCTCTGGCTGGCACCTTCAATAGGGGGCTGCAGGACCCTGCTGGAATCCAGATGCCCGCATGCTAAACTCCTGACTCATTCAAGAAAAGAAACAAAGTCCAGACGAGTTACATCAGGAAACCTTTTGGTAAGAAGCTTGGCAAATGAGAGGAATTCTGATTCCATGTGTGGTTCTCCTCCATTAGCTACTAGCTGTGCTCCCTTCAGCACTTGTTATGGCTCTGCTGAACAAGACACAGTGACTTAAACTTGTCCAATTGGCAACTATTCCAATTCCCTTCAGAGGTCCTAGTTATATCTGCCACAACATCTCAACAGTAGGTGGTCCAGTCCCTGTCCAAAAAGGCACACAATTCCGAGGGGACAATAATACCTCTGAAAACGTTACTCTCTTAGAAACCTCACCCTCACAGTCAGCAGCAAGGAAAGTCATATTTGCCAGTACCAGCATTCAAACAGTTTACTAATTTGCAATCAAGTTAGCCTAACCTATCCTGATTAAGAACACAGACTCTGGAGACAAACATAGGTTTTAATTTAAGACACCTCCTCCTACTTAGTAGCTGTGTGATCTTGAACAAGTTACTTAACTCTGAAACTCAGTTTCACGATCCTTAAATAATGGATAACAGTTATCTATCTCATGGAGTTGTTATAAAAATTAAACAAGAGATTCTGGTGCAGCTTCTCCCCTGCCATTCCACTCCCTCAGTAAGGCAGGCCCACCACTCCACTAGCACTAGCTCCCTCCAGGGGTGTGGGTCTGGGGAGGCTCTAGGTATCCCCCAGCAAACTCCCAGTATGAGCGTCCAGAGCTCTTAGATGCCCTAGGACAATGTGAACACTTACTCCACCCCACCACCAAGGCCAAAGGACAGGAGAATGGCCACTTGAAAAGCAATAAAGATTTAACATCCATAGGCAAAGGGTGTCTCCTCAACCTGAATAGAACAGATGAGGCAGCCCAGACCACCACAGGTGCCACAAGTCAGCACCTCCCAGTCTTGAGTCCAAAAGAGAGCCCCCAAGAGACTCAGAAAAAGAAAGGAGGACAATAAGGAGGAAGAGGAGAAGGAGGGGAAAGAGAATGGGAGACACGCGAGAGAGGAGGAAGAGCAGAAGAAAGAGAAGAAGGAGGAGAAACAGTTCCCCTTCAAATAGAGGCCTATCCTTCAAGAGAAACCAGAAAGAGGTTGAAGATGTGTCTCCAACCTCACTCACCAAGGAGAGGAGGAGGAGGAGGAGGTCGGGCTGGCAGTATTGAACAGTGTGCCAGGAATGGAAAAGCCCCCACTACCACCCCCTCCCAAGAGCCAGGAGTCTCAGGCAGAGGCTACCCCTGCCAGTAATGCCAGAGACACAAAAGAAGAGACAGGGCTCCAGGCCACAGAGCTGTCCATCCCCTCAGGCCAGAGACTAGCACATACACCAAAAGCCACGGAGCAGGAGGAGTTGCGTGTGGGAGCACACAGATGATTTCTAAGCTGCAAAAAAACTGCACTGTCGTTGTAAGATCACAGGCCAGACCTGGTGCTCTGGCTTCCTCCTTGTGCTAAAAAAGGAACTGGCCGCTGCCCCTCCCAGCCATGTTTTCCCCTTCTCCTCCCTGAGGACTCTTTCATTATCCATATGGCCTTCCTTCTTCAAGGACAGTTGAAAATGATCTCTTGCAGTCTCCCATGTGAGTTTAGTGATATGAATGCTCCTATCCATGTCCCCACCTCCTTCTTTGGTTCTACATCTGCAGAGGTCAGTTTCTGATTCTCTTCCCTACTTCTTTTCCACATAAGTTTAGTTTACCCTTCCCACTAAGCCCCTGAGCCAGAAGTGGAGTGTTCGTTCACACTCCCAGCCCCTGAACATGCAACCCTGCCACCTCATGTTGAGTTTTTGGTCCCTCGTGCTAGTCTAAGGGTCTCTGAGTTGGGGCACTGGTCCTCTCTAAGTTTATGCCTCAGACTGTGAATCAACTGTGTCTTTTTCAGACATGGTAGGGAAATGGTTAGGCTTTGGGGGTGGAGGTGTAGCAGGAGAGTATCTAATGTAAAACAACCTGCTGTCTTTTTTTTCCTCCCCTTTGTTGTAAATAACATATAATGGCCAAACCCTGGATAGATATAGAAATAGATGCGATAGATAGAGATAGATATTCTAATTGCTAAAACCATTCTATCCCACCTGGATTTATTGTAACATTCGAAAAAGAAATAAATGCTGATCCCTCTGAAAAAGAGAGAAATGAGAGTCTACGTATGGTTCTTAGCAAGAAGCTGGCAGAGTAAGTGTTCAGTAGATGTTAGCTTTTGTTACTGCTCATTTTAAAGATTTCAGGATGCTTTTTTATTCCTCCATTCATTTACCCACTCAGAAAAGTATTGTGTGGGTGCTTACTTTACCACGAGCATAACAAAATGGTAGACACTGGGGGCAAGGGGTTGGAGTACAAATAAAGATAAGAATACTTCTCAACAGTCTCTACTTTCCAGGAGTTTACATTGTAATTGTGGAGACAAGATGTACGCATGAGTGATATTGTCAGGACCCTTGGAAAGGCATTAAGTGCCTAAGTGAACGATACAGATTGAAAGGGTGTGCCTTGTGGAGCTCAGGACAAAGATGGCTGCATGCAACTTGTGTTGACCCTTGAAGGGTGGCCAAGATTTGTGATGGCAAGGGACACTGCAGGCAGTGGCAACAGCATGGACATAGGCTTAAAATCCCAAATGAGTACAAAATATTCAAAAGCCAGTAAGAAAACTAGCCTGCAAAGGGACCATGGCAGAGGGCAGTGGAAAGTACCGCTAGGATTATATTAAGATTCATACCTAACAGGAATTTAGGATACATAGGTCAGCTTCTGACATGCTGGGCCCAGGAAGAAGACGGTTTCTATGGGGAAGGAGAACTGATTATGAGGAAGGACAGAAGAGGGTAAAAAGCAACTATATGTAAAGATGATAAACTAGGTAATAAATGACAAATACAGGGAAAAATCTATACTAATTGGAAAGTTTGGAGCAATTCTTTTGGGCAGTAGAATGTTCTAGGAAGCTAAGTGTTAAGCAGAAACCCCTTTGGATTATTCCCCATAACCAAACACACCCTCCTTGGAAAGCTTTTTTATAAAATTTGAGCTCATCCTTTCTGAGGGAGCAGAGTCTGGGTGAAACACAGTACTTTTCTACTGGCCAGGGCCTAAGGGTCATCATTATCCATTATGAAAACATCTAGGCATATAGTTCTCAGATTGGCTGAGTTGGGACTGAGGCTAGGACATGCTTTACAAATTTATTTTTTTAAAATAAATTCCTGATACAGCCTTGTTTTTGTGTTGTTCGCCTCATTCTCTTAAAAGCTAAGCATAGCAAGATAAGAAAAGCAAAGCAAAATAAAAGTTAAAATTCAGTTAATTTAACTTCTGCCTCAAGCCAAAATGGAATAACAGGGACCAGATTTATCCTTCCACCTTAAAAACTATAAAATTTTACAAAATATATGAAAGAATGTTTTTCAGACATTGGGCAACAAGCAGTGAAGGACTGTAAGCCCCAAGCATATGGAAACAAAGTGAGCTCTACAATCGCACCAGGTTACTGCCTTGAGGCAGTTTCCAGGATGCAGTGCAAAGAGAAGGAACCCAAACAGAACCCAGCAGTCTCACTGAGTTGAGGAGACAGAGACCAGTGTTCAGGGAGGGCAAGGCAGCTATAATTTGTGGAGCAGACTACTAGACAGGAGGGAGTTGCACACAGAAAGAGTTACAGCGATATGCAGAAGGGTCCCCTTAAGTCTTTGGCTGAGTATTGATCTACACAGATATAAGAGGAAAATACCCAGGGCCAGGCAAAGAAACATGAAAAAACAGTACCCAGAATAATTCCTGGAGCTTACATAAGGCTGGTAATACTTCATGTCCTCACCAGCCAGAGTAGAAAGATCTCTAATACATAGGTCATCTGGTAGAATCCTCAGAAAGATGGCAACTTAGGAGGGGGACAAATTTAATGCTAGACTAAAAGCCTGTCCTGACAAAGTTTAAAAGCAAGGCTTGAAAGGATCAAACTAATTCTAAGTAACTTAACTGCATATCAGATAAATAAATCCAACGTGATCTAAAGTAACACAACAAAATCCAGCAACCAATGTCAAAAATCGAACAATGTCTGGCATTCAATATAAAGTTACTAGACATACAAAGAAGCAGGGAAATATGACCCTTAATAAGGGTAAACATCAATAGAAAGACACTAAGATGATGAAAATAGCAGATAAAGACAATAAAACAGCTATTACAAATATGTTCCATATGCTCAAGAAGATAGATAAATACATAAGCATGACAGAAGAGAAATGGAAAATATTTTTAAAAGATTCAAATGGAGCTTCTAGAGATGAAAAATTACAACATCTGAAATGAAAAGTAAACTTGATGAATTAAAAGCAAACAAGACATTGCAGAAGAAAAGATGAGTAAATCTGAAAAAATAGCAATAGATTTTTTTCAAAATTACATAGAGAAAAAAGATGGAAAAATTAACAACAGTTATTAGATAATAAAACTGAATGAGGGGCTGGCCCGGTGGTGCAGCAGTTGAGTGCGCACGTTCTGCTTTGGCAGCCTGGGGTTCGCCAGTTTGGATCCCGGGTGCAGACATGGCACCACTTGCCAAGCCATGCTGTCGTAGGCATCCCACATATAAAGTAGAGGAAGATGGGCACAGATGTGAGCTCAGGGCCAGTCTTCCTCAGCAAAAAGAGGAGGATTGGCAGCAGCTAGCTCAGGGCTAATCTTCCTCAAAAAAAAACAATGAATATTAAAGTAAAACATCAACATTGTGGGAAGCAGCTAAAGCAATCCTTAGAGGGAAATTTATAGCACTGAATGTTTATATTAAAAAAGAAGAAAAGTTTCAAATCAATAATCTAAGTTCCCACCTCAAGAAACTAGAAAAATAAGAATGAAATAAACCCAAAGTAAGCAGAAGGAGGAAATAATAAAGATAAGAAAAAACTAATGAAATTGAAAACAGAAAACAATAGAGAAGATAAACAAAAATAAAAGCAAATTATTTGAAAAGATCAATAAAATCAATAAACCTGACAAATTCTGATAAAGGAAGGAAGACAAGACACAAATTACCAATACCAGAAATGAAAGAGAGATTATCAGTAGAAATGTCTCTGACATTAGAAGGAAAATAAGGGAATACTACAAACAACTCTATTCACATAAATTTGATAACTTAGATGTACAGCCATGCAACACATAATGATGTTTTGCTCAACAATGGACTACATATACGACGATGGTCCCATAAGATTAGTACCATAGAGCCTAGGTGTGTAGTGGGTTATACCAACTACATTTGTGTAAGTACACTCTATGATGTTCACACAACGACAAAACCGCCTAACAACACATTTTTCAGAATGAATCCCCGTCATTAAGTGACACAGGACTGTAATGTACTAATTTCTCAAAAATCACAAACTATGAAAACTCATCTAAGATGAAATAATCTGAATATTCCTATATAACTATTAAAGACAATGAAGTCATATTTTTAAAATCTGCCAAAAAAGAAATCGCTAGGCCCAGATGGTTTCACTACTAAACATTTAAAGAATAAATAACTTCAATTCCACATAATCTCTATCAGAAAACAGTAGAGGAGCAAATGCATAAAATGCATTCCCAATGCATTTTATGAGGCCAGCATTACCCCAATAGCAGAACCAGACTGAAATAGTACAAGAAAAGAAAATTACACACCAATATTCCTCATGAACCTAGAGGCAAAAATCCCCACTATAGTAGAAAAACATGGACTTTACAGATATACAGACCTGTGTTAGAGCCCAGAGTCTGCAATTTACTAGTTATGCTATCTTCACCAAGTTACTTAACCTTTCTGATCCTGTTTCTCATCTGTAAAATGGAGATGACTATAACTAACTCCATAGCTTTGCTGTAAAGATTAAATGAGATAATATAAAATGTTTAATATAATTCCTAAAACACAGTAGCATTCAATAAATGTTGATAGTATTTCTATTACTATTATTGTTGATGTTCCCACATATATAAAAATGTGAGGTCCGTTTAAAGCAACTGAAACAGAGTGGACGGAAGTACATACCTTCTGCTGTTGCAGAAGCTGGATGGGGCATATGTCCAGGGTTACAAAGCAGAGGTAGTGTGCATAACAGAGCCTGACCTGTGCCAAGAGGTTAATAGGAGCAGAATGAAGGAATGGAATTCCTCCCTCCAAGGATTGATAGGAACTAAAGGGAGAAGCATGACTTCCCCTCAGACATATGTACTCTGAGGAGAAAAAGGTGAAGTCCTGCCAATCTGAGGGTTTCTGGAGTTGAACCTATGTGTCCTCAGACTCATGACAAGTAGACTGTGAATCAGTGGATCTGAGATGGAGCACAGGATTCTTAACATTCTTAACAAGCACTAGAGATGTTTCTAGTGCATCTAGTTCATTGTTATGGGCTGAATTGTGCCCCTCCCCCCCAAATTCCTATGTTGAAGCCCTAACCCCTAGTACCTCAGAATGTAACTATATTTGGAGACAGGGCCTTTAAAGGAGTGATTAAGTTAAAATGAGGCAGTTAGAGTGGACCCTAATCCAATCTGACTAGTGTCCTTATCAGAAGTGGAAATTTGGACACACAAAAAAGACACCAGGGATATGCATGCACAGAGGGAAAGCCATATGAAGACACAGCAAGAAGACGGCCATCTGCAAGCCAAGGAGAGAGGCCTCAGAAAAAAAACCAAACCTGCTGACACCTTGATTTTGGACCTCTGGCCTCCAAAACTGTGAGAATATAAATTTCTGTTGTTTAAGCCACTCAGTCTGTGGTATTTTGTTATTACGGCCCTAGAAAACAAACATACTCATGAACCATACTTCTTAAGTTAAAAAAAATACTAAAATCACAGATTTCAAATTCAAAAAGTACAAAGGATTATATAAAGAAAAATCTCCTTCCCACTACCGCCCCCAGCCACTTATTCCCCTCCCTGAAGGCAGTGTTATCAGTTCCTTGTGTATCCTTCCAGAGATGTTTTATGCATATAAAAGCAAATACATAGATTTGAGCAGAGTCATGGGCCACACTTTAGAAACCCTGCTGTAGGCAATGGGAGAGCTATTAGGGCTTTTTGAACTTCAGAGTGACATGGCGATGGGATAGGCAGGCCTGCTGGCAGGGAAAGATGACAATGATGGTTTCCAGCTCAAGCATGTAATGTTTGGAAGGTTGGCACAGAGCATAGTGAGGAGACCACAATTCACATGTGGATATCAAGGGTCTGAAAAGGGCAGTTGCTGGTGAAGCAGGAATGGCAGAGATATATAGGAAAAATATATCCAAGGTCAGATGAGCAGGACTGAATTAATAAAATGATTTTGTTTGTATTCCTTTAAATTTTAAAATTAATTGGCATGATTGGAAAATACACCCCTCCCTATTCCCATTGGTTTCAATATGGCCAGCAAGCCAGAAAAGAGTGCATTTTTTTTCTAGACTTGTTTTATATATCCTAAAAGACATTTTCCACAGTAGTCAGAGATTTGTACTGCAATGATTATTTCTGAATGAAAAACTTAAAAGATCCTTTATGGGAAAAATCTTTATCTGATTTAACCATAGAAAACAATGAGAATGATAAGCCTTCTGTGGACAAGAACTCACTACTGGGCAGGTGAAGCAAGAGTTAAAACAAAATTCGTATCATGGTGCATTTTGCTTAAAATCTGTTGGTAACTCTCGCTGCTCTGAAGATAAGATCCAGACTCCCTCCCACAGCTTTCAAGGCTGTGCACTGACTTTGTCAAGCTTCCAGCCTCATTCCCAGCCACTCTCCTCCCTACTCTCCAACAAAAGCCACTTGACCTTCTGTCAGGTCTTCAGGGGTGCCAAACTCCCACCTGTTTTGTGGTATTTGCACATGCTGTTCCCTCTGTCTGCAAAGCTCTACCTCCTCCTCTTTGCTAACTAACTCCATTTATTCTTCAGGCCCCAGTTTTAGTGTTACTTCCACAGGGAAACCTTACTCTGATTAGGAAAAATTTCTTTTCTTTTTAACTGAAATATATTTGACCTATAACACTGTATAAATTTAAGGTATACAACATGTTGATTTGATACACGTATATATTGTAATATGATGCCATTGTAGCGATAATTAGCACCTATATCATGTCACATAATATCATTTCTTTTAAATGGTTGGAATAATTAAGTTCAGTCTCTCTGCAAGTTTGATGATTATAGTACAATATTGCTGTCGATATTCACTATACTGTACATTAGATTTCTAGGGTTTATTTACTACCCGTTGCAAGTTTGTGCCCTTAAACAACATCTGTCCTGTCCCCTCACCCCCAGCCCCTGCTAACCACCATTTTACTCTATTTTTACGAGTTTACCTTTTTTAGATTTCACATATGAGTGAGATCATACAGTATTTGTCTTTCTCTGTCTATCTCACTTAACATAATGTGCTCATGGATAAAGAAGATATGGTATATGTATACACAATGGAATATTACTCAGCCATGAGAAAGGACATTCTGCCATTTGTGACATGGATGAACCCTGAGGAAAAATTTCTTTAGTGTTTGTTTCCTTAGCACCCTCTTATTTTCCTTCATAGCTATTTACTAATGTCTGGCTCCCCTACTCAACTGTGAGCTCCATGAGAGCAGAGGCTATGTCTCCTTTGTTCCTGGTATAATGGAGACTCTAAATGAAAATTTCAGTTGAAGGCAAAGAAACAGTACAATATGCCCTAGGAGTGGATTCCCCCGTGAAAAGCCCGGGAAGGGGAGTGACCCAACTGCCTCCTCTACTCCCTCCCTCTGCCATCTCCACGGTTTTGTCCAAGCTCTCCATTCCTAGCCTAACCCGTTCTTCAACCCACCTCTATCCTTTAATTCTTGAATCACAACAGTCCTCTCTCTCAGTCTAGCTTTTGTTTTCCCAATTTTTATAGAAACTGGATATAGAAAAATATTTCACTTTCTTCTTAATGTCACTGAAGGAAGAACAACAATGCCAGTTCCATGAAATATGGTAACCAACTTTCAGATTCAATGTCAAGTTGACAATAAGGGCAGCCACTGCTCAGTTCCAGTCAGTTGTCGTTATGAGGAAATGAGAGCCCTGTGTGCCAGATTGTTGTTTCAGAAGTCAGGAATCCATATTTTTGTATGAACTCTCCTATTTTTGAAATATTGGCAACTATTTTTTTAATGTGAACATGTGTTAGCTTAATTAAGCATATCTATGGGCCAGAGATGTCCCATAAACCACCATTTTGTGACCTCAAAATAGTAAATATTTTAACTATAATGCAAGTCAGAATGAAAACAGTAGTATAATGGGAGTAAAAGCAGCATGCCAGAATGGAACAATCACAAAATGCACATTGTCATATTAACGGATACATTTTTAAAAAACAGGCCAGGTGACCCATTTGTGTAAGAGCACAGCCAGTGCAGAATTCCTGTGACCCAACCTTTGTTCAGTCTCCTGAGTCACGCAGCTTGTCCAGTTATGATCCATGACATGTTCTCTTGCCTGTGTTTACCACCTGGATCTTGGCAATGAAGACAGGAAGTGAGGGAGGAATGATGATAAAAACAAATAAAATAGGCTTAGAAAGGAGCACAGTGTTCTTTCAGAAAAGCACTACAGGAAATGAGTTCAAGACAAGTGATTCTTAGGCATTTGTATTCATTAATAGTTCATTCCTAGGTGCACGTGGTGAGTTTAGCCATTTTGATTGTAATTTCCAATATCGCACTTTAAGATCCTCACTTTAGTCCCTTGCCTCATCTCTTCAGTCTCCTAATTAACCAGAACATTCTAACCAGTGTTTGCCACTTAACCCTACCTAACCTCGATATTCTAATTTTCTTCTAGTAAAAATACTCCTAAATGCTACTTAAATCTAACCACTTCCTCAAAGCTTATCTGGACTATTCTAACTCAACTTATTTCTCCAAACATCCTTCACCCTTTCCATTTCCCTAATCTGTGACCCTTTGTGAATACCTCTGTGTAGCTCCATAATTCATGGACTCTTTTATGATTTACCTTAGGTAATTAGTTTCCTGGAATACAGCCATAGTCCACAAAACTAATATTCATAGCCCTCTTGGGACTACCTGAATCCTAGATAAGCATTTCTGAAGACAAGTTATATAAAGAGGTTTGAAGACATATGGGACATAAAGAGTCAGATGCAAGGATGTTCACTGAAGCATTGTTTGTAACAGAAAAAGACTAGATAAATCCCAAATGTCCATCACTTGGAGAGGGGTTAAATGTACCAGGATACAACCATACTGTGGAGTATTATGAATGTTTCATGTATGAATGGACACAGTTTGTTTGTCTTAGGCTGGGTTTGCCAGAAGCAGGATCTGAGACAAGAATTCTTGTGCACATGATTTACTGGGGAGGTGCTCTCAGGAGAAGAGACTACGGCAAGTAGTATAGGGCCAGGGGGAAAAGCTAAGCAAGAATTTGGTCTTAGCTGGAGAGTAGCCTCAGTCTGATCCCACAGAGATCCTCTGGAATATAAATTGCACTATAGAGTATCCCCACCCCACAACCTTGAGAAAAAAGCTTTTTGTACTCTCATGCCTGTCAGTCTAACAGTTGTAAAAACGTTTGAGTTTCCTTTCTCCAGTGGACAGTTACCCAAGTAAATAAACATGGGTCCCTTTGGGAAAAGACTGGAGGAATCATTACTACATATACTTGTAGTATATGTATTGTGGTGGTATACACCTTGCATTGGTATTGCTGGATCCTTCCTCCCTGGGGACTTGGACCTCCATTTAGTCCATGGGTTCCAGGTCTGAAAACTGGCTTATGTCCAGAAACACAGCAAGAGGTCATGACTTTGTATTGGAGCAACTCCTCTCAGCCTCCTGATCATTCAAGCTTGATTGCTTTCAATTTTGCAGACAGAGCAGTGTCCTTATTGTCTGCCCATCTATTTTGCCCCTAAGGATATCATATTCTATTAACTGCCTCCATAACTCCCACTGGGTCAGGTCCCCTTGGCTGCCACTCTGACCTAGCTCCTTATTATGACTGTTGCATCCACCTAGCTTCTGGCAGTTGAGCATAACCACCCGGCCTCTATTACTTTGGTTTCCCCATCATCCCCATTGCTGGTTATGAGCCCAGCTCTGTGATTGCTCCTCCTACTCTCTGCCCTGGCCTGAAGAGGAGAGCCACATGAACTTCTTAGTGATGCTGATCCCCCTCTCACCAGCACAGTCCTCATGGCCTTGGTGAACCAAGTGTGTGTTCCCTGAGCCCTTCTGTGCAACATAATCCTCCAGTGGATCTTATGGCCTCATGTAACGTATCCACTCCAGCATGCCCACCTCCCTGAGCCTTATAATCCAGTCTGTCATGGCAATTCAGGCATTTCTACCCAACTTAGTGTCAGCCATCATGTTTCCCATGCTTCTAGGATCCATCCTAGGAGGGTGTTTACAACAGATGTTAAGTTTTTCTATAGAGCCTGGAACTAGGAAAATGACCATCAGGTAGGTCCATAGACCCAGCAGACCCACAGTGACCTATTCCTGGGCCAGGACTCCATTAGTTACCTGACTCCCATATGGTCCCTCTCAAACAGAGGGGACTTGGTTTCTCCACTGTAAAGTTACTATTTTTCCCCTTGTAATTAACAAATATCTTGGGGGAGATACTTTGAGACTAAACAAATATCCTATTTCTTCTCAAACTTTAGCCCACTGATTTCAGCATGCATCTTGTCCACAACAATTATTATGGTATTTGTCTAATGGTGATTTTGTATATTTCTCATTTTTTCTACATTTCTACATTTCTTCATCTGTAAGTAAGCCCTGTCCCTTCTCCCCAGTGTTTAGGTGATTTCTAAGCTCACATACAGCTGACACTTCAGGGTTCACTGTATTTATCACAACTTGTAATAATTTTGTTTTTCAGTCTAATTGGCATGGGTCTGTCCCTACTGTCTAGTGGTCAAGCAGTCCTTAAGCAGCAGTGTATTGGCAGCTGCTAGGTTGGCTTACTACATTTCCATAGATCCAGCCAATAAGAAGATAATGAGCCCAAATGGATACAGTTTTTACTTACACAGGCAGCAAAAGCAAGATCATCATGGTGTCGGCACCCGATGTCCCTAGTCCCACAGAATGATTGAATTGGAGGGGCCAGATGACTGATGACATGAGTAGTGGGTCACTCTGTTGCAGAAGAGCCAACTCTAAGTTACAGCCAAGCAATTTATTACTGCTGCTATACTTCAGGGGAGTGTTTGTGTGATGGTGGAAAGTTCTATGCCTCACCAGGACCAGGGAGGCCAACAAGAAACTGCCTCATGGCAGCCTCCCACAAGATAAGGAGGTAGATGAGAAATGGTCCTGTAACAGCTCCTCACAATATTGCTTATGTTGCCATGTTTCAGAGAGGATTACAGGCACTCCTCCAAGACTTGAGTCAGACCGTGGTTGAGCCTTGGCTATGTGGCCTATGTAGTGATGTTCAAGGTCACGAGGACATCGTGGCTGAACCATTCCCCTAAACCCACAACTAGCATGAAAGTTCCATGAGTCTAAAGTCTATATCTGGCTTGTTCACTGCTGTATCCCCACTACCTAGAATAGTGACTGCAACATAGTAGATGTTCAGTAAATACTGGATGGATAGATGAAGGGAGGGATGGAGGGAGGGATGGATTAATGGATGGATGGATGAATAGGGGCTTATAATGTCTGCTCTTATGGAGTGAGAATGATGTGTCTGCCAACCCTCTCTCTACCTCAAAGTGGGATCCATGTCCTTCTCTTTCCTGTTTCTTCTTTAGCTCCAATGATTTACCTCTGTCACTGCTGTTCAGTTTGCATGCACTACTAAAATCGAATTCAACAGTGACATTTCCAAGGTGTTTCTTTACTCCTCTTCCCTCTTCCTCATTGAATGCTCTTTTTTTTTTTTTGAGGAAGATTAGCCCTGAGCTAACATCCGTGGCCATCTTCCTCTACTTTATATGTGGGACGCCTACCACAGCATGGCTTTTGCCAAGCGGTGCCATGTCCGCACCGGGGATCCGAACCAGCGAACCCCAGGCCGCCAAAGTGGAACGTGTGCACTTAACCACTACGCCACCAGGCCGGCCCCTCGTTGAATGCTCTTGATGTTTGCTGGGACCAGTCTCTGAGAAAGTTGATTGACTGTTAGAATGTTGGGTCACTGACCATTCTGCTAGAGCAGGGTGGTTCTCCACCTTGGCTGCACCTTAGGATTAGCTTCAAAAAAGAAAAAAAGACTTTTTCCTGGGATCCACCCCCAGAAACTCTGACTTAATTACTCCTCTGTGGGGCCATGACATGGGTAATTTTTGTAACTCCTCAGGTGATGTTAATGTACAGCCAGGGCTGAGAACCACTGCATTAGTAAGGGTTTGTAACCTACACCAAGTGCTTTTTGGTGCACTTGCTCTTGAGACCTTAAAGATTTTTAACAGGCAACAAAATATTTAATTTCACAAAAGAGAGAGAAAAATCAAATGCAGATGGCCCCAGGAGAGGAATTAGACCAACCTAAAGACAGTAGTAGTTGAGCACTGGGTTGCGAAGTCAGATGACCTGGGTGGGAGTGTAGATTCTGCCACTTACCAACCCAGGTGATCTTGGGCAACTAACTTCACTTCTCTAACATATGAAAGCACCTATCAGTATGCCTGGCATGTAACAGGTCCTCAGTGTATGTTTATTACCTCTGAATATGAATCCCTAAGCTTCATGTGTGAATTGAGGGTAATAAGGCCTGCCTGCCTGTCTCCTAAGGTTGCTGTGAGACTGAAAATAGACAATAGCTGTAAAGGTACTTTATAAATATTTAGGTGCTGTTGAAATGGAAAGTATAAACATTACCTTTCTTTTATGGAAATGTTAAACACATACAGCACTTTTTAAAAATTTTTCTAAGGATCTTCATACCTGTGGTCTCATAGAGTCTCACAACAGACCTGGAAGTAAATCAAGAAGTAAATTAACTGGTAAAACTGAGACAACAGAGGCTGTGTGATCCGCACACAGTTGCTCAACAAAACTAAGACAATCCTAGGACCATTAACACAAAGGGAAAGATTCTCTTCACTGGACGACTGTTGTAAAAGGTCTATTAATAGATCCCCCCAGATAAGTAGGTTGGTCATCTGATCAGAGCTCTGGACTGCTGAACTTGTTGGGATGGCTTCTTTTACTTGTCCCTTTCAAAGCAGGGATTGTACCTGAGGAAACACAATCAGTACTCCCCAGCTCTGTGTCCAGTCCTTAGGGACATGGTTAGTTTAGTTTTTGGTTTCCCTCCACCTCTGCTTTCTCTTATAAAACATTTCAGTAGCCACGCCACTGGTACATTGAGCAAAAGAAAAAGAAACCTTCCCCACTTCACCATCATCACCTTTGTTTATTACCGTGTGCCACCTTTCTCATTTCAACACTAAAACATGCAGTGAAAATTGCAACACTAAAGACTAATAGCCACCAGATGGCAGAGTTTACCATTCCATTTTTTTTCTTGCTTACATCATTTATTCATTCATTCATTCAAGAACTATTCTTTGAGTGTCTACTAAGTATCTAAAGCTTTTCTGGGAATAAAAAGGAGTACAAAAGAGGCACACTATGTGATATGGTTCCTGCCTTTGATGAGCTTGTGGGGAGGGCAGCCTACAGGGAAGAAAAAACACACCTGAGAACATTTAAATGAAAATACATGTCAGTGTGTGAATCCAGGCCAAATGAGTTATAGAGACTGCTATATGACTTTACAATGAGCCAGAATGGGCAGGGAAGTCTGCATGGAGGAGGTGAGAACTGAGCTGGGGCTTGAAAGATGAGTAAAAGAAACAGGTTGGAAAGAAGGAATAAATCCCAGGCAAAGAGACCAGTGTGGGTCATGTACTGAGGTAGAAATGAGCAAAACATGTGCCCAGGTCACTGATGAAACTAACCTGGTTATAACAAACGGATATCGGATAAACAAGATTGAAATAAATTAGATCTCCATTGATTTTGCTAGAATGATGCCCACCATAAAAGCTAAAGTTATCTATTAGGTCTGCCAATAACTATAGCCTTTGGGCAGGCAAATTGGTCTACCTTCAGTTTTGTCTTTTATAAAATGTGCAGGTTGGACAAGACCTCTAGTAGCCCTTCCAAATCTTATAAAAGAAAGATAGAGAAAGATGAAGGCAGACAGGCAGAGAAGTAAGAAGGGAAGGAGGAAGGAAGGAAGAGGAGGGGAAGGGAAGGGAGGAAAAAGAAAACTGATTCTAAGTTCTCTAGAAATTGCTGTATGGCCTTTGACATGTTTCAGTTGCAAACATGAATAGTAACAGTCTAGCATGGTGGTTAGAACTTGGGTTCTGCTGTTACTAGAGTTAGTTCAAGTCTTGGATCAGTCACTTACTGTTTAACAGTAGACAAGTTAACTCAGCATCTATAAGCTTCATTCATTCATTCAACAAATATATGCATTTTTAAACCAAGATATGTTCTTTTTTTGGACATAATGCTATTTATTGCACACTTAAAAGACTACAGTATAGTGTAAATATAACTTTTAAATGCACTGGGAAACCAAAAAGTTCATTTGACTCACTTTATTGCAATATCCGCTTTATTGCAGTGGTCTGGAACTGAACCCACAATATCTCCGAGGTAGGCCTGTACAACTGTAGTAAGTGCAAAAGTGCAGAGTGCTATGGGAGCACATAACCTGAAGGCCTAACCCAGTCTGGTAGGTCAGAAAAGGTTTTCCCAAGGAAGCATGAACCAGGCAAAGAAGAGGAGAAAAGCATTTCAGGTCAAGCAGACAGCATGTGAAAGGGCTCTAAGACTAGAAGGAGCTTGGCATAGCAAGAAACTAAAAGGCCACTGCAGCTAGACCACAGAGAACTAGGGGGATCGTGGCAGAAGGGAGACCAGGATATGTTAGTCAACAGAGCCTAGATTATATAGTGTCTCAAGGGCCCTATGAAGCCTGTAGACTTTATGCTAAAGCAATGGGAAGTCCGTTTCCTTATTTGTCAAACAAGGAAAAAGAAACCCCTCCCTTGAAGGGTGGCTGTAAAGATTAAAGGACACCACTGCCCTCTCCCATCCCGCACTTCCTTATTGAATCTATCACCGAGTTCTATCAGCACCAACTCCAAAAAATTTGTCACCTCCAAAATTCACTTCCATCTCCACTGCCACCACCTCGGTCTAAGTCACTATCTCTAGCCTGGACTATTGCTAACTGGTCCCCTGACTTCCACGTTTTGCTCCCCTCTAATCCCTTATCCCTGCAGCAACTCAAATGATCTTACTATAAAATGTAAATCTGATCATGGCACACCTTTCTTAAAACCTTTCAGTGACTTCTCAGTGCTCTTAGGATAGAGACCAAATCCTTAAGACATACACTAATGCTGTTCCCCTCCCTGAGATGTGCATTTCAGCTCCCAACTCCAGCCCCCTACTCGTCTAGTTCATTCCAACTCACCCTTACCTCTACTGCTTCAGAGAGGCCTTCTCCGATCCAAGCCCACCATCTATTTAGGGTTCTTTCGTCATTTGCCAACAGAGAACCATGTTCTTTCCCTTCTGATCACTTATCTCTGTAATTACATAGCCATTAGTGTGATTGTTTAATGTTTATTCCTGCCACTAAACTGTAAGCACCAAGAAATCATGGAACATGTATTTTTTGCTTACTTTTATATCCCCAGAACTTTGCCCAAAGCTGGACATACAGGAAGGGAAATATTTTTTGATTGAATGATGGAGATGTTAGCTACGGCTACAGATGAAAATAACAGTAACAGTAATAATTAGTATTGCTATTTAATAATTTATTATTAAATTAGTGTTATTATTAATATGCTTTTTCATTGATAGCTATCCCTCCAGGAACCAGCTTTAAGCAAAATGGCGGCACAGATCACATTGTTAGTCAGTAAATACCTTACCATCTTTTTTCAGAGCCCCTATATCTATATTTAGATCAATTATTATTATCTAACTATAGCTACCACCAGGCATGATGGTGAGACTCTGAAGTTAGACTAGACCTAAATCCTCAGTCTGCTACTATCTTTGTGACTTTGAACAAGTTAGCCTTTCTGGGACAGTTTGTTCTCAAACTCATGAGACTTTAATGAGATGATTCATGAAAAGCGCTTAGTACAGTGTCTGGAATATAATATGCACTCAATAATGTTATTGTTACATCTTACAGATTGTCGATTAATCTGAACAAGGACCTACTAAAATGTACACTGAAACCAGACTATCAAAGGGCCTGTGACAGCATGCTGTCTCAGCCTGCTGGGGAAAAAACTGCCTCATGATATATGATCATGACTGAATCTTCCTATAGTCTTGAAAACTAAAGGGAATTTTCGAGGAGGCAAGAAAAACTACAGAAGGCTGAGTCAGGGGGCTCTGAGAATTAAAATGTATTGTTTACCTTACATGCTAGTAACATCATCTGGAATACAAAAACAGTGGAGGAGGCCCCAAAAGGATGGCTTTCTAAATGGTAGCAAACCTCCGAGAGTACCAACACAAAATTTATACCTGACCTAATCTATCCTTCTTTGGGCCTTTGTGTCCCTGATTCTCCAAAACTGATTACCTTGAGGAAACTGAATTAATTGTCCATGTCCTTTGTTTGGGGGACGTAGCTAATAGCCCATTTTCCTCCACTCAAATATTATCTGATGTGCTTAAGCCACTGCTGCTCCTTTGGATAGATACTTGTTAGAAAAGGATCTCTGGGTAGGAAAAGGCTTCATGACCCAAAGGATTGAATCTCATGGTGGAATCTAAGAAAATGCAGAATCTAATTTAAATACAATGCAGGAAATAGATTCAGGAAGAGCATATCACCCTGTGTGCTTTAAATCAGGCAGCGGTTAGGAGCATGTGTTCAGAATCAGATAGATGGGATTTCAAATCCTTGATTTGTAACACACTAGCCAGGTGATCCAGGTAAGTTCATTAAGTCCATTTCCTCAACTGTAAAATGGTAATAATAAGGATCTATCTTACCAGGTTGTTGGAAAGATTAAATGAGACGACTTAAAGTCATCCAGGAAGAGTCTGATATAATTTTTTGAGTGTCCACATATTTGTATTATTTAATCACCTCTGGTGATTAAACAGAGCTGGCTGTGGCCTGTTATTTTCTGAAACCATGGTGGGCTCCTCCCAGAGAGCCCTGGGGCTTGTGTGGTCATCTACCCTGTTTGTATTTAAGGCAGACGGTAGAAGGAGCAGCAATGATGGGAAGCCCAGACCTCTAGCCACTGGTTTCACTTGACTAATAATAGCCACATGCAGGACACAAAGGGGGAAACTTCGAAAGACAGATGAAACCTGTAACCCCCAAATAAAAAATAAAAGCACAACTCAGTATAATTATGCCCAGACTTCTGCTGGGAGAAGTTTGCACACTGATGTTTTACATATAGGCCACCAGGTCGATCAACATCCTGGGTGCTTAAAGGAGGGTCATAGCAGGAAGCAGGTAGCAGGCAAGAGCTTTCCTCTCTCCCACCCTCCCAACAATTACGTTGATGCCCCAGACACTGCCTCCCTTCCCAGCAAACCCCAGCATTTCAGATCCCTTCACTCTGCTCCCAGAAACCTCAGATGGTTTCCGCTTCCTAGTTTAGAACCTCCAGACTTTTCCCAAGTCCTTCCTCTTTACTAAAATGTACCTGTCCTATTCCCTCAAGGCCTTACTCTTTACTTGACGCCAGTGATATAATTTGAGGTGGAAGCACACTATTTTGATGATTTTGTATCCCACCAGCCCCAGATAAGAGTTTCAAAGAATATATTATGAAGGATATTAAATCAGCAAATATTTTTGAGGGCCTAGTGTGTACCCGGCATTGTGCTAGATCCTATAACACTGTACGAAGGAACAGAAGAACAGCCACAGTGAGTCTATCCAGCCTACTACCCAGTGGCTAACATCAGCAACAAAGAATGTGCTCTGGGAAAAACAGAGGTGGAACATTCATACAAACTTTCTGGCAAGCAATTTATCCAAATATAGCAAAAGCTTTAAAAATTTACATAATCTTTGACCCAGTAATTTTGCTCCTAAGAATTTATACTAAAGAAGCAATCAGAGATAAATACAAAGATGCAAGTGCAATAATGTGTACTGCAGCATTATTTATTATACCAAAAACTTGAAAACAATCTCAATATCCAAAATAGAGGATCAGGTAAATAATTCATTCTGCATCCATATGATGGAATACTGTATATACATTAAAGTCATATTAATACAAGATTCTTCAAAGACAGGAAAAATCTATCTATTGCTGGGTTTGAAAATTTTTCTTTTAATTTTATACATAGAAAAAAGATTGAAAAGATATACCCTAAATGTTGAAAAAAATAGCATCTCCAAATGATGGGATTTTCTTTTTTTTTTTTTTGAGGAAGATTAGCCCTGAGCTAACATCTGCTGCCAATCCTCCTCTTTTTTGCTGAGGAAGACTTGCCCTGAGCTAACATCCATGCCCATCTTCCTCTACTTTTTCTTTTTATATGTGGGATGCCTACCACAGCATGGCTTGCCAAGTGGTGCCATGTCTGCACCCGGGATCCGAACCAGCAAACTCCGGGCTTCCAAAGCCGAACATGCGAACTTAACCACTGTGCTACCAGGCTGGCCCCAATGATGGAATTATTAATGAACTTTTTTCAGTACATTTTCTAAATTTCCACAAGAAACATTCTCTTTTAATTGGAAAAAAACAATTAAACTTACCTATGTTTTAAATTTAGCATTCCCTGAGGACTGTTTGTCTTCTTATAACATTAAAGAATAACTATATTCCCTGCTTCTCCTAATGTAGCTACTTAGGGCTTTGTATTTATAAATGTGTCTAACATTTTTAATCCTTTTTATTTCTGGTTAGCAATTTCTTGAACTATTATTTTTTTGAAATAATTGTACATTCAAAGAAAGTTACAAGAAATGTAAAGGGAAGTCCTATGCACCCTTTCCTCAGTATCCCCCAATGTTAGCATCTTATATAACTATAGTACAATATTAAACCCAAGAGATTGACATAGGTACAATCCGCAGTGCTTATTCAGATTTCACCAGTTATACATGCACTCACTTGTGTCTGGGTGCGTGTGGGGATGTGCGTTTAGTTCTATATAATTTTATCATATGGATAGCCTTGCATCACCACCACCGCAATCAAGATATAGAACATTTCCATCACCACAGGATCCCTCATGTTGCCCTTTCACAGCCTACCTCCCTCTCCGATTCCCTAACTCCCGCAACCACTAAACATTCTTCTATCTCTTAATTTTATCAGTTTAAGAATGTAATATAAACAGAATCACATAGTATGTAACCTTTTGGGATTAGCCTTTTCCACTGCGCATAACTGTAGGAGATTCATCTAGGTTGTCACATGTATCAATTGTTCATTCCTTTTTCTTGCTAAGTAGTATTCCAAGGTATGGATGTACCAGTTTGTTTAACCATTCATCTGTGGAAGGACATCTGGGCTGTTTCCAGTTTGGGGCTACTACAAATAAAATTTCTATGGACAGTCATACACATTTTACTATTTTTAAAAAATTCTCAACTTATGTCACCCAAGAACCCAAGAAAGCCTCTTCCTCCTATGTACTAGGACTTGAACAAATCCAGGTTTACCTTACTCGTGCTGGCACAGTTTTATGAGAAACAAGCTAGATTAAGAAAAGAACATGGAGTGCTCGCTTTGGCAGCACATATACTAAAATTGGAAGGATACAGAGAAGATTAGCATGGCTCCTCCAGAAGGATGACATGCAAATTCGTGAAGCACTCCATGTTTCTGAAAAATCTGTTCTCAGGAAGAATCTGATAAACTCATTCACTCTCAGGTGTAAGTGACTAATAAAAAAAGAAAGAAAAGAACATGGAGTTACACCATATTTTCTCACTGAATTATACTTTTTAATTTATCTGTCTCTGCCCGTCAACTATGAACTACATGGAGGCAGGGACTATGACTGAATTGCCTCTACTCCTAGGGTAGGGCACAGGACCTAGCTTAGGGTAGGTGTTTAGAAAATGTTAGGATCTCTAGGGATGGGTGGGGCCCAGGGATAGATGTTTTATAACAAACTCCATATATTATAATAGGCAGTCAGGGTTAAGAACTACTGTCTAGCTGAATAAACAAATATGTAAAGGGAAAGAAGGAAACCTCATGATAGGAGAGGGCAGACTCAGTACAGGAGGGATCTCAATGTTCTGTTCTCTTTCTCCACCTTACAGAGACAGTTCTGTGTCCAGATTAACCTCTAGACTGCCTGGTAGGGAACTAGTAATTTCCAGTGCTGTGTCTGAGAAGTGCTATTGTTGAAGCCTATGACTGACTGGGGCAAAGAAAAGACAGCTTTCATCTGCCCTGTGGGGTTTTACCTATTTGAAAGGCTGCCCCACAAATCTTTGGAGCCCCAGACACCTTCAGGAGTTTGATGGAAAAAGCACTTGGTGATATGAATCACCTGGCGGTGCTTATTTGTTGAGATGGCATAATTATGTCTGGCAGAGCTTTGGAGGAGAGGAACAATGGCTCCTTATATTACTGGATTGCCTGGGAAACACAGCCTAAAACTGACCCTTGACAAATGCCAGTCCTGCCAGACGTCAATAAAATATGTCGGACATATAAAATCACGACAGGGGCTAGGCACAGACTCTGGAAAGATCACTGAATGGCAAGGAGCCAACATTTAAAAACATTTGGGGGATTCAGCAACCACTACAGGAGCTGGTGGAAGGACTGTTCAAAGATTGCAAAACACTTCAACAAGTGACTCAGAGTGATTAGGTCAGAATTGGAGCACACATTGGAAAGGGCCGTGCAAAGGCCTGAGGAGTTGAAGAAGAAAAGAAGGCAGACACAAAATACCATGGCCTGGCAGCAAGGAAGACTTATGCTTGGGGCACAACCACATTGCATATCAAAATAAAGCTGCCCTTCCTAGAAGACCCCCCAAAAGCAAACATACAAAGGAGTTTTCACCCGAGCAAACTTCACTCACATGCCCTGCCTCTTACGTGAACTTTGGGAGACTGGCAGTCTGCCTGGCTCAGAGTTCTGTTTTAGCATGTGCTGCCGACTACCACCAAGGCCTTTTATAAACTGATGCCAGTTTTGAGGACTTGAGATCTGTGCTATGTCAAAAAGACACAGAGGAGAAGATAACCATTGCTTTTTGCCAAGTGGAGCCAGCGAGCTGGTGAGACTTGAGAGCCAATTCAAAAATTTGAGTTTGTAGCACAAAGGGGACAATTACAGACAACATCCTTAGGTACCTGGTGCCCTAGAAAGCAGGGACCATAGGCCTGGGCTAATTGTTTGAGAAAAGGGCATCTCCTTTATGGTGGAATGTTGAACTATTGGCTGAGTAGGGAGAGTGGAGAGGAAGCAGTAAAGGAAGTAGAGTCTCAGTCTCTGGAAGTGAGAAGACACCTGTAAAATGCTTTCCCTAAGCTTGCTTGGAGTCAAGTAAGCTCTAATTTGAGAAGGCAAGCCCTACCTTACATATTTTCACAGGCCATCAAAATCCTTGTTCCAGCCTCCACCCACCCTACTGAGAGGGGCAGGTTGAAATCTCATATTAGAATGTGGAAAAGCTGTGACCCAGAGGTCCCTGTTCTCCAAGCTGAGAAGTGAGGTGAGAAATGACATGATCCAGGTGTGTGCCCTGGGGTCTACCTCTCTCGAAGAAAAAGGAACCATGGCAGCCCAAGTGCTGGCAACCATATTTGACATCAACTAAAAAGTTGAAAAAGGTAGTAGCATTGCCAAAAGCAAGAGCGGTGAATGCAAGGAAGGAAGGGCAGGATTGCTTTAGTGCTGATCCAGTGGGCCCTCGGTGGCAACTGTGAGTATGGCCCTGAAGAAGAGGCCAGAAAGCTCCTTGACTGGTCACTTTCAGGCCTGCACTCTATCAGGAACACCACAACTGAGCAGTCAAGATCAGAGGAGGAGAGGAGTGTGGGCAAAGGCAGTAACAGAACACTGTCTAGGATTTGCAGAAGTAGGCATCTGGGGCATCTCAGTGTTGTGCCAAAATCTGTGGGGGAAGGACTTCACCCTCTGATCACAACTGGATTGAAGAAGGCATTCTCTCTCCTCTTTTGTACTCATCTGGAGGTTGATGGAAGGAATGGATAACTGAGTCTTCCCTTGTAATGACTCCAGAGTCTTCTCCCCGGGCAGTTTATAGCATAGTTGAGGCTTTAGACTTGTTTAGACATGAACTCAAATCTTGGCTTTACCACTTTCTAGCTGTGTGAGCCTGGGCAATTTAACTCACTTTTCGGAATCTTTCTATTTCTATCTGTAAAATGAGGATGATAATACTTACATAATAGGGTCATTTTGCAGTTTAAATGAAATAATATATATCGATGAGTAACACCTAGTAAGCACTCAGTAATTATTATTATTATAATTTGGGTTGATTACTATATATTTTCATCCAAAAGAAGACAGTTTTAGATAGTGAAAAAAAAATAAACTTTGAAGCCAGACAGACTCAGGGTTGGATCCTGGCTCTACCACTATCTATGCAAGCTTAGGCAAGCCAATGTGCCCTTATCTCTAACATGGGACATTCCAAATCACCATTAATATTTACTACACAGGCAATGGCAGATCCAAATTTTGTGGAGCATGAAGCTTATATCATTCGGGTTAAATAAGTTTTTTAAAAAGTGTAGACTTAGGTACAATCCTGAATATTTATTTAGAATGAGACAATAAATCACGAGAAATTACAAGTTTTAAAAACTGACAGACAAACACACAGCAATGGAGACTGGATTGGTAGTTACCATAGAGGAAGGGGGGAGGGGAGGGCAAAAAGGGTGATTAGGCTCACATGTGAGGGGATGGACTATAATTGGTTTTTGCGTGGTGAACATGATGTAATCTACACAGAATTCGAAATATATTATGATGTACATCTGAAAGCTATATAATGTTATAATCCAATGTTACTGCAATAAAAGAATAAACATTAAAAAAAGAATGATAAACCTTTCCAATAATAAAGACTGTCAAATTCTAAAAAAAAAACCTGACTAATACCACAAATATCACAAAATTTTAAAAAATAACATAATATTTTTCATTAAATTAACTGACAAACCTCCTTCCTTCCTTTTTTATATTTTTGGCCTGTGTATCCTTTGATCACCTCTTCATCCGATACCACTTTTGTAGTATAATTTCTATAAAGAGAACAGAAAAACAATTCAGTCTTTCCCAAGAGTTGAGAAAAGTTTCTTTGAGCTTTACAACTCATCACTGATTAACGTCGTGTAAATTTTCTGGATTATTGTCAAATTGGGGAAAACCTCTATCATTTCTTTTATATATAAGCTATAACATTTTAGGATATGTTGAGTATTTTATGTACTGACTAATCTTAAATAAGCTTTGGATTTGCTACTTTAGAAGCATTCCCACAACTCATTCCTACACTGGTACAGCCAGCAATAACTTCACTATATGCAGAAGTGATAGCAAACCACATAAACATATCCCACTAACTCCAAAGAAATGCACCTGCAACTCAATTTCTCTTTGGTTGGATCCTCAATAAATAGCTCTGGTAAAGACAGAATTCTCCCTAGAAAAAGTAGAAAATATGAAAAGCCAAAAGTGTTTTCTGGGTTGAGAAAAGGTAGAGAACATTCATTTTTAATATATCTTGTGTCTTCACATGTAGATTCAAAGTTAATAATCATATTCCCTTCCTATATATGTTTAAAGTATTCTAGTGTTGTGAACTCCATTGACAGAACTTGAAAAACCATGCCCCAGAAGAATGAAGCCCCAGAGGAAGCCTGGTGGAGCTCACCTAAGGCAGGAAAGGCTTCACCACCATTGAACTCTAAACCTGTTCAGTAGCAAAAGCCTTTCTAAAGGAAGACAGCAAAGCCAGAAATCTTAAAGGAAAACACGGACAGATTTAACTGTATTAAACTTTAAAATATCTGTGCGGTTAAAGCAAACAAAATCAAACATCAAACAAAAAAACTAGAAAAAAAGTACTTGTTATTCATATTATAAAAGATTGATAGCCCCAATACAGAAATCAATTAAAATTTTTAAAGCAAGAGGAATCCAATAGGAGAACTGTCAAAGAACATGAACAGGTCATTCACAGAAGAGGAAACATAGAAGGCAAAAATTGAAAGAATTGGCAAGGATTTAGGGAAACCAAGCCCTCTCACCCTGCTGTTGGGAATGTAAATTAGTTCACCTTTATACAGGGCAATTTGACAATACAATAGAAATAACGTTCACTAACATTTATAAGGAGATTGCTATTTGCCACGTATTCTGTGAAGTGCTTTACACTGATTGACTTATTCAATTCTCACTCAACTTTACAGATGTTCAATGTGCATCATTTGTAATAATGAAAAACTCAAGACTCCCCAGATACCCAAGAATAGGGTTTGAATAAATGGAACATGGAATCTGTATACAATAGGGTTGAAATAATCTATATTTACTAACATGGAAAACTTTCTAAAATGTAAATTTCTTAAAACACTACAGAAGAGAATGTACAATATACCATTTTCATAATATAAAAAATTGCATGAATATGTGTCTACATGCGCATATGTATATAGAAAAATCTCTGGGATATATACCAAAATGATAACAGTGCTTGTTTCTAGGTGGTGAGATTTTAGATGATCTTGATTTTCTGCTCTATACCTTTTCATTAATGCCTTTGGAATTTCTGCTACCACTACTCCTGCTGCCCAGGAGTCAGGTCAGCTTGATGGGCATACAACCTGTGCGGTAGCACAGAGTCCCATGCTTAGAAGAGTCCACGTTGGGTTTAATATTCGGCCGTCACTATTTTGAAATTCTGAATAATTCATGAACAAGGGGCCTCACATTTTTATTTTGCACTGGGTCCTGAAAATTATGTAGCTGGTCCTGTCAGAGGCATACCTGGCCTCCTCCACTCTCGTCCTGAAATGTGTTGCTCTGCAACCACCACCACTGTGAGAACTTGCTATTCTCATTCCCCTTCCCTTGAGTAAAAGGGAAAACCTCTCAACAAGGAGGCTTTTGACTCCGTTTTTCCACTGTTAGCAGGCCTATCAACCCTCTCCCTGGAAGGGGAGGGAAAGCCTGTGAGGGCAGATTAGTTTTCTCCCCTACTAGATTTTAGCTTACACTCTCTCCCAGCCCAACTGGATAGACTGTGGGTGTCCATATTAGAGCATCTGCCCTACCTTCCAAAACGCTGATCCCAGCAGGAGAAAAACCTGTTCTTCTCCTTTGACCCACCGTCAATCCCAGCCACTACTCTAGTGTCAAATGCATACGTGTACATTTACATATGTGAATTATCTTTAGGTCATTCAATAATGAGCCTTCATGCCCAGGGCCTTGCCAAGCAAGGTCTTCATAATATCCCTAAATAGTTTAGCAACAACTCAACTAAAGCCAATCTTCATAGCTACCAGTGAATACACCCATGCCCATGGGATTTCTTTATAGCTTATTCCCATCAACTAAGCTTTTTATTTTCAGGAAAAGTTTCATGTAATCGACCACTTGGAGATTTCACTATGCATTTCTTCCTTCAGATCTTTTGAAAAGATTTATTTTTTAAAAAACTAGCCCCCTTTCCTATCCCTAAGAAATCACACTTTAGAAATGTCAAAATAATGTCCTTAGTTCCTTTATCTCTACCTCCATTTCCTATTTCTACAGCAATATCTATTCAGAGGAAAGAGGGTCACAGTCCTATAGTAACTCAATTCCCTTAAAAACAGTGGTTGTGACATCTTGTCAAAAGCTTTTTTTTTAATAGGATGACCACTTTTTTTTTTAAAACGCATGCTTTTTTGGTGACAAAGATTGGCCCTGAGCTAACATCTGTTGCCAATCTTCCTCTTTTTCTTTTTCTTCTTTCTCCCCAAAGCCCCAGGACATAGTTGTATATCCCAGTTGTAAGTCATTCTAGTTCTTCTACATAGGATGCCACCACAGCATGGCTTGATGAGCAGTGTGTAGGTCTGCACCCAGGATCCAAACTGGTGAACCCTAGGCCTCTGACAGAGAGCGCGAACTTCATCACTCAGCCATGGGGCTGGCCCCTGTCAAAAGCTTTTTGAGATCAATTTATATTATATCCACTAAAAGTCTTATCTGCATGCTATTTAATCCTTCAAATAAATCCAGTTAACTAGATAAGCATGGACAACATCAATTTCCTCTAGGGAATTCTTTTTGTTCAAATATCCTCTACTAGCTTTATTAACTTTACTGATGTGACAGTCAAACTCCCCAATTCTTGAGTGACCTCCATTGTCCCATAATTGTCACATAAACAAAAAACTTCTGATTATGGATATTTTCAAACACACATAAAAGTATAGAGAATAGTGCAATGAAGTTCCAGGTAGCCATTACCCAGCTTCAGCAATTACATTCTGCCAATCTCAATCATCACTTTTTAATTTTGCTCCTTGATTCACAGAAAATTTTGAGCATTAGATTCTAACTAGGAATACAGCCAAATTCATATTCTCACTTGAAATAAAGCTGTCACCTAAGCAGCAGTTATCTAGTTGGAATCTAAAAGCATCCCCTTTCCCAGATTTTCCATCTCTAACCAACCTGTTCAACTCCCTCTCCTCCCGCCCCTGAGCTGCAACTGGCATTTGTCCCAGCTAACTGGTTTAATCCTTTCAACTACATAAATGTAAACAGGAAGACTTTGAGAATAGACTTCCTTAGCATACTGCAGAAGAGGCAAAATTGCCTTCTGACCCAAGGCAATTCCATTTCAATTCTTTACCTTCTGGAGAAGGTAAACAACAGCATTAGATTAAAACTTATTTTTTAGACCTTTTGTGCAAAGATCTGTTTTAAAGTATGCTCATGTCTATTCAGGTGAAAGTGGATATCAGGCAAAGAAGGCAAGAAGAACAAGGCTCAGAGGGAACAAGATGGAAGATGAAGTTATGCATCACGGGAAAGGAAGCAATAGTTCTAGGCTCCCTCTGGGAGACGTTATCTCCTTTAATCTCCCCAACAATTTCAAGTACAATCTAATTCCCATTTTACATATGAGGAAACAAACCTCAGAAGTCCTGTGGCTCAAGGCACCCAGTTTGTGAATGCTGGAGGAGGAACTGAATCTTATCTGTCTGACTCCAAAGCCATGCTCTTTCTACTTAAGTGGTAGGGTCAGGAGCACTGGACACTGGCACAGGATATCGGCTGGTCCCCAGGCTTGATCCCTTCTGAGACTTGAGCCTGCAAACAAATGACACTTTGCAATGAGACTTTCTCTCTTTCTCACCAGATGGTCCCCTAAATTAGTTGAAGCCTGTGGGCCTTAAATATAAAACAGGCCGACGCATCTTGATTATAATACAGCAGTTTCGTTTTAGTTGCAAGTATTATGCTTAAAATGTAAGAATGTGATTGACTTACAGCATTTTCTTTTTAAAGGATAAAAGTGCTCTTTCTGCTTGGTCAGCCCAGCCCCTGAATGCCTGGCTGCTCTCCATAACAGACAAAACTACACTCAGCCAGGCCACAAAAAGCAAGGGTTCTACAGCCATTTCTCTGGGACAGCCCCAGGATACAGGACCTTCACCCAATCCATACTGCTGACGCCCACTGGAGGCAGGTCTAGCTGTTCCTACCTTGGCCAGACTAGGCAAAATGCAGTTCCTCAAGAAGCCCCTAGCTTGCTGGAATATCCATCCAGCTCCTTCTTCGCCATCAGCATTTACCCTACTCTGCCTGGATCTAGAAGCTGATCTCTCTTAACTAGAGACCCTCCTTTTTTTTCTCGACTGAGTTGGGGGGACAAGAAGCAGCTTTAAAACTTGCTTCTCTTTTACTCACACTTAGGATGCCTGTTTTGTCTGTATGTAAAGGCTCCACTCATCTACGGCTAGGAAAAAACCTGCTCTTATATCTAACTTTGGAACTGAGAAATCAGTCTTTATTCAGACACAGAAGCTTCCTCCACAAAGTATGGCAGTTGGGGTGGAATGGAGGCAGCAGTGAGGTTGCAGGATCCAAGAGGGACAGGGAGGAAGGCAACGCTGAAAGGTAGCGAGGAGCAGTCTCTTCAGGGAAGGGAGATATCATCGGAGGGTTAAGCAGGCAGCAGTAAGGAAGATGAATTCACAATTCAGGAGAAAGGGAGAGGGCTAACTACCATCCACTATGCTAGATGCTTTATACACATCGAGTGAGGAGGGACTGGAAATGGGGAGAAATTCAGGAATGCCATTACACTAGTTCAGGCAAGAAGGAATGAGGGACTTAGAGTGGTGGTGGCTTGAATGAAAAAGAAAGGACAGAAGTAAGATTCACTGTGAAGGGAGTCTCTGGCCTGACTTAGCAACTGATTGGGCACAGAGGTGAGGGTGAAGGAAGAAACAAAGAGAGCTCTGGGTTTTCATAAGTGACTGGGAAAATAAGGGGACTTTTTTTTTAAAATACTATTTACTGATTCGGTGGGATTTTTTTTTATACTTTTTTTTTTTTTGGAAGATTAGCCCTGAGCTAACATCCATGCCCATCTTCCTCTACTTTATATGTGGAACACCTGCTGCAGCGTGGCTTGCCAAGCGGTGTCATGTCCACACCCAGGATCCAAACCAGCGAACCCCGGGCCACGCAAGCGGAACGTGCAAACTCAACCGCTGCACCACTGGGCCAGCAAGCGGACATCAATAAGAAAATTATTGTTGGGAGATGGATGCAGGCAAGGTTGATCAATTTGGTTTTGGACCTATTTAAGCTTTTAAAATTTTCATAATGCAAATTTCCTACCACAGAGAAAAATAAAGAGAATCAGATGTTGAAACCCCATATACTCATTACCTAACTCAACAATCATAAACTCATGGCCAATCTTGTTTCAATACCCTTACCTATTTCTCATTTCCCCAATCGGATTATTTTGAACTAAATCCTAGACACCATATCATATGATCCATAAAAATTTCAGTATATATTTCTAAATGATATTCTTTTTTGTAGTTGTTGAGGAAGATTGGCCCTGAGCTAACATCTGTTGCCAATCTTCTTCTTTTTGCTTGAGGAAGATTTGCCCTGAGCTAACATCTATGCCAATCTTCCTCTATTTTGTATGTGGGATGTCACCATAGCATGGCTTGATGAATGGTGCATAGGTCTGTGCCGGGGATCTGAATCCATGAACCCTGGGCCGCTGAAGTGGAGCATGTGAACTTAACCACTATGCCACTATGCCACTGGACCAGCCCCTCTAGCCACATAAAATTATCTCACCTAAAAAAATAACATTAAGCCTTTAATGTCATCAAATACATAATGTCATCAGTAAGTATTCAAATTTCCTCAATCATCTCCTTGTTTGTTTATGTATAGTTGACTGCTAAAATCAGATTCCAGATAAGCAGATCCACTGAATGTAAGATTCTGTCTGAAGCAGGATGGAGATAAGCAGGCAATTGAAATTTGGGGTCCAAAATTCAACAAAGAGGTAGAGGCCAGAAATATAGATTTGGAAATCATCTTCCCAGAGGAAATCCCTTATTGGAAGGGAAATAACTTCCCGGTGAAGTTATTTGAATAGATGATGCTATTGAGTAGATATCATGGGGGGAGAATATAGCAATAAAAATGGCCCAAGGATAGAACCTTGGAGAACAACTACATTCACAAAGAGGAGATAGAGACACCAAGGATGGGGATGGGAAGATGGGGAGGGAATAGTTTGAGAAAGAACAAGAAGTTGAAAGGTTGAAAAAAGAAAACAGGATAGTGTCACTGGAACCAAGAAATGAAAGCGTTGCACAGAGGGAGAACCACATGATTTTGCTCACTTAATGTTTTCCATCAAAAGAGCCTTGGACTAGGACTCAGTCCCTGCTCTATTGTGTGACTTTCTAGCTGTGTTACACTTTGAGCAAGTCATCTCTCTAAGCCCAAGATTCTTCAGATGTAAAAAATGAATAAGACCAGTCCTTCTGGTTAAAAGGCTGCTATAAGGATCAAATGAGAATGGATGCAAGTGAAGAAGGCTTTTGTTAACTTGCAAAGCACTGGACAAATATGAGAGGCTGTTCATTTGATAAATCTTTACTGTTATTTTTATTAATGTGTGAAAATATAACTTAACTGTTGAATAGAGGATTTAAAGTCTTTAATAGTGGAAAATCTTGAATTTGAAAGGCCATAATTATTCAAGAGTCTCAATAGATATAATAGCTAGCTCTTATGAGCATCTACTGTGTGCTGGGCACTATTCTAAATCCTCCACATAACTCATTTGATCCTCAAAAAATCTTATGAGATAAGTACTATTATTAGCCTTGTTTTACAGATGAGGAAGCTAAGGCTTAGAGAAGTGAACTAACTTGCCTCAGGTCACACAGCTAGGAAGTGACTGAGCCAGAGCTCAAACCAAGTCTTTCCTATGCCAGAACCTGACCTCTTAATCACTACACCAAACTTCCCCTTAAAAATATGCCTTGGTTACCAGAGGGGAAGGGGAAAGAGAGGAGGGCGAAAAGGGTTTTAGGGTACATGTGTACAGTGACGGATGGTAATTAGTCTTTGGATGGTGAACATGATGTAGTCTACACAAAAATTGAAATATAATAACGCACACTTGAAATTTATATAATGTTATAAACCACTGTTACCTCAATAAAAACATGACTTGGAAAATTAGAAGATCACTATATTGTAACCCAAATGAATCACAGATCTAGGTATTGAGCATCAATGGCAGCTATCATCACAAAGAGACACAACCAGACATTATGTGACTCCTGAGAGAAGCACATGCCACCATCTATGAAGTAGTTTTGCCCTCCCCCCAAAACAAAACTGAAGCTGAATCAAACAAAGCTTTTAGATTAGGGTTAGAGTTGCCAGATAAAATTCAGGATGCCCAGTTAAAATTGAATTTCAGATAAACAATAATTTTTTTTAAAGTAAGCATGCCCTATGCAATATTTAGTATGTCCCATACATTTTATTTGGGACATACTTATACTAAAAAAGTATTCATTGCTTATCTGAAATTCAGTTTTCACTGGGTGCCCAGCATTTTTACTTGCTAAATCTGGCAATCCTACTTTAGATCCAACTACTCATTTATAAGGAACACAAATGACAGAGAAACATTAAAGGAACCAAGATGAGGCTGTGTGCACCAGATTATGGGTAAATGTAAGAGACGAACAACCAGACTTCTTAAGCAAAGAAATATCAAGGAGTAGAGTTAGAGAGGAAATCTATAGACTAAAAAGAGACTTAAGAGACACAAAAACCAATCACGATGTGGACTATTTAGATTCTGATTCATATAGTAAAAAGATCATGACATTCGTGATACTATTGGTAATTTGAACACTGGATGTTTGATTATACAAAGGAATTATTTATTTTTAGTTGTCTAGTGTTATTATGGGTTTTTTTTAAGAAGCCCTTGTCTCTTATAGGTACATATTGAAATGTTTATGGATGAAATGATATCATGTCCCAGAGGTGCTTCACAATAATCTGGAAGGGAGGGAAGTGGAAGGGGTAAAGGGGTATAGATGTGACAAGATCGGCTTTGAATTGATGGTGTTGAAGCTTCCTAAAAAGTACATGTGATTTCATTACACTTTTCTATTTCTGTATATGTTTGAAATTTTCCACAATAAAAAAAATTTTAAAGAAACAACACCTAGCACAGTGTCTGATGTACTGTAAACACAATATATATTTGTTGGCAAATGGGTTTGTTAATTTAAAAAAAAAGAAGGCTCTCAGATGGCCATCAAATGGAAAAACATTTTTGAAATGAGACTGCAAGCATGAATATGCCTGGAAACACAAATGAGATTCATTTATGGACTAAAGTACATTCAAATGGAAACAAAAGTGAATTTGCTCAGATAAGGGAATCTGTTTATTGAAGATGAAGAGTTGTGAAACTCTGGGCAGAAAAGGTACATATGTTATAGGTACTTAATTTTGGTAAACACGGAAGACATTTTCAATCTTCCAAAAAGATGTTCTGCAGAAAACAATCCACCTTTGATTTCCTTCAATATTTATTATTCCAGTGAACTGGTGTGGAAAGCCATGTTAATTTCCCAAAGGCCTTCGGACAGATTTCGAAAATTTGAGTGCTCACATGCAAGCAAATCACCAATTACTAGAAATTAATGACTTCTCATGCTGAATAATGCATGCACTTGGCAGGAGGGCTTTACCAAAGATGCAGTGTTGTCATTTTGAATGCAGTCTTGCGTTACCTGCTGGGTACGTGAAGGCAACCAAATTCCCGCATAGGTGCAGGTTCGTGTGTTTAATGAAGTGTTTAGTGCAGGTTAGTGAAATAAGCTGTTTATTTTATGCTTAATATTCCACTATATGGATGCACCATAATTAATTCAACCATTCTCTTACTGATGGATGTTTCCTACTTTTGCTATTATAAACAATGACACATTTACCCTTACACATTTAGCCTTACATTCTTTAATTTCTGGGGGAGAGATTATAAGAAGTGGGTTTGCTGGGCCAAAGAGTATACATATTTTTAATTTTAAAAGATACTAATTGCATGTATTTTTAAATTAGGGCTACAATGTGGAACGGTGTTTTTTAAAAATGCAGTCACCTAACTACAAGCCAATCATCTCGCTAACTTTATTTCAAATGCTAAGTATATTTAAGCTCTGCTTTAAGCAGAGAACTGGGGTTCTTAGACAACCTGTTATTAACAGTGCTTTTGGTGTTGAAAATGCCGTGGTTTATTCTGCATCGGAGCACCCTGTATCAATCCTCCCAGTCTGGCATACCTTCCTGTACTAGAAAGAAGCATTTTAAATTGTCTCCCTGTCGCTGTCTCTGAATTCTGAGTGCCATTTCTGTCTATCCTTCCTTGGTCCCTTTTTGCAGGGAGAGACTGGTTCTCTGCACTCTTTAAAAGTTTATTTATCGCTACCTTTTCCTCTTATCCTTTTTGTCCCTCTAATTTTAAAGATCCCTTTATTTGCTGTTCTTCAAATTCAAAAGTAAGAAATGCTTGCTATAAACAGTGAAACAATGCATTATGAGGGTGTATAAAGACAAAGCCAACCACCTACACCGCAAGCGCCTGATGTAATCAATACAAACAGCCTGCTGAGGAGCCTTCCATACCTCTCCCTGCTCATACAAACAGATCAAATGTATGTGCACACATATAAAATTTTGTTTGTTTTCACCAAAGTGTAATCATACTATACACACTATTCTGCAACGTTTCACTTAACCATGTATGTACACATATATACATACATATATATTTATATATATGTGACAAGAGACAATATATATTATTTAACAAAATATAGTGGAGATACTCTGCAGTCTTGAGTTTCTTTCCAGTTCCAAAATTCATTTTGGTATTCCTTTAGAGAATATACTACCATTATAATTATTTGTAATAAATTGTGAATGTCTTTCTTCCCTGCTAGACTGAGAGCTCCATGAAGGCAGGGGGCTAATTTTGTTCACCACTATGATCTCCAGAATTTAGGGTAGTGCTGCCAGGATAGTAATTGCCTAAAATCTACTTGTTCATTGTTTCAGTGCTTCCTGAAACCTTCAGTCTACTTAAAACTGGTCTTCACCAATACTACTGAAATATACGTGTCTCTAGGAACTCAGGCCCAATGTTATTTGGATGGAACCTAGAGACAGCACACTTTAAATATTTGTAAGAATTTGTGCTTTTTAGCAAAAACCCCTCTCTGCCACAAAAATGAATTTTAAAAGACAGATCACGTTTAGCGGAAAGCACTTGGAATTAGGAGACCTGGGCTTCAGAAAGCTCCTTATCCTTTCTGGTCCTGGTTCCTCATCTGTAGCTCTAACATTCACTAATTCCACAAATATGTATTGTCTACTGCGTACTGGCACTAGGCTAAGAGCTAGTGATACAGGGGTGAATAATAACAACCAACATTTAGTGAATGCTTACTCTATGCTTGGTCTTTTGCTAATGGAGTCATATGCACCGTCTCATTTAATCTTCTATGAGATAGCACTACTGTGTTACTTTCTGTACTTTACAAAGGAGGGAACTGAGGCATAGCGAGGTGAAGTAACTTTCCCAGCATACCAAAGGACGCGGTGAAGACAGGACTGGATTCCAGACAGTGGGGCTTCAGATGCCATTCCAGTAACCATAGCGAATCTTCGCCCTCATAATTCGATGACTATTTCAGTGGCTTGCGTTTTGGTCGCAGCCCACGAGTACTGGGTGGAGCACCCTCTTGTCAATATGAGGGTGCAATGACGCAGAAGTGCTTTACAGAAACCACTGAGGGATCTGACACAAATGCAGCAAGGAGCAACGCTCTACCGCGCTCCCGCAGCCTCCACATCCGGAAGGTGAAGGAGTGGGAGGCGTCAGCGGGTCGTACGCGTGCCTCTCTGAGCGTCCCATTGGATACACGAAGGCGTGCGGGCCACACCAGCAGGACGCGCTTTTCTGAACTCAACAGGGGGCGGGGAGAAAGGGCGCGCTGCGTGCGCACGGGCCCTTCTGACGTCGGCGCCAGCCGGCGGCTCCGCCTGCTCCCGGGCTCGTGTGCCCCGCCCCGCTGCCCGCGCCGCCGCGGCTTCCACTTCCTGGCCCTCCCCACCTTTAGCGAAACCAACGAGAGGACACCGCCGGCGTCTAGAGCAGCCCCACCAGGAGCCTAACCGAGTGGCGCGCGAACGTGAGAGGAGAACCGTGCGCGGCTGCGCTCTCCCGCCCCTGAGCCGTTGTAGACGCGGGTGAGTGTCGGGGCGTCAGCCCGCACCTTGAGCGAGCCCGGAGCGGGCCGACCCTGCCCCTCTCCTCGGAAAGGCTTGGGCCCTGGCCCATTCCCAGCATGCTCCGCGCCGGGTGCCAGGGCAGGTGCAATGGGAGGAATAGTCAGTAGGGGAGACTGAGAGCCGTCTTCCTGGAGGAGCTCCCTTGGCCCCTCAGGGTCGAGAGGTGACTGTTGTCCCTTTCACTTTTTCTCTCAATTTCGTCCTTCTCCCTTTTCCATACTCCACGCCAAACACCTTCACCTTTTAAAAAGATTCATCTCAAAATCCACTCTGGTAGTTTCTGCCTCATTTGTGCCCGTGTGCAGTTTTAAGTTTCCCTCTCCTCTGCACCATGTATGCTATCATGTGCGTCTCCAGTGCTAGATTTTTTTGCCTCCCTTGATGGGAAAGAAAATCTTAGAATAATGTGTGCAAATGATCCATGCATGAGTAGTATCCTCGTCAAGAAGAAAGTTCTGGTATACGTATGCTATTATCAAGCTAAGAGAGACGAGTGAGTTATCATATATTGGCCAGAAATAACGAAAATTGTGTAATATGAAATGCCAAAATCCTATGTAAATTAATTTTAGAGTGCATCTGACAATTCTGATATTAAGCAGAGCTTGTTTCCTGTCAGTTCTCTTTTCCTTCTTAGAGCTGTGGTTATTGACCAGGTTCTGTGAGTCACACAGGAAAACCATCCTGTCTCTTTCCCCCCTCCCCATCCGCACTCAGGAATTACATCTGCCAAGCCATTCCACAAGTTGTCTTTCTAGTAGAAGTCAAAATCCATTTCCTCTGGAAGAAAACTAAGGGATGGTTTCCTTGTAGCAGTAAGATGATGTTGGGTGCACCTCTCACGTTCTGGTTAACACATCCCACATATGTTTTCCCATTTGTAGAAAAACAAGATTATTCAGTAACTCATTTATTAAATTCTCAATAATATTGTTAGAAGCACTGTTGATATCATTTTTCTGTAATAGAAAAAGCATTAAACTGATGTCAAGAAATCTGATTTCTAGTTCAGTTCTGCCACTGACTAACTGTGTGACTTTGGGTCAGTTACTTAACCTCTGTGGACCATCTGTTTCCCTATCTGTAAAATGAGAGAAATGACATTAGGTAGCTTCTAAGGCCCCTTTCAACTTTAGCAGACAAAGGGAAATCTAAGTAGCTCAGTAGAACATTCCTTGTGGAGATAGAGGGGAGATTGGGAAAATCTCAACAGTTGTATTTAATGTTGGCTTTTCTTTTAATTTCTAACTGAAATAAAAGTGTAGACTTTTCTGTTTTTTACTTCCCCAAAGAATAAGAACATGCCTTTGGGGGAAATAAAAATGTTTGTTAATGGTCCCCAGGTATGCCTGTATTGACTTAGTTCTCATCCAAATAATTTAACTATTTTCATTATGGGCATCAGTTATGGAATTATGGGATACTGTATTGGAAACCATTTAGTCTTAGAAACAAAAAGGTAAATATTAACATATATGATATCAATCTTAAGAAACTTGTTTTAGATGTACTCAAAACACCCAGGGACAGCAGCCATCAGTTAAATAAAGCACTAGGTTGAGAACAGAAATGCCAGCGCAGATACCATTGGTGACTTGCCAATTGTAAGTGGTTTTATCTGTTCAATTTAAGGTTTTGATGTAAAACTCCATTTATATATACAGAGATATTTGAATAATATAATGCAAGTTTGTGAAACGAAATTTCTTTAAAGAGAATGATGGACAGACAGCCTCTGTAACATTGGTTTCTAAGGTTAATGCTTTGATTTAGTATTGGTTAATTAAATCTCCATAAATGCAGTGTAAAAATAACCTCTCAGAAAATTCTACTGCATAGAGGTGTTACTGCAAAGTTCCAGTTTATACCGAATGGTAATCAGATACCATTGGAAGCTACAGATTCTTAGACTCCTTGGTACTATATGGAACTAACTTGATTTCAAACTTGGAAACCTTTTTTTTAATGTTAAGAGAAAAATGTAAGTATACAAAGAATACCAAATCAAATCACTAGATTGATTATTTTCTGTTATGTATCCTAAGGATCTTTTTCTTCTTTATAGGAAAAATGCTTTCTGAAAGCAGTTCATTTTTGAAGGGTGTGATGCTTGGAAGCATTTTCTGTGCCTTGATCACTATACTAGGACATGTTAGGATTGGTTATGGAAGTAGAATGTACCACCATGAGCATCATCACCTACAAGCTCCTAATAAAGAAGATATCTTGAAAATTTCAGAGGATGAACGCATGGAGCTCAGTAAGAGCTTTCGGGTATACTGTATCATCCTTGTAAAACCCAAAGATGTGAGTCTTTGGGCTGCAGTGAAGGAAACTTGGACCAAACACTGTGACAAAGCAGAGTTCTTCAGTTCTGAAAACGTTAAAGTGTTTAAGTCAATTAACATGGAAACAAATGATATGTGGTTAATGATGAGAAAAGCTTACAAATATGCCTTTGATAACTATAGAAACCAATACAACTGGTTCTTTCTTGCACGCCCCACTACGTTTGCTATTATTGAAAACTTAAAGTACTTTTTGTTAAAGAAGGATCCATCACAACCTTTCTATCTAGGCCACACTGTAAAATCTGGAGACCTTGAATATGTGAGTGTGGAAGGAGGAATTGTCTTAAGTATAGAATCAATGAAAAGACTTAACCACCTTCTCAGTATCCCTGAAAAGTGCCCTGAACAGGGAGGGATGATTTGGAAGATATCTGAAGATAAGCAGCTAGCAGTCTGCCTGAAATACGCTGGAGTCCTTGCAGAAAATGCAGAAGATTCTGAAGGAAAAGATGTATTTAATACCAAATCTGTTGGGCTTTTTATTAAAGAGGCAATGACTAATCACCCCAACCTGGTAGTAGAAGGATGTTGTTCAGATATGGCCGTTACTTTTAATGGACTGACTCCTAATCAGATGCATGTGATGATGTATGGGGTATATCGTCTTAGGGCATTCGGCCATGTTTTCAATGATGCATTGGTTTTCTTACCTCCAAATGTTTCTGATAATGACTAATAAATTAAACAAGAGCACGTACATGATGATGGTATAGGACATGTGTTGTCATTATTTGTTGTAACGACTGCATATCCAACACAGCAGTATTTTTTTTTTTTAATTTGGTGACATTGGTTTAATCACACATTAAAGTTGAGTAATACATTTTTAAATAGGATGGAGTTTTTTCCTTAAAACACATGAAAATTTCAAATGTATTGGAAAGAAATGTTTTAAGAATAATAATTTTGCAAATAAGGGATATATTTATAAATATATTTATGTGATAAATTCTAAATTATGAACATTAAAAATCTGTGTGGCACATATTTTTGCTGGTTGGTTAAAAATTTTAACATGTCTTTTTAGCTTTCTAAGATGTGCAAATGAAATCTCTAGTTGTGAATTTGTGATTAAAGTTAAACTTTTAGCTATGTGTTTTTATTGCCTCTAATGTTGGTTTATGTTCTAAGCCTCTTTGAATGCCAATGGATTTGCCTTCTGAAAACATACAACCAAGCAACAAAGGAAACGTTCCCAACCAATGTTAAAGTGAAAGTTGAACTCTATCCCTGAGAGAAAAAATGAAAATTACTTATAAAAGTTAATAATTTTCCTGGGAGCTAAGTTAGGGGCGTTCCTTAGCACACACAATTTCAGTGTAACTCTCTGTACTTCTCTATGCAGATACTGAAGTTTGAATGGTGATTACGAAGAATGTAATATCATAACTGTGTTGTTTTCCGGTGAATCAAACTCTCACCTGTGGCTTGGATAAAAATGTATCAGTTGAGATTTATTTACTCCTGCTGGGCAAATGAGTCCCATGGAAGTCTCCTTTGAAGAACTTCTTTTGGCAGTCTGGCAGTTCCACTTACCTGAATTAAGTCTGTCCTGTTTTTTGTTTACTTGTTCAAATTCTGAGATTTTTCCTATGTTCATGGTTGCACCACATCCAGTTGTTTTTTGGTGTGGAGGCCTTAACCTCACCATTCACTTTGGCTTACCATACTATTTGCCTGATTTCAGTAGCTACCCAGAAGCTTTATCCAGTGGTGGACAAAATAGCTCCTGTGCTTATGAATGTGTGAAATACTTGGAGCTGACTTGTCCTATAATTGGGTCTACATGTGCTATAAGTCAGATCCATAAGCCTCCATAAGGTGTAAGACCATGACACTTTAGAGATCAATATTTCCTGTAACTGACCTCATGATGTTAATGGTCTCCCACAGCTTTTGCAAACTAGAAAGAGAATTTCCTCGAGAGGGCCTCAGGCTTCATCTTATTGGTCATTAGAGTAGTATGGAAACCCTTTGTTTTAATTTATCTTTCCTTATTGAGGCTTTTGGTTAAAATGAAGGGTTATTTTTGAAAAATAATAAAACCTCTTTATATGTTCTAATATATAGAACATATATCTTAGATATATGTTCTTAGATGCAATTACTACAAATCACATGTTCAGTGTGAGTACGATAAATAGTATCTCACTGAGTGTGACACCCAATTTATAAGTGTCACCTTGTCCCTAACACCAATATATTAAAAAAATGTCTACAGCATTTATCACCTTCAATTATATTCGTGCAGCAGGGAATAGTTGTAATAAATAGATCAGGGAATGCATTCCATTGCTTGACTTTGTGGTAGATGCTAAAGTAACAATTGCCTCTGAAACCAAATTGATGCTCTTGATTGTATTTTTATACATGAGTATTCCTTTATAAAATATTAGTTGTTGTAAATAATATACTGTCTCTTTGAACTTATTTGTACCCAGTCTTGTGGATAAAAATCTGAATCAGTAACATAGAAAATAGTACCACTGAGGCTGTAGTTAGAGATTTGATCACCATACATTTAAGAACTGAAAACTAACCCTAACCCCACTCTGTTATTGGGGAGAGAGTTGGGAAGATTGGAGGTCTAATGAAAATTTATCATGATTGTGATGAATATATTTTACACATGGCTAGAGGCTGCCATATTGGACAACACAAGTCTAATCAATTCCAGAAATGTGAGACCCACTGACTGGGATGTGAATGAGCGAAAACTTGAAGTTTCTTCTAAAAGTTGTATTTATCTTTCTGGTTGTCTTGAATGCTATGGAAATTCCAACCTCACTTTTAGCAGGCCCCAGGCCATCTCCTTGCGTGATTTCAATCACTAGATCTTCTTCTCAAAATTAAAACATTGAATTCAAAGCAAAATATAAATTAGACGCCTTGGCTTTTTTTTTCATGTAGCTAAAAGATTGCTTGTGTATCAAATCTGATTTATGACACCCAGATTTTTCTGCAATGTATTTAAACAAACCCTTGTTGGGCTTGCTTACAAGCAGGACACACCTGTATTAGAAAAGTTACTGAAAGCACAGATTCTGGTGATGATGTTCCACTAATTTTTCCTTCATTTGTCAAGAATATTGTGTTCCTTTTAGTGCCAGCTGACTTGGATTGATGCATTCAATGTATATCTGAGTGGTTAAGTGAAGAGCATGTGTTTGTAAAAGTTTAGCTTTCTTTTGGCATACAAAGAAATTCGGAAGTCTTTGCCAACCTCCCTGCAGAGGAGTCCCCCATAGTTTAATTAAAAATCATCACCCAGAGGCCGGCCCAGTGGTGTAGTGGTTGAGTTTGCACGCTCCACTGCGGCAGCCCAGGGTTCACAGGTTTGGATCCTGGGTGCGGACCTACACACCACTCATCAAGCTATGCTGTGGCTGCACCCCACATACAAAATAGAGGAAGATTGGCAAAGATGTTAGCTCAACGACAAGTTCCTCAAGCAAAAAGAGGAAGATTGGCAACAGATGTTAGTTCAGGGCCAAGCTTCCTCACCAAAAAAAAATAATTCCAGTATCATCAGAGATAAAAATACTATAAAGTACTTAAAGGGTAATGGGGAAAATGATTTGTTTGGAAAGTATGAAATGATGGTGTATATCTCAGGTCTCTATCATAATAAAGAGAAATCTACCTTTATTCACGTGAAGTCTATACACTATAATATTCCTTGTATATATTGAGTATCTATGAGCTCAACACTAGGCCTACCATTTTGTGGAAAACAAAAGGAGCCCAAACTCATGACTTATACGGGTTGTCAGTCACTTCATGTAAGCTTTGCATAACCAATAAAACAAGTCATAGTTTATTTTTAGAATATGGTGGTCCTTTTGTCTCAAAAGTCCTCAATTTGATAAATGCTATTTCTTTTAACCCACATAATTCCCATTTCTTTAGTAGTTTTCACTGATTCCATGCAAGAATGGCCACATTGGTTATGCTACGCCTTTGGCAATATGGCAAAAGCTTTGGCAGGAAGAGCAAGATCTAAAAATAAGACTCAGATTCTCAATGGATGGATGGGAACGAGGGAGGAAGGATAGCCTTAATATCTGACAGGCTTGCATTTGAAAAAAAAATAAGAAATGCTTTGATCTAGTGAGTGATTGATGAGACATCCACATAGGTACTCCAAGTGTTGAATAAATGGAGATGTTCTAGTAATCAAAACACCAGCCTCATACCATCTGAGGGGAAAGGGGAAAAACTGATCCTTCCTTCTTGATGGAAGACTGAATACTGGCACTGGAGATCTTTTCCGTATTTACCACTCTAAGGCACTCACCTCTAGAAGGAACCTTCAGGGAATACTGCCCATTCTCCATTCCAGTGCCATCCAATAGAAATAGAATGTGAGCTACATGTGTAGTTTTACAGTTTCAAGTAGCCATATTAAAAAAGTAAAGACACAAGTGAAATTACTTTTAGTATATTTTATTTAGCCAAATATGTCCAAAATATTGTCATTTCAACATGTAATCAACAGAAAAAAACTGAAATAGTTTACATTCTTTTTATGCTAAGTCTTTGAAATCCAGTATGTATTTTACAGTTACAGCAAAGGTCTAACCAATTCCAGAAGTGTGAAACCCCTTCCTCAGCAGGGGGCTGGCACGTGAACGGGAGAAAATGTGAAGTTTCTTCTAAAAGTCCTATTTATTTTTCTGTTTGTCTTGAATGCTAAGGAAATTGCAACCTGACTTTTAGCAGGCCCCAGGCCATCTCCTTGCATGAGTTCAATCACTAGATCTTCCTTCTCAAAATTAACTCATTGAATCCTCCTCCTCAAAATTAAATCATTGAATCCTCCTCCTCAAAATTAAATCATTGAATCCTCCTTCTCAAAATTAAAGCATTGGATCTGGAGCAAAATGTAGATTAGACCCCTCAGCGTTTTTCCTTAGATTATTACTGAACCAAACTCCTCCTGTCAATCATTTTTTTAATTTCCATAATGTTTTATCTCAAATAATCTACTTTTATTCTGTCTCTATCATTCATACTATAGTTACTAAATTTTAGTGTATTGGTTTATAAAATTTACTATTTACAAAACTTAAGCAACACTCAAACGTTATAATCAAATGCCGTAGCCCAGAAAACATTCCTAAAGTAGTTGTTGAAGTGCTTTGAACACTGACGGTATTACCATGGACAAGGGAGGAGCTTCTCAGACTGTCGTTAATTTTAATATTCACTAATCCTTTTCCTCATCTATCTTTTGGATATATTGATAATCTCAAAGCAGCTACCAGTCCTGCCTTTGCACATTACACTCAATACTTTCATCTCCCCCACTTCTTAACTAACCCTCCCCCTTGTATCCTTCTCTAAAAAAATCCAGCAAAGGCTTCTAAATGGCATAACCCTTTAAATGGCCACAAATCACCTGGTGACTAATAATAGCAAAAGTTCAGACCTCAGGACTGAGTCCAATTTCAAAAGATTCTTCCAGTATACCCTTGCTGATGAAGAGGGAAACAAAAACATTCCCTCAAAAGCACAAATAAGACACTATTTGCAACCCACTCATCGCATTCAAATCCTACACACATTTTCCCACTGTGGAACAGAGGCTTGGCCAACTTATACTCTCTAATAACTCATAAACAAAGATAGTGATGCGACTGTGGGCTGAGGTTAACATTTTATGAAATGAGGGGAGATTTCCTGTAGAACAGGCTTTGCGACCAGGCAATTCAAATCCCAATTCTGCCATTTATTAGCTATGTATCTTCAGGAAAGTTACACAACCCCTCTGGAGCCTTAGTTTCCTCATTTGTAAGATAAGAACTAAAATCTACCTCAAGGAAACATGGTAAAGATTCAGCTTAATATGTCAGTTGAGCTTGTGCATACAGTAGGTGCTCAGGGAATGTTATTCCCGTTCCCTCTTACCCATTTGAACAAGAGTAGCACGTTACACAGTTAAATATGTATCAATCCTTTTTATTAAATATCTTGATAAAATATTGGTGTGAATAACAGCTGGTATTGAATATTCAAATTCACAAGGGAACTCCTTAATTAATAGTTTTAAGATAACATCTGTGCCATACACTAAAACAGCTCTTCCTCAAACAGCTTTTTTATAAAGTAAATATTTTTTAAGGAGAAATTCAGAAGTTGCTTTTAAGAACATTAACTTAGAACACATTCCCCTTTCACGGCAAATTAGACATTATTGGAGCCAAAATTGCCCAAATTGGTATAGTTTCTATCTCCTTTACTTTAATCAAGATGTTTCTCTTTATATCAGCAAAAACCACTGCTTAAGTGAGACTCCTGCATTCCCATTAAATGCATCTGGGCATTTGGTGCTTGAGCGAGAATTGCGTTTGACAACACGCAGAAGCTAATGAGGCCATGTGCCTTCTCTCAGACCTCTGCACTTGAGAGGAAGAAAGCGGAATTACCTTGCGGACTCCTTTCAAAACATTTTAGAAAATATAAAATTTTCACCTCGTAAAACACGACATAAAATAAGTGCAGTATGTGTCCAGGTTTTTACTACATTTAGCCCCTAGTATTTTTAAAACAGAATAAAGCATTGCCACTGAAAAATATTTTCCAGTCATGTGCTTTTTGAAAGTTATTTAGGAGATAGATACTAATTTGATGGGTTAGAGATTGCTGTTATCCCAGTAAATGAAGCTGTTTCTACTCCATGTTCAAATACATGTCAGGTTGAACTTTCTTAAATCTAAAATGCTGACAAAAGCAAACTTTAGAAAGAACTTAGTCATGCAAAAGCATACTTTCTCCTAATCCTGGATAAGTGAACTCTCTAAGAATGCTGTCCAGAGCCTACAGGGTGAAAAGGACTCTCCTCCCATCCTCCTCACCCTGCCCAATCTAGTCCAGATGTTTAAGTGCACAGTGAGTTTTGGCTTTAAGAAATGAATTCTGAATAGGACAGCATGAGAACTGAGGAAAGCAGTATCCAGACTAAGAAGTACATAAAAATCTTCCAGATCATGAGAAACTAAAAATGTGTTAAAACATCAGTATGCAGGAACAGACCTTTCAAGCCCCACTGATAGGGAAGCAAAGCTAGAAGAAAGGGCATGCTGCTTTTAAAAGTTGTCTCAAATTTAAGCTCATTCAAGGACTATTAATAACCTAAATGCAGTTTCATCACAAAATCATCTTATCGGTTTGCAGGTTTCCAAGCCTCAGGACTTCATCATGCATCAACATAGAAGGACAACCCCAGTATTTGGGGACAAAGACAGAAAGTGTCCCCTTTTGAAATAGAAGTTGGTAAGAATAAAACTTAATTGCCTAACCTCAAAAGTCTCCCCAGTATGGCTTTCCCTGAGGCAAAAAGGGAACTGAGTTTGATTTGTTTTCAAGGCATATGTTTGGAGAAATGGCACTTTCTCCAAGCAAATGCTGAAATAATTTATTGCTTAAAACAGTCTTGGAGGCTGGCCTGGTGGCACAGCGGTTAAGTGCACACGTTCCGCTTTGGCGGCCCGGGGTTCGCCGGTTCGGATCCCAGGTACGGACATGGCACTGCTTGGAAAGCCATGCTGTGTTAGGCATCCCACGTATAAAATAGAGGAAGATGGGCACGGATGTTAGCTCAGGGCCAGTCTTCCTCAACAAAAAGAGGTGAACTTATGGCAGATGTTAGCTCAGGGCTAATTTTCCTCAAAAAACAACAAAAAAACCACAGTCTTTTGCTCACACGCTTGTGAAAATGAGAAATTACTTATTTCACCATAAGAGATTAAATGACAGTTAATAGTTATGATTGACAATCAAATCTTATGATAAAACAAAAATAAAATTAGAAGAAAACAAAATTAAATCTTTGTATCTTTTAACGTTAGGGTTTTTCCCCCATGGTAGAGTTCTGAGAACACTTACAATGAACTGGAAGGGAGTCAAGTGAATGATTATGCCTTAGAAGTCCTCCATATTCACATATTGGCTAAAATTAAAGTATTTTCAAATTGGGGAATGGAACAAAAGCAATAAAAATTAGGATGAAGAAATCATGATTTGCTTTACTTTTAAAATGGGACCTCAAAAATGTGTAAGAGAGAGCCAGCCTTGATGGGCTACTGGTTAAAGTTCAGCACGCTCCACTTTGGCAGCCTGGGTTTCTTTCCTGGGCATGGAACCATACCACTCATCCATCAGAAGCCGTGCTGTGGCAGTGGCTCATATAGAAGAACTAGAAGGACTTACAACTAGAATATACAACTATGTATTGGGGCTTTGGGGAAGAAAGAAAATGTATAAGATAATCCATTTAATTATAGAATTGGACAATAATGAGGCATGTCATTCTGTGTAACAACTAGAGTTTTAAGTAGAAATTATTTCACTAATCTTTTATTTCTCAAAGTGTTCAAGGATAAAATTTGGTGTTAGTTTTTCACTCTAAGAGGCAAATATTAATACTACTAATTAGTTTGGATGTTTTTTATCTATTTTTCCTCCCCATGACCTGTTCTAATGAACATTATATTAGGAGAAATTCCAGTGAATCATCTCTTCTATCTCTTTCCATACATAAATTATATTCTCCAAGAGGCCAGCCTCTTAGACCAACCAACCAACCTGCCTAACAGTCTCAACATAAATTTAAAAACTGGTTCTCAATGCCGTTCATTCATTCCTATTCTGATGGAGTTGTAGTCCTTTACAAGTACTTAGTTTTAGTTTTAATACAACATTAAACAAATTGGTATTATAGTTCATTATATCTACTCATTCTTTTATCTGCTATAAAAAAGTAAAGTATACATACAAAGTGTAAAAACATAGTAATACAAAGTATACATTTACATGCATCAGTCTCCATGTTGACAGTCATGATTTCTTTAGGAACTACTGCTGAGACTGGGATATTAAGAATACAATTATATTTGAGCTAATTTGTACTGCCTTAATACAGTTAATAACACATTAAACATTAAATGTTCTAAAGGGCTTTCAAAATATTTTTTAATGGCCTAACTCTTACAGGTTATTGAATAACTTGGGTAAGTTTCTGATTGCTTGAGACCTCAGAAGTGATGGTTATATTGACATAAGATGCATACATTTTCATTTTGTTTCTTTCATTATAAATCAGTTTTAGTGGATACTCCTTTAGAAATTGGAACATTTTGAGTTTCCTGAAGAGCCTCGAGAGAGAGATTCTCAAAATTAAGGAACCTAGATAAACAAAGTTAAAATGTTTACCACATTTTGTTTGGGTATACATTCATTTCATATTCCCATTAATATATAATCGCTACATTATTAATATTCTCATGAACAATAAAAAATGAAATATTTACTATAATGAAATACTTCTGCAAATACTCAGAAAAGGCTAGATTGTAGGCTGACTTAACACAAAATTAATTTTCAAACTAAAAATGAACTGAAGACACAATGCCTCAGAGAAAACAGGCTCCCCCTGTATTCCTGCTCTTAGGAATGTGGGTAAACTAAGTTTCCTTTAAGCAGAGTGCCCAAAGAGGCTGATATATCTGCTAGTTTAACCTGTTTGAATTCGCTTCCCCGCATGACCTAATGTTTAGAAACTGACCAGGCTCCCATGTGTAGAGTGACACCCCTGTTTAACACCACGACCTGAGGACTCAGATCCAGGGGAAGCAGGAAACATACATATTTAGTCCACATCACCAAGGCAACACAGTCAGTGTACCTCGGTATAGTAGAAAGACAAGCACTGATGATGTTGTATATTTTAAAAGTGTTCCCTACACCCACCATAATAGTGGTTAGAAACAAGGATAAATTATTTCAGAAACCCAGGAATTAAAGGTTTTAACTTCTTTAATATGTGCGTGTGCTTTGTTTTTCATTGCTAACACTCCATAGGCAATCTTGGTCAATTAACATTAATCTTAGTAGTACCAAAAAGAAAGGTTCAAGGTTTGGTTTGGACATAAATGACCTATATATTCTCTTTGTAAGAATATAAGGAACTACAGGCTTCAAATAGGGTGCCTCATCCCCTAAATGGGGAGACATACGAATCTGAAACCAGTAAATCAGCATAAAATGAGACTATCTAAAAGATGATTTATAAATGTATTACTGATGAGACTATTTACACTTTTATCCACCAGGAATAAATAATATAATATGATAAGTTGTAAAATATAACTGTCATAACAAAGGAAAATATTCTACATAGAACTTAAAAAGGATATAGGAAGTAAAATATCAGAGCACCTCTACAGCTTAGCAAAGAGAGATTTTGGCAGACATAAGCATTCTAATTGATGATGAAGCAGGATAAATTCTCTAAACCTTACGCCAACCCAGATGAAACAGTCCCCCAAATTATCAACCTTCCTTTGCTCTTATCCATGTTCACCAATAAACTTCCTGTTTACTAATTGCTTACTCTAAGCAGACTTATCACTATAATTTAATACATTTACATTCTAATGTGGGAATCTCCAAGTCTTATAAGTTTCATTAGTGGGAAATAGTTTCTCATTCTGAGGATCAGACCCTGGATCTATAACCTTCACCTATGTTATTTCTTGGGAGGCCAAGCTGTAACAGCCAGCCAAATGGTCTCTCTCTTTTTACTATCCACCCTCACCTTTCTCACCAACTTCTAACTGTAACACAGGTCACCACAATCTTGTAAATGTCTGTATCCATCTGAAAAATAAAATCACACGTCATATATTTGTAAACAACCAAATGAAGATGGCTGAGACACTAGAATAACAGCAAAGTTATTAGGAAGAAGGGCCTATTATCACTATATAAATTCACCATATAAATTCATAACTGCTCATTTAACTCCCCAAACAGTTTACTGTCCTTACTGAAGTAGGTCATGGCCTTCATATGCCACTTATGATAGGAGATACACATTCTTGGGGGAATACAGTGGGGACCCAAATCTGGAAGTCCTGGGCATCTGTGTAGTAAGATTTTACCTGGCTTCAAGAGAAGGCACTAAATAAATTGAACCTGAATCTGATCAAGCCAATCTGTTTACAGGCTATACATGGGCATAAAAACAAGTTAAATTACTTTACAGTGATACAATCAACAAAATACAGAATGTGGGAAGAAACTCTATAAGACAAAACTAGATTTCTTAAATAATTAATTTAAAGGGGAAAGGGAGGAGGGGGAACTTACAGATTAAAAGAGACTTAAATAAATAATAACCAAATGCAATATATGGACCTTGTTCAGTACCTATTTCTAGCAAACCAACAGTTTAAAAAAATTAAACGAGAGACAATCAGGTCCTTTTGTCACATATTTGAACAGTCTAGATATTTAATCATATTAGGAAATAGTTAAATTTTTTAGGTGTGATGATGGTATTGTGGTTATGATTTTTATTTTTAAAAAACCACTTATCTTTTAAAGATACATATTAAAGTACTTATGAATGAAATGATATATCTGAGATTTGCTTCAAAATAATCAGGGAGTGGGCTGGGAAGGAGTGAGATATAGATGTAAGATTGGCCATGACTTGATGCTGGGTGACGGTATGATACAGAAAAGGTCCATTATACTGTTCTCCCTATACTTTTATAAATGTTTGGAATTTTCCATAATGAAAAGTTCAAAAACAACAACAAACAAACAAAAAACACATACAAAAGAAAAGGGGCCCTGAGTTAATGGAATAAAATTCCCGCTCTAGCTGCCCAGTCTAGCCCAATTAAGCAGTTAGATTCTCTGGGGGGTCAGCCATATACTAGCAACTTCCTTTACCAAGTCCTGCCCTTCCTCTTACATCATTAGTCTAAGAAAGGGCATTAAGTTGTCTGAGTTTGGTTACTTACCAGATACCTCTTAATGTCCAAGTTTGTTACTCAATTTTAACTTGAGTTTAAGAAAAATTAAAATAATTTTTGAAGCTAACAGAATTTTAGCATCTGTTGCATTTATTCAGCATAACCACAGAGGTACTGTCTTCATGCTGTCACACACAGACACAAACACAGATACAGCACAATATCCATATTTAGCCCAAGTGCATTTCTTCTGAGGCTCATTTATATGTCTTCATATGCCACAGCCCATCATTTAAATAATGGATATTTTCAATGCCAATTCCTTTGTTGACTTTCTCACTGTAGAAGGAAAAAAGCACATAAACATACTGTTATGCATTTTTATAGGCTTACTCACGGTAAATATAATTTAAAGTGCATTGCTATTTTGCAATTATTGAGCCACATGTAGGGAATTTATTTATATTACACATTATTGTCTACGTTAAACTACATTACTCTGCTGCAGTTCACATCTTAAAGTGACTCTAGTGATCTGACTAGTGGGTCTATAGAAACAGACTAATGATGTCACCATACCAGGAGAACATCAAAGTGTTACAATTAACCCTGAAACTAAATTAATAGGAACACTTTGGTCATCAAATGAGTTACAAAGTTTTTAAATATGTTGACTATATTTTGGCAATTTATCTTTAATATTTCCTTAATATTCTATACCACCAGCTCAAGATATAAGATAAATACTGTGTGGTGCTGAACTATGTCACTGTTTTAAAAACTAGCAGCAAAACATCTTTCCCTCCACCCAATTTAAATCATACTAAATAAAAAATTCCTAAAATACCACATACATACATATAAAACAGCTGTGTTGGCACACGAGTTCTTTTCAGGGTACTTAAGAAAGAATGCAACCTGGAGACAAAATAGGTGGCAATGACTTCCTAAAGTGTTAGGAAAAATCAGAAGTGAGGCTTCTGTGCTTAAATATTTGTAAGATGTGGTATGAATGAGAGCAAATTTCACCTGTAATTCTGATGCTTCCTGCATAGGTTACCCATATCTCAAAAGCTAAGGGGCCTAACATGAGACTTACATATCTTCTGCAGACATCTTCATGACTCCAACACACAGAGCATGCTGTTTTCCTTCTGCCATGATTGCCTGAAAACACACAGCTAAGAAAACTATTTATCTATCAAAATGCCTGGGAGAGGGGGGTGTCAAACAATAATAATCTTACTAGTTAAGCCACTTTGAACCCATTTTGTATCCTCACCTAGACCATTAACTCCTTCAGGGCAGAGACCTAGGAGATTCTGTGGGCACGCTGTAAATACTCAGTAAGTGGTAAATGAATTAATCTAATAATCATTCTTGATTTTTAAGTCAAATGTTAATACTATAACCCAGTGCCAACAAAACCAGAATAAGTCATAAAAAAGGAGATAAAATTTCTTACACGTGAATATGAAAAATTATGAATAAATATCAATTGTTCCAGTGTTTTAATCAGTGAATGATGGTTTTATGTAAAGTACACATTAAAACAACAATTATATCCCCAAACTATCTTTAAGAACCCAATGTAAGTTTCAACCTTTCTAGAACCAGAATGTTCTTGGTTATCATTTGAAGCATCTAGAATGTTAAACACTGCAGCACGTACTTTAAAAAGTAAAAGTTCAAGGGTACACAGTACCTCTCTGTACTAGTTTTGTAACTTTCTAAAAGTCTATAATTATTTCAAAATAAAAATTATTTAAAAAGTAAAGGCTAGATACTGGGAAAATCTTCCATTTAAGAGAAACTCCAGAACTATAAACTTACCACACTTAAAAAAACCATAAACTTGAAAGGGTAATCTGTCCTCACAGAATACTTTTTTCCATTGGTTTTCAATTCATTCATTCAAATGTTCCACAAATATTTGAGCACCTATTATGTGACCAGTATCTATGTCAATACAAGCTGTTTCTAAGATATAAACATACAACTTACACTAGCCCTTAGATGTAACTGCCATAACAGAGGGCATCCTTCTTGTGAACACAGGACACATTCTTTTTTTTTTTTTTTGAGAAAGACTGGCCCTGGGCTAACATCCGTGCCCATCTTCCTCCACTTTATACGTGGGACACCTACCACAGCATGGCGTGCCAAGCAGTGCCATGTCCACACCCGGGATCCGAACCAGCAAACCCCAGACCACTGAGAGGCAGAACGTGCAAACTTAACCACTGTGCCACCGGGCTGGCCTCGGGGACACATTCTTAAACCGATTCCAATGGCCCGCCCACTCTACAATGATTTCCGCATTCCCACCAAGTATGGTTCCTTTTCTGAACCTGACACAAATGGCCACCTTATCTATGACAAAGAAGATGTCCTTTTGTCCAGAGTAGTTGACAATAACCTATTTAATCTACATTATAGCTGAAACAGCACGGTAGAAATGGAAATAATGCAGAATTGTTCAGCAACATTATGAGTTGAATAACTCCTTAAGGACTATCTGGGACTAACATTTCTCTTTGAGAAAACATGTTCTGAGCCCCAAACAACCAACTTAAAATGAATTTTAAAATAAAAGTTGGGGATTGCTAATATTTCCCAATATCCACTTCTAACACCCTACCTAGTGCCTAAGTTCTTTTCCCTTTTGAGTGCTTTTCCTCCAGTGTATCTGGGTAAGTCAAATGTCATAGCAGCAAACTGATGTCCAGAGAAGTGATCCAATCATATCATATACATCCTCTCCATTAATAATCAAGAGTTTTATACCGTGTCCTGAGTCTGATAACATTGGGCCTATCTGGGCTGAAATGCAGCTGGGACTCTTTTATTACTTGTTCTCATTTAACTTCTAAAATGGGACATAATCTAGTCTCAAGAAATAATGCTACTTCCCACATCTTCAAATGTAACCAGAAAGGCATGAGACAACAGTAATCTCCAAAAAAGTACATCTGATGTTCTCTTGGATGACAGATCTTTCAGTAACGACAAGAATAAAATGAATACATTTTTCAACAGTTATAGCCTGGGAAGGATACAACAATAGTATCTACTGCAGCAGGGTAAAGTTTAGCTCCAGGAGAAGTTAAGCCTGGACACATGATATTTGCTCCACTGAGTACAAATTTGATGGCTCCTTTATCAACCTGTTGGTGTGGCAGGATAAAAGGATCTAGAAGAAAAGAAATACATTACATATATTAATAAGACTAATGACTCACAGGAAAAGGCAAAGGACATGAACAGATATTTCCCCAAATTATAGTACTCTGACAGGTGCAAAATAAAATGGAAACGCCATCCTTCACTAATCAAATTGGTAAATATTTGTAAGCAATTTCCAATGCTAGCAAGAATGTAGGAAAACTGGCATTCCCACATACTGCTAGTAGGCTTACAAATGGGTACAACCTTTCTTTAGGACTATTTGGCAAGATGTATTAATAGCCTTGAAAAGGTTCAAACTCTTTGACTCAGTAATTCTACTTCTAGGAACTTATCCTAGGAAAACATGAGAGATGTACAATATATTTAGGTAGAAAGATATTCACTGCAGCACTAATATTTACATCAGAAATAAACTAGAATCAACCTAAATGTCCAACAGTAAAGTAAGAGATAAATGATTTGAGGTATGTCTATAATATCTATATAAATAGAAGCATGGTTTTGGAGAAAATGCAATCACTTGGAAATGTTCATAATATAGTGTTAAGAGGAAAAAGCAGAATAAAAAACTACCAAAAAGATCAGTGGTTGCTAGGGGGTGGGGGGAGGGGATAAGGGAAGGAAAAATAGGCAGAGCACAGAGGATTTTCAGGGCAGTGAAACCATTCTGTATGGTCCTAAAACAGTGGGTAGATAACATTACGCATTTGGCAAAACCCACAGAACGTATAACACAAAGAATGAACCCTAATGTAAACTATGCTCCTTGGTTAATAATAATGTATTGATATTGGTTCACCGATTCTAACAAATGTATCACACCAATGCAAAATTTTAATAATAAAGGAAGGGGGGAGAAGTATATAAGAACTCTGTACTTTCTGCCCAATTTTTCTGTAAACCTAAAACTGCTCTAAAAAATAAAGCCTATAAGTTAAAAAAAACTAACAGAGAGGCCAATTTAAAAAAGGAAAAAAATATACATTTACACAGATACACACACACAACACAGGAAATAACTGGATGGAAGTACACTGATATACTAACAATGGTTATCTCTAGGTCATGGGAATACAGGTGACTTTGTTTCTGTATTTTCCAAATCTCTAGAATGAACACATTCCCTTTGTAATCTTAAAAAATTTATTTTCCTGTGTGTATGTGTGTCTACAAATGATTCATAACCTAACAATTAAAGGATCCCTGAAGGAATTAAAACAATGACTGGGGGAAAAACTTTTTAGGGTTCTCAGGGCTCTCTAGAAATAATAACAACAATAATGGGTAAAATTCATTCATTTTAATATCTTACCACTAGCCCTCCCACTAGTCAGAGAACAAGTAAGTCTTTTTCCTACCAAGACTACAAATTAATTTAAACATGGCTCCAAATTAATATAAACATCTTACTGATAAAAAGGAACCTGAATGAATGAATGCATTTACTACTCACAAGCCATAATTTGTTTTCTAGATCTCCATCCTCATTAGTATCTTCCCTTTATAATGATGATGATGATCCTGATCATGATGATGAAAATAAATAGTAGTAGTGGACATTTATTGAACAATTACTACAGCATGATAATGGCTATCATATATTGAGCACTTACTATGTCCTAGGCATTGTGTTAGCTGCATTACATGCACTATCTCATTTAATCTTCACAATCCTGGGAGATGTAATATACAATTGTGTCCATTTTTAAAGATAAGAAAACAAGGCTTAAACAGGTTAAGTGACTTGACAAAAGTGACATGCACTGAGAATCGAACCCAGATCTGCCTAACTCCAAGCACATACTTTTAACCACCATATTATCCTGCTTCTTGCACAAGAATAACTTTAAGATGTTCTAAAAGTTTGTTTCCCAGCAAAATATTATTAAATAGGAACATCTTTTTCTTCTAATTTATTATGAAAATGTTTAACATATAGAAAAACTGGAAGAACAGTTCAACGAACACCTGTGCACCATCCACTTAGACTCAACAACTGCTCATTAACACTTTGCTATATTTGCTTTACCTCTTTCTATTTATACACATACATTCTTTCCCTCTACAATTTGAAATTTCAGAAATGACGCTTCACCATAAATAAGCACACATCACCTAAGAATAAAGTCATTCTCCTACATAACCACAATACTAGTATAATACCTAAAAATTTAACAACAGTTCTATAATATCATATTATAGCTAAACCATATTCAAATTTTCCCCAACAGTCCCAACAAAGTCTTTTATATCTATTTTGCAGAGAGGAGGAGTGCTTGAATTTTGTGTTTTTCAAACCAGAATCCAATCTAGATTCATGCAATACATTTGATTATTTTGTCTCTGTTCTCTTTTAGTTGAGTAGGAATTAATGTCATCAAAATGTCTTAATGTTACCAAAGTATTTTCATTTTAAACATTTTCCCATTGCATCAGGACACTTTCTCTCCATTGTGGTTTTTTTAACCTGATGAAATCAATACTTAATCAAATAATTGTAAATATTCTTTTATAAACATTAAAGTGCTTCACCTCTTTTAAGACGTGCCTAATAGCTTTACTGCTCCAGACCTCTGCTCCACCAGGTAATTCATAATTTATCTCCTCTTACCAAAAACCAAACTCATTAGTTAAGTCATCAATACCACCTATAGAGCCCGCCAGTCACTCCCTTTCTGCCTCTTGGCTAGAATACCAGATACATACTAGTTTGAAAAGCAGAAATTTTACTTCACAGTTAAAAACTGCTTGTGCAGGGGCCGGCCTCGTGGCCGAGTGGTTAAGTTCGCGCGCTCCACTGCAGGCGGCCCAATGTTTCATTGGTTCGAATCCTGGGCGCAGACATGGCACTGCTCATCAAACCGCGCTGAGGCGGCATCCCACGTGCCACAACTAGAAGGACCCACAACAAAGAATATACAACTATGTACTGGGGGGCTTTGGAGAGAAAAAGGAAAAAAATAAAATCTTTAAAAAAAAACTAAAAACTGCTTGTGCACTGGGACTGTATCTTCCCTTGGATTTTCTTTTGTAATGTACTCAATCTAACAACATGCAAAGGTGGATACTTAATAAACATTATTTTGTTTCATAACACCTGACCTTGGCACTCAACTAACAATAACTGGGACTCCCACAATTAGCCAATGCTTTCCCTTATACAGAATTATCTCTATGAGGCAAATCTAGATACAAATTTAAAAGAAAATGCTCACAGCATTTATCATAGTTTGGGAATATATATTTGTGTAATTATCCAATTGTTGTCTATTCCCCCAACTAGACTGTTGACTTCAAGGGACAGAGACCACGTCTGTCTTTGCTTCCCATCACATTCTGAGTACTTAGCTCAATGCCTGGCACATAGTAAGTTCAATAAATATTTGTTGAAAGGATGAATGAATGCTCTTTCTTGGGCTTTCTGGAATGCATGATGAAACAATTTGCATTTTTCAGATTTACCACAAGATGGGGAGTCATCTAAGTTTTATATTCCATATTACCTAGTACTAATAAATAAGTTAACTACCAGAAGTCACTTTCAACACCTTTTTTGTCTCTTCATATCCCCAAATACATAATTTCTAACAAGACTTACATTTGTGAAGTAACCTTAGGGTTGGATAAAAAGGGCCTTCTCTTTGTCTAAAAAATAGTAACTCTCCGTTTACTGTAAGGATTTCTATATGTTCATGGCTGTAAGACAAATGTCACAAAATACCAAGTTAGATATTTTCTTTCAAAAATGAATATGCCAAACATCATTTAAATAATGTATAATATGAAACATGCATATACAGAGATACAGCAAACTTTTAATTTCAATAAAGATATGGGTAAAAAAACATTGTTTAAATTGTTTTACCTACCATATCAATGCAGTAGGAAAAAAGAGAAAAATATGACCTACTACTATTTTACTTCACATTTTGTTATTTTAATTTCACTGTTAGATAATTCAATAAAACAAATCTTTAAAGTATAAATGGAAATAAATTAAATCCAATTCTAAATAAAAACATCTAACTCTTTAATAAAACAGTACACAAAGCCACATTTTTCGCAAACACAGAAAAACATTTGAAAATACAAATATTGATGTTTTATTCTATTCATCTACTCCCACAATTAATCTATCAATAGTTAATGTGAAAATAACTCCATTTTTTATGAGTGCAATCTAATTATACAACATTCAGCTACTCTGAGCTTTACATAGAGAAAAATAAAGACTTACCATCGCACTATTTTGACAGGATCTTTCTTAGGCATGATTTGATTAAGCCATGGTTCAATAACTGGAAATTGCTCTACCAATTGGTTCTTAATACCCTTTATAACTGAGGTCTTCAACTGGATGCAGTTGGACACATTTTCTTTTTCATCGAATCTGCCAAATGATTTTTGCAAGAAAAAAAGGCATTTCTAAGAAGACATATCAGAACAGCTAAAGGTATTGTTTTAGTCATCTATTCCCAAGCAAGTATTTAGATGCCTAAAATAATTATGAAATGAATTGTTTTTAAAAATACCATTTCCCTTTTATTCTGTCCAGCACAAAACCAACGTCTTAATACACCATTAAAATAAGCTGTCATGTATACACAATTAGTGGGGGTAGGGGGAGAATATGAGGCATATTTCACATTATAATCTGTAATCAGCTACACAAATGCCTTTCCTGGAAAATCTTACTCACTTCTACCCAGGAAGAAACAAAGATTCCCATCTAACAAAACCTGTGTGAAAAAAACAAAAGAAAACAGAAAACCCCCCAAGTGTTGAAATACAAAAGATCAACCCAAATGTAATACAGAAAATCGGCACCTGTTAGGCTATGTAATCTGCCGAGATTTTTTAAAAAGTGATGATGATGATGATGATTTCTAAGATCCCTATTTATTTTTGCTCAAAATGTCATGCAAAAAACCCACCTTCCTTTGCCCATTTTCCCCCTTTGCTTTTTGTGTCTACCAAATCTGGAAGGCAAACCGACTAGGTAGGTTCCCAAAGACTTTTTGTCTTCCTTACACTGAATAGCCTATAAGGCAATCACGCTATTTTTAAGCCAAGGTTAATCTGGCAGCTAGGCAAAAGGCATGACAGGCCGCTTGCTTCCTTCCTGTCACCCAGACTCCTTCACTCCCATGACCCAGGAAGTCAAGCCTTCCCTTATCCAGTTCATAACTAATAAACACACGGCACTGAGTGCAGGGCTCTCCTCTCAGCTAAAGAGGATATGCCCCTAAATCACAGCGCAAGGATGTAATTGGTAGAACCCTAGGAATGGAAATAGGACTGGAAGAGGGGGAAAAAGAGAGGCAAGGAGAAAGAAAACAAGTGTGGGAGGTCCGAACCCCTATTGAGGATTAGGGATGGGAAGCTTAAAGAAGTGTTGCAAGTGAGAGCATAGTATTATAGAAGATCTTAGGGAATAAGGATGGCAGGGGTAGGGGAGAGAGAAATAGGATCTTTGCTCTCGCCCTCTTCCCCACCCCCACCGCCTTTGTGAGCAGCCGACGGAGGCCACAGCATGTCCTTACTTCTTGAACATGATCCAAGGTGAAGGGGGCGACGATAGGGAAGGGCCCGGAATGGGGAAAAAATTGAATTAGCAAGGGTCAGGCAGATCCCCTTACACGAGGAAGGCCGGCACTGACAGTCGGAGCTGTTGTCGTTTTCCGGAAAGGGAGACAGGCAGCCGCACTTTACGCTTCTCAATGAAATTTGACTACTTCCGCTCCTCTGAACACGTCGGCGCTTTTGCCGCCCCTTTTTGGGCTACCGATTCCTCTCCAGAGCGGATAGCTCAAAGGGCGGGACTTGAAAAGGAAGAACAGATAGAGCAATCGTCGTAGTTGCAGGAAGAGAAGAATGGACGGGGCGGGGAAATCAAGCCAGGCAGCATTTATGGCAGTTGCGTCAGTTACGGGTTCCTCAAAGGGTCAAGATTATTCCGTGTTTCGCTGCTACCTACTCTTAGCCTAAATAATTTTTTAGTGGAAATGGTTTTTGTGCCCTGAGGCAACCGAATGGATTGGTGCTTAAGGACCAGCATGAACTCAGGCAAGCCTTATGCCATCATGTTAATGTACTCGTGGGCTTGCCAAATTTAGCAAATAAAAATGCAGGACACACAGATCTCAGTTTTAGATAAACAATGAATACTTTTTTTAGTATAACTATACCTCGTGCAATATTTGGGACATACTTATACTAAAATAATTCCTTGTTAACTGAATTTAATTGGGCGTCCTGTATTTTAATCTAGCAACTATATTCACGGGCCACAGTGAGGTGACCCCATAGAATTATTCACTAGGTTGCCGTCCCCTGCCTCACACCCATACCTATCAAGTTGAGCTATAAATGAAGAGAGGTAATCTCCTTGAATGATAGAATGGCCTCTAGGCGAGCAATACTAGACTAACTTGACTGAAGAGATAACAGCTAAAGAATCACGGTTTACTGATGTAATTTTAAAAAGGAGAAAGAATCAAGGGTTTTGATCGGCAAAGAAAGCATAGAAAAATACACAAACCTAAACAGGCGCTACTCAAGCGGTGGGGTGGATGTGCCCTGACCTGGAAAACTAATACACCAGCCTCTCCAGGGGAAAATACTCTATACTGGGGAAGATGGGAGCTTGGAGCAATCATAACAAATGCTACTATGTGTTTGAACTGTACAACTAACTCACCTTGCCTTGATTCTACAGTAGCAATAATCTTCTGATTATAATTTAGCTTCCCATGACCATCTGCCTGGAAAGAATTTACTGTTTTCAAATCAAATCTGCATGAACAATAGTTTGTCTTTGTAAATTAATAAATTGACATCCTGGTTTATACATCAGTCTCTTGTGAAGGTCCTTAGCGTGAATCCGCATCCTCAGCATCAATCAACTCTGTGGCATTTAGAATATTGAGTTTATGAACATGCAAAACTGAAGCCCAGACCCCAAGCTATGATTAGTGCTACACCGTTGGGCTTCTTGCCAAACAGCTTTCCTCTCCTGGCAACTCTCACATCGCTCTGGGAGCCTACCATGTAACAATAAATACATTATATCAGCAATAAACAGTTATTATTAAGTAGTTTGAGATGAGTGAAAATATGTAATTTTTATTTGGTCTGTATGTGATAACACCATAGTAATACCTAAATGTTCCACTAGTAAATAAAATTTAACTTGATGGACTCAAAAATTAACACCTACATGGATTTCCTAATTTCTTGAACTTTTTGTTTGAGAAAGCTTCTAATTTTAGACTTATTAAAAAGTATTATGCTGAATATTTGCAATACTAGAATTAATAGCTAACTTTTAATTCTATAAAAATTATACATACTCTAAATTATAACAAATCCCACATGCATGGGAATAGATATATAGCTACATGTACATACATATTTCAATCCACTTTCATACACTCTGATAATCACAGAAACCGAATCTGGCTTATGACAGATGCCAAGTTAGGTCATTAGTATTAAAGAGGTGTTTAGTTCTGCAAGTGTGCATGAATACCTTCATTCATAACTCACCTACACAGATGCATAAGCAGGGCCCGCTTTTCACCACAAGGTGTTTCTAGTTTTGTGTTGTAAGTGTATCATGATAAAGTGGATTCTGTTTTTCCAAGATTATAATTGAGGGTTTGCTCCTGACAAAGGACTCATTTTCAAATAAATCATTGTTACAATATGTCACAAAAGAAGAAATACCTCAAAGTAAACCTCTTCAAAAATTAAAATAATTAACTTCATTTATTCATGTGATATATAGTTATAAAGGAACTTTATGTTTTAGACATGCATGCTCTCTGTACTATAATTTGTGCATAAATGTTCTGTGCAATTTATTTTACAAGGGTCCTCAATGTACATGCAGCACAGGACACAGAAAATTAAAGTCTATCATGTATTTTACTAAAATAAGTAACCTAGCTATAATAAGCATTAAACATTTAATGATTGTATTTGCCTTCTTAGAATTTTGAAAAGATTTTATAGGGTCTTCTTGACATGAGGCTCTAAAACGCTGCCCATGGAAGTTTGCAGTAAGGCCTCCTTTTCTTCTTCATAAGCTTCTGTGAGCAATAAGCTTGGTACCAAAACCCTCCAGAGTGTCCAGCAAAGAAAGTTTTCTTTAGGAGGTAGGCCACAGCTTTGAACGCTGGAGAAGCTGCTTTCACTGCAAGAAAGAATTGGACCCCTGCCAGACTCCTGCTGGGCCTCACATCTCTCAGAAAGCCTGTGAAGTCTTCCATTAAGGTCGATTTTCCCACAAACTGCCTCTCAGTCTTACACCTTAGAGCTCCCTGCAGCCTGGCTTTATATTCTCCACAAAGACAAGACATACCTAAGATTCACACCACTACTCCCACCACCAATCACTCACAGAGCACAGGTGAGAAAACTCACTGGCCTCACCACTGCCTGGATCATTCCATACTGAGCAATATACAGAACACCAACAAAACAGCAGCCCACGCCTCTAGTCCCAAATACAGCTAAATTTGGAGAGACCTGAGAGCCCCCTATTTATCAGAAGACTGTCAGTTCTCACCATCTTACCAAACCTGTGATAAGCTGAACCCACCGTGCCTCACTCAAATCCCTGTTTGCCTTTGTCATCACCCAATATGTAAGCACCCAGTTCAGCTTATTTGCTCTGTGACCTTGGGCAACTCACTTAAACTCTGTGTCTGTCTTCTCATCTGTAAAATAAAAGCTCTACTTTATCATGTTCTTATGAGGATTAAAAGCAAAGTATGCAAATCATTGTTAAATTATTATTATTGTTATTATTAAATTACTATTATTGTTTTTATCATTATTCCTCTCCTCCAACCTCATCCCCATATTCCTCTGTGCTTCTTCTCCCTGTTCCTGACCTCTCATTTCTACCTTAACTTCCAGGTACTTCTGCTGTGCCTCCTGGAACACCATCCCATGATTAGCAAACTCTCCTACCATCCTCCAACTCATCCCTGAATATCCATTGATATTCTTGGCTTTCTCATGAGGATGGAGCTTCCCTGACAGCCCTTTCAAGTGAAAGTGGTTTATATGAACATGCTACATGTACTGCAGAGTTGGGAGGTGAGGTGAGCATCCTCTTTCAGCCACACTACAACTTCCAGACAATTCCTCCTTCACCCTCAGGTAAAAAACCCTGATTCTTGTCCCTCTGAGTTTCACACCATTTGGTTACACCTTAACTCCCTCTTTGCTGTCCTCTACTCATTCATTAAAGATCCTGTCATCTGGTTCACAGCCTTTTCTCTCCACCCTAGAGCTGTAAAACACTGCAAGAGAAAATCACACCGTTGAATAAATTGGTACCACTCTGAATTTGTAGTCACCAGCCTCAAGTGGGCCTTCAATATTCCTGGGGAATCCTCTCATGTTTTCAGCTCATTCTCTCCAGTGATTCTTTCAAAGCCTCTCCATTCTCCTCAAAACTCCAACTCTTCAACAGTCCCTTCAATCTTACCAAATAACTCACCTCTTAAAGATAAGATATAAGTTTCCACATGGGAAACCAACTTCCTACTACCTACTACTACCAAACTAACTAGTAGAAGCCATCCTTCTACTGTTAAAATAAGAGCTAGTCCTCTTCCAATCTAGGTCTAATCCTCCATGTGCATTCCAGATCCCATTCACATATGGGTCCTCAGTAACTTTACTCAATCTGTTATTATCCCTCTCCTGTATCTTCAACCTCTCCCTCTCTCTGGCTCCTTCCTCTCAGCTTTTTCAGAGGAAATACGTGAATATGCCCACATCATATAACACTCAAACAACACAGATGTACAATGACAATAATAACAGCTAGCCTCTATTGAGTACTTACCCTATGCCAGGCACTGTTGCAAGTACTTTCATGTATTAACTCATTTAATTCTCAGAGTGACTTTGTGAAGTAGATACTATTATTATTTCCATTTTATGGGTAAAGAAATTGAGGAAAAAGGAGGTTAAGGAGCCTAACTTGCCCAAGATTACCAATTTATGAAGTACCAGAATCTGGATTTGAACCCAACCAGTCACAACTCTGGTCTCTAAGTCACACTCTCTGAAGTCCCCTTCCCTTTTCCTGCCCCTTGCCACCCTTCCCTCCTCAGCTCTTCCCTTCTTTCCTTCCCTTCCCACCCCATAGGTAATAACTGGGGATAGTTTTGTGTGTATCCTTCCAGAAAATTTTTGGTGTATTTACATATATATTGTACAAACATGCTTTTAAAAAACATAAATGGGATCATACTATGCATGCTATTTTGCTTTTGCTTTTTTCACTTTATGCGAGAGATTATCTTAGAGATTTTTCCACATCAGATCATAGATGATGGTAGATAGGTAGATAGACAGACAGACAAACTTCATTGCTTTTGATAGCTAAAGGGCCTTCCATAATATATATGTACCATAATTTATTTAACCAGTTCTCTTCTGATAGTCATTTAGGTACCTACAACAGGATCAAAGGTTAGGATGGAGCCAAAGAACTCCAATGCTTCTCAGACCTTCTACTGGCCTCCCATCATCAGGGGTCTGGGTCCTGTGTTCTAATACCTATCTTAACCTCAAAAGTCCTCAACTGCTTCAACAGGAGGTCAGTGGGCACCCCATAAACCACCCTTCCCCTGGCAGAATTCAGGAACAAACTCATGCACTGGGACTAAAACCATACCTCCTCAAGGCTTTCACCCACTGTCAACAGTGGTCAAGAGGGGGCCCAGGCATTCCAAGTAAGGGCTCAGAGTGGGGCAAATTTCAAGCTTCCCCAAACTTGCTCGGCTCTGTCAACAATTCAAGTAGGAGCCCCAAACACCTATTGCTTCCTACAACCTCACAATCACTGTCTACCTTGAGTCCACCAGGGACTGCTCTCATTGGAACACCGGTCTCCGTTTATGTCAGTCACCATAAGAAGCCCCAGACTCCCGAGTCACCCCTCATCTCACCCACTCTCATCTCTATTTGGATCTGTACACCCCCTATTCTGTCCTCATTTCCCATGTTTCCCCAACTGTTGAAGTCTTTCCACTGTATCTTCTGGAAACCACATCCATCAACAAAACTTCCTATATTCTCAGCCTCCTCTCTATGTGCTCCCTTCACCTTCTTATTCTAAAGGAAACCTGGATCTTCCCTGCAGTCATGGCTTCTGCTATAGCCCTCAGATGAGGCTGTTTACTGTCCCACGAGGTGGGGTAGGAGTCCTCCTGGTTCCTTATCGACACTTCCAGACCCAGAGAGAGACCCTTCCCCTCTCTCTTCCCTAAAACTTTCCCTCTTTGAATTTCATGTCAGCAGATCTTTTTTTTTTTGAGGAAGATTAGCCCTGAGCATACATTTGCTGCCGATCCTCCTCTTTTTGCTGAGGAAGACTGGCCCTGAGCTAACATCCGTGCCCATCTTCTTCTACTTTATATGTGGGATGCCTACCACATCATGGCTTGTCAAGCAGTGCCATGTCCGCACCCGGGATCCGAACCAGCAAACCCCGGGCCGCTGAAGTGGAACGTGCAAACTTAACCCCTGTGCCACAGGGCCGGTCCCCATGTCAGCAGATTTTATTACCCATACACGGGCACTCATTGTTCCTGTCATCTGCTGACCTCTGGATTACTCCCCCTCATTTCTCAATTTTAACTCCTGGGATTCTGTCACCCCAACACTAGTCCTATTATAATTACTGAATCTTCCAATATATACTTAATCGATCTTTCCAACATCCTTTGCACTCAGCTCCTTGACCTCCATTTTTCCAATGATCTTGCTTGCCCTCCACCTTATCTCAGCCACTCTCTCCCATAGTCATATCCTAGACCTTGCCTTTACAGTAACTGAAACCCCATCATAATCTCATTTTCATGTATTCCATTCTGACCACCACCTCCTCTCTTTACAGATCACTCCCTTTAATAGTCTGATTGCAATATTCCTTTACCCCCATTCAAACCTCCAATCCATCGATCTTACCAACTGCTCCCTGTCCCTCACCCTTGTCATCCTCTTAATTGTCTCCTTACCCAGTTCAATCATTCCCAGGTCAATCATAAACACTCCATTCCATATACCCTCAAGTCCCTTTCCTCTTCTCACTTTGATACACTCACTTGGCAAAATCTGACCCAGATTAAATCTAACCCTGCCCACTCTCTGTCCCTAGATCCAGTTTGAATATGGCTGGAGAAAAACACACAGCCATGCTGACTGGCTTCATTTTAAATTCATGACCACTAATCATAACTGGGCCCTTAATGCTGCCTGGCAGTCATACTATATATTCCTAGACTAGTGCTGTCCAGTGGAACTTTCTGCAATGTTGGAAATATTCTATAATCTGTGCTGTCCAAAACAGTAGCCATTAGCATATGGCTACTTATATTTACATTTAAACAATTAAATTAAATAGAATTTTAAAATCAGCTCCTCAGTTATATTAGCCACATTTCAAGTGCTCAGCAGTCACATGTGGCTACTGGCTAAGTATTGGACAGCACAGCATAGAACTTTCAGTCTCCCCTAGTGACCATTTCTCTCCTCCAACCCCCAATACCTTCCACAGACTCCTGCCACCCCATCTATCCAATTCTACCAGCATACTCAGATACTCGGTCTTCTCTCCCATTACTATAGATCAGTGGTTCTCAAAGTGTGGTCTGAGGACCTCTGGGAGTCCATGAGGTCCTCCTGTTTCCAACTAGATGTTTGTATGAGGTTGGATTTTTCTCTATATTTCTACTAGAACTACATATCACACAGATTGAATGCAAAAGAAGATATGAAAATTCAGCTTCTGTTAAGCAAGGCATTTAAAAAATTTGCAAAAATGGGAAACAATGCCATTCTTATTACTAAAGTTTTTTTGTTTTGTTTTGGAAAATATTGTTATTTTTCATTAAAATGTGTTGGTTATGTCAACATGTGAGACTTTTCTTATTGTTATAACAAATACATAAATATAATTTTTTTAAGATTTTATTTTTTTCCTTTTTCTCCCCAACCCCCCCCCCCCCGGTACATAGTTGTATATTCTTAGTTGTGAGTCCTTCTAGTTGTGGCATGTGGGACGCTGCCTCAGCGTGGTTTGATGAGCAGTGCCATGTCCGCGCCCAAGATTCGAACCAACGAAACACTGGGCCGCCTGCAGCGGAGCGTGCGAACTTAACCACTCCGCCACGGGCCCAGCCCCAATACATAAATATTTTCAAATTTCTAAGTTTTAACTTATAATATAGTAAGTGTTAATAGAAATATCCAACATGAACAAAAGCTCTTTGGGGTCTTCCATAATTTTTGAGTGCTGAGATAAATTTGAGAACTGTTGTTATAGATGACTCATCTGTGCTCCTAAAGTCAATCCTTCCACTTGTGAACCAGCTCCCCTCCCCTCTCAGCTGCTTCACGTCATGGCTTAACCACTTATCCCCTATCTCTCAGGAATCACCATTTTTCCCTCTCTTTACTGAATCACTCCCATCAGCTTACAAAAATGCTGTTACTTCTCCATCTTAAAAATCAAAAAAACAACAAAGCTCTCTTGATCCAGCTTCTCCCTCCAGCTCCATTTATGAGCCCCCATTATAGCAAAACATCTGAAAAGACTTGTATATGCTCGTTGTTTCCAATTTCTCTCCTCCTATTCTCTCTTGAACCTACTTCAATTAGCCTTTCTCCCCAACCACTCTATCAAAACTGCTCTTGTCAAAGTAATTAGTAAATTCCTCATTACTAAATCCACTAGTCACTTAATCTTAATCTTACTTGACCTATCTGCACCACTTTACAGAGTTGACCACTCCTTCTTCCTGGAAACACGTTCTTCAATCGTCTTCTTTTGATTTTCCTCCTACCTCACTGGCTGCTCCTTCTCAGATTCCTACACTGATTCCTTCTTGTCTCCCTGAATTCTATCCTTAGTCTTCTCTTCTCCTTCCACACTCCCTACCTTGGTGCTCTCATCTAGTCTCATAGCTTGGAATACCATTTATATGCCAATGACACCCACATTTATTATATCTCCAGCCTAGATCTCCCCCTTGAACTTGACTTGTATATCCAACTACCTACTTGACATCTCTGTTTGGGTATCTAAAAGGCATCTCAAACACATGTCCAAAACTGTATTTCTAGACTCTCTCCATTCCATCCACCCCACCTCCAACCCCCCCACACACACCCATCCCCAAACCTATTTTTCCTCCCATCTTAAGTTATTGACAACTCCATCTTTTCATGTGCTCAGACCCCAAATCTTGGGAATTTCCTTGACTCCTCTCTCTCACACTCCACATCCAAGTCATCAGCAAATCCTACTGACTCTTCAAAATATATCAAAAATTCAACCACTCTTCATGACCTTCACAGCTACCATTCTGGTTCAGGCCATCATCTATTGCCTGGACTATTTCAATAGCCCCAAAACTGGTCATTTACCTCTGCCTCTCACCACAATCTATTCTCAACACAAGCCAGATTTTCCTATTAAGCATGAAAGTCAAATTAAAGTCTCTTCTCTACTCAAACCTCCACAATAATTCCCCATCTCAACTAAAGTAAAACCAATATCTGTATAATAGCTTACAAGGTCTTTTATTATCTGGATTCCTGTTACCTCTTCAGCTTCATTTCCTACTACTCTCCCTCGCCTTGTCTTACCCTTCTCCAGTCACACTGACCTCCTTGCTATTTTTGAACACACCAGGCATGCTCACATCTTAGGGTCTCTGCACTGGCTGTTCTTTCTACCTGGAAAGCTCTACCCCAGATCTCCAATGTCTACTTCCCTTACCTCCTTCAGGTCTTGCTCAAATCTCACCTTTTCAATGAGGCATTACCCTATTCTCCCCATTTAAAAATGCCATCTGCCCCCCATCCCTTTACTCCGTTCAATTTTTCCATAGTATGTATCACCTTCTAACATACTATAAAATTTATTATGTTATTGTTTATTGTGTCTCTTATCCGCTAGATTGCAGTCTCCACAAAGGCAGGGATTTGTCTGGTTTTGTTCACTGTTGTATCCAAGTTCCTGGCACATGGTAAACATTCAATAAATATGCATTGAATGAATAAATGGAATACTACTTCAGCTACCATTAAACATCCATGTTCCCCATTATAGCTACAATCCTTGAGACAGTTGTCTAAACTCACTGTCTCCAATTCCTCTCCTCCTACTCTCTTAAACCGACTCCAGTCAGCCTTTTGTCACCACTGTGCCTCTGAAACAGCTCTCATCAAGGTTACCAATGACCTCCACCTTGCCAAAACCAAAAAAATCATTCTCTTCTCATTTTACTCAAACTCTCAGGAGTATTTGATAGAGTTGACGATGATCTCCCTGTTGAAACACTTTAGTATCTTGACTTCCTTAACACCATACTCTCCTGATTCCCCTTATCCTACATTGGCTGCTCCTTCTCCTCTGTTCAACCTCTCAATGTTGGATTGCTCCAGGACTCAGTCTGTCAATCTCCTGTCTTGTCTATGTTCTTTCCCCACACCAAGCCAGTTTCGTGGCTTTGAATGCCATTTATATACCACGGACTTCCAATTTTAAACCTTCAGCCTAGATATCTTCTCTACACTTCAGACCATCCAAAGTTGACTTCTCCACTTGAAGAATAGACATCTGAAATCAAACATGTCCAAAATAGAATTTTTTATTTCACCCACTTCCCCAACCTGCAGTCTTTCCCATCTCAGTAAATGGCAATTCCATCCACCTATTTTCCCGAGTCAAAAATCCTTGAAGTCCAGGGGCTGGCCCTGTGGCACAGCAGTTAAGTTCACACATTCCACTTTGGCAGCCTGGTGTTTGCCGGTTCAGATCCCAGGTGTGGACATGGCACCGCTTGTCAAGCCATGCTGTAGTAGGCGTCCCACATATAAAGTAGAGGAAGATGGGCACCGATGTTAGCTCAGGGCCAGTCTTCCTCAGCAAAAAAAGAGGAGGATTGGCAGCGGATGTTAGCTCAGGGCTAATCTGCCTAAAAAAAAAAATCCTGGAAGTCCTCTCTTTCTCTCACATCCTACATCTCTTTCTCTCAATCCTACATCTCGTCCATCAGCAAATACTATCACCTTTACTTTCAAAATGTATCCAAAATCTGATCAGTTCTCACACACCTCCACCATTGTGACTCTAGTCGAATCCACTGTCATCTCTCACCTTGACTGCCAAACTAGTCTCGTAATTTGCCTTCTTGCTTTCACTCTTATGCCTGCCCCCTTACAGTGTGCTTTTTACACAACAGGTAAGATGAACCTTTTAAAATGTAAGTCAGATCATGTAACTCTCCTTCTCAAAACCCCCAGTGGCTTCCCATCTCAGTTATAATAAGATCCAAGGTCTTCACCCTGCCTTAAAGGCCCTACAGAGTCTGGCCTCCATCCATCCCTCCACCTCATCCACTACTACTCTCCCTCCCCTCACTCTGCTCCAGCCACATTGGCCTTCTTGTTATGGCACAAACATGCCAAGCATGGTCCCTTTCTTCTCAGAGCGTTATTTTTTTCATTGGTCCTTGGATGAATAGAATTAAATTAATCATAATCCTTGATTCATGGCACATTCTCATTATTAATCCAAACATAGTTTCTTTTTAGTTAGTTATTTTTAATAATGTAATAAGTGTCCATGAACCCAACAACCAACCAACCAAATCCAACTATATGACCTCCAATCTCGCTCCTCTGCCTCCCCCCACCCCCTGGCAAAGAGCCACCATCCTGAATCCTGTGTTCATCATTCTGTGGTGCTCCATTTAATACAATTTTATTGTATATGTGTGTGTGTATATGTGTATATATATATATTTAACATACATACAATAAATAATTTTATTGTATACATACAATAAAATTGTATATGTGTGTGTGAGTGTATGTGTATACATACATACATAATAGACATATCTCTCTTAAAAGTACATATTTTCATTAAAATTTATTTTAATCTTATAGAAAGTTTATTAGGCTGCAGGGACCCTTTCAGAACATAATTTTTTCCCCTCAATATCTAATTTTCTAAAATTCATCCATGTATATTTGCATCTTGCTGTGGTTCATTCGTTTTGATGGTTGTATAATATTTCACTGTGTAAATAACACTTCAGGGGCTTTGCATTGTGTTCCCTCTGCCTAGAGTGTGCTTCTCTCAGATATCCACATGACTCCCTCCCTCACTTCATTCATGCCACTACTCAACTGCCACCTCGTCCTAACTCTATTTAAAATACTGCCCCATTTTACTCTCAATCTCTTTTACCCTTCATTACTTTTCCCCTAGCACTTATCACAACCATGTTGAATATTGTCACGTTGCCTGTCCAAATCCACTCTACCCTTTCCACCTTGCTCTGTGCCCTGAAACAATAGGCTTTATGACCCACAACAATAGGCTCCCTTGCCTTCTGGTTTCCCCTTTGGGTTTTTCAAATGAGAGATACCCTCAAGAGATAGAAGGGTGGGAGAGAATGAAGTTGTGGCATTTATCCCCCGGATCCCTCCCTACTGTGATTTTTCAGCAACTGCCACACTCCTGAGCAGTGACTCTCTCCTATTGCTACACTTCTCTCCAGGTTCCAGTAACTTCTTCCTCTTGCCTCTTAAGGCCAAGCTGTGGTAATATCTTATTTCCCTCCCACCCCTGGGTGCTTAATCATTCCTTGTTATTTCCTTTAACATTGTTCACAACTTTGTAAATACTCCTTCATTAAACTCTTGTCAGTTCTTCTGTTTGAATGTATCATCTATCTTCTGCCAGTACCCTGACTGGCAGGACTGCCTTACATTAATATTATACTATTTTTTTATGTATTGTCTGTTTCCTCCACTAGATTGTAGGCTCTAAGAGGGTAGGGACTTTGTTTGTTTCCCTGCTGTATCCCCAAGGCCTAGAATAATGCTGAACTCACAATAAGCACGTGATTAATATTTGTTAAATTAATTATTATACATACAATACCACATTTAAAATGCTTACACACAAAAAATTGCTTGCACATACTTCTTTCAAAATAAATGTCATTATTTCTTTAAACTACACAATAGAATTTCAGGGTTGAAAGGTAAGTGGATTTTTAATGTAATAGATGGCACCAAATTTTCCTGCATTCTCTAATAGAAGGAATCAGGGCTCCAAGGAGAAATGGCTGACTCTAGGACTGGGGCAGGGAAAATACAAGATGACCATGGAGTGCCAGAACATTTTTTAAAATTATCAAAGACTGAACGAACATACAAACAAAAAAACCCCACAATAATAGGGCATGTCAAAAGGATACAGGAGGCAACTGAAAGAGCTCCCAATGGCCAAAGCTGGAACAATGTGAGCAACATAATAAAAAGCATCACTGGATTATAACCCAAAGTATAAAATTAATGTTGATGAATCCATACTGATATAAACAAATGATTCAATAAATAAATAGAATGAGAGTAGACAAATCTCCTGTACAGAAGCATTCCAAATAATTTGTGTAGATACTCTCCCAAGCCGATGGAGCATAACTCCTCACTCGTTAAGAGTAGGATCTGCATAATGACCTTTATAAAGACTAGAATTTAGAAAGAGGGAAAAAGAGTAATGCTGCAGTTGAGAGACCTGACAACACTATCTCAGCCAGGCAGTCAAGGTGCACATCATCAGTGGTAAATTATGTTGATGCCATGTACTCTTTTTTTTTTCTCTATTTTTTTTTTTGAGGAAGATTAGCCCTGAGCTAACATCTGTCACCAATTCGCCTCTTTTTGCTGAGGAAAACTTGCCCTGAGCTAACATCCATGCCCTTCTTCCTCTACTTTATATGTTGGATGCCTACCACAGCATGGCTTGCCAAGCGGTGCCATGTCCACACCCAGGATCCGAACCCATGAACCCTGGGCCGCTGAAGCAGAATGTGCGCACTTAACCGCTGCGCCACCGAGCCGGCCCCAGATGGCATGTACTGTTGATGTGATGTGATAAGAATGGCACTTTACCTTTGTGGTCTTCCTCCCTGAAATCCATGACCCTTGTCTAACAATGGAAAACGCATCAGACAAGCCCAAATTGAAGGATGTGCTACAAAGTATCTGACCAGACTCAGAACGGTCAAGGTCATCAAAAACAAGGAAGGTCTGAGAAACAGTCACAGCCAAGAGGAACCTAAGAAGACATGGTAACTAAAGATAATGTGGTATCCTGGATAGGATCTTGAAACAGAAAAAAGGACATTAGGTAAAAACTAAGGAAATCTCTAAAAAATATGGACTTTAGTTAATAATAATGTATCAATATTGGTTCATTAGTTGTGATAATGTACCATAATAATGTTAATAATAGGAGAAACTAGATGTGGGGTATATGGGAACTCTGTAATAGTCTTGTGTATTTTCTGTAAATCTAAAACTATTCTAAAAGAGTTTATTAAATGTTTTTAAAAATAACCTATCAGGATGGCTATAATTAAAAAGACAAATAATAACACGTGCTGGCGAGGATATCAAGACATCGTATATTGCTCGTGGGAAAATAAAATGGTACAGCCTCTTGGGAAAACAGTTTGGCAGTTCCACATAATGTTAAACATAGTGTTCCCGTATGATCCAGCAATTCCACTGCTAGGTATATACCCAAGAGAAATGAAAACAAAAAGTCGCACGTGAATGTTCATAGCAGCATTAATCATAATAGCTAAAAAGTAGAAACAACTGTGGGGCCGGCCCTGTTGCTAAGTGGTTAAGTTCATGCGCTCTGCTTCAGCAACAGTTGTTAGCTCAGGTGCCAAGCTTAAAAAAAAAAAAGTAGAAACAACCCAAATATCCTTCAACTGGTGAATGGATAAACAAATATGGCATAACCATACAATGGAATATTATTCAGCCATAAAAATGAATGAAGTACTGATACATGCTACAACATGGATGAGCCTTGAGAATATTAGGCTAAGTAAAAGAAGCCAGTCAGAAAAGACCACATATTGTATGATTCCATTTATATGAAGTGTCCAGAATAGGCAAATACGTAGAGACAGAAAGTACATTAGCGATTGCCAGGGTATTGGGGAAAGGAGGGAATAGAATGTGATAGCTGATAAATACAGGATTTCTTTTTGGAGTGATGAAAATGTTCTAAAATTAGAAAGTGACAGTGGTTGCACAACTCTGTGAATATACTAAAACCATTGAGTTGTATACTTTCAAAGGATGAATTTTACAGTATATAAATTATTTCTCAAGAAAGCTGTTTATCTAAGGGACTTTAAGGAGAAAAGAAATTCTAAGTGTGTTGATTCTTTGAGCTCTTTTTCTGTTGTTAATTTCTTTTCTTTCTTTCTTTTTTTCCTGAGGAAGATTCACCCTGAGCTACTTAACATCTGTGCCAATCTTTCTCTCATTTTTAGAGTGTGGGTGGCCAGCACAGCATGGCCAATAACAGAGTGGTGTAGATCTGCACCTGGAAACCAAACCCCGGCAGCCTAAGCAGAGCGCTCTGAACTTAACCACTAGGCCACCGGGGCTAGCCCTCTGTTGTTAATTTCTAATGTTATTGCATTGTGATCAGAGAATGTTACTTGTATGACTTCTGCATTTTTGAAGACTAATAAATGATTCATTTTTGAAAATGTTCTATAGGTATTTGCAAAGAAAATACATTCTAAATTTGTATGGGGTAATCTCTCCTATATAGAATCAACCTTGTTAAGTAGTATTGTGAACTTCTCTATATCCTTGCCTATTCACCTGATCTGTTGATGTCTGAGAGAAATATTTTACCTCAAATGTGCCCAAAAGTCTGCCAAGCAATCCTAATACCTATCTCTGGTCAAGTCATTCTGAACTGTTTCAGACCTTCTCCACTTTTCTTAAATTTCCGCTACCCAACACCCACTCAATCACATCCTAGAGAGAGTGGGATTGCCCTGACCTACCTGCTATCAAACATAAAACTTACAACAGTCTACCCCATCTCATTGCGCTGAACTTTTCTCATCCTCTTGGCAATAGAAGAGCTATCCCTCCTTCTGAGACCCATCTCTGCGCCTGCCCTTTCAATTCCATACCTTTCCGCCCTCTCAGAAACCTTGCCTTATCAATTATCCCTTTTCTCTCTTGATTTCTCTCTCTCTCCAGAGTCTAATTCCCCTCTCCTTGAAACTGAGCTGGTCTTAGTGACTTCCTTAGCCAAAAAAATGTAGCAGAAGTGACGTTCTGGGATTTACAAGGCTAGCTCATACGAAGCCTTGCTGCTTCCACCTGGGCCTCTTGGAACACTCACTCTTGGACTCTTGAGGCACCATGTAACAAGTCTGCCCACCCTGAGTCTGTCAATCTGTGAGAAGACCCAAGCTAGCCACATGGAGAGGCTGTGTGGAGAATGAGGCCCAACCCGCCCCCAAACTGCTAGCCTTTCAAATCACCCCAGCTGAGGCCTCAGACATCATGAAGCAGAAATGAGCCATCCCTGATGTATTCAGTCTGAATTCCTGACCCAAATAATCATAAGATATAATAATAATAATAAATTATTGTTTTTAAGCCACTAAATGTTGGGATTGGTATTATGCAGAAATGAATAACTGGAACGGTCAAAAATGACCTTCATGTTGGTAGATGTAATAGACACATTTTCATCCTCATCTATTCGACCTATCAGCAGCTCTTCTCACAGGTAACCATTCCCTCCTTTTGAAATACTCTCTTCCTGGAGTTTATCTGACCAATCACTCTCTTGGCTTTCCTCACACTTCTCTGGTTTCTCCTTACCCTCCTTTACTCAACCACTACATGTTAACATTTGACTCAGTTATAGCCCCCTTCTCACTTTATAATCTCTCTTTAAGTGATCTCATCCATAACTGGGGCTTCAATTACCAGCTATTCATATATCTCACAAATTTATATCTTCAGCTTTTCTCTGTGCTCCAAACATTTTTACCCAAATGCCTATTATAAACCTCCTCTTAGATGTCTCAAGAGCACCTCAAATTCAACATATTCAAAACCAAAGTTTTCTCTTCCTCCTCCTCCTCTAAACTGAAAATAATAACCTCTTGGAGTGTCCCCTATCTCAGCGAATGGCACCATCATCCATCCACTTGCAAAAGCCAGAAACCAGGGAATTATCCTTGCTATGTTTTCTCTCTCTCATCTTCATGTATGACTCATCCTGAAGCCCTATCGATTTTGCCTACTAAATATCTCTTAAAGCTCTCTTCTCTTGGGCTGGCCCCATGGCCAAGTGGTTAAGTTCACATGCTCCATTTTGGCGGCCCAGGGTTTTGCCGGTTCGGATCCTGGGCACGGACATGGCCCCACTCATCAGGTCACGCTGAGGTGGTATCCCACATGCCAAAACTAGAAGAAAGGACCCACAACTAAAAATATACAACTGTGTACCAAGGGGCTTTGGGAAGAAGAAGGAAAAATAAAATCTTTTAAAAAAGCTCTCTTCTCTCTTTCGATGTCTACCACTCTCACTATCTCTGTCTAAGATATCTACTATTCTCACCAGAAGTATAGCTATGAGCTTCTAATTGAGTTCTCTCCTTTGGCTTTTGCCCCTCATCCCATACCTTTTACACTCAGAATGGTCTTCTTCACCTTTAATCTTTTCAATGATTCCTGTTGTGCTTAGGATAGGACACAAATTACTAATATAGCCTCTGAGGCCCTACATAGCCTGGCTAATATTTACCTCTTTAGTCTTATCTTATAAAATCCTCCACTTGCTGACTGAGCTACAACCACACCAGCTCTCTTTTGTCCCTCATATGCACTGGGCTTCCTCCTGCCACAGGGCCTTTGCACATGATTTCCCCTCTGCTTGGAGTACCTTTTCTCCCTCTTCACCTGGTTCACTCCAATATACTCTTCAGACCTCTGGGGAGGTTTTGCTTACTTGGAGAACCTTCCCTGACCTCTCATACCTTTGTGTACCTCTTCTACAGAGCACTTATCACAATTGTAATTTTATATGTATTTAAATGAATATTTACATAATGTCTGTCTCTCTGACTAGACTGTAAGCTTCATGTGGCAAGCATCAAGGTTGTTTTGCTTGCTACTGTGCCCACAGTACCTAACACAATGCCCAGCACATATTAAGTGTTAAATATTTATTTTTGGAGGAAAGTAGGGGAGAAGGCAGGAAAGGGATAAGGAGAGAATGGGGGAAAGAGGAAAAGGAGAGCAAGAAAGGGGACTCTCCCCCTATGATTGGTCATTTGTAAATTTTTATTCTCCTTGTATTTTTAACACACTTTGTTTTATATATCTCTAATTCATATTGTTATGTGCATAAAGGTCCACGATTGTCACATGTTCCTGGTGGAGTGTACTTTTTATCATTATTAAATATCCCTTTGTCTCTTTTAATATTTTTGGTTCTGAATTCTGTTTTTGTCTGATTCAAATAGTGCTCTTTTTTTTGCTAGCATTTGGGCAACTCAAGTTTTACTATTTCTTTTCTCACCACTATTTCTTATACCTCACATGTTCCTCTTTCTTTGGATTCATTTTGCTGTAATACCTACCTGAGTAATTCATAGAGGTTCTGAGTATGTCTGCAATGTGTTCTGAACATGTCAGAAGATTAGAATCTGAAAATTGGAGTTTTGTTCTTTGTATTATCTCACCATTTCCGCCCCCCCAACCCCCCCACCTCCCCCCCACCCCCCCCGCCCCCCCCACCCCCCCCCCCCCCCCCCCCCCCCCCCGCCCAATCCACACTCAGGGTCTAGTGTTCTATTTATTCCTGTTGGCTCTTCTCTTTTATGTTGTAGATTTTCTCCAAATATTTCTGGTAATCTTTTGTTGTCTGTGCATATTAGTGAATAAGGGACAAATGGATTAGCAAAGATAACTTGCCTGGGTTTCCTCTGCAGTGTCTCTGACTAGCCTATCTCCTGAGCGGGAGGCCTTTGTGCAAGTAAGTTGCATGTGTTGACCCGTCAGGCTTCACTTTAAAGTGGGTGGGTATGGAGGAGACAAAAAGGCTGTTCCCCCCATTCCTGGCAAATTGCCAAAACAATTTGACTCCAGTAGTGGAGGACTCCAGTGTATTTCTCTCCTGGCCAAAATTGCTTCTCTCGTTTTTTTCCATATATTTCATCAAAGTCCAGATTACACCAAGGTCTGCTCTGGGTTTTTTTCTAGGATCCTATACTCACACCAGCAAACTTTTGGAAGCAAATAGCTCACTTTCTATAGTATGAAATTGTAGGTTTTAGCTTTGGAATGGTCTGGGGGAAGGAGGGGCAGGGCTGATCACAGAGGGGCCAACTGGTCCTTTCTGAATGCAATTCTTTCACTGACCAGATTCCCCCCCCCCCCCACTCTTTGCATTTATTCATTCTGAGATTTGATTTTCTCTGGATTTGCTCCAGTAATCTTCTCTTGCAGGTTTTGGACTGGGTTCCTCCTCTTCTCTTATCCATATGATCATATCTGCTTTCTCTCCTTAAGGGACTCTTCACAACTTCTGAACTGCTGATGGTACACTTTGCTTTAATTATACCACTCTTGGTCCTTTTGCTATTCTGATGTTTTAAGGGATTTGAGGAGGGGAGGATGGGGACAAAGTTACAACCGCTTAGTCTGCCATCTTGATCTAATCTGACCAAAGTCATTTTCTTATGTCAATTTGCCTGAGGCAAGGAGAGCGGCCAGGGCTCACTCTGAAAGGCAAGGGGAAAGGACCTCTTCCAGTGCCGGCTTCCAATTACTCAGGACTTCCAATAAAGGTCCATTGGGATTTAGAAATCTAGGATCTGCGTATCAGTGCAGCTGAGAGAGCAAGGCTGCAACTAGCAGGCATGACCCTCAAAGCAGAAAAACTGCCAAAAAAAAAAGTGCCCCCTTGGGGTGAATTAATTAGAAAAAGGTACCCTTCTGGGTAGGCAAATTATAAAAATGCTTGCCTTTTTCTGCTGTCAGTGACATCCCTGCATTGGGGCACAAGGCTTGTTGATGAGCAGAGTGTAGGCTAGATTTCATCCCCTCCCCCCACCATATCCTTCACTTGTGCACCCTTGTGGAGGGCATATCCTGCAGAACCATATATAGTGAATAGTAGCAGTGCCAACCACAATGCTCAGAGACAAGGTCTCCACCCTCTGGGCCTTCTTCTAATTCCATGCACATGGCTGAGAGGTCAGGTTCAGGCTCAGACAGACTTTGCTCAAGTAGACCTCCTGTGAGAGCAGCCATTGCTCCCTACCATCCACTGTCCCAAGAGACAGACCTCTGACCCCCCTGAGTCATTGCAGAGCCAATATTGCAGAGCAGCCCAGAGAGCAAGCCTCCAACAATCAGGGAACTCTGGTTTTAAAGACCAGGCCCTCCTTTCTGGAGAGAGAGCCACCCTCAGCACCAAGAGGAGAGGTGGCCAATGCAAATGCCCCCAACAGCTCTCAGAGACCATCGACTACCACTAAGCCTCTCTAGAAGTTGTCCTCAGGAACTAGAGACAAGGCCTCTACCGACTGTGCTGGAGTACCTCCTCCTTCTCCTGCCCCCACAACCTACCCCACTCACCCAACCTGGGCCATCAGCCTATCTACTAGAAATAATTCTCTTGGCAACCTTGCAGAAGGTATGTATATATATATGAAAACGCTTTTCTGCCCCTCTGATACCATCTCCCAGAAAGTACCTATATCAACAGTTTGCTGCATTGTCTTTTTGATTTGTCCTATGCTCATACAAATATATAAGGCAAATATGTCTATTTATATTTTGTAAACAAAAAATAGGATTAGTCAGTACACCTTGGACTACAACGTGTTTTACTTCCCACCTAATGCATCATAGACACCTTTCAGATGGGTACATACAGTTCCATCACTTTCTTTTTCATGGCTACTTAGTATTCCATTGAATGGATGTACCATGATTTATTTAGCTCTCCCATCCAGGTACTAACCAGGCCCAACTCTGCTTAGCTTCCAAGATCAGGTCATTCAAGGTGGTACAGATGTAGACTATTTGGCTCTCTTACCTTTCCCCTCTATTCTCTCCTCCTCCTCTTCTCAATAGAGTTATAGCAACCTTTGGAAAAACTATTATGTTTACATCATTATGATTATGTATAAATAATTCACCAATGAGCCAGGTGATACATTACAATTAGATTTCTTTTCTTAAACAACTTTTTCTTTTTTTTTGGATTTAATAACTGTCTCTCCTTTTCATTTGCTTAGTTTTCCATGGTGCTTCGTGGAGTTGTGCAGTGCACGCCCTGTGCAGCTATACATGGCCGCCTTGTTTGCACCTATGGCTAAGTCTCCCCAAACTATTCAAAAAACTTTCAATATAATTTTCAACACAGTTAAATTAATAGATAATCTATCAGTTGCTTTTTGTTTTTTTCTCAGAGCCCTCTGTCTTCTTACTTCAGTCTCCTGTGTCAGATCTTGTTTCCTGCATGCCATGTCTTTTTCTTTCTTGGTTTACTCTCTAGGTTTAGTGAAGAATGTCCTCCAGTCATTTCTTGAGAGTGTGCACAGGAGGAAGAATTTTTGAGCACTGCATGTTCAAAATGTATTTACTCTATAAATAAATAAATGCATTTATTCATGTATGAATTCTATGTTGAAAATTATGTTCACTAAGAATATCGAAAGCATGGCTCCATTGCCTTTCAGCTTGACCTATTTCTGTTGAGAAGCCCAATGTCATTCTTATTCCAACTCCGTTGTATGAGATCTTTTACTTTTTCCGACTTCCAGGAGCTTTTAAAGTCTAGTATTAACTCTGGTATCCTGAAATTTCACAGTGGTGTGCCTCTATGTGGACCTTTTTTAAAACTCACTCCGGTTTTATGTTTTATGACTATAACATTGTCCCTTATTTCTCTGAATATACTAATTGGTGGGGCGGCATAATGGTTGTCTTTATGTTTTCATCTGCTCCCTGCATTGTCTCTGTTTTATCCAAGTTCTCCTTTTTTTTGTTTTTTGTTTTGGCCTCTGGCTTTCATGTTGGAACTTTCCTTGAACTGTCTGAAAATTCCTGGTTATTTGTTCATATTTAATAGTGAGGCGCTGTAAGGCTGACTGGAAGTTCTGTGTGCCGGGGGTGGGCAGGACTTCGCTGTATGGTGATTGGATGGCAGAATGCTTTACAGTTGGGGTCTCAGTAATCTTTCTTTAGGGTGGTTCAGTTCTCCAGAGAAGGACAGTTTAAATCTCCTACTTGGGATATAAGCCTGGCTGCCTGTATGCCGGGAACTGGATGAGGGAAATAGAACCCTTGACTTTCCTCTCTTCCCCCTATTTTCAGTCTAACACACGCCACTACCCCTCTTTGTCTCCAAGTCTCCTCTTTGGTTCATTTTCACTTATTTGTTTTTTAATAAATTGTTAAAACTTTTTACTGACAAATAACATACAGAAATGCACAAATGACAAGTGTATAGTCCAGTGAATTGTCACAAGCAGAACCAGCTGCACCATGAGCATCCAGAGCTCTCTGGTTCAGTTTCTACAAAGAATAAACTTCTTTGCCGGGGTAACACACATGAAGCACTTAGAACAGTCCATGGCATATTGTGAGTGCGTCTACTAGCGCTAGCTATTATCACTCAGTCACTTGTCCCTCTGCTTTCCATCTCCACAGATTGTGCTTTCATGTAACATTTATCTCTTAGTTTCATGGAAAGTGGAGTCTACATTCCAGTTTCACTTTTCCTTATTGTTTTGGGGTGATTTCTGTGCTTCAGTTCTCCTTACAAAATTTTTAATTTTTATGTAGGCTTATCTGTCAATGGATGGCCAAAAGGCATTGGATAGAAATCAGCAACTATTCCTTATAAAAACGCTAAGTACAATGGAATAGAAGAGAATTTTCTAAACACAGTAAAGAGTATCAAAAAGCCATGATGAGCAAGCATCATAATTAAGTCATTTCCCACGAAATTCAGGAATAAGGCACAACGTTCCCTATAGTGTTTTGAAGGTTCTGAAATGTAATAAACTAAGAAAATGAAATAAACTGTATTAAATTTTAAAGGAAGAAAGAGAAAAAGAAAAAAGTTTAATTATTTGATATGATTATATGCATTGAGAATCCAAGATATGCAATTTAAAAACTATTAAAACTAAGAAGTCCATGTAGTGGACATCTGCTGTTTTGGTTTTCCCAGCATTCCTTTCTCCCCGCTTCTGGTAACAGCACACTCTCCTCCCTTTAGAGATCTGCTCCTTCTTCACTGTCCTTTCAATATAGTCCTGGTGGGACAGGCCAAGATAGTACCTTGCCCCATTCCCCCTCCACACACACTGCTGGGCACCTAACCCAGGATGGCGAATCATAATATCAAACCCTGCTGGACACAGTGGCAGCTCTAAGGGGTAGCCATGTGACCCAGGCAAGAAATATAAGAACTTCCTCAGAATATTTCAAATCAGAGGTAAGGAAGTAGCTTTCTCTTTTCTTTGCCTCTTGGACTGTAAGGATGTGACTCCAGAGTAGTTGGTAGCCATGTCACTACCATGTGGAAAAGTTTTAGTGAATGAGGCAATACAGAGAAGTAAGAAGCTGAGAAGAGAGATGAAGAGATGAGTGAAAGCCTAGATACATTTGAGTCTCTGGATTCAGGTGTGTCTGTGATCTGCCCTGTCATTCCCAGTTATATAAACCAATAAACTCCATTTTCCTCTTAAGCTTATTCAAGTTGGGTTTCTGTTACTTGCAAACGAGTCCTAATACAAGCTGGATGTAAGATAAATGTACAGAATTCCATAGCTTTCACTTTTTCTTTTTTTGAAGTATTATAAAGTAGCTCCCTTTTGTTTTATTTTCCAACACTTACTATGAAATTTTTTCCAAATACCATATGATTTCACTCATATGTGGATAAGGAGAACAGATTGGTGGTTACCAGAGAGGAAGGGGGCGCGGGTAGGGCAAAAGCAGTAAAGGGGCACATATGTATGTATGGTGATGGATAAAAACTAGACTATTGGTGGTAAACACGATGCAGTCTATACAGAAACTGAAATTTAATAATGTACACCTGAAATGTACACAATGTTTTAAGCCAATATGACCTCAATAAAATAATTTTTTTTCAAACATACAGAAAAGTTTAAAGAATTCACAGTGAACATCAATATACCCACCACATAGATTTTACAATTAACATTCTATTATTATATTCCAATAGCTTTGTTTTATTCTAGCGATAATAGAAAGGGGGCGGGGGGGAACGTATTCCAGTCACAATAGTGGAAAAAGATATGTGAGAAACACCACCCGGCACAGACAAATAAAACCCGCACAAAATTCTGCTCTGTCTAGACGAAGGACCAGGAAAGGAGTAACCAGGCAAGACGGAAAATTACAGATAACCGACTCACTCTAGCCAAATGCCACAGAAAAAGTGCGGCGCCACCCTCATCCACGCCTGGAATGGCGGAGTGGGGCTCCCAGATCTCCGCCCTCGGCGGTCTACAACGAGGCGCCCATCCCCATCCCCGTCTCCTCCATCCCACCCCTTCCCCTCAGTGGAGACCACGTGGGGAGCCTGACACCTTCCCCCCCACCCCCAGGTGTCGGCGTAGTATGCCAGTCTTGGCACAGAACAACCTTAGCTGACCTGCTGATGTCCCAGAGATGGTACTACTACAGATAGAATAACCTAGAATTTGGGAAATGTATCGATACCAGATGGTTTTGAGTTTTCCGGCTTTTTCACTTTTGGCGCCAACCAGGCCCCTGTTAGTCGAGTGGGGTTTCCCCTGAAGGGATTGGTCAGATCCGCTGTCAATCATCCTTGAAAGCCATTAAAAGCACAGGAAAGCCTCCACGAGCACAAGTCAGCCTTAAGAAAGGGCGTGTGTTGGTAGCGTGTTTGCGACAGGTCTTCTTCCGAGCCCTGAGGTTTCGAGATCGGACTAGATGGAACGACGGCAACAATAACAAATTCTGCTGGTCCAACTGAAGCGGTAAGTTCAACACCCTCCAGATTGAGAAACGCGGGGAGGGTGTCCTTTAGGAACTTAGTAAACGTGCGCGTGCTTTCCGGCTAAGAGACCCTAAGCAAAGCCGCCTCTTCAGGCAATGTTAAGTTATTCTCCGTGTTGTGCTTCCTTTCGTCATTCTCAGCTGTTTAGAAGAGGTATGTTAGAAGTTACAGCCTTTATCTACCCGCAGTGTGGAGAATTTAGGGAAAAGCGTGTTAGAGCCGTAGTTACCTGTCGAGAAATCTCTCCTCGGCAAAGTGGTGACCACAGGAGGACCCTCAACAACCCTAACACTGTAGGTGTAAATGAAGAGGCCAAAACAGAAGATAGGGACCTGGTCCAGCTCACATGTGAGATCGTACTTTGGCAAACCCTCCGAAAAAGCTGGAGGAAGCTTTAAGGGGAGTCTATTTCTCGACATTTAAGCTAGCAGGAGCGCAAGCCATCGTAATTTAAAAGGAAACTTAAAAGAGCATGTCATACTTCCAGTTTAAATTGTTAGTCTGAACAAATGTGTTTTTCTCCCCAAATTAGCTTTAATCGGAAGAAAAATAAAAAACAGAGCCATAACCACAAGGGATAACAGGGAAGGGTATGATTCGCAGGCCAAAATTTTGAGGATTTTCTTGAAGATATGAAAGAAATAGGATAAAATTGGTTGAGAAACCAGAGTCAGTGAATCCATAACAGTATACAGATATGGGAAAGGTCTGCGGTAAAAGGGAATTCTCTGTTTTCTAACATAGTCCCCAAGTGATAGATGAGGGCACAGTGATCTGGGTTGGGGGATGGGAGTGATGCTGGGGCCAACTCAGAAGACAACGGAGAGTAAATGAACTTGTCAAACTTAGATTTAAGTCCAAATGATTGTGAAGAATGTGTATAGGATGCTTGAGTAAATTATGAAGAAATTATTCCTAAAAAGATGAAGCCTAATGAAACCATTAATAAAAAATTAATAGCAAAATGGAAATAAATTTCTGGAGAGAGGATTGGTGTTAGAGGATGGTAGTAAAGATGGGACTTCTGCTTTTGCTTTGTTATGGTTGTTTTACAGTGAGAATGAATTCATGTAATATTTTGGCAAAAACTTTAAAGTTTGATAATATTTAGCGTTGCTGGGGGCCAACCCGGTGGTGCAGCAGTTAAGTTTGCAGGCTCTGCTTCAGTGGCCCAGGGTTCACCAGTTCAGATCCTGGGTGCAGACCTAAGCATGGCTTAGCCATGCTGTGGCAGGCGTCCCACATATAAAGTAGAGGAAGATGGGCACGGATGTTAGCTCAGGGCCAGTCTTCCTCAGCAAAAAGAGGAGGATTGGCAGCGGATGTTAGCTCAGAGCTAATCTTCCTCAAAAAAAAAAGAAACAATTTAGTGTTGCTCATGGTGTGAGCATTTAGCAGTCATTCTTTTTTTTTTGAAAGATTTTTTATTTTTTTCCTTTTTCTCCCCAAAGCCCCCCCCCCAGTACATAATTGTATATTCTTAGTTGTGGGTCCTTCTAGTTGTGGCACGTGGGCCGCCGCCTCAGCGTGACTTCATGCGTGATACCATGTCCGTGCCCAGGATTCGAACCAACGAAACACTGGGCCGCCTGCAGCGGAGCACGTGAACTTAACCACTCGGCCACGGGGCCGGCCCCTTAGCAGTCATTCTGAAAGTGGGAGTGAATGCACAATATTTCTGAAGAGAAATATGGCAATCTATCAAAATTTTAAATATACCTTCTCCTTGACCTAATTCTACTTTTTCAGATATACCCTCATAAATACTTTTACACATTCACAAAGATTTATGTTACAGGATGTTCACTGCTGCATGTCTGTAGTAACAAAAAACTGGAAATAACCAAATATCCAAAAAAATAGGGGCGTTTAAATAAAGTGTGGTGTGTGTTTGTAGCCCTTAAGAAAGAATATGTACTGTCATAGGAAGATCTCCAACGTATATAAGTTTAAAAAGCAAATTGTAGAGCTATATGTACAGTAATGATACCATTAAAAAATACCAAAGCTTCCTGTTTGTATATAAACAAATGCATATGTATGTAAATGTTGAGGAAGGATACACACAAAACTTAACAGTGAAAGGGACACTTCCAATTTTTATCCTATATTCTTCAATACCGTTTGGTTTTTTTTTACAAGAATGTTTGTCTGTTATTTGTATGAGTAAACAAAATTAAAAGATAACCATTAATAGAATGTAAATAGTATGTAGTTTCCCAACCACTAATAGTTGAAAAAAAGGAAATTCAGTCAGTCCAGCAAAAATAAGGAAAGGGAAAAAGAAACAATAATAACGTGTGATAAATAGAACTTTTAAAAAAGTGACATGAATATGTACATCCATATAAAGTATATTATGCTGCCCTTCAAAATGGTGAGGTAGATTTATGTATACTGACAAGGAAAGATGTCCATGATATAATATTATGCAAAAAAAATTAAAGTTACAGAACAATTCATACAGTATGATTCCTTTTTTTTAAAGCAAAAACTCTGTGTTGCTAAATGTATAGAAAAAGATCTTTAATTAGCAAATTGTTAACTGAAGTTACCCTTGAGGAGTGGGTTTTGTTTGGGCAGCAGGGAGTAAGGGGTGATGTCACCTGATTTTGTAGTCAAAAGTTGTTGAGACCTGGACATTTCTAGATGTACGGCTGATCATATTACTCCCTTCCCTGCTTGAAACCCTTCAGTGGTGACCCATGACCTGCCGGATCGAATGCAAACTCTGGAGCATGGCATACAGTGGTCGGCATGATCTGAAACCTGCCTGCCTCTCTGTCTTCATCTCCCGCTATACCCACCACTGGCCTGCTGCGTGTCAGTGACACAGCATAGTAATATTTGCATTCGCTTAAATGGGCCATGATTTTTCTCATACCTCCATGTCTTTGTACACACTGTTCCCTTTTTCAAGTAACCTGTAGGTCTGCAGATCTCACCATCCTGATACTGTAAATTAAGTTCAGATTTGTAATAATTAATAATACAGATTACAACAACTTTAAGTCCCCATCTTGTGGACCATGGAAAGTTTATTTTTCTACCAGGTTGGAAACTTTTTATTACATAATTTTAATACATATGAAAGAGTATGTGTGACAGCTTATGGAGCATTAGAATAAAACAAACATCCATGAACCCATCATCAGCTTAAGAACTAGAACATGCTTTTGAATCTACCTAAATTCTCCCCCCTTGCTTCCCCGAGAGCAATCCCCTATCCAGGATTTTGTGTTTATTATTTCTCTTCTATATTTTAATGGTTTTACCACATTATATATCCATAAGTTTTCCTTTTTTCTTTCTTTCTTTCTTTCTTTTTTTTTTTTTGGTGAGGAAGATTGGCCCTGAGATGACATCTGTTGCCAATCTTCTTCTTTTTGCTTGAGGAAGATTGTCCCTGAGCTAACCTCTGTGCCAGTCTTCCTCTATTTTGTATGTGGGATGCTGCCACAGCATGGCTTGATGAACAGTGCGTAGGTTCACACCCGGGATCTGAACCTGCAAACCCTGGGCCACCACAGCAGAGTGCATAAACTCAACCACTATGCCAATGGGACTGCCCGAGTTTTCCTTATTTTTGAGCTTTACAAAAAGGTTAGCAAATTGTATATATTCTCCTCTGATTTGCTTTTTTTATGTAACTTTATTTCTGTGATTTATGCATGTAAGCAGTAATTCATTTTTCAATGCTGTGTAGTATTTTGTTGCATGAATATGCCACAAATTATTTAGCCACTTTATTGAAGAATAGTCTCTTGCCATTCTTTGAAGTCTGTATCAAAGGTGATGAGGACTAGGAACAGAAAATCCTTAGCATGTCTTTTTTTAAGTAATTTTACTGGGATTATAATGGTTTGTAGCATTTGTAATTTCGAGTATACATTGTTTATTAATCTTAGCATGTTTTAAATCACTTCCTCCTTTGTGCCATCAGTTAATATTTTCATATCCCTACTTTTAGCACTTAGTATATTCAAGGGCAAGGATTAGCAATTTTTTTCCTGTAGAGGACTAGATAGGAAATATTTTAGGCTCTGTGGTCCATATGGTCTGTAGCAACTACTGAACTCTGTTGTTTTAGCACAAAAGCAGCCACAGAAAATATGTAGATGAATGAGTATGGCAGTGTTCCAATAAAACTTTCTTTATAAAAACAGGCAGCTGGCTAGGTTTGGTCCACTGGTTGTCATTTCCCAAACCCTGCTTTAGTTCATCTGAATTCCTGTAGCATTGTCCAGTATTGTCTTATCATCTTGTTTCCCATGCCTCCTCCCCCGCCCACCCCAACCCCCAGCCTTCTGTGATTCAGAGCTCCTCTATCTAAGGATGAGCCCAACCTGTAAGTCCAACTCCTGAACCAGTGTGGCTCAAAGCAAGAATTATCAGTAGCCCCAGCTCCAACAGCCAAGTAGGGTATAGTAGTAAGGGCTGGTGCTAAGGGTCCTAGGAATTGCTGCACCAGATTTGAGACTGGGATGCTGCCTTGATTTCCCTCTTTAGCACTCCAGAGTTTCTGTTTAGGACTGAAACTATTCCCTGAGAACTAGCCTCCTTGCAATTTCCCGAATATGCCTTATTCTCTCTCACCTTCAGGATTTTGTGCCCCCTGCTCACTCCCACACCCCTTGCCTTCAATTCCCACTTACCCTCAGGGATTTAAGTGGAATTACTTTCTCTGGAAGCTATTCTTAATTCCCCACCCCGATCCTTTCTCCACTGCACCCTGCCTTCCTCGGCTGGCTGTTCAGGTGTCTCTCCTCTGTGTTCCTATAGCAGCCTTTATGGCTCCGTCCTGTAATGGTCTGCCTCACCCACTAGGCCAATTGAGAACTGTGTCAGGGCAAGGGTTGTCTTTGTACACTCAGTGACTGGATCAGAAGGGTTCTCAGGCAAGGTTTGTTCAGTATTTGCCTGGATTGGGCTAGAAGGAGCTGATTTCTACTTCCGGTGAAGATCAGCCTGACTGAGGGTCCAGCTAGGGAATGGACTAATTCTCTAGAAGTAAACTGCCACTTGAATGTGCATTGCTTGCTCCTGTGTCCTGCCTGCTTGATGATGGCTTGAACTGAATCCAAGCTTGGTCTCCTTTTGGGCACCATGATTTGGCTCATCTCAATAAAGGAGTTATTTTATTATTCATTTTTTTCTCCTGGTGAGTGGGGCTCTGAACTTCTTTTCCTAACTTTTCTATTACTTGAGACAATTTTATAGCATGTCTCCTTACTAAACTGTAAACCGTGGGAAATACTATATTTGGAGTTAGAGAAAAACTTTAAGTTTGGTTTAAGTCTGTGTGCTTTACGACTTTGGGATGTTCCAGGCCTTCCCTGAGCCTGTTTCTCATCTGTAAAATGGGGATGGCAGTTGACTTCTCACAGTGTGGTTAAGAGGATAAAATAAGATTGCGTGTGAAAGTCCTTTGAAAAACTGTAAAATCAACTGCACATGGAATTTTGTATTAGTTCTGTATTCCCTTATGACATCTAGCACCGTGCCTTGCCCAGGGTAGTTGCTCAATACATTTTTGTTGAATGACCAAATGAATTGGCAAGAGAAATAATGCTATTGGTGGGAATAAAGGACATCTAATAGAATCAAGGAAAAACAGAGCGCTTGGCAATAGAAACATCCATATGATGAGTGATAATTCAGAAGTTGGGCATTAATGGATAGCTCCAAACTTACATTCCCAACGTCTGCTCTCTGTTTTTCTTATAAAAAAATATTTAAAATTCTTTTTAACATGATGTCGGTAGTAAGGATAAGCTGTCAAACTTGACTAGATCTTAAATACTTAGTCATCACAAAGCAGGATTGGCCCCAGGCAATGTTGTGAGGTCAGCAAAATGTACTTTCTCCCCTTACATTGCAATGCCTATTCCTAGTTCTGTTTACCTCCAGGCACTTAGGACTTTTGTATTATCCTTTGTTCCCAAGAAGCGTTCACCTTAAAGGGTCAGGAACTAAGTCTCTCTGGACGATTTCTTTTGAAAACAGGATTCCTAGAGAAGGAGGCTATTTTATCAAAGAGAATTAATAAATAATTGTGAAATTTCGGGCATTAAAGGGAATACAAAGGCTTATGAACCCCATTCAAATCACAAAGGTATGTACTTCACCTACAGCTGTGGTCCCTACCCCGGAGGTGTGGAGAATCACCTGGAGAGCTTCTTGAAAATGCTGACAGTTGAGGCCCTACTCCCAGAGTTCTAATTCAGTTAGATGAGGTTCAGACCAGGGCAAAGGGGTTTTTAAGAAAACTCCCCAGGCAATTCTGCTGTACAGTCTGTTGTACAGTCAGAGTTGGGAACTGCTGATTTAAACCTCCGTTGGCCCTGTTCTTGAGCAAAAGAAAAGCTGAATGCCATAGGAAGATCAAACCTTAAAGCAGGGTGGGGGTGGAGGGAGTGCGAGAGTCATGGATAAAGTGAACAGAAGGTTAAAAATAGGCCCAGCAACTCCACAATAAGCAGGTGCTGGGCAGCACCAAAGGAAGGAGTAACCTGTGGCTGATCTGGTCCCCCATTCCCAAACCCCCAGGGAAAATGGCCTGGCCCTAACTGTTAAGGCCTTAAATCTACTTTCCAGATGGTTCACTGGTATGACAGTAGATAAAATCTCTGAGCTAAGGGGTTAAGTCCTCAAATGGTTAATGTACCTGTCAGTAAGTCTTCAGTTGATGAGATAACATTACATAGAAGATAAAGGATTTTGTTAAAAATATGAGACCTGTGTTATTTACATTTTACTGAGTACTGTAGGTTCGGCATTTGTTATTAAGTTCCTTTTGCTCTATAAAGCAACTCCAGGATGGGCAAAGGGTGACTTTACATAGTGTAGTGGGATCATGTTTGCTTAAGCTTTGGCCTTCTCAGTCCCCCAGAGCAGGGCCTTGCTGTTGCTTGCATCACAAAGCCCTTATTATGATACAATGGTTACAATCTCACCACTGCTGGCTTTGCGCTCTCAGTGTTGCCCTGCTTCAGAGATGGTCCTGGAGAAGAGTGGATAGAGAACATGGACCACCGTTTACCCAGCAGTGGTCTTTTCTGGACACATTCTTAAATAGTACTTGCTGCAGAATCGTCTTGGGTATTCCCCTGAGCAAGCAGTATCTCCTATTTTTAAGGAAATTCCCACACATGAATAACAAGGCTTCCAAGAGTCCACCAACAAGCCCCTGCTCTGAGATGTCTGGAGAAGACCCAAACCCAAGCACCCCGGGGAGTCGTCGTGATGAAAGCGAAACAGGTTATACTTTTTAGAGAGATGCCTACAGAAATAGGAGAATGGACATTAGAAAAACTAGTCCTCTGTCTTTCTTCCTTCTTTCTTTCCTTTCTGTATTTCTTCCTTTCTGTATATATATATATATACCTTTATAAATAGCTACAGATTTACTTATTTACTTGATTAAAAGAAGGCCAGTAATAACTATACCTCATCTGGCAGCAGTGTAAAGTTTAATTAATGTTTCTAAGGTATGAGTTGAACTCACAAGATGAAAGATTCTATATATGTAATATGTGTTAAGTGCCCGATCTGGTTTAGTCTGATAATGGCCGTAATTTATGCTCACGCCTTGATTATTGTGGTTTCAGTGAGTTAAATCTTGAAAAATGCATTTTAATGTTGAGAATGTGTTTAACATTGGTTGGCAAACGTTTGGGTGTATAAAACATATGCTTATGTTTTAGCTAGCCCCAATTAGTTGATTCTTGATGTAAAAGATGTTTTACAAAGCAACATGGGAGGTTTTTCTTCTTTTTAAATTGATCCTCAAAACAAAGGAAAAAAAATTGATCCAAGGGTCCAAGGAGACACAAAGTTCTGGTCCTCATACATCAGATAGTAATATCTAAATTGGTTTGTGCCACAAAATATAAATGTTAAATTTAAAAAATAATTTAAATTAATTATTAAAATTTTATATCTGTATTAAGGATATTGCTGAATATGCTTAATATTACATATTAAGATGTGCTGAATATGTGAGGATTGACCTGGTACAAAATAAAGTGAGGTTGTAAAATGTCAAAAGGAAGCTTGTTACTAATCACTAAGAAAAAAAAAGAAAAAATATTTTTTCCACAAAACTCACTTAAGGATATTCATGGAAAACTTAAATAGTAGGTTAGACTCCTGGGTCATTTAAAGTGAGCTAGAGCTCAAGAGCCAAGAATCTGTGCTTTTAGAACTAACATTTACCTGGGAAGACTGAAGGGCTTAGATAACCATGTCAGATTGGGAGCTATTATTACTAGAATGTAGTTGAATATTAACAAGACTCAGCTATCCTTTATGTTAGTATAAAAGTTTATCTTTGTATGGCAAAAGCAGTTTTCTTTTTATCTTCATGTCCATTCCCTTTCAGTTGTACTAATATTTATAATTTTTAAAATAGCTAGCACTCCATATACCCTTCTAAGGAATATAATTACATGAATTAGAACAAGGCTCACTTTTTTTTGTCTTGAAAAGTCCTCAGCTGGTCCATCCATACACCCTTCTAAGGAATATAACTATATGAATTAGAACAACTTTGTTCATTAAATCCTGAAAATTAGCCAGCTAATCCTCCCTTATAAAGGCACGGCATTATTTTATTCTCATTCAATGAAATATTCCATTCAATAAGTATTTACTCTGCGTTTACACAATTGTTCAGCGTTATGTGCAATGTGAAGTGCAATAAAGGAGAGCTTCATGTTAGGACACCTTCCCTGGCCTTAAGAGTTTACAGTCTCATTTTAGGCGGCAAGAGCGATACGGTATATTCAAAACAGATAGGAGTTTATCTTCCCCCTTTCAGGCCTCTATCTCCTTTCTCTGCGGCCCTGGGGCCTAAGTTCCATTAGAGCTTTGCTCTCTGCCTGTTGTCATCAAACAGGACAAAGCTGATAATAGCCCAAGGTGGTGCCTTTTCTAAGAGGATCTGCATTTTAATCAAGGACTTTTCAAGACACACACACAAAAAAAAACCAAAACAGTGGGTCTGGGTAAACAAAGTTAGAATATTGATTTATTCTTAGGGTTCTGATTTGTCTATCTCAAGCTTTACAATACAAACTGTTTTTACTCCAACCACAACCCTGTCTTGCCCCTGCTTTTAAAAGCCCAGCTTGCTGGCTTATCTCCATGCTGCCTATCCTAGCCCACAGGGTAGACTCCAAAATTTTTGGCTTTGTGTGCCAGGCAGTCTTGAGGCTCATCTTCCTTACTTCCAACCAGACATCCTACTTTCCAGCCTCACTGCACTTTCCATATTTCCATAAACAGGCCAGGCCCTTTCACAACTCCTTGCTTTGCCCCTGTTTCCACTGCCCAGAATGCCTTTCACCCTCTCCCCTCTTGTCAAAATTTTTGGCAACTCCCACTTTGAGACCCAGCATAAAACATCAGTTCCTCTGTGAAACTCTTTCTGACTATTCCAAAATTACCCCAGATTTCTTGTTTCACCTGTTCCCATAGCACTCTGTACATTTGTTATAGTACTGTTATGGAAATTAGTTTTGAAACTATCTTCCCCCACTGGCTTCTCCATGGCAGGGACCTGGTAAAGTGTCTGGCATACAAAATCTTTCAGTACCTGCTCGTTGAATGTTTCTGCAGTTAGAATGATCAACAGGTTGGCAAATTTAGTTTTATTTGACATTGTGTACTCTCATCCTCCCGCCAAAAAAAGGCTTCGGGTTAAATAAAAACTCCCAACAAGGAATTTACAAGGTTTATTGTTGCTAATTTAATCAAATGTAGAGGTTTGTTCTTATGAGTAATCCATTTTAAAATTTGGGCTCATGGAATACATTGGTAGAAAACATTGACTTCTGCCAGTATTGTTCTCCTAAAATGTCTTCTTTGGGACGAAGTGTATAAACTGAGGTTTGGTAAAAGACGTGGCTTTGTCTAGTCTGTAAATTACTAGGTTAATGACAGATGAGGTCGGGCTTGGGGTTGGTCCTGGGACTTGTGTGTGGGGGGGGCGTGTTAGTTACCTTCCCGTTTCTTGGCCTTAAAATGCACGCTTAACTGCGGCCAGCTATCTTAGAAAATGCTCCTGGTAGGAAGGGAAAAGAATTTGTAGCTATATTACTGAGAAAGGTATCAAAATTCAGGCCCCATTCAGTATTGGGTCAGTGATGTCCTTGACATAAAAGAGAAACAACTTATAGCGCAACTCAATCAGAACTCCTTTTCTTTCCATCTAAGCTCTTTTTCTTTTCCTATCTTAACATGACATTCCTCCCTAGCAGGGGGCATAATGGCATGATTATATTTTCGTCCATTTCGGGTTACTCCCCTCGTCTTGCAACCCCTCCTCATTCCTTTATCTCTTTCAAAGTTTCCATTCTCCGTTCCCTTACTTTTTACTCCCTCCCTTCCTCTCTCCCTCCTCCTCTTTTTTCCCAGCTAGCTCACCCCGCCCCTCACCGTCACCACTTTCCCTCCCCTTCAGGCTCCTTCCCGCTCCTTCTCCCGCCACCCCCTCCTCGCCCGCCCCGCGTCCAGAAATCGCCAATCAGGAGCTCCGAAGGTGCCCGAAGGCCCGCCCCTCCTCCCTTTCCACCTCTCCCCCTCCCCTTTTCTCCCTCCCCCACCCCCCCTTTCAAGTCCTGCGGACCTGGGGGCTTCGGGATCTGGGCGCTATGAAAAGTGTCTGCCCAGTCACTTCCGGTAAGGGCGTTGCGGCGCGAAGCTTCCCGCGGGACCGTTAAGGAGGGGTGGGAGTTACCGGTGGGCCGGGTGAGGAGAGTGCAGCCCGGGAAGGTGAGCGGGGGAGGGAGGGGGAGGGAGCGCGAGCGCGAGCGCGAAGGAAGGAGCGCCAGCGTCTCGGGTGCCTTAGCCGCCCCTTTCCCGCCGCCTCCCCGCGAGCCGGCGCCCCCGCCCCCCCGGGCGCCCGCAGTGCTTCTCTCCACCCCCCACTCCCGGGGACAGACGCCGCCCCTCCCTCGCCGCCGCGTGACCGGAAGTGGCGCCATCTTTAGCCTCTTGTGCTATTGACAATAACAAGCCCCGGCTCTCTCCCCCTTCCCCCTCCCCCCAAGCACGGCGTCTCCCCTCCCTGAGAGGGGGAGAAAAGGAGGAGGAGCTGCCGCCTCACAGACTCTCTGAGTCGCTCCTGCAGAAAGGGGGGAGAGAGACCGAAAAGCAGGGGAGGGGGACGGCACGGCCGTTTACCTGTCTGCCTCCTCATTCGCTCTCCCCCCTCGTTCTGCTCACTCCTGGTGTCAGCCTATCCGCCTTCCCAAACCCTCCCATTCCCCCGGTGTAGCCCCCCCTTCACTTTCCTTCTCGTCCTCTGTGTTTCTCCTCTCTTCTTTCTTCCCTTCCCCCTCTAGCATTGCCACCTTCTCTCCTACACGCACGCAGGCATATAAACGTAGGTTTTTGATGCTCCTCTGCCTGTTGACCCCGCTATTTTCATGTTTCCAACAGGTTTTTCTTCCCCCAATCCCTCAGCTGCTGCTGCTGCTCAGGAGGTCAGATCTGCCACTGATGGTAATACCAGCACCACTCCGCCCACCTCTGCAAAGAAGAGAAAGTTAAACAGCAGTAGCAGCAGTAACAGTAGTAACGAGAGAGAAGACTTTGATTCCGCCTCTTCCTCTCCTCCTTTACAACCCAGGGATTCGGCATCCCCTTCAACCTCGTCCTTCTGCCTGGGGGTTTCAGTGGCTGCTTCCAGCCACGTACCGGTACAGAAGAAGCTGCGTTTTGACGACGGCGTGGACTTTGTAGGGTTTGATGCGAAGATGGCTGAGGAATCCTCCTCCTCCTCCTCCTCCTCTTCACCAACTGCTGCAACATCTCAGCAGCAGCAACTTAAAAATAAGAGTATATTAATCTCTTCTGTGGCTTCGGTGCATCACGCAAACGGCCTAGCCAAATCTACCACCGCCTCTAGCTTTGCTAACAGCAAGCCTGGCTCTGCTAAGAAGTTAGTGATCAAGAACTTTAAAGGTAACCAAGGCCAAAATCCATAATCACTTACTAAGGATTTGACACTTGAGCGGTCACGTGCTCTATTTATGTTAATATATTAAACAGTATAGAGGTGGCCTAATGTTTTATGCATAATCAGTGAGGCGGAGGGAGGTCCTTTTTTGGGTGGAGGGTTCATTTTCCGGGGATGGTTAGTATCCTTGTGCTGAAGTATACACTGGGTGTTTCTGTACAGTATTTTGAGGTCTGTCTCAGCCTATCGTATCTAATCTGTTATTCCTTATAACACTGACAATCGGTATGTTTGATCCGGATTTTACAGGTGAGAAATTTGTATTTTAAAGAGGTTTATGTATTTCAGGTGCATAGTGAGCCTTGGCACTGCTGGGAATTTTATTTTTATGCTTCAGTAGGCCACATTCTCCAGTCCCTAGAAATGCAGGTAGCAATGGTGATATGTTCATGCTCAAATAAGATTTACAGTTAGATTTATGATGTTGAATGCTATATTCTTGAAACTCATTGTGTTAGCAGTACTTGGAGAAAAATATTTATGATCTCTGCATTTCTTTCCAAAGGTGGGCTTTGGAAGTGAAAAATAATGTGTTTACACAGAAGTAGTAACTGTGTACCACTAGTCTAAAGATAGGATCAATTACTACATCTATTTTTTTATCACTAAAATGGGTTTTAAAGCACTGACCTGCAGCTTTTAGGAAAACTTCTTCATTTTGTGTTTGCGATGTGATGGAGAGTGTTATAAATGCATTGATGCAAATATAAAATCAGCAATTTAAAAAAATGTAGTTGAGCTGATTTACTTTTTATCTGTTGACTGTGTTTCTGTTTTTCTGACTTACTTTTTCAACACCCTTAACTGACAGGTATTAGATGCTAAATTGTTTATTAAGTGGAGAAGTAAATGAATGAACTAAAGTAATATTTACCAGATAAGTGCCTTGCGGCTAAGTGTTAGTATTGAGAAAATTAGATTCTCCATGCTTGTGTTTTCAACATTAGTGTGGAAATCAAGAATATGCTCTATTTTGTCTCAAGCAGAGGATTATAGTGTTGTTTATTTTTAACCATTTTTTTGTGTCACTCCTCTCTCGTCCCCAAGCTCTCAAGAGTGTTGTAATGTTTCTGATTTAATAGTAGACCTTTCTGAAGTAAATATGAATTGTAATTGACTAATGTGTTCACTGTTTCATTTAAAATATGTTGATTTAATAGCCAAGGATTTTTAAAGAGATGAGCTGTGATCCTAATTGTATTTGCATACTGGTTTCAGAGATTTTTGTTTGGGTTTTTTCTCTCCCTCCTAAAATAAAAACACCTTATTAAGATATTTGGGTGTTTTCATTAAAAAAAAGCTCATTGCTGGTCAGTGAAGTTTAAATTAAATCCTGGATTAAGATTCCTTTTCCTTTTCATTCTAAAAAATGCTACATAGGTTCTGGAGTCATTTTGATGTTTTAATTTCTTAACATTTTACTCTGCTCAGAAATGCAGTTTAAGTTAAAACCTGAATTAAGATGTTTCTCTCAATTTCTGTAGATGCTGCATAAATGTGAGGGGTCAAACAGACCTAGATTAGAATCCCAGTTTTGCCATTGGCTAGCTATGGTGACCTTGGGCAAGCCTTACTAAATGAATCTTCCAGCCTCAGTTTCCTCAGTTGCAGAATAGGGATAATAATACCTTCCTCAGGGCATTATTAGGAAGATTCAGATGTTTATAAAGTACCTTGTGCATAATAGGCGCTCAGTGTTTTAAATCTCATGTACAGAATTCATGTTGACTGACTTAGGTTTTACGCATGATTGAATAGGATCAGGATTGTTATTTTTTATCTGTCATTCTTGAATTTTTGTTTTTTGAAGCAATACAGTCAATAGGAGATAAAATCCTCACCTTCAGTTTTAATAGGTGAGTCAAAATGACTTGAACAGTATGCTGGCATTTGAAATTTTATTCTTTATACTAAACTAAATACAGTGGTTACATGAATATTTAGGTGTAATAATTATGAAGATCACAATTACTCCTAAAAAGCAGTCATAGTGTTATTGTATTTTATGGATCCTTCTATTACTATATTGTACATATTATTCTGATGTCAACCTTTTATATATCATCTAGATAAGCCTAAATTACCAGAAAACTACACAGATGAAACATGGCAGAAGCTGAAAGAAGCGGTGGAAGCTATCCAGAATAGCACTTCGATTAAGTACAATTTAGAAGAACTGTATCAGGTCTGTATTAATGTGAACAACCAGCTTTCATTAGCATAAATTGAAGTGGAATGTATATGGATTTTACTTCCTGAAATGGGTCCTTATGTGGACTTTTGGTTCCCTCCTAATTATAGTTTCTCGATTAATTTATGCACTGTTTTATAATCAGACTACGTATTCTGACATAAACTATGGGTACAGTCATATTGGTATAAATTGGGCTTATCTGGGACCCTTCTCATTAGAATTTATACTTAGGAGTACCTTGGTATAATAGAGGATTTACCTGTAATGGAATCCTATAGCCTGGATCTCAGAGGTGATTTTTGGTGACATGTCATTTTATTGTGATGCTTCTTGCTAAGTGATGTTACTCATCTGTAAGAAAGGCCTCAAGAAATACAGATATTTCCATACACTTTATTCCGCCTCTTTTCTATTAGTGGCCTTTGGTCATTTCTTTTTCTTTCTCTTTGTTTGTCTAATCTCCTGAGCTACTAGACACACCTTAGCCAAAATATGAGCAGCAGGTTGTATTCCAGTGATGGTCTGATGTTCAGGTTTGTTTCTTTTGCTGAACGAACAGGTCTGTACTGAAGTGTTTAATTTAAATATACTGTTAAAGGCAATTACTGATTTAGATTTCTTACTACCAAGATATTTTGCCCTACCTGTGTTTTTGACACAGCCGGTTCAAGAAGTTACTTTGCATTATAGCATCAGCAGTTTTGTATTAAAAAAAATACTTCAGAGTCCAAAAGCTTGAGTTTTTGTATTGATGAATACCTTTTAAGAAATTACGTTGGGTCAGTTGATCCGAATTTGTAGTTTTCATCTATTCATTTTAGTTATGGAGGTAGTATGGTGATGGACAGACCCTGGATTAGGAGTCAGAAGACAGGTTTGGGACCTAGTTTGGGCTGCTGTTATCCTTGTGATCTTGGTCAAGGAGCTAAACTTCTCCCAGCTTCAGTTTTCTCCTCTGTAAAATAGGGGAAAGAGTACCTGCCCTATTTACCTCAGGAGGTTGCTTATAAGAATCGAATAAGATGTTTGTGAAAAACCCCTCAAGCACTATGATTCAGAAATATAAGATCATATTATCACTAGTCAAACTTCTTCATAAGCCACAGTGTGGCCTTTTCACTCGTACTATGTCAATTGAGATCACCAATTTCTGTTGCTGTGAAGGTTAAATGATTCAGTGCATGCCAAACAGAATGATGCCCAACATGTAGTAATAATGCTATGTAATAGTATAAGCATGATAATGCTATCTAAGTGTAGGTGGTAGTAGTACTGCTAAGGTATTACTTACGGATAAGCCCACCTCATTTGCCTATGTTGGTATATTACATACGTGGCTCCTAAGTTGTACAATAATAGAAGTGGAATTATGGAATTAGAGTTGGAAAGGCCTTAAGAAAGATCATGTGGTCCAGTATCTTTTGTTCATACATGGAACAGCCTGCAAAGCAGGTTCATTGTTTAATATCTCATTTAAGAATTTAGAGACCCTTTGTGAAGTAGATAGGGTAGTGTAGTTATTATCCCCTCTCTATTGATAAGGAAACTGAGTCTCAGGGAAGTTAAATACATGCTCAGAGTCATACATTGGCAGAGCAGGGGACTGGAACTGAGGTGCCCAAGTTTCTAGTCCAGCGCACTTTCACTCACTGCTGCCTCGCTAATACACCACAGCAGTTCAAATACCTCTGTAGTGCAGTGTTTGAAGCACTTTTGAAATACTTTTACTTTAGGAAAAAACTCTTTGTCATCAAAGAAGGTAATTTTTTTCGTTCACGCACATATATGGTGTTTATTTGGATATGCTGGTGTTCGGCATCTTTAATTTCAGTAACGTCTTTATTTCATATTTATAACTGATTGTAGTTGTTAATGAACCCTATTTATTTTACTTTAAATATTTTTCCATAGCTTTTGGTTCAAAATATTTTTCCTGATAATTTGATTCTGTTAAATTCCTTTATGTTTCAAGAGCTCATAGCTTACATTTTTTGTGTTTTTCCTTTTCTATGCTTCAGAATTATTATCCGCTGTTGTTCAGGTGCACTTCTTCAGCCTAAAATCAATGTTATAACTTTTCACTATTTGTATTTTTCATAGTACTTTACTACTTCTGCTCTAATAAATTCGGAAGCATTTGTTTCCAGCTGCTTTGTTATTTTGGACCTTAATTTTACAAATGCTCCTTTCGATTGTTCTCAGAAAGATTGAGATGTTCAAGTTCAAAAAAGAGGATAAAAGGATAAAGGGAGTAACATTTTTTCATACCATCTGGATTTCAGGTGCTTCTTTGATTTTGACTGGTTGAAATGTAATTTAAAATTACTCTCCTAAAATTGAAACAATAATGAAGTATGTAGTATACCAAACATACCAAACAAAAGTTCTCCAAATTTCTCATTACCCCATCTCACCCTCTGTCCCTGAAGTAAACACTTATAAATTTGGCATGTATCTATGCAGAAGTTTTTTCTGTGCGTACAAAACCATTTTGCTTTAAAGCTTACCCATGGAAGTCCCTAGTGTGGATTGCGTGTACTGCCTCCTAAGTTTTTAATTTCTCGGAAAGAACATGCTCTTGAGTGCATTGGCAATAAGCAGATGTTGTCTTTTAAAGGTGATTTTAAATTAGAATTGTACCTGAGTTTAAAAATTATCTTTCTTTGACAACCTCGAAATCCTGTAAGAGTGAGGCAGTGGTTAATGTTGTTTTGGTTTGGTTTTTTTTTTTGTTTGCTTGTTTCTGATTGACAACAGATAGAAGTATGGTTAAATGCACTGACTTTGAGTTGATCAGCCTCCTTAGATTAGAGATCTGCCATTCATGATAACTTTGGGTGAGTCAGTTCTCGAAGCTTTGGTTTCCTCATTTGCAAAATGGGGAGACTGACAATACCTATATGGCAGGGTTGTTTAGTTATAAATAAAATGCTGCAAACAACTACTTACTACAGTGCCTCCTGTATATTGATGTTATCCATGATGATGATGATAATAAATATTTGAGTCTTTAAAAAAAAGATACCTTTGTTTTAAGATTGCATTTTGGTATACAACTCTAACGCCACATTTAGTTTTTCGATTCTAAATCCACACTGGGCCAGAACAGCTGGCTGATAAATAGATTACATTGCACATATGTGTTGGTAGACACCATTAGCCAAATTGAAAAAATACTAGAAAAAGAGAGGAACTCTCTAGGAACAGTGTCCCTCTGCAGTTCTCAAGAATGTGCCTTGTTTTTACATGTGGTATCTTAATAGTTGGAATTTTGGTTTTGGCATGTCACTTTTTTACTAAGTAATATTTTAAATAATGGGATTATTTTCCTCATGTTCTCAGCCTTTGTATGAGTAGCTGTGTAGTGTTTTTAAATCAGTTACCTTTTTTGGAGCTGGCTGTTTGTTTATATATGAAAGTGTAACATTTATTCTTAATATAAATGTCTAGCTATTATCTTTGAAGGCAAGCCTAGTCCATACTTCAATTCTGATGAAAGTAATTTTATCTATCATTAATAACAGAAACTCAGGGCCGGCCCGGTGGTGCAGCAGTTAAGTGCGCACGTTCTGCTTTGGCGGCCCGGGGTTCACCGGTTTGGATCCCAGGTGCAGACATGGCACTGCGTGGCAAGCCATGCTGTGGCAGGCATCCCACATATAAAGTAGAGGAAGATGGGCATGGATGTTAGCTCAGGGCCAGTCTTCCTCAGCAAAAAGAGGAGAATTGGCAGCAGATGTTAGCTCAGGGCTAATCTTCCTCAAAATAAAAACAGAAACTCTCGTTTGGTTAGCTTTTTGTGAAATATATCTTAAATAATGAACCTTTCTATTAATGATTCGTTTATCGAGTAGATGACCACAAGACTGGAACTGGAAGCAAATAGTGCATTCATCTCAGTATAGGTTATTATCTGTTATAAAATCTGGTTGCTTAAGCAGTCAATGGTTTGTAGGCAAGCAGTTAGATTCTTAGCAAGGATGACTAGCTCTTGTATTTTCTGTAAGTTTGTTTAACTGTTGTTACTCTTGATGTTTTTAAGCTTAGTCTGTCACGTTATGTATTGCTCCTCTTTTTACTGAATTAATACTATCCTGCTATTTTAAAAAATGCAACTACAAATTCTTAGTACTTGGTAATTTCAGTTTTATTTAAGCCCTTTTTACTAGATGTAAAGAGGAAAATTTAGCCTTCATTGTCTGGCTTCCTTTTTGCAAATTCTTAGTTTTTGATATATTTTGAGTATCTTCTTTTAGCCATTTTTACTAGATATAAAATAGAGATAATTTAGATTTTGTTGCTGTATCAGTTGTTGAAAAGTTTTGTGGTGTGGTCTTTCCTTTCTTTCTTTGAAACATATGGTTGGAAAAAATAAGACCCAACCTGTTAGGTCAATGACCAGTGTTCAGCACCCTAATAGGAATTTAATATCTTTCTTAGTGTCTGTTGTTAGATCAAAAACATTTTTAGATTTCCTCCCTTACCATGTTTTAGTCCTTTATTTTTTGCATTCTTTGTATCTTTTATCTTTATTTTAGTCATCTTCATTTTTTATTCTAGTTTTTTCACCCTTATTTGCACTCCTTCCCTCGTCCCAAATGCAAATCTTGTGCGCCTTTGCTGCTGCTTAAATCCTATATTCCCCGAAGCATCAAATTTCACAAACTGTAGTTTTGCATTTCATTTTCTACATATTTATATTTTTTTGGAGTGTGGTTTTTTTTTTTTTCCAGACAAACACGTTTTTGATGTGACATGTATGTATTTGGGTAGGGGAGGGGCCGGGATTTGGAGGAATAAAGGTTAAAATCTTGCTAGAATTTTCTTTTTTGATATCTAACTACTTTTAAAAAAGGATTTAAGGAAGCATATTTACCAGTAATCATTGGGAGCTTAAGTAAAAAGGTAGTTTTATTTAAGAGACTTGTAAAACTATCTAGAATCTGTTTAATGCAAATAGTTGCCTGTGAAATGAGGTTATTTTAGTAATAATTATACTAGATCAGACTTTCAGGGATTTCCAAAATGTTTAGTGAAATGTAAAATAATATATTTCTAAAAGTGCCTTTCAAAGATCTGGAATAAAATAGAGCTTCTCTCAAGCTCCTAAGTAGTGATTTAACACTTTCTTATTCATGTTTGTATCCTAGGACCTAACAGGATACAGAGAGTGCTTAGTAAACACTCAATCTTGTTGAATCGATGACTGCTTACTCTACGCAAAGCTGGGCAGACACCATGGGCATGTAGAGATCACTTAGTCCTTGCCCCTAAGGTGTTTATATTCTAGTAGGTTCGTGAAATTAGTTTATGACCAGCATTTTTTTAAAGAAATTAAATAGGAAATAGAGTACATCACATGTAGTAATGGTAAATGTAGTTTCATGAAGATTTTCTTTGTTACATAAATTTATTTTATGTGCAATAGATTGTGACATAAAATCTGTTTCTTACTGTGGCTTGTCAAACATTTTTGGAAGCCACTGTTTTAGGCACATATGACTGCTCCAAACAAACCTTGCTCAAAAGTGAGGAAAGCAGAGTGTTTAGATCACAGGGTGTGTGGAAGATTATAAACAGACATGAAACTAAAATGGTTAAGACTGAGCCTTGAATGCCATGCTGAAAGTGTGGTGGTGGGGGAGATAGAAAGGATTTTATTGAGTGAGGCAAGTATTTAAGTGTTTTGAATATTTAATATAGTCAGGTGGGTCAAAGCCCAGAAAGTATTACAGAGCGTGTAGTGAAAAGTTTCACTTCCACCTCATCCTCCAACCCTCATCCTCTCCCCGCAGCTAGTTCCCCTCTCCACAAACATTCTTAGTTTGGGGGGTATCTTTCCAGAGATGTTTTATCTATGTAAAAAAAAAAATCTGTGTTTTCATTCATTTTTTCTTTTTTACATAAATGATAGTAGACCATGCACCACACCACACCATTCAGTCCTTTGTATTTTTTTAGACATATGGGATTTCTCTGTAACAGTACATGAAGAACTTGAAATTTGTCAAGAAAGGGAAATTACTAGATCTGGTCTATATATTAAGAAGCAGTCAAGGCTAAATTAGAGAAGCAGAGTGTTGTCTTCCAGCTTGACCTTCAAAACTCAGCTTAGATGCTCCTGTCTTTCCTACTTTTCTTGCCTTTGACATCTTAAACCACCCTTCAGCTAAACACAGGTGAGGCTGTGTGCGTATAAAGCCCAGCTGAATTCTCTGTTTCTCACTATTCCCACTAGCTCTTTATGCATTTCCCTCTGGGTCTTTGGGACTCTGCCTCTTTATCTTGCTCACCTCTTTGCTTATCCCAATCATAGCACCTAGCACACTGTATTGTAATTATGTTTTCTCATCAGTTTTTTCCTAACACTATAAGCCCCTTCTTTGTGCAGGACATTTTTCTAGTTGTAGGTACATTGTTTTTTTGAATATTTACTATATTCACCTTGTTCAAAGCCCAACAAGTTTTGAAGAACCTATTGATACATGGGCACGTAGTCTCTTTCTGTCATTAAGGAGAGTTGGGGGACAGGATATACACATAAAAAGATATAGTATTGGCTCAGTGACAAGTCAGTGTGGTATGATTGGTGATAGTGCCAGGTGAGTCACTGGTAGCTGAGGCAATTAAGGACAGCTTATTGGAAGAAGTGGGATGTAGCTGAGTAGGAAGGGAATATGGTATCTTGTATGAGAAGATAAGTAGGTGCATTGAAAACTACTCTATGGGAGAAAGGAACACAGCAGAAGGGGATGGAAGAAATACTGGAAGTGGAAATGTGGAGAAAATGAAGTACAAAAGCAGAATCTAAGCAGGAAATGAGAAATGCTGAGAAAATGAGTCACTCAAAAGGAACCTGGAGATACAGTGAGAAGACTACTGAAGGGGGAAGAGAGAGAGCCCATAGAGGACCAATGTAAACAGAGAGGCACATGAATAAGTCTAAATACACCCTGTAGGCATTTGTGGCCTAACTCATGGAAAGTAACCAGCAGGGGACTCAGCCTTCTTATTTCTCCTTAGCTGCTGGATTTAATTGGCCTGCTGTTTCCTGGTGAGGTGTGGTACCTTAACCTCCAGTGGTCTTTAAGCTTTCTTTTCATTTGCTGATTTATTTAGTAGACTTGCATACTGGGAATATGACTTTCAACTACATATTTATAAAATTCCACTCCAACCAGCAAAACTTGGATGCTCCCTTAGAATCAATTTTAATGGAATTTTTGCCTTCTGTTGTGGTGAAAAAGGAATCCTGATGTTATATTTAAGTCATTACTAGTTGGAATTGTAGATTATATCAGAGTTCATCCTAAGAGTTTTACCATGCCTGTTGTTTTAAATTTGAAAGTCTTTTGATATGCATAACAAGAAACTCACTGAAATCTGAAGTTTGTCCTTTTGGGATCTGAGTATAAAAGAAGACCAATTCAGCTATTAGAAGGAAGTAAAAATACAGTCAGTTCTTTTGTAATTAGTGTTTATTCAGTTGTACAAGTTTTAAAATGCCTGTATTTATTTAAATATTCTTAAACAAATGTTGGAGAAAAATCCTCGTGTTTAATTATATCATACTCATTATAATACTTTAGCAATAATTTCTGCACTCTTCTGTTCAGGAAAAGCAAAGAAAGTATAAATAAATTTTAATTCAGTAGTGGTTGGACTGCCCAACCCATCTGATAAACAGTTGGTGAAATTATTTTTTAAACTCAAAATGGAACTCTGCTTATGAAAACAGTTAACTTTTTTTTTAAAAGATTTTATTTTTTTCCTTTTTCTCCCCAAAGCCCCCTGGTACATAGTTGTATATTCTTTGTTGTGGGTCCTTCTAGTTGTGGCATGTGGGACGCCGCCTGAGCGTGGTTTGACGAGCAGTGCTGTGTCCGCGCCCAGGATTCGAACCAACAAAACACTGGGCCGCCTGCAGCGGAGCGCGCAAACTTAACCACTCGGCCACGGGGCCAGCCCCAAAACAGTTAACATTTTTAAGAGCAAGATAGCATTTATATGTAGCAGTTGTTTTAAATTGGATGTCTTCACAGGGGAGAACTTGGCTTGAACCCCTCCATCCTTAACCTGTGCAGTCATAATAAATATGTTAACTTTTTTGGTACAGTACATTGGTTATGAAAAAGTTTACTATATTGGTATTTTCTTGTTTTACCTTGTGTTTTAAATGGATGAATAACTTCTTAATAAGCTGACATGGTAGAAATAGTAAAATAATATGAATTTGATGTAAATAATTGAGAAATCCCCTCCTTCTCTCCTTAAGTATGTGTTTAATCTTGCAGGCTGTAGAAAATCTCTGTTCTTACAAGATTTCTGCAAACTTGTACAAACAGCTGAGACAGATTTGTGAAGATCACATCAAAGCACAAATTCATCAGTTCAGAGAATATCCTTTTAAAACAAAAAGTCTTGTGTTTTCATCTCCACCTCCCTCCTCATCCCTCACTATTTAACCCAGCTTGAAATGGAATACCTGTGTTTTGTAGATTTGTTATTTTTGTTCATTTTGCTTCTAGAGAAAGAAGCAACAAATTTTTGACTTTCCTGCTTTAATTAGGGTCCAAATCTACATTGTAGTATTAGTGTAAATAAGATGCCCTTACGTCTTTACTCTTTTTGTCCTAACAGATTTCCATTTGAGGAAAGATAATCTTCTAAGGGAAATCATAAACTGGAAACACAATGCTCAATTATGTCTAAGACTTGTATTTAAAGGTATTTTTTAGTGGGATCTAAAATTTTTGAACAGTTTAAGTAGCATTTTGTTCTATAATTAAGTGCTATTTGGTTTCATTTATTATGTAGAGTATTCCGTATTTAAGACAAACATGCTCTTAACATTGCATGTATTGCTTGTACTAAGCACTTTAAAATTTCCTTAACATATATCTCACGGATTCATTGGATAGTGTTCTTTTTCTAAAGAAGATCGATAGATGCTGGCAAAACCATTGCAGACAAATGGTAAGCTGGAAAAAGTATTACATTTCAGCTAACTATTGTAGTTAAAAAATAAATTTCTTTAAATATAGGACTATTAGTTTTAAAAGCTTTGCAGTAGGTGGACTGCCTCAATATCTGCTCTTGTTCTGAATTGGAAACTAATTTTGGTTGAGTTTTCTGTTTTAAAACTACAAGTTATATAGGTAAACCAGCATTTTAGAATGACTTACACCTTAGAATCATTTTAATTTTTGTCACACTTAACCAGAAAGTTTTATCTCATTAAAAAAGTTTCATTTAGTCTGTCAGTCTTGGTGAATATGCCCACTATTTGATTACCTGTGAAGGTGCCTGGTGGTCCTATAGTTTAGCTTACTCAGACCACAAGCTTTTCCTTTCTCTCTAATCTGGTATTATTTTATATCTTATTTTAAATGCCCCTTTTCTGCAAACTACATCAAGGATTAAGACAATAGAATATTTTAATAAAAATGGTATGGGAATATTCTCAGGTAGATGTGTTTATCCGTATGTTTGATCCTAGTAGTCTAGTATATATACAGGCGAACCCTGCAATTTTATTCTTATTTGAGAGCAAATATTTCAACTTCACAAAGTATAAAAATTGTTTGATTTCTTTTTTCATTGGCAGATCATGATCAGGAGCATTTTTTTGTTTCTGGATAGAACTTACGTTCTTCAGAATTCAATGCTACCATCCATATGGTAAGGATGCCAGAAAAAAAGTATGAAAAGATTTGTTACAAATCATAGTCAAATCTTAATTACACTAATGGAAGAGAGTAAGTGATACTGTGAATAATCTTCAAAAACTCACATTTGGCTTCTAGACTTGTATTTATAGCAGGTTTACCTTCTTAATTATGTTTTGCCTATGCCAATATTAGAGATAATGAACATTCTCTGAGCATATAATAATTTATGAAGTTTTTTTGTTAGTCAAAGGGGTTAAAGTTTGCTCTGGACTAGCTGAGTGTGTGTCATTTTGTTGCTGATCAAGAGTTCCCTCATTATCTTTTAACATTAATATTGAAAATGCCATGTATACGTGAAAATAGAATAGTATAATGAGCTCTTTCCCCACCATGTGCCTAGCATCTACCTATAGCAGTTATCAGGGAGTTTACTAATTTTTGAGTACTGAAGCCAGGTGACAGATGACCGATTAAGCACTTCTTTAGCAGTACAGTGAAGACCGTTTTACATCTTTGAACTACTTTTGTCTCTTGATTTATCCGAGGAAGAAATAGCCACCAAAGGAAATACAACAAAACTTAGTTATGGAGGAAGACAGAAATTTAGCTTCAGTTCTCATTAAACAAAACAAGTTTCCTGTATGCTTTAATCTCATAATATCATTTAGAATTAAATGTGTGGATTTTATCCTTTAACGATTGCTGCTTCAAAGCCGGGAGCCCTAATTAGCACATGGTGAGAATTTAAGCAAGCCTCTCCAGAAGTGATATTGTTCTCAATTAATTTAGATTATATACATTTTTTTATTTTAGGGACATGGGGCTGGAGTTATTTAGAGCTCATATTATAAGTGACCAGAAAGTCCAGAATAAGACAATTGATGGCATTCTTCTCTTGATTGAGAGAGAAAGAAATGGTGAAGCTATTGACAGAAGTTTACTCCGAAGTCTTTTAAGCATGCTCTCTGATTTGCAAGTAAGTTAACTACTTCACTTACTACCGAGCTGATTGCTACCCCAGTTTGATACTTAAAAACCATGTTGATAGTGATGTTCACATAGAAGACATTCAGTAAATATTTATTGAAAAAATGAACTCCTTTATTTTGTTCCACTCTCCCAGATTTATCAGGATTCTTTTGAACAACGATTTTTGGAAGAAACTAACCGGCTCTATGCAGCTGAAGGCCAAAAATTAATGCAGGAAAGAGAGGTATTTAAAAATCATGATTAATAAATTCACTGTGTCTCACAATAGACCTTACTTTATAGAACATAAACTGCCCTTTGCATTTATCTTCCCAGCATTGTGATGCTTTTCTGTCGCTTAGGTGCTCCTTTCTTTTCTCTCTTCTTAAAGGCCAGAATTCTGGATCATATACTCTACCTATAATTTTACATATGATTCAACCCTGTCACCTTTGACAGGGCTGCTCACAGGATCTTTTGGACTTGACATTTTCTGAATGATTTATGGGGAGGAAAACAATAATATAAAAAACTATCTTTGTAGGTTCCTGAATATCTTCATCATGTTAACAAACGTCTAGAAGAAGAAGCAGACAGACTTATTACTTACTTAGATCAGACCACCCAGTAAGTATTTCATGTTCAGCCTAATAGCCTTAACCCGTGTTGTTGAATCACTTAAGGCACGTGAGGCATCCTCAGGCATGTTAGTAACAATTTTCAGGTGTGACTTGAGATTTTTTAACAATTGTTTTTATAATACAAATTTCAAGTTGTTATTTTCCCTAGTTAATTAGATTTAACCAAGGATTTGATTATTGGTTGTGTGTATGTGTTTAGGACATAATTAAAAAATGGTATTAGAAGCTGATGTGATCTTTGAAATCTTCAGGCCAATTAAAATTCAGTGGGTGTTTATCAGAGAAACTGTGCTTTCCTAAATATTACCAACCAAAGAGTTCCTGTAAGCAACATAGATAACTTCTTTACCTTCCTAATATAAGCAGAGAAACTTGGAAATAGCCAGCAAGACCATGGAAATATTTATTTCATGGTGTAAATCAAATTCTGAAATATACAAGGTTTCCTTCTTCTAAGCCTAAAGTGAAGTAACTCTGAGCACCAGTCAATTTAAACATAGGATAGGAATATTTAAATGAACACAAAATGAGCTATTTGACTTTCACCCCCAGGAGAGGCTATTTAAATTTTCAGCAAAGTCAAACGTCAATAATTCTAAACTTCTTTTCCTTGTAGGAAGTCATTAATTGCTACTGTAGAAAAACAACTTCTAGGTGAACATTTAACAGCAATTCTTCAAAAAGGTAATTGGTGATTTATAAATAAGAAATTACCTTTAAAATGGTAGCAGCAAGCAAGTAGAAAACATTTTTAAAGATTACCCTTTTTAAAGCCTGATAGCACGTGGCTGCATTTCTGAGGATGGACACTATCCTTTTTCTCTATTCATTACAGTAAACTTTCAGGAGGTACCTCTTTTCCTTAACTTAAAGATATGGGCACTAAGACGAGAGAGGTCCACCAACCCCAGTAAAGAAACACTAGGAATTTGGGAATTCTTGACTTAATTTGTAAGATTACAGTAAGGAAAGGCATTCCTTTTTACACTAAAATGTTTTTGTTCATAGCATGTAAAACCAAGCACTTCTACTAATCCTGAGCGATCTTTGGAGAATACCCTGACTTTTACTTTGAGAATGCCACAAATAGGATAGAGTCTTACCTTTCTCTCCAACCATCTTTTCTTTTGTATAAAATGGATATATTTTAGAACTTTAATGCAGTCACACTGTTATTTCATTCTAAAAACCAAATTTGTTAGAACCTCATTTAAACTTGGCCTATTAATGCATGGTTTTTGATATACCACAGGCCATCTCTGATACTCTGAGATAAAGCTATGTACACTAAACTAAAGCCAGATATACTATGGCTACTGCACATGTGAGGTATATATAAATTGGTTTATACATCTGATCTACCAATTCTAAATGGCACAAACTGTTACACAATTATTTTTATTTTTATTTAGACTAAAGTTGCTATATTTAGTTTTCACTTGGAAAGGTGACTGTCTATTTGGGTTTAATTCAAAGCAAATCTCTATATTAAAATTCACAGACTAGTCATAGTTCAGACCAGCATCACAATAATAATTTAACTTAATTTTCATTAAAATGTCTGACATTTTTGTTCACCATTTTTAAATGTCAAAATTTTTGAAAATTCAGGTTTAAATAACCTCCTTGATGAAAACCGAATTCAAGATTTATCTCTCCTGTATCAACTCTTCAGTAGAGTTCGAGGTGGCGTTCAGGTTCTGTTGCAGCAGTGGATTGAATACATTAAGGTATTAACAATTAACCTGCATCTTTTTTACTCTCATAGCTTGTAATCTGTGTGCCCAGAATACATATCAGTGAGCATTTCTTGTTAGATCCAATTTTTTTTAAGTAATGAGAGTTTTGAGAGCAGTCAACTTAAGAATGATAGCTCTATGGCAAATCAGCAATAAAACAGTTACCTTTTTGATGTCTGACATGATTTCTAGCTCCAATCCTTATAGCAGTGAATGTGGGAAAAGAAAGAGGATGTTTTTGGGATCCAAAATTTCTTTCATTTCTTCAGTATTACACTGAAGCCAGATTGCTGTTTTCAAAAAATTCAAAGCTGACTTCTTTAAAAGTAGGGAAAAGAGCCTAGAGTTATAATAATAACCCATTATGATATTGTATACCCAGTGGTCATTTTTTATTTTATAATTATAGATGAATGGTATCAGTCTGGATGTTTTATCACTTTATTTTTTGTTTTCCTGACTTCAAAAACAGCTTTATTTTAATTTTTTGAGATTTTAAAATACGTGTACCTTCTTAGAATATGATTTTGGGATTGTTTTCATTGTAGATAATTCAGTTCTAGTAAAAAGTGGTAATTTTTGTTTTTCAGGCATTTGGCAGCACTATTGTAATTAATCCTGAAAAAGATAAAACTATGGTTCAGGAATTGCTCGATTTTAAAGATAAGGTTGACCATATAATTGATATCTGTTTTCTGAAGAATGAAAAATTTATCAATGCCATGAAAGAAGCATTTGAAACATTCATTAACAAAAGACCAAACAAACCTGCTGAACTTATAGGTATTTTTCCAGTCATTTTTTCTGGTTATTTTGTGTTCTTCTTTTATTCATAAAATTTTAGTCAATCTGAAATTTTGACAGAGCTGTGGTATATTAACTACCTTATTTAATTGAGGTTGCTTAAGCTAGTAGTTTCTAAGAACCTGGATGTAAGGAATAAGGCCCTCAAGCTAAGAACGTCTCAAAGCTCACATGTCACACATGATGTTCTTTCGTTGTAAGACAGTACATTGGACCCTATTTACTTTTATTAAGTTTGATACCTGTTTTCCAAGCCTACAGCAACTTAGAGGTGGGGCTGGGTGCTGTTTCTAGAGACCCACACTTAGGGCTACAAGAAAGATAGCACAAAATTATAGTTTCAGTGAGAAAGGAAAAACATTCAGGATGAAAATAAACCTAATAGTCTGGGCCCATTTAGTGTAAGTGTATGGTATACTGCAGTGTATCTCAGGTTTTCCCACCTAAGTACCTTAATGTCAGAGGAGGTACCCTGAGAAGGTCTAGAGTCTTCTGCCAAAAGGATGAAATTTTGTTGGTTTATTACTTATCCTTAAAATTTTGCAGATTTGCCTTCTACTCTGTAATGTATCTGGTTTGTTTTAATAGAAAAGTAGTATTTAAGGCTGCTTACTGTCAGTGTAAAATGAACACTCCAGAAGATGTGCCATGTCTTTCAATGACTTTAATGACCCCAGCACAGGGCTGTATATACCACCCTCTCCTGGTCACCATACCCCATTTTAATAAACATCAGTATAGTGGAAAGGACATTATATATGGAGCCAGAAGACTTGGGCTTGAGTTATTTATTGGGCTCTGTTATTTATTAGCTCTGTGACATTGAACAAGTCACTTGATCTCCTTGACTTTGGAGACTTTAAAAAATGCATGTATACCTCTGAAGCATTGAAAAACTCAGTATATCACACTCCTATTTGGATATATATAGTGTCCAGTACCTCATGAGTACCCATGATCACTAAACAACAAACTTTTCCCCCATTTTAGCTAAGTATGTAGATTCAAAGCTTCGCGCAGGCAACAAAGAAGCAACAGATGAAGAACTTGAAAAAATGTTAGATAAAATTATGATCATTTTTAGATTTATCTATGGTAAGTATTTATTTTTAAATTAATGTTTTTCTTTTAAAACAAAGCACTCAACAGAAACTAGCAAGTGTAATCAACTTGGAGGGAGTATTTATTTGGGAGTTAGAGATTTAAAATTCTATTTCTTACATTTAATTCATTTTGTACTTGAGGAATGTTACTTAATTGCTTTGTGCTTTGACTTTTCCACTATTAAGAGCCTTGATTTTTGCTGCTTGTTTTAATCTCTAGAGTATTGATGCTAAAGCTACCAGGCAGCTAAAGCTTTTCTAAAGAAAAGTTAATGCAGTCTTAATTCTTTACAGCAAAAACCTTTGAAATGTCTGGCACAAAAATCTACCTCTAATGTTTCTTGCATTTAACAAACTTGGACAAAATCTATAAATTTAAATAACTTGGAGTAATGGTGTGACTTATTAGGCACTTTGAAGCAATTCTGTCAGAACTTCGTATTGGAATATCATGAGTTGTGTTTTATTTAACATAGGCAAGGATGTTTTTGAGGCCTTCTATAAGAAAGATTTAGCCAAGCGCCTGTTAGTTGGGAAGAGTGCATCTGTAGATGCTGAAAAATCAATGCTGTCCAAACTTAAACATGGTATGTTTGTCATTCATTCTGTCTTTGATTTCTGAGGGAAAGTTAGCTTAAGTTTTGCTTTTTTCAGTCGATTGCCTCTTTAGTCAATCATCGTTTGTGTGATGAAAATGTAAAATAGCTCAGGAGATTTCCAATCTGTTGTACATATCCAGCACTGTTGTTGGTTTTTTTATAGTGAAGCATTGTTCTTGTTTTTATTTGTATAAAAATTTCCCATTTATCTTATGCCTAAATAGTAGGTAAGGTTACTACAGGATTAAAGAGTTTCACTCTGAATTAGTGGGGCATACACTTTGGGGTAAGGATTTTTTTTTTCTTGTGAATGGTTAAATACCATATTTCATGCTAAAGTAAGTTTTGCATTTCATGTTTTCAATTTTAAATTGTTTTTACCACTTTAAAATATTATGAATGTGTAAACATCTTTAATAGAATGTGGAGCTGCTTTCACCAGCAAACTTGAAGGAATGTTTAAAGACATGGAACTTTCTAAAGACATCATGATTCAGTTCAAACAGGTAAAAGTGAGTTAAACTCTTACTTAATTCCTCGAACTTAAATATATTTAGTTATCTCCTTGCTGTGGTGTGTGCTGAAGAGGATAAATAGAAACATGTTTGTTGTACATGCTTCATAGCACCTTAGATGGTATTCACAGTAGAGAAAAATACCACCAATGAAATGTAAGTATATCTGACCTACTTCTGAATTTATTCTCAATATACACCCAAGATAACACAAAAGTAGAAATAAAATGTATTGAACTGAAGTCAGGACAAGAAAAGCTGTAGCTAGGTAGTGAGAACAGGGCTTTCTCCAGCATCTAATCACTGTTGGCTATTTGCATGTTCAAAGCTGGCAATGTGGAAGAAGGGAGGTGATAGAGTGGTTGTATAAGGCCTTTGGGGACATTGGGAATGAAAAGCTAGATGCACGGTTTTGCAGATGTTGGTAGAAGGTGATTTTGAAATATTTAAGAGCATAGGTAATAGTGATATCAAATTAGATTTTCTTCTCTTAGGGTTTTAGTAATGACTTCTTTACCACTGTATTGCTACAGTGGGAAGTGAGAGTGGAAGACTCAAGAAAAAGATCAGGGTCAGTAGGATCATGGGTCCTATAGTAGCTACAGAATAGGGTTTATCTGCTTTGCCCTTTCCCCTTCTTCTTCCTTCCCCACTTCAGGTCACCCCCTGCAAACAGGCAGTGGAACAAGTGAAAAACCGGAGACTTGGGCTTGCTGGTGGGGTGAGGAATGGGGGTTGCTGCAAGGTGTTCCAAGCCCACATAGGGGTCTCCAAAGGTGGGGACTGCAGGTGGTATGGGGGAAAGAATGGAGAAGAGATCCTGTAACAGCCCAGCCATATGTGAGAAATTATTTAAGTTGATAATGCCTCTAACGAGGTCATGTGATCCTTGTCTGCCATTACACCAAAATGTTAACCAATGCACTTTTCTAGTGCATTTAATATAGGCTTCATTTTTAGTCCTTTTAATAGTTGCCTTTTATTTTAAAGATGGTCAGTATTTGCATGTAATTTTATAATGGGAAACTTCTTTAATTGGTCATTTTTATGACATGAAATGTATGCACTTTTGTTTTTAAGATCTCAACATGTGTGTTTATCTTATTGTAGTATATGCAGAACCAGAATGTACCCGGGAATATTGAATTAACTGTGAATATCCTGACAATGGGTTATTGGCCAACTTACGTGCCTATGGAAGTCCATTTACCACCAGAGGTAAGAATTGCTGTTTAGGACTTTGAGTTATAAGCATAGAAATGTATGACACTTCCATTTTGCTTGTCATTGAACAATTAAATACTTTTTAAAAGTTTGTGTCAATAAGCACACCAGCACCAAATGCCAAATGTTTTAATATTTTACTCTTCTATTTATATTACTCTTGAATTTATATCATTAGAGCACAGCTAATGATGCCACGTTTCTGGGTCCAGAGGCAATTTCCCTGACTTGTCTTTCAGTTCCCCAGATTGTACCCATCACTCTGCCCAGCAGTCAGAAATTCTTGCCCATTTGTCCCCTGGGGGTTGGATTGCTGAGTGATGGGTACGTGAGTAAACCCATCCTAACTCTTGGGGAAAAGTCTAACTCAGGACTGAAGTTTAGGAAAAGGGTTAAGCCTAGAGAGATAGATACTGAGAATCCTCCATGGAGATGATCATGGAAGCCCAGGGAGTAGATCTCTCTCCTTAAGGAAGAGGATGTAGAAATAGGAAGAAAAAGGCTGAGGCAGAGCTTGGGAAAAGGCTCACATTTGGCAGGTGGTGGGAAGAAGAACCTGTGAAGGAAACTAGTGAAGAAGCAATAGTGAGATAAAGGAACCAGCATGGTGCAGAGGCACAAAAGCCACTGGTGGTGAATGTTTCAAAAGAGAGAATGATTAAATGTTGCAGAGAGATCAAAGTGTAAAGACTAATGTCATTAGATTTTGTAGTGGAGAGATCATTACCTTACATCAAAGTGATCGGTGGACCTACTGGGTAGCGTCTTAGAAATTTCCAGAAATTATTACACATGAAGTATAAAATAAATAAAACGTGAAGAGTAGCAATTGTGATACTGGATACAGAGCTTAAATTAAGCTTTATTTTATTTACCGTAGATGGTAAAACTTCAGGAAATTTTCAAGACATTTTACCTAGGCAAACATAGTGGCAGGAAACTTCAATGGCAGTCAACTCTAGGACACTGTGTACTAAAGGCAGAATTTAAAGAGGTAAGTGGATATTCCTAGAACTTACTTTTCACCTTCATCTTTTGATATTGAGGTCATCCCTCTTAACCTGAAGGTTTAAGTTACTTTATAAATTTATCTTAAATATCTGCATGGTACAGTGATAGTTTGTCACAGCTTTGTGTATATTATAAGAATGTGATCTTTTCCACAGTTAATTGGTCCTGCTGCAAAACCAAAAATAACAACCCTTTTCTCCTACCCTTTCCCCACCTGTGGATGCAGAATTTTCATTGCCACTTCTTGATAGGAAACTTCGTGTTACTAGGAGCTAGAGGATGGAGTGGGTGTTAAGGGGAACCTAGTTCCCATAACTAATTTCAAAAATTTCCCACAGCTTTTCATAACTAATCTGAATCAAACAAGTCGGAAACGCATTTGAAATAGTGATTTCTTGCTTCTCGTGATAAATATCTGTAATGACACATAAGGCTGAGTTATTAATTTTCATTACTTTGTTGTTCTGTTTTAATTATAAGGCTTAAAAAAAATACCTGTAGAAAGGTCACCCAATCCTTGCTCCTATTTTAGGTAGGATCACACCTAAATCCTACACTGAACATACTGGCTTTTCTGGATAATGTTAATCCATGTTTCTAAATCCACTAATTGAAAAATGCTTTTCCTGTAAGAGATTAGTTATTTGATTAATTTTTCATGTGTTTTAAAAAAAATGATGGCTAAACACTGCTGTTTCTCCAACAGGGTAAAAAAGAACTCCAGGTCTCTCTCTTTCAAACACTGGTGCTGCTAATGTTTAATGAGGGAGAGGAGTTCAGTTTAGAAGAGATCAAGCAGGCTACCGGAATAGGTTGGTGTTGAATCAGTTGATTAGCAAGCAATATTCAGTGTCCACTACGTGCACTCCACTAGATTAAGAGCTTTGGGGGGATACAAAGAAATAATCCCTCTCCTCAGCACGCATAATATCACCATGGGGAAAGGGGGAAATGACACTGGAAATTCACAACCAATAAGTACCAATCTGGTGCTGAGTAGGAGTGTGTTAGGAGTTCAGCAAAGGAAGAGATCACTGTGGACTGGCGCAATTGGGAAAGCCTTCATGAAGGAGGTGGGACTTGAGCTGGGTCTTTAAGTTTTAGTTAGAGAGAAGGCATATGCTGCAAGGGGAAATATTGTGAGAAAAGGCTTGGAGATGGGAATGAGCACAGTGTGGGCAGGAGTCATGAAGAGTTTAACTGCAGCATAGAGTACAGTCATGCATCGCTTAACAACAAGGATGCTTTCTGAGAAATGTATCCTTAGGTGATTTTGTTGTGTGAACATCATAGAGTGTACTTACGCAACCTAGATGGTATCGCCTACTACATACCCAGGCTATGTGGTACTTATAGGACCTCCGTCATATATGTGGTCTGTTGTTGACCGAAACGTGGTTATGTGGCATGTGACTGTAGCGAGATATGAAGTTAGATAGATAAGATGGGTAGAGCCTGATCATGGAGAGCCTTAGGAATCCAGTGGATGAAACCTACATTGTAGGGTCTCGAGTGTGTATATACACACATAATGGAAGTGACTTATTTGGACAACTTACCTGGAGTCAGTAGACTATAGGGCAGCTTGGAGGATGAAGAGATTCCAGTCCAGAAGCTAGTGGGGTAATTCAGGCATAAAGTGATGAGGGGCTTAGACTAGAATGAGGGCAATGAGAATGGAGAAGAGGCATCTCTAAGCAAACAACTACTAGGTACATGGAGGATGAAGGAGAAGGAAGAGTTAAAAGATGATTGCAGGGTTTCTCACCAGAGTTGGTTGGTAGCTTCACGACTAACAGTTGGAAAGAGGACACAGTTTTATGGGGAAGATGATGAATGAAATTTTGGACATAACTGGAGTTGATGATAATAAAATAGCCAGGTGGAAGTGTCCTTTAAATGTGGGACTAGAAAGAAGTGAGATGTCATTTCTGAAGATTTGGTAGTTATCCACATGGAATAATTGAAGCCTTTAGAGGATAACCAGGAAAAAAGCCATTGTATAGAACAAAGGAAGTTACTGATGACGTTGGGGAAAAAAGGAAACAGTTTTAGTAGAGGGATGGATGGAAGCTAGATTGAGGTTGAATGTCACTGTTTGTATTGATGAGCAAGTAACAAATAACTAAGCTGCTGTTTCTTCTTCAGAGGATGGAGAGCTGCGGAGGACACTGCAGTCATTGGCCTGTGGCAAAGCTAGAGTTCTGGCGAAAAATCCAAAAGGCAAAGATATCGAAGATGGTGACAAGTTCATTTGTAATGATGATTTCAAACACAAACTCTTCAGGATAAAGATCAATCAAATTCAGATGAAAGAAACGGTATTTCTTTTGCATTCTCCTCATCCTAATGCACTGGAATTATGTGTGTTCATAATAAAAATTTATAAAGAAGATTTTATGCTTATAATACTACCACTAACATTTTTTGTTCCTATATCTAGCTCAGTGTATTTCATGATTGGATTTTGCAGTTTTTTTTTTTTAAAGGTTTTATTTTTCCTTTTCCTCCCAAAGCCCCCCCGGTACATAGTTAGTTGTGGGTCCTTCTAGTTGTGGCATATGGGATGCCGCCTCAGCATGGCTCGACAAGCAGTGCCATGTCCAAGCCCAGGATTCGAACTGGCAAAACCCTGGGCCACCGAAGCAGAGCGCGCAAACTTAACCGCTCGGCTAAGGGGCCGGCCCCTGGATTTTGCAGTGTTTTTGGAGGGAGGTACACACAATTGGGCCTGACACTCAGTGTAGTTTTATATCCTGCTTTTTCTGTTTAACGTTAAATCTTTAGAATTTTTCTTTGCCATTAAAAATCTTCATAAAATGACAGATGGCCACACAGTATTCTTTTACATGGCTATTATAATTTATTCAACCAATGTCCACTGTTGGGCAATTAAATTCATAACTTTTCAGTATTGTAAATAAAACTGCAAGAAACATCCTTGTACCTAAATCTTAATTTCTTTGAGCCTTCCTTTATGATAAATTCATGGAAGTAGATCTTTTGGGTAAAAGAGTGTGAACATTTTAAGAGTCCTAGTACGTAGTGCCATATTGTGTTCCAGAAAGGCTGGACCAATTTACACTGTTTAGCAGCCTGAGTGCTTGTCTTAATGGTGCCTTCACCAGCACTAAAGATTGTTTTCTTTTTTAAATCTTTGCCAACTTGCTTGGTGAAAAATCTGAATGATTTAGTTAGTATTTCTTTGCTTAACAGTGAATATTTTGTTAGTTTTTGCCATTTGAATTTGTAAGAGATGTTTACTAAGCAAACGATCAACTGCAGCATTTGAAACTAGTTGGTTTCCAGTCCAACAAGGTTTAATGCAGTACTTGAGAAAAAGTTTTAATGTGGCGCTGAGGTCAGTATCTCAGACAAGCTCCTTTCTTGTTTACATTCACATCAAAGATGTAATAATCCCTTAGAAGATTATTGTCTTTTTAAAACGTGTATGCTGTATCAGAAAGAAACTGACTGCAAAAAGCCCTAACTGTTCTTTTTAATTAGGTGCTAAAGATGAACGTTTTTTCTTTAGCATTAAAATTGGTAAACTGACTCCTAAACACTTAAATTTCTGTTATTCTTGAATGATTATAGGCACTACCTGTGCATTTCTGATTTATATATTACAAAATAAAAATTAATTTTTTTAAAAAAGTTTGACTCCAGTTAGCTTAGCTAGTTAGTACCATGCTTTCAGTCAGAGATCAGAGTCAGTCACTTTTACAAATAAGCTAATGTCATGCAGAAATCTGGTCAATAACCCATTGTGATACATTTAGAAGATTTTGAGGACAGAGTAAAAGAAAATGATAAATTCTGTATTAGCCGCCTCTACTTCTAGAAAGGCAACTTGAGGGGCTGGCCCCGTGGCTGAGTGGTTAAGTTCACGTGCTCCGCAGCAGCGGCCCAGTGTTTTGTTGGTTCGAATCCTGGGCACGGACATTGCACTGCTTGTCAGGCCACACTGAGGCGGTGTCCCACATGCTACAACTAGAAGGACCCACAACTAAAATACACAACTGTGTACCGGGGGGCTTTGGGGAGAAAAAGGGAAAAAACTTAAAAAAAAAAAATAGAAAGGCAACTTGAAAGATGGTATTTTTCTGTTAACTAATATTGGCATTACTTCATTGGTGAGGGGCAATATAATTAGGTCAGAAAGGAGTTATGTTTGTAGGGTTTTTTCTGTCATTGTCTATTTGTAAGGTTCCTTTAGATAATTCAGTATATTTAAAGCATTAACAGTGTGTCATGTACACAAAATGTATCATTTATGTAAGTAATCAAGTTTCACTTCAGGTACAATTCCTGAGTTTAAAACTTTTTTTGTTAGGTTGAGGAACAAGCAAGCACTACAGAGAGAGTATTTCAAGATAGACAGTATCAAATTGATGCTGCAATTGTTCGAATTATGAAGATGAGAAAGACACTTAGCCACAATCTCCTTGTTTCGGAAGTGTACAACCAGTTGAAATTTCCAGTTAAGGTAGGTACTTCTGTGTTTCCATATTGAGCTTGTTATATGTAAAAGAGTACGTTAGGTTTTCAGACACGAATCTTACAAACACGGATTAAAGCCTCAAGACCATTTGGAGGGACAGATTTATCATGCTCATATATATGATTCAAAAAAACCTTTGTTGGCATATGTGGGCAGCTGTGACAAAAGGAGAGAACAATTTATAAAAGCTTATTCTTGAAAGTTTAGCAGCTGAATGAATCTGAAATTTCCAAGTTCATTTACTGTGTTTGTTTTGAGCTTCTTTGTTATTTTTTTTCTTCCTTGAAATAACTTGGTATTTGACAGATTTGGTTATTTTAAATTAAATTAAATCTCCTGTTTAGTTAGCTTATATAAGTGTCCTTAAACTCTATACAGATAACTAGTCATCATTAGGCGTCTTTTTGAAAAGTTTAGCCATGGTTCTGGCAAACTGAAATTGGTCATTAAATGGACATGTTCCAATGTAAATGCCCAATAATAAAGAGGCTTAGACAGTGTGGTGTTGTACTGGAGTGTTTAACAAGTTTTAAAAGATTCCCAAATCCTCACAATGATAAACACTTAATAGAGTTTGGACAGATTCTTGGCTGTTGGGGTTCTCATGAGCTTTGAGTTTAGGTAAATCACTTCACCTCGTTGATCTTGTTTCCTCATTTGTAAAATGAGGATAATGATGGTACTTACCCCATAGGATTATTGTGAGGCTTAAATGAGATAATGTAAGTGAAAAATTTAACACTGGGCCTGGCACATAGTAAGTGCTCACTAGCTGTTAATTCTAATAAGGTTGGCTTTCTCTCCTCTCCAAACCTAATACTGCCTTGTTATTACCACACTCTCACCCTCATGCTCTGCCTAATAACCATTTCACTTCCAGCCAGAGAGATCAGCGAGGCTAGGCAAGTTAGAGGATAACTATAGTAAATATTGTGCTGATATTCTAGGTCCCTCACCATAATTAAGAGAAAGCCATTTTGATTTTCAGACCTCGGAATTACTGGGTAAAATTACTGGCTGAAATTTTGGCTGCCCCATCAGACTACTTTCCCTCTTTACCCCACTTGATTAAGTGAACCTTTTACATAATCTGGAAAACTCTGTATTAGCAAGCAAGATTATAGTCTTTTTATAAGCTAGATACAAAAGACAGTGGAATTTTGTCATGGAAGAGCTAAGAATGCAATCATGAGGATAAGCTGTAACGTTTCTTGATGATTTTTATAACCACAAGTAGGATTCAGAAATCCAAATCATTTATAGTAGGTAACAGTTAAATCTCACATTAAAGCTGAAATACCAAAATCTGAAATATGAGATGATACTTCACTCATCAAACCATTAGTAGTAGTCGTTAGTGATTTCCCCAGTAAATTTTTTATTTAATTTATAAAAATGCAACCTAACTTTGAGAACTAGCTTTTGCCCAAAGTAAAGGTCTACTTATCTTTTCAAACTGTTTTGGCAAAACTAAATAGCATTCTGTTTCCCTAAACAATATGTTCCTCATGTGAAATTAGGATAAGTTAGTCTTTTGTATTTAGCTGTGCAGAGAATAGCTGGTTCTTAGAAAACCTTTTTAAAATAGAGAAGTAATAGAAAGTATCACATAACAATATGACAAGGTGTGACAGTATATGTGTAATAAAAAACATTTCTTAACCTGGCTTATTTTCATTACACTTTTCTCTTTAAAAATTTAAGGAGATTTAAAAAATAAAAATTAAGGAGATTACATTAAATCAGTGAGCCAAAACTGTTTTTTTTTTAAATGGAGTATTGATAAATGGACTTAAGCCAATGATTATGAGCTTTGCACTAAAAATTTGCCCTCTTTTACAGCCTGCTGATCTTAAGAAGAGAATAGAATCATTAATTGACCGGGACTACATGGAAAGAGATAAGGAAAACCCAAATCAGTACAACTACATTGCATAAAATGTTGGCCTTGCAGCATTGATGTAATAAGCAGTAGCCAGTGGATAAACTAACCTGTTGATCCTATATTATTTGACTTCTTTTATACTACCGATGACCAAATGAAGCAGTGTAATGGAAATAGTTGAGTGGACTTTTTCAGTGGTTAACATGCCCATTTAAAGAGTAATACTTACCTTTAAGAAGAATGTTGTTGAACTCTTTGCATGTTATTTAGTATGATGTGCAGAAAACTCTTAAGAAAGTACCTGGTCTTCATGATTCCTCTTTGGAACTGGGGAAGAGGTCCCTATGGCTGTTAAAAGAGGAGGGGGGATTCTTATACACCATTAATTATGAAGCAAAAGGTTTATTTGCTTAAAATGTCATTTAAAGATACTTAAACTGCATGCAGACTTTATTTACTGTACAGAGTTCTGGATGTATTTATCAAATAGAAAAACCACCTTGGACTTGGTTGTACACTTGTTTTGTGATTTCCCTTGAAAAGAAAAATAAGTTGTCACAGCTATTGATATTTTACTAAGTAATGTTCTGTTACACTGAAAGGGATGTTTTAAAAAAAATTTATTTGGAAACAAGTTTTCAAGTAGAGGGACAGTTGCTTACCTAATCTCTTATATATGCACATCCTAAAATTTTCCATTTGTGACTCTGGGATGTGTATATGGCTTAGCCCTCAGTTTACTGTGCTGATTAACAGGTACTTATAAAAATAGCTGAAATAGAAAATTGGTGATCAGTTGTACTAGAAGAACATGGTAGGAGAGAAAAATCCAACTTTCTTCATATTAAAAATGAATACAATACGAACATTGCAAAAGAGACCAAAACCCACATATTTGTAAATTTTTACAGGAGCAAAAATTCATCAACTAGTTTTCAACTTCCTTTAATGTTGTTTGCACAGTTTTGTCTTTAACTTGGACCAATTATAGATTGTTACAGGCTTCCTAGGATTTAGCATTCCTGTTTTCTCTACCAAAGTTTATTTTGGAAGCACCCCAACTCTTTGTTGGTGAATGAGTCTTTCCTATTCAGATGTAAAATTCCTTCCTCTTTTTCCCCACACACCCCCTAGTTTGGAATTTCAAATTCTGTTTCATGCTGATCTTACTCCTTTAAAAATTGCTTGAAGATAAGCATTCTCATAGCCACTGGACACCTACTTTTCAGGGGAATGTCCTAGAATTGTTCTAACATAAAAAATAGCAAAAGTATTGTTCTTCAAATTGATAATGTGAGTAAAAGGCTTCTCTTTACCATCAGTAGTTTTTTGTTTTTGTGGGGTTTTTTGGGTTTTTTTTTTTTTTGCCTCCTTGTTTGTTTTTCCTTGAAGCTTTGAAGGGAATTGATCTTGGAAGAGAAGCAGAAAATTTTGTTTTTATTTTGTTAAAAATCAGAACAGCTTTAATGCTTTTTGCAACAGTATACTTCCTTGACTATCTGGAGCCGTTAGAATAAATACCTAGGTCCTAACTGTCAACTGAGGAGACCTGCTCTTGTGTCTGCTGTTGATTGTTTTCTTGAATTCTCAAAGACCTGTGACCAGTCATTAAAAAGAAGTTGCCTGTTTCTCATTTAATTGCATCAACTTGCACAATGTTGGTTAACAATATGTGGTATTTAGAATGCCTTCCGAATTCTTTTTGAGTAGCCATTGCCTTTATTTTCTCAACTCCTCCTTGGTTTCCTTACATGAGCTCATCTGACAAGAAAATGCAGCTATCTTGTTCTCTCTCTACTGGACCATCGACCTCAGTGTTCTAACTCACCCCTGATGGTCTCTGAGATAAGTAGACTATATTCCATGAGACTTGATAGTTATACTTAAGGAATTTTTAGGTAGAATTGGTCCTGTTAGGAGGAGACTCTTGGTGTCACCTTTGTTATCTTGAAAGCTGGTCCCTTCCCTGAGGCTCTTAATTTTTTGAAAACTTGATGCTGTTTCAGCTGAAAACTTGGCAAGACTATTAAAAAACAAGTTGAAGGGAGCTGTTTAAGAAATTGAAAAGTCATTGCAAACAAAATCGGATAATTGTGACTTTCAGTTCTGTATCAGTTGAATTTTTGTGCTCTTTTCCCTGTGTACGTGGTGGTTCTATTTTTCTCCAATAAAACTTTTATTTAAAAAAAGTTTGTAGAGAAGATCTTTAAAATACAAATATGTTAAGAAAGTTATAAAACCATAGAACTTAAAATCTTCCTAATTTAGTGAATTCTCATTTGTCAATTTTGTTATTTTTTAAATTTCTCTTTTTATTTTTGTGGTGGTTTGGTGATAATGCTATAGGAATGTGGAGGAGGGTATGGAAAAGGGTGAGTAAAATTCTCAGGAATCCTCAAGGTGGGTATTTATTCTTAAATGGCATATTTTAGAAAAATCAAATACAAGTATGAACATTGTTTCATTCAAATCCTCAAAGTCAAATAGTTTCATGAAGTCGGTATGAAACTAGTCTAGATTTAAGTTGAGGGGAGAAGGAGCAATTAAATACACTCTTGTTTTAGTCATGGCACTTGATCCGCCTTTTCTGTTAATGTGAGCTCTGGGCCATATACTCTCAGAGTAAGATGCTTCTTGAGAACCTTACCAAACCAGAGATCAAGAAGCTTTTTTGAACCCAGTTCCTGAGTCTGCTGAATGGTCTTAACATGTTGTCTAGCCATACTCTTGAAATTCTTATCTTGTACGTGTGCATAGAGTTCAGGAAATCGGTTTATTCTGTATATCTGTGTTTCAGGATTTTCGGAAGTTTGTTTTTTAATCTTAATATCCATATATCTTTTTTACATTAGCTGTTTTTTGTTTGTTTTAATGACCATTCTGTTTAATGCTGTGAATGGCAGGAGTGTTATAAACATGTTCTGTTCTCTCATCTACATAAAATTGCCAAAACAAATTGTTCATTAAAAAGAAAAGAGTAGTACTAATGGGAATTTGCATGATTATGCTTTATATGGTATCCTTGCTAATGCTTCGTTAATCAATAATTTTCAGTTTCCAACAAAAAATTTGAATAATGAACAGATTTGTTCACCTGAAAACACTTGGTTCAAATTTAACACTTTGTTCATTTTTTTCCTTTTTCCTTGCTATTAAAGAGTATTTCTTTTTTTGAACAGGCACATAATGTACTTTTATAATTAACAATCCTTAGAATTTGTCTAGCATAGTAAAAAAAATCGAACTTTTCTTTTGTAGAACCTTTTATATTTGATGTGGAATATAAGAATGTGCTGCAGATGCAGATTGCAACTTAATAGTTTTGCAAGCTATGAAAACAGATTCTCCTATCCTCTAATTCTTAGAATAAAATCTTTTAAAACATTTCTTTAATGAAAATTTTTTTGTTGTAAAATACACATAACATAAAATTAACCATTTTAAAGTGTACAATTCAGTGACAGTACATTCACTATTTTGTGCAACCTTCACCATTCTTTAGTTCCAGAACATTTTCATCTCAAAAAGTTTTTAATATAATGAAGTCCAATAAATCTACTTTTTCTTTTGTTGCTTTTGCTTTTGGTGTCATAGCAAAGAAACAAGCTAATGATGATATACCCCTATGTTTTCTTGTAAGAGTTCTATTGTTTTATTCCTTACATTCCTCTCATTTGAGTTAAATTTTGTATCTGGTATCAGGTAAAGGTCCAACTTCATTCCTTTGTATATGGATACCCAATTGTCCCAGCACCATTTGTTGAAGAGTCTGTTCTTTTCGCCATTGAATAGTCGTATCATCCTTGTTGAAAATCAATCGACCCTAGCTCTATAGGTTTATTTCTGGACTTTCAATTCTATTCCATTGATCTATGTATCAGTTGTTATGTCAGTAATACACTGTTTCGATTACTATAGCTTTTTAGTAAGTTTTGAAATCGAAAAGTGTGAATCCTCCACTTCTTTTTCAAGACTGTTTAGCTATTCAGATCCCTTGCTACTGCATATGAACTTTAGGATCAGCTTTTCTATTTCTGCAAAAAAGGCCATTGAGATTTTGATAGGGGTTGCATTAAATACAGTGATCACTTTGGGGCTATTAGCATCTTAACAGTATTAAATCTTCTAGTCCATGAATACATGATGACTTCCCTTTTTATTTAAACCATTTGTTTTAGGTCTCTTAAAAATTTTGTTCAGAAATACAGTCATGCATCGCTTAACGATGGGGATACACTCTGAGAAATGCGTTGTTAGGTGATTTCTTCATTCTGCGAACACCATAGATTTGTACTTACATAAACCTAGATGATATAGCCTCCCGCACAGCTAGGTACTAATGGTCCTAATCTTATGGGACCACCATTGTTTATGCGGTCCGTAGTTGACTGAAACGTCATTATTTGGCGCATGACTGTCTTTTGTACTTTTCACTGTACAAGTCCTGCATCTTCCTGGTTAAATATGTTCCTGTGTATTTTTGTTCTTTTTGCTGCTGTTGTGAATGGAATTTTCTTAATTTACTTTTCAGATTGCTCATTGCAAGTGTATACAGTTTTTGAGTGTTGATCTTGTACCCTGCAACTTTGCTGAATTGGTTTATTAGCTTTAATATATTTTTGTAGATTTTTAAGGATTTCCTATATGTAACATCTTTGTTGTCTACAAATATAGTTTTACTTCTTCCTTTCCAATTTGAGTGTGTTTTATTTCTTCTTCTTGCCAAATTTCTCTGGCTGGAGCTTACAATACGGTGTTGAATATAAGTGGCTAAAGTGGATGTCCTTGTCTTGTTCCTCATCTTATGGGGAAAGCTTACAGTCTTTCACCATTGAGTATGTTGGATGTGGGTGTTTCATAAATGCCCTTTATCGTGTTGAGGGAGTTCCCTTCTATTCGTAGTTTTCTGAGTGTTTCTGTCATTAAAAAATGTTGAATTTTGTCAAATGCCTTTTCTACATCAGTTGAGGTAATCGTGAGGTTTTTTTCTTCATAAATTGGTGTATTCAACTGATTGGTTTTCATCTGTTGAGCCATGCTTGCATCCCTGACATAATCCCCACTTGGTCAAGATGTATAATCCTTTTGATATGCTGTCAGATTTGGTTTGCTAGTATTTTGTTGAGGATTTTTGCATCTAAATTCATAAAGAGATATTGGTCTGTAGTATTCTTGTGGTGTCTTTGTTTGGCTTTGGTATCTGGGTAATGTTGGCCTAATAAAATGAGTTATGAAGTGTTTCTTCCTCTTCTAGTTTTTGGAAGACTTTGAGAAGGATTAGTGCTAATTTTTTAAATATTTAATAGAGTTTACCAGTGAAGCCATCTGGTCCTTGACTTTTCCTTTATGGGAAAGTTTTAGGTTTTCTTTTTCTTTTCTCCCCAAAGCCCCAGTACATAGTTGTATATCCTAGTTGTATGTCCTTCTAGTTTTTTCTGTGTGGGATGCCGCCACAGCATGGCTTGATGAGCAGTGCATAGGTTCGCACCCAGGACCCGAACTGGTGAACCCCGGGCTGCAAAAATGGCGCACACAAACTTAACCATTACGCCACCAAGCCAGCCCCTATGGGAAAATTTTTGATTGTTGATTCAATGTCTTTATTTAAAGGTTTGTTCAGATTTTCTATTTCTTCTTGAGTCAGTTTTAGTGTTTTGTTTGTTTCTAGGAATTTGCCAGTTTCATCCTGGTTATCTAATTGGTTGGTGTACAGTTTGTTTATAGCATTCTTTTATAATCTTTTTGATTTCTGTAATGTTGGTTAGTAATGTCCTACTTTCATTTCTGATTTTAATAATTCGTCTCCTTTCTTAGTCTAGCTAAAGGTTTGTCAATTTTGTTTATCTTTTTAAAGAACCAACTTTTGAATTTGGTGTGTTTTTGTTTTTCTGTTCTCTGTTGCATTTATTTCCACTCTAGTCTTTATTGTTTACTTCCCTCTGCTAGCTCTGGGTTTAGTTTGCTCTTCTTCTTCTAGTTTCTTAAAGTGTAAAGTTAGCTTATTGATTTGAAATCTTTCTTTTTTAGTGTGTAGGCATTTACAACTATAAATTTCCCTCTGGGCACTGCTTTCACTCCATCTCATAAGTTTTAGTATATTATTTTTGTTTTCATTCATCTCAAAGTATTTTCTTTTTTTTTAAATAATTTTTTTAAGATCTTATTTTTTTCCTTTTTCTCCCCAAAGCCCCCCAGTACATAGTTGTATGTTCTTCGTTGTGGGTCCTTCTAGTTGTGGCATGTGGGACGCTGCCTCAGCGTGGTTTGATGAGCAGTGCCATGTCTGCGCTCGGGATTCGAACCAACGAAACACTGGGCCGCCAGTAGCAGAGCACGTGAACTTAACCACTCGCCCACGGCCCAGCCCCTCAAAGTATTTTCTAATTTCCTTTGTGATTTCTTCTTTGACTCAATGGTTGTTTAAGAATGTGTTGTTAAATTTCCACACACTGTGAAATTTTCAATTTTCCTTCTGTTAGTGATTTCTCATTTCATCCCATTGTGGTCAGGGACGATACTATGATTACAGGTCTTTTTAATTTATTGAGACTTGTTTGTGGCCTTTCACATGATTTATCCTGAAGAATGTTCCATGTGGACTTAATAAGAATGTGCATTTTGCTATTTTGGGTGAAGTGTTCTATATGTTTGCTAAGACAAGTAGGTTTATAGTGTTGTTCAAGTCCTCTGTTTCCTTATTGGTCTTCTGTCTTATTGTTTTATACACTATTGAAAGTTGAGTATTGAAGTCTCCAACTATTATGTGGAACTGTATTTCTCCCTTCAATTCTGTCAATTTTTGCTTAATATGTTTTGGAACTCTGTTAGGTGTGTACATGTATATGCTTGTTATATCTTCTTGGTGATTCATCTTTAATGTATATTGTTATTGTCTCTTGTAATAATACAGTTTTTTACTTAAAAGTCTGTTTGTCTGATATTAATAGATACACCCTAGCTCTCTTTTGGTTACTCTTTGCATGCAGTATCTTCTTCCATTCTTTCTCTCTCAACCTATTTGTGTCTTGGGATCTAAAGTGAGTCTCTTGTAGACAGCCTATAGTTAATGTTTTCCTTTAATCCATTCTTCCAATCTCTACGTTTTTAAATTGGAGAGTTTAATCCACTTACATTTAAAATAATTACTGATAAGGAAGAACTTCTGCCTTTTTGCTATTTGTTTACTATATATCATATCTTTTGTTTTTCAAACCCTTTATACTGCCTTCTTTTGTGTTGGATTTTTTTGGTAGTATATCATTTTGATTCCCTTCTCATTCCTTTTTCTGTATATCTTTTAGTTTTTTCTTAGTGGTTACCCTGGGGATTGCAATTAACATCTTAAATTTATAACAAACTAGTATGAATTAATACCAAATTAGCTTCAGTAGTATATAAAACCTCTGCTCCTGTACACCTCCAACCCTCCTCCTTTACGTGGTGGTTGTCACAAATGACATCTTTATACATTGTGAACCCATTAACATAGAGGTAAAATCTTCTTTGTGTTCCTTAATCAGTCTTGAATAGTCAGTAAGGCATTAAGTTGAAAATAATGATCAAAAAGTAAGTTGTTTTCAGTTATTCATCTGTTTTGTTTTGATTAAAAGTCCCTCTATGCATAAAAGTATTTTCTTGTTCATTACTATATGTCAGAAGTTACTTTTTAAACATTTTGCAGATAGTAAGAAAGTTTTTATTAAGTGCAAAGACATCTATTCCATTGTTTGTTATTTGTCATTGGTGTTAATACCTTGTGAAAACATTTTAAAAAGGTAATTAGTTGCCTGAAAATTCTTCACAATGATTAACATTATACCTAAAAGGCCACTATGAAATTTGCTAGATTTTTAAAAGACAACACACAAAAAAGTAAAGGCAGATTTTCTTAGAATCAGGTCTACATGATGAATGGTGCTTCTATCCTAAAATTAGTTGCAGTACAGGCTGTGGAGTTGGCATCTTTCGAAGATTTTTTTCTTTTTTCTTTTATACATGTGATCATGTGCTTAAGGACAATCATTTTTTTTAATTGCTTTTTGGTGAGGAAAAATTGGCCCTCAGCTAGAATCTGTTGCCAATTTTCCTCTTTTTTTTCCTTCCCAAAGCCCCAGTGTATAGTTGTATATCCTAGTTGTAAATCGTTCTGGTTCTTCTGTGTAGGATGCTGCCACAGCATGGCTTGATAAGCAGGATGTAGGTCCATGCCCAGGATCCGAACCAGCAAACCTTTTCCAGGCCGCCGAAGTGGAGCATGCGAACTTAACCACTACCCACTGGGCTGACCCCAAAGATTTGTTTCTAATTACTCTCTGAGTTAAGGAACTCTGATTATGAGGCAGAAAGGTACTGCACATTTACTCCTTTTATCTAACTTTAAAAAATATTAAATTCTCACTGCCAGCCCAGTGGCACAGTGGTCAAGTTCACACGCTCTGCTTCAGCGGCCCAGGGTTCACCAGATGGGGGACCTATGCACTGCTTATCAAGCCATGCTGTGGCAGGCATCCCACATGTAAAACAGGAACATGGGCACAGATGTTAGCTCAGGGCCAATCTTCCTCAGCAAAAAGAGGAGGATTGGCCACAGATGTTAGCTCAGGGCTAATCTTCCTCAAAAAAAAAAAGCTTAATACACTTTATAAAATGTTTAGAAATATCAAATGTCCTGCTTAACCTACATAGTTTTGCTTATTTTAAGAGGAAATTAGATATAGACAGCTTAAATATTTTAACCAAAAACAAGAGTAGCATAAAATCCTCAAAGATCTTTAAGTGCATGGGGCCTATATTAGCCTTCTCACCCTACTGCTAGGTGTGCAGTAATAAACAGAGGGTCATTTCCCTCACAATTGAAGTGGATTAGAAAAGTTGATTGTTCCAGACCAGTATGTATAATTCCTACATAAAACAGATCATTAGGTTCTATAATCCAAGAATGTGTATTTTGGGGCTATCAGATTCTATTATAATATTTGAACATTCTGTTCATTTAATTTATAACATCATTCCAAAACAGACCATTAAAATGTGCTTTTTAGAAGAAAGGAGTGGGATGCAAGAAGAAATTGTGACCCCCAGTAATTGTTGAAATGTTCATATATCTAAATAAGTATTGACTAAACGTAAAAATGACTAATTTTGTTGGGGAAGGTAAAAATAAGATAGGCACTAAAATACTAATAAGCAAGGTAACATCGAAGATGGAAAGAGAGAGTTTGGAATTTAAATGTATTAAAATTTTTGTTCAGAAGAAAGATAAACTTTGGACTCTAAGTATGCATATTAAAATTTAGGGACACCTAGAAATCCCACTCCTAATTTACCTAAGAGGAATGAAAACTTATGTTCACACAAAAGCCTCTATGTAAAGGTTTGTAGTAGTTTTATTTATAGTTGCCAAAAACTTGAAACAACCAAAAATGGCCTTCAACTGGTGAATAGATAAACAGTGATTGGTGCGTCTCTGCAATGGAATACTACTACTCTGCAGTTATAAAGGAACAAACTATTGATACATTCAACAACATGAATAAATCTTTAATGCATTGTGCTAAGTGAAAGAAGCCAGAATTAAAAGGCTGCATATGGTTTAATTCCATTTACATCACATTATGCAAAAGGCAAGACTAAGAGTGGAAAACAGGTAAATGATTAGCGTGGGTTGGTGTAGGGAGAGGGGCTGACTACAAAGGGACAATAAGAGGGAATTTTGGGGGCTGATGATGCTTTGTATCTTAATTGTGGTGGTTCTACTATGCATTTGTAAAAACTTGGAAGTGTACACCAAAAAATGAATTTTACTGAATGTAAGTTAAAATTTTAGAAAATATTTTAAAGGTGACCCTAAAAGAATAAAAATAGAATGAATAACAGCCAAACCAGTAGAGGGGGGAAACGTGATCAGTCAAATAGAGTCAGGGAAAGGGTGCGATGGGGAAAGATAGCTTAGAAAAAGCAAAGTTAATACAAAGCACAAAATAATATGGCAGAGAGCGCTCCAATATAACCAAAAGGCCCCATAAAAAAATCAAAAAGACAGTCCACGGACTGGGAGAAGATATTCACAGTACATATAATCAACACAAGATTAGTATTCAGAAAATATACATAAGTTGTATAAGTCAATAAGAAAAACAGGCAACTCAAAAATGAGCAAGGAATATGAGTAGGCAATTCACAGAAGACAAAACCCAAGTGACCAATAAATTTATGAGATCAACCTCTGTAACGAGTGTAATACAACATAAAACAGTACAGTGCTATTTCACATGCATCCAATTGGCAAAAATGGAAAAGCCTCACAGCACTAGATGACGGTGACGAAGAGCCATGTAAACTCATCCATGGTAGGGATATGAGTTAGCACAACTACTTTGAAAAGCAATATGGTGAAATTTTGTAGTTAAAGGTGCCCACATCTTATGACTAAGCAATTCTAATCTTATATATCCTAGAGAAATTCTCATACCATATACAAAGAGAAATACACAAGAATGTTTATTTCTGTATCTGTAATTAGTAAAAAAAAAAAATTGAAACAGACTGTGTGTTCAACAGCACAATGGATAAATTGTGATACATTAAAAAATATATAACAGTTTAAACTTTATAAAACAGTATAAAAATTTGTAAAATATATTTATAAATGTTATATAGCAGTTAAAATGAGTGAATTAGTACTATATCAACACAGATAAATCTCTAAAACGATGAAAATGCAAGGTGCAGGAGAATACACATCCACTATGATACCACATATACATTTTTAATTATTAAAAGTAAACATTTAAAATTTAAAAATATAAACAATACTTTATAATGTTTAAGGGCACATGTACACACATATACATTTGAAGTAGTAAAATTTAAACATTACCTTAGAATGATAAACACCACATCCAGGATAGTGCTAATTTCTGGGGGAGGAAGGAGAAGAATTAGGTCAAGAGTGGGGTACATGGAACTTGAAGTGTTTTCTGTAGTGTTTTCTGAAAAGGTGCAAACCCTATGATCAAGAAATTCCACCCCCACGCTGGAGGAGCTCTTCCTCCGTGTGCACTGCAAGACTTGTACATGAATATTCATAGCAGCAGTTTCCAACCAAGTTTTTTGATTAAGTTCTGTGAATATTCTATATCGTTACTAATTTTTTATGTTTAATCTATCAATAATTGAGAAAGGTGCATTACAATCTCCCACCTTTTATCATTATGTAGTGACCCTCTCAATCCCTAACAATGCATTTAAAATTTTTTTTTGTCTTATATTAATGTAACTATCCTGGCTTTTGGCTAGTATTTGCTTGGTATATCTCTTCATTGCTTAACTGTCAGCCTTTCTCTGCTCTTATATTTTAGGTGTCTCTTCCATATTAGCTGGATTTTCCCCTTTTTCCCCTAGTCTGACAATCTCTGTCTTTTAACTATCAAATTACATCCATTTGCATTTATCGTGTTCACATTCATTTGTATTTGTTTTTAACATCTTACTGGTTGCTCTCTATCTGTTCTAATCTTATTTGCTTTTTATCCTTTCTCAGTTTAAAAATAATTACTGAGTTTTGTTTATTTTGTTTTCTTATTCCATCTTCCCCACTACTTATTTGGAAATTATATATTCTATTTCTGTTCTTTCTTTTTCTGTGAGGAAGATTGGCCCTGAGCTAACATCTGTTGCCAATCTTCCTCTTTTTGCTGAGGAAGATTAGCCCTGAGCTGAAATCTGTGCCAGTCTTCCTCTCTTTTCTATGTGGGATGCCGCCACAACATGACTTAATGAGCAACGCGTAGGTCTGTGCCCAGGATCCAAACCTGTGAACCCCGGGCCGCTGAAGCAGAGCATGAGAACTTAACCACTACGCCACCAGGCAGGCCCCTATTTCTATTCTTTTACTGATTATCTTTGATATGTTACCATGTATGCTTAACAAAGCCTAAAGTTAGCATCAAATTCTCCCAAATTATATATGGATGTTAGAACACGTTAATACTGATCACCTCTCTCCCACCTTACACAGTATTGTTGTCCAGCATTTTAGTGTTGTCCTCTTTTTAAAAATAAACACCATAAATTAAAACACCACCTTCTCAATGAGGCTTACCATAGCCACTATTTAAAACATCAGCTTGCCTACCAACCCCGTGAAACATACACATTCACTCCTGATTCCTCACTCACTCTGCTCTTCTTTTTGCTTTTTTACATATCACTTGTTACCTTTTAGCTTACTATGCAATTTACTTGGTTAATATGCTTATAGTGTATTGTCTCTTTACTCCACTGGAGTTTAAGCTCCATTAGGGCAGAGACCTTTGTTTTGTTCATTGATGTATCTCACTTAGAGCAGTTTCTAGCCATAGTAGGTGCATTCGTTTCCTGTGGCTGCTGTAACTAATTACCGCAAATGTAGTGGCTCAAAACAACAGAAATTAATTCTCTCACAGTTCCAGAGGCCAGAAGTCGGAAATCAGCTTCACTGGGCTGAAATCAAGGTGTTGGTAGGGCCACACTCCCTCTAGAGGCTCTTGTCTTTTCCAGTATCTAGAGCTGCCTTCCTTGGCTCATGTCCCCTTCCTCCATCTTCAAAGGCAGTAGCATAGCCACCTTCTCTCTCTGACTCTGCGTCCATCCCATGGCTTTCTTTTCTGTGTAATCTCCTTTTGCCCCTCTCCTATAAGGACACTTGTGATGGCATTTGGGGCCCATCCAGATAATCACAAAATAATCTCATCTCAAAATCCTTAATCACATCTACAAAAACCCTTTTTTCCAAATAAGGTAACATTTTACAGGTTTCAGAGATTAGGCCCGGGCATCTTTGGTTGGACATTATTCAGCCTACTACAGTAGGTGATAAATATATGCTGAATAAATGAACAACTTATTTTATACCATGTATAGATTAATTTACATATTTGCCAATTTTTTCCCTCACTATTCCTTCTGACAACTCAGAGCTTCTTTCTGAGTTAATTTTCTTTTCTTCTGAAGTACATCTTTTAGAAATTTACTTGGTGTAGGTCTATAGGTGTAAATTTGTTTTTCCTTAACTGAGGATGTTTTTATTTCCAACTCTGTCTTGAAATATTAATTTTCAGGGCACATAGTTCTTGGTTGCCTGTTATTTTTTTCTCAGCACTTGGAAGATATCATTGCACTGTCTTCCAGCTTCAATTATTGCTCTAAAGAATCTGCTGTTACGGTTAAGTTTGCCTGCTCTACTTCGGCGGCCGAGGGTTCGCCAGTTTGGATCCTGGGTGTGGACATGGCACCGCTCAGTAAGCCATGCTGGGGCAGATGTCCCATATATAAAGTAGAGGAAGATGGGCATGGATGCTAGCTCAGGGCCAGTCTTCCTCAGCAAAAAGAGGAGGATTGGCAGTGGATGTTAGCTCAGGGCTAATCTTCCTTAAAAAAAAAGAACCTGCAGTTAGCCTCATTTTTGTTTCTTTACAGATGATCTGACTTATCACTTGATTATGTGTAAGATTGCCTCTTTGTGGCAGATGTTCTGTCATTTCAGTATGGAGAAGTGTGGATTTGTTTTTATTTATCCTTCTTGGTATATAATAATGCTTCATTTGCATGTAGATTCATGTCTTTCATTGGTTGTGAAAAATTCTCAACTATTACTTTGTTTTTCAAATATTGCCTCTTCCCCATTTTTCCTCTTCTCTCCCCCCAGAAATAAATTAGGCATGTTAGAGCTTTTTATCGTATCCTCTATGTCTAGCTCTCTTTCATATTTTCCATCTCTAATGCTGCATTTTGGGCAATTTCTTTAGATCTATTTTCCAATGACCTAATTCAGTCTTCAGTACCCAATCTGTTTAATTCATCTACTGAACTTTTAATTTCAATAATTTATATTTTTTATTTCTAAAGGTCCTATTTGCTTCTTATATAAATCTTCCTGATCATTTTGATAGTCTGCTGTTGCTTGGTCATTTTTGTAGTTCTTTCTTTTGATTAAATATTTTTCTTATATTAGAAACTTTACATCTTGTATCAGATAATTCTAATATCTGAAGGGCTTGGGGGATATAAATTTTTTGTTTATTTCTGCTGACTCATTCATGGTGGTTTATTTCCTTGTACATTTGTTGATTTTTGTCATCCTCATTGTGATTTTAATTTCCATTTCTTTGATTACCAATAAGATGGAGCATCTTTTTCAAATATTACTTTGGCCATTTAGATTCCTTTTTTCATGGTGTTCTTGTTCAAATCTTTTGCCATTTATCTTATGGGTAGTCTGGTCTTATTGTTTTATAGGAATTCTTTATATATTTTAGATCAGTGCTGGCCAATAGAAATATAATATGAGCCCCATGTATAATTTTAAATTTTCTAATAGCCATTTTTAAAAAAGCCAAAAATAAACAAGTGAAATTAATTTTAATATGTTTTATTTAACCTAATGTATTAGGGTTCTCCAGAGAAACAGAACCAGTAAAATATATATGCACATATATTTACATATATATATGAGAGAGAGATATTTATCATAAGGAATTGGCTCACATAACAATGGATGCTGAGAAGTACCAAGATCTGCAGTCAGCAAACTGGAGACCCAAGAGAGGTGATGATGTCATTTCTGTCTATAAAAACAGCAGACTCAAGACCCAAGAAGAGCTGATGTTTCAGTGAGAGTCTAAAGGCAGGAAAATACTGATGTTCCACCCCAGCAGTCAGGCAGGAGGAAATTCCAAGTCACTCCTGGGAGGGTCAGCCTTTTTGTTCTATTCAGGCTTTCAACTGAGTGGATGAGGCCCATCCACATTGGGGAGTGTAATCTGCTTGACTCAGTCTACTGGATTCAAATGTTAATCTCATCTAAAAACACCCTTACAGACACACCCAGAATAATGTTTGACCAAGTATCTAGGAACCCCATGACCCAGTCAAGTCGAGACATAAAAACCATCTCACCCAATATATCTAAAATATTTTCATTTCAACATATAATCAGTATAAAAAATATTAATGACATATTTTACATTTTTATACTGTCCTCAAAACCCAAAGTGTAGTTTATACATACAGCCCATCTCCATCTGGATTAGTCACATTTCTTTTGCTCAATAACCAAATATGGCTAGTGGCTATTGTATTATACACACTAGCTTGCCTTTTCAGTCTTAATGGTGTCCTTTGATGAACAGAAGTTTTAAATTTACTTTAGTCAAATTTATAAATCTTTTCCTTGATGGTTAATATTTTTTGTATATTAAGAAATAAATGTTTCCCTACCTCAAGGTCTTAAGGATATTTTTTCCTAGAAGCTTTACTGTTTTAACTTTGACATTTAGATCTATAATCCACTTAGAATATATTTTTTGTGTATGGAGCAAGGTTAGGGTCAGGTTTCATTTTTTTCCATATGGAAATCCAATTGAGCACTATTTAATGAAAAAACTCTGTTTCCCCCCCAATCTGCAGGGCCACCCCAGTCATATTTCAAGTGTCCATATACATGTGGGTCTGTTTCTAAATGCTCAATCTGTTCCACTGATATCTTTGCTATCTATGAACCAATACTGTCTTAATTACTATAGCTTTATGGTAAATCTTGATAGTGGGTAAAGGCAGAGCCTCTTACTTTGTTCTTTTTCTGTAGAAGTGGTTCTCCAAGTGTGGCATCAATATCAACTGGAAATTTATTAGAAATGCAAATTTCAGTCTCCATTTCAGACTTACTAAATTTGAAAGTCTCAGGGTAGACCTAAGAAATCTGTTTTAACAAGCCCTCCAGGTGATTGTGATGCACTCTGAAGTTTGAAAGCCACTGTTCTAGAATAGGGCTCAGCAAGCTATGACCTGCAGGTCAAATATGGCCAGCCATCTGTTTTTGTACTTCAAGCTAAGACCTTCTTTAATGACTTTTAATAAAGTTTTATGATATTTTCCATGAAGATCTTACACATCTTTTGTTAGATTTAATTTTAAATATTTTTATGCTATTGTAAAAGGGATTTGTATGTCATTTTTCTGTTTCTGGTTGGCATAAAGGAATACAATTGATTTTTGTAAATTGATTTTGCATATAGTCACTTTACCAAACTTTATTTAAAAGTTTATCTTTCAGTTTTTTTAGACGTTCTAGTCACACAATCATATTATTTGTGAAAAATGAGAGTTTTGTTTCTTCCTTTCCAAGCCTTATGGATTTTATTATGATATAAACTCTCTCTATATAAAATCCTTTCTATTTTGGCATTCTCTAGGACTCTTGTTAGTTCTCACAGACTCATGGGGCAATTAAATTTATTCTTAAGGTTTCAAATGACATAGTTTTTAAATTACAAAAGGAATTTTGTCTGGACTTCCAGACCAAAAAAAAAAAAAAGGAATTTTGTCTGGACTTTCAAGATGGCATAGATTAATCTCTCCCTACTCCTCCCTACTAAATAAAATGATAAACCCTGAAACTAACACAAGAGACTACCAAAGGAGAACTCTTAAAGATAGTAAGAAGAAGGTGAACTGGTTTGGGACCTCAGATATGGAGGAACAAATGTCAGGAGAGCATCTTATGACCCCTGTCCCCTCCACCCCCGCAACAGAAGAAAGTGGTCCAGGCCTAATCTTTCCTGACCATTAACCTGGCAACAGAAGGTAGCCCAGATAGGCTCATTCCACCCCTGGGTCAAATGGAAGCCCCAGTGACACCACCAGGCAAGCCCAGCAGAACCAGCAAGGGAGATGATCAGAAGCCCCACTGATAATAAGCAGCCAGTAGAAGCCCTTTTCTTCCCTGCCAGGCCTCAAACTCAGCTCCTCCACTCAGAGACATTGCATTCTGGGCAGTAAGCGGGGGATCCCACCGAGACAAGCAGAACCTGTCTCAGAAGAACTCTTCTTCCCCACTAGGGGGCCTGAAACCCCTCTCCCCCCTAGAGATACCACGTGGCCAGGGAAACACTGGCAAGAGGGATACTGCTATGCTACAACAAGCACCCACTGGCAAGCCACTACATCCTGTAGGCCTGAGGTACACCTCCACCTACTGGCAAGAGAGATCTTACAATAAGCAACCATCCCAGGAGATACTCTTCATCCTTGCAAGTTGGAAAAATCCCTTCCCCTACCTAGAGGCACCAAGCAGCCCAGCCGAGGGAGGCTCTTTCCATCTGTTTAAGCAACACCATTATAGACTACTGGGAGCTTTGGCAACATGAGGTAAAGCAGGAAGACAAAAGTAGCACTGCAAAGGCTCTGAAAACTAGATTGTCATTGGAACCAAAGCTCACCAGTGTAGGTCAGGACTGCATGCTAAATCTGAACAGGTGACTGCCTGCTAAAATAAAAAATATGAATAAGACCCAGCATCTACTAAAATAATAGCCAAAATGTCCAGGATACAATAAAAAAATTACCCATCATCTCAAGAACCAGGAAATCACAACTTGAATGAGAGAAGAAAATGAACTGATACACAAATCAATATGAATCAGGTGTTGGAATTACCTGACAAAGATTTTGAACTATCATAAAAATGACTCAACAAGCAAGTACAAATTTCCCTGAAACAAATGAAATAGAAAATCTTAGCAAAGAAAGAATTGTTAGAAGTAACCAAATGGAAATTATAGAACTAAAAAATACAACTAGAGATTTAAAAAACTCACTGAATTTTAATAGTAGAATGGAGCTAAATAGTAGAATGGAGATGACAAAGCATAGAATTAGTGAACTTAAGGAGAGTTCAACAGAATTCATTCAATCTAAACAACAGAAAGAAAACAGAAGTTTTCTTGAATGAACAGTGCCTCAGGGACCTGTAGGACAATTTGAAAAGATCCATCATTCATACCATAAGAGGCCCAGAAGAAGAGGAGAAACGGGAGCTGAGAGAGTACTTGAAAAAATAATGGCTGAAAATGTCCCAACTTTGGCCAAAGACACAAACCTACAGATTCTAAAGGCTGAGTAATCACAGATAGGATAAACCCAAAAAACCTATGCGAATATATATCATAATTATACTTCTCAAAACTAAAGACAAAAAAATCTTGAAAGCAGCCAGAAAGAAATGACACATTGCCTGTCGTAGGACATTAATTCAAATAACAGTGGATTTCTCACCTGAATTCATGAAGACCAGAAAAAAGTGACACACGATTTCTCAAATGCTGAACTGTCAATCATGAATTCTGTATCCATGATACTATACTTCAGGAATGAAGGAGAAATAAAGACATTCTCAGACAAAGGAAAACAGAAAGAATCTTTCCCTAGCAGAACTATCCTTATATAAGGGCTGAAGAAAATTATTCAAACAGAAAGGAAATGAAAAAAGAAGGAATCTTGGAGCATCAGAAAGGAAGAAAGAACGATCTAACTCATAAATAGAAAATAACAACAACAAACAAACACATAGAGACAGAGATTGGTGGTTACCAGAGGGGAAAGGAGGGAGGAGGGTGAAAGGCGTGACTGGGCACACGTGTGTGGTGATGGATGGTAATTAGTCTCCGGGTGGTGAACATGCTGTAATCTACACAGACATTGAATGATGATGATGTACACCTGAAATTTATATAATGTTAAAAACCAATGTTACCTCAATAAAAAAATTTTAAAAATAAAGTTGGTGTCATGGAGCCATTTGGTTGGCTAACTCAGCCAACACTTTAACAGCTACTGCTTCACTTTTCATACATGCACAAGGAAATTTAGAATAAAAAATAAGCAAAATGAATTTAGAAGAACAACCATTCGATCTATATAGTAAGTTATGGTTCACAGAGTTATATGTAAACCTTCTGTATCTGCATGTGTGATCCTTGAGCACTTTAGGAAAATAGCTGCCGACTTTTGAGGTAGACGCTGCTATTCCTTCAGCAGATAGGTGTCTTCTGGCTTTTGTGTGGTTTGCTATATCACTGTGGCCCCCACGGGTGGTAAACATCAACAGACATTTTGTGTGAGTTACATGTACATCATCAAATTCAGTACCTAAATCTTCATAAACACATACTTTCATATACTTGTGCTCATTACTGCTAAGAGGATTATGGCAAAATAGAAAAGCATTATCAATCAGTAAAATAAGTAGTTGTAGATTTACACCATGTATAAATCACAGAACCACTGTTGCGAGAATGTTCAGACTGCTCTCTGTATAGACTATATGGTGGGACTGCTTAGCCTCTCCTTCCTACACATATTTCATGCATACCTAGCCTGTAATTTCGCACATCTCTCATTGACCTTCCTAATTGGTGAGCCAACAGCTTCTGAAACTCACATCTGGAACTTGCCAAGGAACAACTGGCCAGTGTACCAGGTGACAGGCGGCTGGACAGGGTCACATACATCTTCCACCACTACTGAGACCCCAGGTTGTTAGCAGTCCCTAGCTGCTGTTACCTGGGCACATTTCCTCTTTTTTTTTTTTTTTTTTAAGATTTTATTTTTTTCCCTTTTCTCCCCAAAGCCCCCTGGTACATAGTTGTATATTCTTCGTTGTGGGTCCTTCTAGTTGTGGCATGTGGGACGCTGCCTCAGCATGGTTTGATGAGCAGTGCCATGTCCACGCCCAGGATTCGAACCAACGAAACACTGGGCCGCCTGCAGCGGAGCGCGTGAACTTAACCACTCGGCCATGGGGCCAGCCCCTGGGCACATTTCCTCTTATCAGTGAGCTCCCTGCCTGCTTTTCCTGGTGAGGAGGTCAGCGTTATATCAGGAAAGGGTTAGTTAGGAAAAGAGATGGATTATCACTGGTTGTCTTTCAGATTTAATCATGTGAGAACTCTGTAGAAACTGGAAGTTCAAAATAGAGATCTACTAAACCCAAACCAAATTATTTACCACAACTATTAATTGTAATATTTGGTTCAAAAATGAAAAATGTGGGACAAATGCTAAATTGGATGAGATGTGGGACAATGGGTGTAAATTGGGACTGTCCCAGACAAACCGAGAATGTATGGCAATCCTGATTACACTACTTCTCACTAGATTATCATTTCTTACATTGGGTCCCCTTCAATAACTCCACATGGTCTTCACCAGTGTGCTAGAGTAATAACATGATGATGATGATGCTGATGAACTTTTGACCCAGTTGATTACACTATCCTCCTTAAAGTGTCCTTCCCTCTCATGGCTTCTGGGGAGTTTTCATCTTAACGCTGATGTTCCTCCTCCTCTGCCCAAGCTCTGAACCTTAGAGTGCTTCCTGGCTCAGTCCTGTGCCTGCCCTTCTTCTCTACCTGCACTCTCTCCCTAGGGGATCTCATCTAGTTCCATGGCTTTAAAATCCAATTCTATACTGATGGCTCCTGAATCTATATCTGCAACTTGGGCTTCTCTTTTATGCCCAGACTCACATCCCTACTTGCCTATTCAACACATCCACTTGGATGTTTTATACATTTCAAACATAACATACCTAAAAAGGAACTGTTGCCTGGGTTTGAATCCTGGCTCTGTCATTTACTGGCTGTATAGCGTTAGTCAATTCTCTGTGCCTTAATTTTCTTATCTCTAAAATGGGAATATTAAACCTATGAGGACCTTATTGAGTTGTGTTAGTCAATGTAAAGCTTGTAAAGAAACACTGAGGGGGCTGGCCCCGTGGCTGAGTGGTTAAGTTCGCGCGCTCCGCTGCAGGCGGCCCAGTGATTTGTTGGTTCGAATCCTGGGCTTGGACATAGCATTGCTCATCAAACCATGCTGAGGCAGCGTCCCACATGCCACAACTAGAAGGACCCACAACGAAGAATATACAACTATGTACTGGGGGGCTTTGGGGAGAAAAAGGAAAAAAATAAAATCTTTAAAAAAAAAAAGAAACACTGAGTTGGTCAATAATGCATGGAGAGTAATGATGTTAGCAATTAAATGGATATTACTTGTTTCTCATTTGGCTATTTGATGTTTAAGGAGCACTTAAAAATTTTTGTTTTAATTCATGTTAAACTTTATTTTACTATTATGTCACAAGAGAAAATCAGTCATTATTTGAGAGGGGAGAGGTATATAAGAATTTTAAAAACACTCTAGGATTAAAGGCTAATTCAGAGTTCATTTATTACCATAATTGACACAACTGATCTAGTGGGAAAAAGAGCCAAGGTGTGGGTTGGAGTCTCCTGGCTGTGTGAACTTGACCAAGCCACCTGACCTTTCTGATCCTCAATACAAAATGGAAATAGTAAAAACATAACCTCCCAGGTGTAATAAGGATTAATGAGATAAAATGTTGAAGTACTTTGTAAAAATAAAGAGGATTCAGATGTAAATTATGTTATTGAATGTATTTGAACACAAGATGTAGGTGGTAGCATTTCCTCTTTTGTCTCCCAGAGCCAATAGCTCAGTCCTCATTTAATGTGGCTAAGACACAAGTTGTCTATATGATTATCCAGCATTCTAACCTATGTGTGTACCATGTTTCTATACTGTTCCTAGGCCTTGTCATGACAGCACCAACAACAGTAACAAGAATAATACAACAAAGCCGCTGAACAGTATTCAGTGTTTTCTGCGTGCTGTGCCTTTCCACGGGGCTTTCTGTTCAATCTCCGTAGCAAACCTATGAGGGGTGTTATCCCTTCTGTAGATGAGGAAACTAGGACACGGAGAGGTTTGGTGACTTCCTCAAGTCTCACAGCTAGTAAGTGGCAGAGCAGCCAGTATGTGACGCAAGCCTTTGCCCCCAGCGGCTGTGGTAGGTTTTAATGTCATATGACCAGAAAGATCTGAAGGCAGGAAACTAGATGAAAACCACAGAGCCTCATTCTGATCAGGAAATGCTTATTGACGCTCTGAAGGGGCCTTGGGGGAGTGCTCAGATGGTTGTGAGGTAGAGTGTGCTTCCTAAACTCCAACTCAGACATCCAAAAAGACAAAGGTACCTAATTCGTGAGTTCAGACCGGTTTGTGAAAGAAAACGAGGGCGTGAGTCCTTGTTTTTCTGGCAAACGGTTTAAGCCCTTCCATATGGGTTGATTCTGCATAACGTAGGTGGTGGTGGCCATTATTTGAGGACAGTTGTTTGGGCAAGAAAAGTCTTGTCCAATGTCTCTTCAGAGGCACTTTGGGCATTTTTTTCCTATATACTATTTATATTTGGAACATATTAAACATTTGGCACATATTAAATTAAATTTGGCACATATTAAACATTCCACTCAATAAATGTTGGTTATTATTATCTCTATGCCCTGTTTGTTTTTTCATAAAGCAATAAAACTTGAAATTATTTTATTTGCCTGTTTACTTGCTTCTCACTAGTCTCTCCTAGAATGAAACTCCTTGAGGATAAAGACAGTATCTGTCTTATTCATCACTGTATCCCCATAGTGCCTGGCTCATAATAGGTGCTCAATAAATATTTGTTGAATTGATTAACTGAATGAATGAATGAATGAAATAACTGCATGACCCAACTTAAAGATATGGAAGCATAATTTTCTGTCTCCTTCTTTCTAATGTGTCGTGTCTAGGAAATAACTGGGAGAAATGTTGGGAGTAGTGTGTTATATAATTTGGGGGGGTGACTGGGATAAAAATGACGTCATGAAGGTGACCACTAGCAAAATAGACTTTACTACAGGAGTTCTTAACTTTTTTTGCACCATGCACCTCTTTAAGAATTTAATGAAGCCTAGGGACCCTGACATAGAATAATGTTTTAAATGCATAAAATAATATATATATATATATATATAAGATTACAAAGGAAGCTGATTATATCAAAATAGAATTATCAAAATATTTAATAAGAAATGTGTGATATAATAATACATGCACTTCTCTATTAACAAATTAAATATCAAGATCTAGAGATCTAAAAAGTAACAGTGTTGAAGTACTGATGAGCATATACCATATTTCAAGATACCTGCAACAATAGTAATGTGGTATAAAATATATCCATGGTTTCTATTGGTGACCATGCCATAGATATTGCTAATCCTACTGTGGTTTGTTGTCTATATCCATGATTTAAGGAAATCTTAAGTTTCAGTAAAAAGCTGGTTCGGATAAAGATGCTGATTTTTCATCTCAGTTCATGAGCCCCTCTGAACTTTATCTACGGACCCTGGGTTAAGGACTCCTGCCTTGGAGCCAGGGAATTCAGGACACTGACCAGAGAGGGTCACACTAGTTATTTCTGTAACTCAGGATCCCATTCAGATTGCTCTGTCTTTACCACATCTCAACACTGATGGATGATTCACTCTATATGATGGTAACTGACCGATACATTCTTTTCTCTCTGGGTTTGCCATCTCTGCCATTAGAGTCTGGTGGCTGAGGGTGCTGGCTGGATCATCTCTTTTTACAGAGTCTGTAACAGTGAGGGTACTATGTGCAGCCTTGTGGAGTGTAATCCATGGTGCTGGTCTATCTTTTGCAGGGTTCTCAATCTGTAACTTGCAAAGAAAGTAGTGGGGATGCCTATTAAACATGCTGATTCCTAACCCCAGAGATTCTGATTGAGTAGACTATTGTAGGGAGGTGGGTCTGGGAATTTAACAAGTATCCTGAGTGATGAGGAACATTGTTGCGAGGCCGTGTAGATTTATGGGACAGCCCTGGGCTAAGATTTGCTCTACCTTTAGCCCTTGCCTCTCATCTTAACTTCTCCCTGCTCCCATGCTATATAAAACCCTACCAATCGCACACGAGCCATTTGGCAAGAGCCTGATCTTCTTTCCTGGGCAGAGCAAACTTGTCTCAGTGGTAGCTGCTCTGACTGCACATGTACAACTATCTAGTTCATAGACATTTCAAATCACTTTTCCTACTATCTTCTATCAAGAGTTGGCTGCCAACCCTCTTCTTTAATGTGTTGAGATACAATTGGAATTCTCTGTTCTGAACAGTCAACAGTCTGGTCTGTATTATTACATTGTTGGTTTACCGCTCAGTGTGGTGGACATGGAGAATACACCATTCTGATCTCTGTTTAAGGAAGGACGGACCTGCTGCCCAGCTGTGGAGAGTGTGTTCAGATGCCAAGTGTCTGCCACTTCCGGGTTGGCCTCCACTTCAGGTCATGAGGTCATGCTTTTCCCAGGGTAGCCCTCGTCCTGCGAGTGAGAGAGAGAGGTATAAAGGCCTGGTCTTGTCAGTTCATTGTGGGATACTCTGATGGGCAATCCTCTCTCCAGACCTCCCTGTGGGGTTAGTCCAGTCTTTGTTAGGCTGGCATCATTGTTCGACTTTTCCCTCTGCCCAATCCTGCCTCCCACCCCTTCCTTTCACGGATACTGATCTTTAAACATCTTGTACTCCAAATTCCACCTCAGCATCTGCTTCTGGAAAACCCAAGCCATGACACCCCACTTCTCGCCCTTACAGCAACTACGACTGAAGTACACAAAGTCCAGGGCAACACTTCAGTGCAAATTAGATGCTTCCATGCAGCCCGGTGCCAGGTGACCCAATCCAGGTCTCCCACACTGTGCTTCCCTGTATCCTGCCCCAGAGCCACAGGAAAGGCCGCATATGCTGAGGTGGGGGACAGGAAGCAGGGAGAGCTCCACGGAGTGGGCTGAATTTGAGGTGGCCGTTTCAAAGTAAGGAGAGAGAAGAGGGAAAAGAACTAATACCCACTGAGCACCTCTTACGTCTCAGGCTCTCTGCTAGGAACTTGCTTTATTTCACACAAGCTCTGTTCACAACGATACTATGGGGTAAGTGGTTCCACCACCAATAATAATAAAGTAAAAATAAGTACCATTGATTGAGTGCAGTACTTATTATGTATCAGGTACTTTTCTGAGCCTTCACATTCATTATTCTCTCATTTATTCCTTAAAGGTCCTCAAGGCCTGGGAAGCTCTCACCAACCTCCCCCCTCTAGTACCAGGGTTCCATGCATTTCACTTACGATCAACTTTTGTGATCACCATTCTCCCAGCAATTCCCCACGAATTTACTACCAGGCAGCAGCCCAGATTTGAGGCCCACTTAGAGTTGAGGCTCCAGCCCAATGATCCCTCTCTGCTCCTCCTCTGCTGACCCTGATTCACTCAGGACTCTGTGAGAAAGCAGAGCCTCAGAGAAAACAAGGGACTCCTGCTCACACAGCTAGCGGGCGGCAGAGTGTGAGTTCAGACCTAGGCAGCCCGACTCCTTAGCAGGGTTCCTAACCCTGCTGCTCTATCACCTCCTACTGGGTTATGATCTTTTCTTTTCTTTTCTTTTCTTTTGAGGCATGATGGCTTTGTGTTTTCTTATGTGTCACAACAACAGTAAATCAAATATTAATGAAATATCCTCATTTAGGGAAAACTTTGCAAGTAAAACCACGTGCCTATATTTACAGAAATCTAAGGCTTTAAAATAAGTAAGTTAACTCACCAAAAAAGGTCATGAGAGATGGGGCTGGGCTGGTGGCGTAGCGGTTAAGTTCGCACGTTCCACTTCTCAGCGGCCCGGGGTTCGCCCGTTCGGATCCCAGGTACGGACATGGCACCGCCTGGCACACCATGCTGTGGTAGGCGTCCTACATAGAAAGTAGAGGAAGATGGGCACGATGTTAGCTCAGGGCTAGGCTTCCTCAGCAAAAAGAGGAAGACTGGCAGTAGTTAGCTCAGGGCTAATCTTCCTCAAAAAAAAAAAAAAGGGTCAAGAGATATGATCTTTTCTTCACGACTCGGTGATGAAGATAAAAGAAATACATTTTTGTATTTTATCCATTAATCTTGATTACCATTTATTACTCAATCCTTTGAATGTGTTTTTTAAACAGCTTGAGGTACAATTGCTGTTCAATAAACTATACATATTTAAAGTGTACAATGTGATGAGTTTTGACATGTTAGTGCACGAAACAACGTCGTTTCTCTGTATGTCAAAGTCACCTATAGCCAACTCACCAGGAGAGGCACTAGGCTTTGGTATAGGTTCTTGCAGTCATAAAGGAAACAGGTGAGTAAGTGTGCTGAAGAAAGACCTCAAAGCAACTACTGCCAGTGACCTCAGAAGCACCAACTGTAGACATAAAGGACAGCACTTCATTGTTCTTTCCTCCGAGAGGCCATAATTAACTGGTAGGGATTGCATGCCACTCGGCGCCAAAGACAAGAATAAGGCAGCATCACACTGCAAAAACAAACTGCGGTTACAGGCTAGGCCTCCAGGGGGAGAAAGCTCCTGGAGGAATGCCTAGAAAGCGGCAAAGCCTCTGGAGTCACTAGCTCAAAGTACAACAGTCGTTTTCCGAGCAAGGTCGCCTTGACCGCTGGCAGCGAGCGCGGCCTCCCGCAGCTGCAGCCGGCCCTCCAAAGGTACCAAACGCAGGAAACACAGAAAGCCAATGTTTCACCCAGATCCATGTGTTACTGTTCCCGGAACGCTAACCCACAAGTCAAGGCGTGCCAGCCCGGCCCAGGGCCCCCTCCTTCCGCTACCCTTTTCGCTCTGGCCTGCCAGGGGTCCGCCCAGTGGAGGAGCCAAAGGATAGATTAAACCGACGCTTCCAGCGCCTGCAGCAATACCAAGAGTGGGTGGAGCGGGGAGGGAAAGCTACCCACTTCTGGTTGAGTTTCGTTTTTATGAAAAACTTCACGTGATTGCCCGACTCTTGACTCAGCGATTTCTCCAAACAGCCTCCTTTAATTTATTGGTTTGTCATCACCGCCTTCACCTTTTCTGGTACAGTCCTACCTACCGGTTTTGAACATTTAAGTGGAACTCTCCCATTCGATAAAAAGAACAAATGTCACCTGTTAAATTCATTTAACCAATTCATTTCAAGCCCAAGAAATGATAAGATAAGGTTTTAAATAATCACTTGGCACAGTCTCCTTCCTTATTCCCTGATGAGGATTGTTTTAGGCTGGTTACTTTTAGAACTACAGATGAGAAGGGGGCTGGTTACCTTTAATAAAAGCAACTCTGAGGAGCTTGCCCTCAGAGCTTGCTTGCCCTTTGTTGGGAAACATTTATATTTGTAAGGGAAATCTCCATCTGTAAAGATGCCACCCTCTCCGCGCCAGGAGGAAGGTGGAATGGCCTTATCTCTGGAAACTCTTAATGGGGAAGGCAAGAACTTAAGTTGGTTACTGTCTGGCAACCTCATGTAACTGACCGCCCCCCACCCACATCCTCCTTTGTCTTTAGCTGAAGGTAATATTCAAGCAGCGACTTCTGCCATTTACTTAATCCGGTTTGATTCTTATCTAAAAGTTGTAGGACCACGCAATAACCAGAACCTACCGGCCCTGATACCATTTTAACAACTCTTTTTACATATTCTTTCCTTTGTCTTGTAAAGAGATAACTCACATACCTATGCCTTAAATTTAGCCTTATTCTCCACCCATGTTGGCAGCAGCAGCTCCTCTTGCCTGTGGGTCCTGTCCCCACGCAGCAGCTCTGACTGCCCATGGGTCCTGTCCCCATGCTATTCCACACTATTCTCTAAATAAAAGAGCTCTACTGCCAGATCTTGAGAGTCCAAGAAATCTTTCTTTCAACTCCTCGGCTCGCCGCCCCCCCCATCATTCCCTACAGAAGCGACTGCCACACATTTTCTTAAAAGGATCATGAGGGTTTTTTTCACTCTTCTACCTCAGTTCTGGATTATTATAGACCCATTCTTAAGCAAATGGGAGAACTAGATAAAGACCTAAACAGTTGTCCTGGGATTTTCTCTCCCTCCCCCCAGATACACCCCAATAGTGACAATTCTGAAAAGTTTTTTGCAAATTGAATTTTTAGGACTCAAACCTTGATTTTTGTTTTTAAAAGTTTATTTTAATCTTTATAATAAAAACAATACACACTCATTATAGAAAATGTGAACAATCAGACAATTCAAGATACAAAAAGGAAATTATTTACGATCTCAACATTAGGAAACAATCCCTGCTAATAATTTGGTATCTTTTCCTCCAGTCTTTTTATTATGGATTTTTAAAAACCATTTTAATTATACAATTTTGTTTCTAACTTCTTTTCCCTCACTACAATGTTAGCATTTTTCCATTATATTAAGAACATCACTTTTAATGACCGTTTAATAGTCCACTGCATGAATGTAACATGCATCACTTAATCCTCCATTTAAGGACATTCAGGTTCAGTATTTTCAATTGAGCAAACTATTTAAAATAACCCTGTGGTAAATTCTTTCTGTGAAGTGGGGCATCCTTTGACATGCAGATAGCCACTCCCAGACCCAATTTATTTGTATAAGTGAAGAAGTGGAAAACTTTGCCTTTCTTCCCTTCTGGGTTCTTTGCCTGGTCTTATTAAATCAACATAAAACAGATTAACAAGAGAAAAACAAATTTAATTACATATGTACGAGAGCCCCACAAAGACAGGAAGACTCCGTGGCAATGGGGCAGTTGAGGCTTGTGTACCACCCTGAGCTAAGGAGAAGGGGGAGGGGTCTGGGGCTTCAAAGGGGAGGAGGACAATTCACAGGAAGATGAGAAGAGCAAATGTTTGGTAAACAACTGTCTGCCATGCCACGCAGATAAGAATTTCTGTCTCTGGTAATAGCTCTCTTCCTGGTACAGGAGCCCTATCCAAATTCTTTCTGGCAGTTAAGGGAGAGGTAAAAAGCTTTTCCTGAGTCTGCTCAGTTTTAATTGCCTTCAGCTCAAGACAATCCACATGCCAAAGTGGCACATTTTGGGGTGGCATGTTTTGCTCCCCCTCATAAGTTTTTGAATTCTTTTTTTGTTTAAGGTAAAGCACGCCTCAATTTTTTTCTTTAAAGTTTGGGAGTTGAGATTTGCCTACAAATGTATGTTTGAAAAACCCCCAAAACTATTGTTCTAAGCATCTTTTGTGTTTTATCCAAAGCGCTTCAACATCCCATATATCCATAAGTACCTAGACCAGTAAGAGGAGTACTCTAACTCCACTCCCACTCATCCTTTTCCACTGAATGGAGGAGAGAAACGTGGAGAGAACGGGCAGCCACTAGAACAGCAATTAGGATTGAGGAGGAGGGGGAGAAAGGGAGGGAGCACCAGGGGACTAGAGGGAAGTAAGAGTGTATGTGCCCCCAAGTGCTTACAGCTCGGCCAGTCAAAATGAAATCAAACCTGGGTGCAATATTAGACAGGCTGATTCGAAGTCGCACAATGTCTTATTCTTTTGTAGCCCTCCCCCGGGATCTGCTCTAGCATTAGCACAGAGAAGAGAATAAATTCATTCATTCAACAACAGTTACTGAGTATCTAGTACGTACCAGGCACTGTTCTTGGTACTTAGGAGATATCAGTGAACATAACAAACATGAATCCCTGCACCTTGTGTCATTAGCATTTTAAGGGGAAAGACAGCCTCTAAACAATAAACAGAGTAATAAATAAGTTCTATTTTATGTTAGGAGGAGATAAGTGCTATGAAAAAATGAGCAGGAAAAGAGAATTTGAAAGTGTGTGTGTGTTTCAGTGTCAAATAGGGTAGTCCGGGTAGGGCTTATTAAGAAAGTTACAGGTGAGCCAGCCCTGATGGCCTAGTGGTTAAAGTCTGGCATGTCCAGGTTCGTTTCCCAGTCGTGGAACCACATCACCTGTCTGTCAGTAGCCAAGCTGTGGCAGCAGCTCACGTAAAAGAACTAGAAGGACTTACAACTAGGATATGCAACCATGCACTGGGGCTTTGGGGAGGAAAAAAAAAGAGGAAGATTGGCAACAGATGTTAGCTCAGGACGAATCTTTCCCTGCAAAAAAAAAAAAGTGACAGGTAAGCAAAGACTTGGAGGAAGTGAGAGACTTAGCCATCTGGATATCTGAGGGAAGAATGTTCCAGGCAGAGTAAACAGCTAGTGGAAAGGCCCTGGAGGGGACAGCTAACACGGATGGAGAGAAGCAAAGCTTATTAGTTAAATGAGTCAATGGCTAAATATATCAATTACAAAACAAGGTGTTAGCAAGTATGAAAAATACCCTACCCATACTGCAAATTGAAGGTGCGAGTGCTTGAGCAACTGCTGAGTTGGAAAGAAGTTATCAGATGAAGATGGTTCTAGGTAGGCTTCTTGGAACTTGAGTGGTGGAAGGGAGGGGAGGATGGAGAGGGCATATAAAATGGAGCCAGGGCCTCAAACTGTCTCATCATCATTGCCCAGACTTGCAGGTGTCTAAAGGGCTAGATGAGAAACCTAAGTCTTGAGACCATTGAAAACTGGCATGTGCTCTTATTCTGGGACTTTTAAGGCAAAGGAAGCGAACAAACCTACCAAAAAACAAAAATGACAAACTACATTTTCCATCAAAATCTTATAAATCCTAACTTCGGGGCAAAATGCTCAGGGATCCACCTCTTCTTCCCTAAAACCTGCTAGTCTTTCATATAAGAGTGGCAATAATTTTCTGTTGTTGCTTTGACAGATTACTCCAAACTTGGTGGCTTAAAACAACACAAATTTATCATCTTACAGTTCTGGAGGTGAGAAGCCCTATAGTCAAGCTGTCAGCAGGGCTGCATTTCTTCTGGAGGCTCTAAGGCAGAATGCATTTCCTTGGCTTTTCTAGTTTATATAAGCTGCCTGCATTCCTCATCTTGTGGTCCTTTTCCTTTTATAATATTGCTGCTTTTTGTTTCTTTATTCACTGTAAATTCCCTCCTCTAACAACTACTGAGGCACAAGCAATTTCAGAAAGCTGTGGGATCCAAGTTGGTAGAGGGCTTAGAGTTCATCTTATCTAACTTTTCTTCCCATGCTGAAACTCATTCTACATTTTCTAGGCAAATGCTCATTCAGCTTCTCTTTAAACACTTATGGTGACTCAGAACAAGTCACTATGAATTACTACTCTTTAAGGTCTTCTTGTTAGAAACTCTTCCTTCCTACTCAACTGAATCCTGGCTCCTTGTAACTGCAAGCTAATCTTTCTATTTTCTCTCTGGAGCTCCACAGAATGCTGTCTTCCCTCTTGCCTGTGTTCACCCTATCGGTATTTGAAGATGACTACCCCACTAAGACTTCTGTTCTCCAGCCTGAGTATATCCCCGTGGGGAGATTTTCCAGTTCCCCTCCATTCTGGTCTTCCTTTCCTGGAAGCTCTTTAGTTTAATGTCCCGAAACCGTGGCACCCAGAACTGGATATATGACTGGGGCAGAGTCCACCAGGATACCACCTCCTTTGACTCGAGCTTTCTACCTAAGTGGCCCAAGCTTGCACTTTGCACCTTCTTTATTAAAAAAAGATTCACACTGTTGACTCATATTGAGTTTGTCGGTGATAAGAACCTGCAGATCTTTTTCACATGAGTTTTCACCAAGTATGGTCTCTTCCATCCTGTACTTGCGAAATAGACTAAAAAAACTAAAACCAGTCTTTATCTGTTTAGTTTCATCTCACTGGTTTGGACTCACTATTCCAGCCTGTTCCACATAATTAGAAATCTTGATGCATTTGAATTTGAATCATTAGAATAGCCTGTGCTCTTAGATTTGGATCATTTGCCACGTTTATGCTCACTTCATGTTCAGGAAAGTGTCCCTATCATTTGAAACATGACTTTCTTTTTCTTGTCCACACTTATACTTACTTCTTAACACATTGGAAATTAACATTGTCTTTCAGTGTGAATCATCAGTTTAACACTAAACCAATCTTGTTTCTTTCCTTTCTTTAGAGCAGAGGACCATAACTGTTTTTCTTATATCTGACTTATAACAGCTACAGATTAATTTTCTGTCAAAAGAATATTTTTAAGCCAGTGAAAAATGGAGAGAGAATTTTCTAGATATAATTTCATTTAGAACAGAGTTTCTGAAAATGTAGCCCACACACCACATACATCTGAATAACTTGGCTATTTTCTAAAACTGCAGATCTTGGGCCCAACCTAGACTCTTAGATTCTCTGATAGTGAGGCTCAGCAATTATCATTTGATATAAACCACAGGTTATTCTTACGCACACAAGTTTAAGAACCCTGCTTCAGGACTTCGACACAGTGATCTATAGCAGTGGGTCTCAACCCCGGCTGTACATTAGAACCATCTGGAGACCTCTTAAAATCTCTGATGCCCAGACCACACTTTGTATTAAGTCAGAAGATCTGGGGGTGGGACCTTGACATCTGTATGGTTAAAAGGTTTCCCAGGTGAGTCTAATGTGCAGCCATTATTGAGAAACACTGATTTATATGTTCCACAGTATAGATTTGAGGGTTAAATAATATTTAATAACTTGTCAAATCTCAAAAAACACTTTGAGTTCATAAAATGTCACCTGTTTACTTTGAACTTTGAATAACAGGTTTCTCCAGCAATCTGAAAGTTCACTTAACACCACTTCACTTTTATGAAAAACCTACATTAGTACCTGTTTTTGTTAACTGAAAGAAATCTGAAGATGATTTTCGCTTTCAGGAAAAAAAAGCGAAAGGTGAAAATAGCGTTCAGGGTTTGTTTTGCATTGCGCCATTATAGAGGCTAAGCAGTCAAGCACACTGTCAGATTTCAAGCCTTCTACATCAGCCACATCGGCCACAGCAAACGACAAAGCTCGGCCTTTGACATGGAGGCAGGCAGACATAGAAGGTGTAGACGTTAGTGACCTGCCTGCCCTGATGGGTTCAGACAGAGATGAGATGTTAAGAGATGACCCTCTTCCTCTCTCCTACACCTGTCTCCAGTAGCTGCCACCACCCCTACCTCCAAGGACTCAACCTAACACAACGTCACCACCACCACCACCTCGCAGCCTTCCAGCATGCTTGCTGTCTTCCCAATTCTGGTCAGTGAACATGCGCTGTACAGACATTATTTCTACTTTATATAGGCTGAGTATTTATCATATCATTCCTGCTTTACTATATGTTAGTGTTATTTTAGGGTTTATGTGTTATTTAGTATGATTTGGTAGGCTATTTTTTGGGTACAGGAATGCTCAAAATAATTTTTTTTTTTGCAGGGGAAGATTCACCCTAAACTAACATCTGTTGCCAATCTTCCTCCTTTTTCTCCTTCTTTCCCCCGCCCCTAAAGCCCCAGTACATAGTTGTGTATAGTTGTAAGTTCTTCTGGTTCTTCTATGTGAGCCCCTGCCACAGCATGGCCACCAACAGATGAGTGGTGTGGTTCTGCAACTTGGAACCAAACCCAGGTCACCAAAGCAGAACGTGCTGAACTTTAACTGTCAGGCCATCAGGGCTGACTCTTCCAAAAATTTTTCCCATATAAATTAATGGGAAAATCCCATATAAATTAATGCCATTTCAGCTTACAAAAGGTTTCACAGGAACACTCTACTTTCAGATAGAGGGGGAAGCCTGTACTTGTCCTAGAGTGAAAACAAACTTATCATTGTGAGGAAAGATGTGAGATGCCTCTTATTCAGCACTAAAAGTTCCAATAGTAATTGCCATCGTTATTATTCAGATAAGTAAGTTTGGTGACTACTATAGGTGTAGCACAGTGTCAGGCTCTCCTGGCAGTGCTGGAGATAAATACACTAGTAGAAGCCGTGTTCCTCAAGGAACTTCGTCTAGTTGGAGAGTCAAAATGAACCTGAGAGAAGCTAGTGTGAAAAGTTAAACAAAACCTCATTGTAATGAAGTACTGAACTGTAGGGCACACGTTAAACACTAGTTCCGAAGCTCAGCAGAGCAGGAGGTGGATGAGGTCTGTAGGTAGGGTTTGAGTTGTGTCTTGAAAACATTTCAGGATTTTAATTGATGGTAGAAAAAATGGACAGCTTCCTGAACGAAGGATGTTAGTTCAGATGACTTCAAATGCAAGCAAAAAAGTTCTCCAACTAACAGTGACTTAAGCTCATGTGGATATTTATTATCCCACTTAGCAAGAAGCTGGGATGTGGGCAGTCCCAGGGTTTGTGTAGCAACTCAATGATATCATCAATATTTTTGTCTTTTTGCTCTGACATCCTCAGTGCAATACTGATATTTTCCCATTATGTTTCCAAGATGGCTGCCATAGCACCAAACATCACATCTAGTATCTCCAAGAAGAGGTTAATGGAGCCCTTTGCCACATTCATCTTTTTCAGAAAGGAAAAGTCTCTTCCAGAAGCTCGCCCAGTGTCCTCCTCATGTCTCATTAACCAGAACTAGGTCACTTGGTTACCCCTATATCCATCATTAGCAAAGACTTGCACGACTGGCTTAAAGCAATTGTAATTCATCTCTTGGAGCTGAGCACGTTTTCACCCATAACATAATCAAGGTTCTGTCACTAAGGAAGTAGGAGAAATGAGTCTGATAGGCAACAAGCCGTGTCTGCCACAGATGTAGTGTGAATGAAAACTTCTGCAGCAACAAGGAGACCAGCCAAGGTAGAGCAGAGAACACATAATGTGAAAATAAGATTGGCTTGGTAGAGAGAAACTAGATTGCGAAGGCCTTAAAAGCCAACCAGAAAAATCTAGAGCTAATACAGTAGGAAAGGGAGAGCTATTGAAGGGTTCTGAGTGGAGGAAGATGTGATAAAAGCAATATTTGAGGAAGAACAATGTGACATTGGTGTGTAGGATGGATTGGAATCAAAGAGACCAGTTAAACAATGAGGGCCTGGTCTAGGGTGGGAATAGAGTGCTGAGGACGGATTCAAGAGAGACAGTAAAAGAACAATCAATAGAATTTGCTTAGTAGCTAGTTTGGGGTATGGAGGCTGATTAAAGATAACGTCAAGACATTAAAGAGAATGTCTAGAAATCTTTGTAAGGACAAAGGAAATTGAGAGGGACACTTGTCTTGGGAAACAAGAGAAAAAATGAGTTTCATTTAGGATATATTACGTCTGAGGTGATGGTGAGCTATTTGAGTGGATATGTTCAAGCGGCAGATGGATTTTCAGAGATTAGAAATAGCACAACAGTAAAATGGCTAGGAACATGGACACGGAAGCTAGACTGCCAGGGTTCGAAGCCTGGCTCTACCACATACTAGACATGTTACCATGGCAACGTTATGAATTGAATGTTTGTGTCCCCCCCCCCAAATTCCTATGCTGAAGCCCTAATGCCCAATGTAATGCTTTTTGGAGGTGGGGCCTTTGGGAGGTGGTTAGGTCGTGAGAATGGAACCCTCATGAATGGGATTAGTGCCCTTATAGGAAGAGACATGAGAGAGATGATCTCTCTGCCAAGTGAGGACACAGCAAGAAGGTGGCTGTCTGTAAACCAGGAATAGAGCCCTCACCAGACACCAAATCAGTGGCGCCTTGATCTTGGCCTTCCCAGCCTCCACACCTATGAGAAATAAGTGTTTGCTGTTTAAGCCCCCCAGTCTATGGTGATTTGTTATAGCAGCCCGAAGTGACAAAGACAGGCAAGTTATTTAAACTTTCTGTGCTTTAGTTTCCTCATCTGTAAAACAGAGATAATAATACCTACTTTATAGAGTTGTTGTGAGAATTACATGAGATAATATATGTAAAAGGCTTACAACAGTCCCGTGCGTATAAGAAGTGCCAGCTATTGTTACTTTTTGGGTCTCGTCAGCTTAGAGGTGATCCTAGAGGCCTGCTATGGATGTGCTTTTTGAGTGTTTTGATTTGAGCTGCTATTTTTAGAGCAAAATACACCAGAATCTTTCATTCTCAGCCAGCCCTTTTTGGAAACCCAGAAATTCCCTAGGATTTTAGACTGTTACAGCTGACAGTGATCCTGGTGATTTTCTAGTCCAATGTTTCTTGTAATTTTTTAGCCACAGAGAAAACTAGAGGCATTGTGGTTGGTGTGGGGTGAAAGGCAGGATGTCCTGCCCACCTAATCTCCTCCTCGCCCGCTCTGAGATACCTCCCCTGAACCCAAGGACTCCATGGAACACACTTCAAGAAACACTAATGTGGTTCAAACCCTTAGACATTAGAGGAAAGTGTCATTAAGTGGCCAAAGAGATTAAGTGGGCTGAAAAGATCACAGAGTGAGTAGCGGCCAAACCGGGATTAGAAAGCAGCTTTCCTGGTTTCTATGCTGAGGAGAGTGAGTGACTGTTAGGTGCAAGCACCATGCTAGATGCGGCAGTACAGGGGAGCCACCTCAGGGCCCTGGGAGACCCATCACCTAGGTTTTATCTGGGTGGTTGGTGTCTCCATCCTGGTTTACAGGTTTTCAGGTGGATGTTTCTGCCCCTGGAAGCCACCCTGGCTCTCGGAAATCACTGTGTCTGGGGAGAAAAGATGGGGAAATATGGATGGAATGAAAGGGGTGGAATCAAGTGAAGTGTACTTATTTTTCTTGACTTCTATTAAATCCCTAGTGAAGGGGTTGGCCGGAAGGACCGTCTCCCTTAAAGCCCATTGTAAAACCAGCAAGCACTCATGTGAACAGTCAGCCGGAAAAGGGAATAAATAACATCTGGAAGAGTGAAGTTGCTAGGAAACTTACACATGTCAGTTCACACGAGTGCTAAGGTCTCCATCTAATAAATTCTGTACGAGAACTGAACAGGGCCCTCAGTGTTTTCCTGGCCTTTCTCACTGAGATGAAACTTTAATGACGGGGGCCTTTTAGAGCACAGGATTTGAGCCAACAGAGAATAGAGCACTAGACAAGAAATACAGAGGTAAGAGCTCTATGCCCAGCTCTGCTGTCTACTTAGGCAAGCAACTTGATCTCCCCAGGCAAAATGAAAGGGTTGAAGCAGACAAGGGCTCTTCTGATTTTAAAATGTCTATCATTCCATATCAAAAGTCTGCAACAAGTGGCTGCCATCTTATGCCAAAGAGCTGGCTGTAGCCTTCTCAGTTACAGGTGCAGTGTCAGGTTGTTGTCGTCATTAATAGTGTCATAAATGGGAGGTAAGAATTTCTGAATCTGAACCCTCTCCTCCAAACCCCTACTGCAAAGGAAAAGAACAATATAAGACTATTTCCTAAGCAATACATCATTTCACAATTTTGTGGGTCATAATGTCCCGAAATCACTCTCCTTCATAATCTACTGAGTTGAAAGAGAATGTGGGGATTACAGTGGAGAGATAAGTAAGGCTGACGTGCAAGCGTGTTTTTGAGAGAGAGAAAGAGAGAAAGGGAGGGAGAGAAAGCGACAGAGAAAGACTCAGAAAGAAAGAGAGATAAAGAGAGCCATACAGACAAGGAGAAAGTGGTAGAAGCAGAAGTCAGAAATTTGTCAACGGTCAGCTGGCTGGTCTAGTGGAAAGAAAGCTTGAATCTTGCCACTTTCCCTGATGTGACACAGAGGGAGAAAACCTGGGAAATATTCTACTGTGGAGATCATTCCGCCAGCTCAGCACTTAGGTCTCCAAAAGCCAGAACCTATTCTTTGATCTGCCATTCATTCATGAATTCCATAAACATTTACTGAGCACTTACTATGATAATAGATTGGTGAAAAAAAATGCCCATGTCCTCTGCCCTAAAGACGCTCCCAGGCTACTCTGGGGTCTGGGCCAGTGAGCAGACAATTACAGCGTGATGAATGCCCTGATGAGGGAAGTCCAGGATATTAGGGGAGAATATTGGTGAACTCCGCCTAATTCAGCCTTGGCTGGTTAAAGAAGCCTTCTTTGGAGGAAGTTCTGTCACCTGAAGGAGAAGCAGAAGCCAGTTTGGTGTTGGAAGAGGTTGGAGGAGAAAGAATGTTCTAGGCAGAAGTAGGACTACAGATTATTTTAATTTTCTTCTTTGTGCTTAGCAGTGTTTTACAAACGTTCTTCAGTGGACATACATTGCATTTATATAGAAAGAATTTTAAAATAGAAGGACAGCAATGGCCCTCCTTTAATCAGTGAGCACCAATGAGAACTTCCTTGGGTCTGTGACACACTGACAGAGAGAGAAGGGAACACTGCAGTCACGACTACTACTAACAGCAACAAAAATATTTCTTGAGTGCTTACTACATGTCAGCGTTTCCCATGTACCTCATTTAATCCTTACAATAATCCTACATGATTGGTACTACCATTATCATCTCCATTTTATGGTTGAGGAAACTGAGGCCCAGTGGTCACACAATTAGTAAGTGGTAGAGGCAGGAATCAAATCGAGGCAGTCCAATGCCAGAGCCCTGGCTCTAACTACTACACTATTCTGCCCCTCTTTAAATGATTAAAGCAATACACACAAGAGCCCAACTAGTGTTTTAACTTCGCCCTCTTCTAAGAAGCAACTTCTTGCCATCAGCTGATTATGCCCCTCTCTCCTCCAAGTCCGAGGGGCGGGGCAGGGGAGAGTCTTCATTTGTCTGTGAAGCGAGAGATCAGATGTACGAAGAACATGAAGTGACTTTCCTAAGGTTGCATGATCCTCTGATTGCTGAATGGGTTCCAGAAATCCACTTCAGCATCACAACTTCTGGGCCCCCCTTGGCTCTGGCCGCACGAGCAATGCTTATGCTGTGGCAAGTTTCCAACCTTCAAAACACCGACGTAAGTCTGAATGGTTTATTAAAATTCCCTTCTATTAATGGTGGTGTTCTGGGCTACAATTCCTATGTTGACCACGTGGTGATGCTGCAGGCAGATCTAGGGATTTGGGATTTGAGGAGGGGTTTAAGAATCTTTCTATGTCTATGAAGTGTGGTCCAGTCACACAAGGACAGGTTACGCAGCCATTTAAAAGAATGAGGTAAAGCCACCTGACTTTCAAGGAACATCTTCAAGATACGCCACTAAGTGAGAAAAGCAAATCACTAAACAATGTATAGAGCATGCTCATATTTGTCTAATTAAAAAAAAGAATATAAATATATATATTTATATTTCTGTATATAGGTACATGCATAGTTTTTTCCCTGAGAGTATGAAAACAGAGGCTGTTAGCGTTATTACTTTGAGGAGTTGGACTGGGATCCAGGGGAGGGGAAAGGGGTTTCCTTTCCATTTTATACTTTTTTAAATGGATGTTTTTAATGATTTGCATTCATTAATTTAGAGATCACTATTGCAAAAACAATCCAATTGCTGTAAAAATTTAAACCCTGTAGAAGTTAACAAAAGTCCCTTCTCATCCACCCCTTAGTGCCATTCCCCGGAGGACGAGTAACCACGGATACAAGTTTGGGACTTTGTTACTCAGATTGTGGTTTCCAGAAGAGCAGCATCAGGATCATCTGGGAAGTTGCTAGAAATGCAGATTCTCGTGCCCCACCTCAGACCTGCTCAAACTCCATAGTGGGGCCCAGTAATCTGTGTTTTAAAAAGCCCTTTTGGCTATTTGGATGCATGCTCAAAGTTGAGAACCATTCCATTTTAGCAGGTTAGACCAGATCTTATGGGTGGTGGTTGAGACGAATCCTGCTGGGGAAAACTATAACTCAAAATGGCCCGTCTCCATTCACCCAGTGAGCCCTAGCTCAAGGGTTGGCAGCCCCTGGAGCCCACTGTGACCTCTCTGTTGAGGTTGAGCATCACAGTTTGGAGGCATTACCCAGAAAAGGTGGAAAAGGCTAGAGAGAGAAGAGTATAGGAGAGGAGTGCAGGAGAAACCAAAAGGAGAGTGAGTAGGGAAAGGAATAATGGCAGAGAGAGAATGCAAATTAAAAAATAATCATATGATGGCAAGTAGATGACAGTAATACCTCAGGGTACTCATTCATTTATTTAATAAGCATTTATGTCCATTTCCTTCCTTTGACCCACACATTTCATTGTCTATCATTTACGAAGTCTGATCGGGTTGTTATTCCTCACACCACTCAGTGTGTCCACGTCTAGGGAAGTTTTTGCCAGTGATTCCCTGCTCCCTGGCCAAAAAGTCATGAGCTCTCAAAGCTTCTCAAAAGAATTATAATCTACCTATGGTGGTAGGGACCTGGGGGCTAGGGGTGGGGTGGGGGGGTGACTGAGGAGTTTTGCACACTGGGGAGGTATGAGGAGGTACGGTAGGAGAGGAAGTGCACAGAAAAGCACACTGGATGCAGCAGTATCAACAATCAAGTCAACAGATGTGAAGCTCAGCTCAGAGGGGAGCTCACAGAGCTCCTCAAACACCGCCCTAGTCCCACATACAGATGTGCGTCTACCGCAGAAGAGCCTGGTGCAAGCTCCTACAGCTGGGCTGAGGTAATGGGAGACAGTGGGTACAAAAGACAGTAGTTCTCACAGTGTTTAGGGGAAAACAGTAAACTACTGTGAGTATGGAAGCTCAGACCAAACCAAGGTTTGAGAATTTTTACTATTTATTCTGACAAAGTACTCACCATTTACCTACCACTTCCAAAACATGGTTCTGTCTAAGGAAGATCCCTGTCCCGGTCAAGAAACCAGATTTATTTTTGTCAGGGGAAAAGGCTGTGATGGGGGATTTAGCTTATAAGGCTACTCATATCTTACTGTGCTCCAGTTTTTTATTTGATGACATCTGCAAGAGGTTAAGGGCAACAATTTACTAAATCTGATATTTGACTAATTAGCATTTACTTTATAGAATCCTAGAACTGTAAAGCAGGGGCCACCTTAGAGATCGTCTCTGGCCCATTAATGTTGCCTTGGGGAGTTTTGAGAAAATACTATGCCTGCGGCCCACTGCATACCAACTGAATCAGAATCTCAAGGGGTGGGACCAAGGGGCACCTCTAGTTTTAAAGCCCTACAATGATTCCAATATATAGCCAGGATTGAGAAACAGCTCTAGTCTCACTATGTTATTTTACAGATAAAGATACAGAAGCTCAAAGAGATGAAGCTACTCACCCAAGGCCACGCAGCTAGTAAGTGGCATCTCACACCCAGCTCTTCTGACTGCCAGTCGGATGTTCTTTCTACTCTGCTCTTTTGTCTCTTCTTCTAGAATTTAGGGTTTTGCTGAACATTAAAGTTATGCAATTTACAGTTGAGGGAGAAGGGACAGAGCCCATCAGTAAGGATTGGCGGGCCGACTCCTGAGCGCTCAATTTAATCATGGGTTCTCCAGGACATAGCTCCTGCCAAGTCTTATTGATGGTGGGGCAGTCAAACGACCTTCTCTTGCTAAAGGCAGTGCCTAATGCTGTTGTGTATATTAGTTCCTCATAGAGCAAGTCACTTGCTCATGACTCAGTTTCACCCACGAAGGAAGACATTCGTCAATAAGTGTTCTCACTTTCAGGAATTAATCACATTAAAGCAAATAATAGTGAGGGTAGATCAGTGGTTCTTAACATTTGAGCCATGGAGGGTGTTAGGGGGAGGAGTCACAGGTCCTGTTAGAACTGGTAAAATCTATAAACTTCCCCAGAAAAATACACATACATAAATGTTGCATGTACTTTGTGAGGATTCACAGACATCACCCCCAAGTTCATCCACTGACACCAGATTAAGATCAGGACTAGATGATTTTGAAACTCTATTTTAGTGTTTCTCAAAGTGTAGTGCAGGGACCATAGGAATCAGAATCACTCGGGGTGCTTGTTTTAAAAAAAAGCAGATTCCTAGGACTGCCACTGACCTACCATTTCCAAATCTATGGAGAATGAGGTGCAGGAATCTGTATGTTATTAAAAATCCCCAGATGCTTCTTTTAGAAACCGGCATTTGAGAATCAGTGCTTTATCCCAGTTTGAGATTTTTATAATTTTTGAATGCTTTCATTTGTTGAATATTTTAGGTTTCATCTGTTCAACTGTCAAGTATGCCAAATAGTATGTTTAGTACGAACTCATTAAAGAATGTTTACATGTGTATATACATAGGAAAAACAACTAGAAGGGTGAATGGATGGGTAGATAATGTTTCTCTCTAGGAATATGGACGATCTTTATTTTTTTCCCTTTATCCTTCTATTTTATTTCTCTTTCTCATTTGTTTTTCTTTCTGTGTTTAAAGAAGACTTCCTCTTTCTGAGTTCAATTTCGCCATCTGAAAAACAGGGTGTTGTAACTAGATGAACTTCAAGGCCACATCCTGCTCTGGCAGTCAGCGACTCTATACTACCCTCTAGCTCCTTTGTCCATTTCATTGCATGAACTACATAGGTAATAATAGTGTTTGGCGAATAATCATGTATTGTTTTCGTATGTATTATGTTGTGATGCCTAGCAACCATTTTTACTCCAACAAAATTATTCTCTTCTTCCTCAAGGAGTCGGAACTGAAATAATCTCTACTGTCTACACCCCCCCCCCAAATTCATCCTGTCTCTGTTGCCTTAGAAAAGGCCGTCCGCGCTTCTCTCTTAGGAGCATAAGAACGAATGTGAACCAAAAAGCCAGGGCGTGGTCTCCCCGCCCACCGAGCCTTACAGCACCACCCCTCTCGCCGCTTTCGAGCGCAGAGATTGGCTGAAGACAAGAAAGAGCCACGCCCCTAGTCTTGTGACCCGCACTGGAGCGCCTAGTCCTGGCTTCTGCAGCGTTGTGGTCGGTGGTCAGCGGCAGTCTTTCCTCAGTTCCGGCGAGCCTTTTTCCTGGTGTTGCTGCTCTCGTTGCTGTTGCAGTTGCCGTCGCAGTCGCTGCCGTCACCGCCGCCGCCACAACCACCGCCACCGCCACCTCCTGATCTGCGGGATCATGGTGTGCTTCCGCCTCTCCCCGGTTCCGGGCTCGGGGCTCGTTTTGCTCTGCCTCGTCCTGGGTGAGTTGTCGGGCCCTCCTGCCTAGTCCCCCAGCCTGGGCCCGAGGGCGCCTAGTTCAAAGGCCACAACCTGAAAGACTGGTCCGGGGGGAGGGGTTGAGAGGCTGAACGACTGACACTGGGCGGCGGCGCTTGGCCCCGGGAGGCGAGCAGTGACCTAGAGAAGGCCTGACCAAGGGCTGGCGGGGAAGAAGGGCCCGTGAGAGTAGGAATGGGCTGGTAAGGGGGGTGGTCGCCGAGGGAGTAGGTAGGGAAGAATGAGGAGTGGAGCAGATCCGGGTAGAAAGAGTAACTTGGGAAAGATACTAAGCAGTGAGCGTAGGAGGACAGTACGTGCAGATTCTGGGGTGGCAGAGACAATTAGGAGAGTCCTGGTTTCCTATGATCACGGAAGAGTTTTGAAGATGGTGGAAAACTGTGGGGCCAGAGAGAAAATTGGGAAGGGAAATGAGACTGTGCCTGCATGGAGAAGCTCGAGGGAAGGGAGGGGCGGATATGATAGTAGAGTCTGAGGGGCAGTGAGAGGGTTGGGGGCTTTTGTGGGTAGGAATTTGAGGCTGTGGAGGAAGGGTGATCAAAGAGATGAGGAATGATGCTGGATTTGAGTTGGGTAGTTGGAGTTTTGAGGGAGAAGAGACTTAAGGTGGCTGTGGCAATTTCCAGGCGAGAAAACTCGGACCCAATCTCTGGAGACTGAAGGGATCAGTGGGAACTTTGGTGGGGAGTGAATATCTGCCTTGGAGGTGTTGAAGGTGGTGGTATTCTTCCAATTTTGTTGCTTCCTCCCAGCCAGACCCAGACAAAAAAATCCCCAGATGGTTCGGTTGGGCGGGCCTCCCAGATTTGAGGTTTGGAGGGTGCTATATCTGTCTTGTATATTGCCTCTTGGCCCTCAGAAGCTCATTTTATTCTTCCGTATCACACAACTGGCCTATTATCTCGTTTTTGGAGGCGGAGGGTAGGTAACGGCCTAAGGATTGGGTTGTTTCCAGGTCCTAAGAACTGGCGCCTTGCGCTTTGCCTCCTGCCACCCCCTCCCCCGCATGAGCAGTGGTTCCCTGCGGGCTTTAATGCCTGAAGGGTGAACTTTGATCAGAAAGTCTCTTCTTGACTTGATTCCTCCTATGCGTGTCGATGCCCACCCACACTGGCACTTGGAGTTTGTGACCTAGTAAAAGAACAGAAGGAACAAACCAAATGGAGTGGAGAGGAAATAGATGTTTTAGGGATCTGAGAAGGCAGTGAGAGGTGCACGTTTTGTAATTCACATTTCAGTAGGACACAATCAGCACCTTAGGACAGTGGATTCTCAACCAGGGGGCATTTGGCAATATCTGGATGCATTTTTGGTTGTCACAACTGGGGATTGCTTTTGACATCTAGTGAGTGGAGGCTAGAGATGCTCCTGAACATCCAACAATGCAAAGAGCAGCACTCTCCCCACCCCCAACATACAGCAAAGAATTATCCACCTCAAAATGTCAGTAGTGCCAAAGTTGAGAAATCTTGCTCCAGAGCCATGGCGTTGGAAGGGTTCTTGATGTAATCTAGTGATTCTCAAGGATCTTTTCTGGGAGTCTGTCAGATGAAAACTATTTCCAAAATACTATTAAGAAGTTACCTGTCCTTTTCACTCTCATCCTCTCACCAGTGTACAGTGGAGTTTTCCAGAGGCTACATAATGTGTGATGACATCATCACTCTCATGGCTCTGATGTTGTGTTTTATTCACTTCTCAGCTTTAATTTCTGATATGGCAAATACCAATAGATAGAACTTACATAAACCAAAGCTCTCCGAGGTTCTCAGTGGATGAGTAAAGGGCTCCTGACAGCAAAACATTTGCGATTCCCTGATCTCGTGCAGCTGTCCACACGGTGCCGGAAACTTCTGTAGCCCTTCTGAAAGGGGGCCATGGAGGCGATGCTCAAGCACAACTGGAAGCTTTAGCGCTGCCGTGAAGCTCTTCCTGAGGGCCGAGCCACCCTAAGAGAGCATTGTTTGCAACGAAAAGCACCTTATCAGTGACTCGAACACATCTGACCAAGACATCTGTTAATCAGTAGTTCACTGCCAGTTGAATCTGCACAAACACAACAGTGTTATTGTTTAGAGAAAGTGAAAAAAAATAATAGTTGTCCTACTTGTTGGCTTTCGTGTCATTAAGTTTTTTTTGTTTTTGAATGAAAGCTTTTTTTGTTTTGTTTTTACAAAAGCAATGCTTGCTCATTGCAGAAAATAAACAGGCAAAAAGCACATAAAAGAATCCGTCGGCTCATCTGCTAGTTTGCCATTTATTGGTTGGGACTAACTAGATTCATGCGCTTGGAAGATTTCCAGGATTGATTCTCTCCACTTACAAGTTCAGAACAGGATTTGGAGGAGCAAAAGTTAATAATGTACGTAGATCAGATTTTTAAAAGGAACCAGGGTAAAATAGAAACCGTCTCTTCCACGCAGCTGCTTTTTCTGACAGCTGTTGGTTCAGTCTGGAGCTCAGGCTCCTTCCGTGGCCTTCTAAGAATTGAGCAGGTCTTTAACTGCCTGGTAGATTTTGCACGTTACTTTTATATATTAAAATGGATACCAAGAGTAGGTGTTTGAAAACTTAATACGTATTTGTAAAGCACCTCTTATGAATCTCGTGCTTTTCCTGGGTACTCTGGAGGGTACCAGTGAAGAAGGATCTGTCTTGAATTTATGGTCTGGTTAAGATGAGCGCTCTGGCGGTGCCAGTTTCACTTCGTAACTGTCTGTCTCTAGCCCAGCTCCAGCGGTAACTTTTAAAAAATAGCTGCTTTAGAGTAAGTATAGAAAAGACTTCTTAGAGTCTATGTATTGGTCTTTTTCTCAGAGATTAAATTATGCTGATATTTACTTGAATGAATTATAACTGACTAGAGAACTTTCTGGAGAAAAGCTGTATGATTTTTTTCTGAAGAAAAGCCATATAGAGGCATTATAAAGAGAGTGGTCAATGAAAATCCTTTCCTAGTGTTATTGCCTCACTGTGTTCCCTTTGTGATAATCATAGATTTCAGAATTCTTCTATGGTTATTGATTTTTTTTTTTTGTGGGAAAGATTAGCCCGGAGCTAACATCCGCGGCCAGTCTCCCTCTTTTTGCTGGGGAAGATTGGCACCGAGCTAACATCTGTGCCTATCTTCCTCTATTTTGTACATGGGACTCCCGCCACAGCATGGCTTGATAAGCGATGTGTAGGTCCACACCCAGGATCCGAACCAGCAAACCCTGGGCCGCTGAAGCGGGGTGCACAAACTTAACCGCTGCGCCAGTGGGCCAGTCCCTGGCTATTGATTCTTATAACTAATTTGACTTCTGGTTTTTATAGAGTTAAGGCTTTTCTGTGTGGGAAAAAACCCATATAAATATCCTGAGTGTGTGCTTCACTGGTTGGAGCCCCTCCCTCCCACAAAGGTTTATTAAATGCCTGTTGTGTCCTAGCCACTACACTAGGTGAACGGGATAGATGGAGCAATGGATAAGACAGATGAGGGCCCTCCTCTCATGGAGCTTACATTTTAGTAGAAGACAGCCCCACAGGTAAATAATATAATTTCAGATAGTGATAAGCACTGTGAAGAAAATGAAGCAGGTAATGAGGAAGAAGAATGAGCAGATGATAAGAGTGGGTGAGAGGGGATGACCCTTGACAAATAAAAATGGCAAGCAATAGGATATATTGGAGTATCTGAGGAAGCCATTTGGTATAAACCTAATTCAGCCTGACTTTGCTTTTTCCAAAAGGGCTTGACTGTGGCCGAGGAGCATGCATTGTATATACATTTCCTATGGCAAGAACAAAGGCCCTTGAGATAAAGGTGCAACTTCCCTCCCCCTCCCAGCATCGGCATTTCCTTAAAGATTACGCATCTTTCCTTAGGCTAGGAGCTGATTGCAGTGCTCACCTGTGACCACTCAGCTGGAGACAACAGACCTGCCATCCTGCTGTGTTCACAGAGACAGCAGACCTACCTGCTATTTCCATCAATTGCTGTGCCGACAGAGCATTCTCACGACTATTGTAAAAGGGCCATTCAATCCTGTGTGAAACATCCTGTTTGGGGGTATATAACCACTCTGCACCCCACTTCCTTGGTGTTCTTTCTTCCTTCAGGAAGAAAGGCCCCGGGCCATGGTCCTCAGATTTCAGCTCAGAATAAACTCACCCAAATTTTCATTTATAGATTGGTTATGGGTTATCTTCGTCCACACCCTCCTTTACAGTATGTAGTCGGAAGGCCGTCTCCTGTTGTGGGACGTTTGAGCAGAGACCCGAGGGGTGGAGGAAGGAAGCCAGCCAGGTGACCATCTGGAGGAATAGGAGTCAATCTTGTCTTTCCCAAAGTCTTAGGTTATTAGGCTAGCCTGTTTTCCACTCTTTTTTTTCCCTTCCAGTACTAGTCAGGCCTCCCTTATGGTATTAGTCTTTGAGAGCGGAGACTATCTTGTGTACTATTTCCCATTGCCTGCCTACCGCAGGGCCTAGTAGATGGTTAACCCTCAGTAAATTTTTGTTGAGGGTGTACATTGGTGGGCATTGGGGACATGATGGTGAACTAGACCAACTTGGTCTCCTTATTCTTCTGTGAACCTTAAATTATGTTTTGCAAGAAGTTTTTTGTGTCTTTGGCTTGAGAACTTCAAGGTTGGTGCTAAGCAGTACAGATAATTATAAACCAATTTACTAAAGTATAATGTCATATAATAATGCTAGTATCTTGCCTTTGTACCCTTTCAGATATACCAACATAGTAGTGAAGGTTCACATGGAAACCTAGGAAGTCCTTGATGAGAAAGAGAATAAGGTTTTCATAAAGCATCAATGTCTCCTTTTGGAGGTGGTGTAAAAGAGAGAAAATGTGCATTGAGATTTTTCTGTGGCCTTACCACATTTTGTTAAAGTGATAGCTTTGATTCCAAAGTTCTAAAATTATTCTAGCTATAATAGAGATACTTGAAAGGACAGGCTTATTATTCATCCATTAGTCATTGGTTATCACATCTGCAGGGATTATAGATAGTCCAATGGTTCCCACAAGTGCAGCTTTCTTCCCTTGTGTCCCTGGGTGGAATTTGAGGTCAAGGATTGTCTCCCAGCACTGCAGCTGATTTAAGTGATCATTGGTGCAGGAAGGCTGCTTCTCCTCATGTAGTCACCAAAGCATCCCAGTCATAATTTCCTATTGAAGTGATCAGAGATCTCCTCAGATCCAAGAGTGTACTTCATAAACATTGTTGGTATGCTGTGCGTTGCAAAAGAATTCTGGAGATGTGCCAAACACCACTCAGCAATAAGCACTTTCCGTTAGTTGAATACTGTTGAATCTTACTTCCTTACCCACTCTCTGACCTTAAAAAAAAATGAAATTATTTTGTGGCTTAAAATTTTATTACTTTTTTAAAAGAGATTTACCAGAACTCTAGAGTATTAGCAAGAAAATGTGGTGATTGCACCATATTAGGAATTGTAAATGAGGAACAGTTAATCTGATTTAACAAACCTATAAATAGAGAAGAGAGTAAATAGGTATTGTGTGCTTATGTCCTGCTTTGTTTTTTTAAGACCCTTTGCTCAATATCATTCTGAATTGACAAGTTTGAGGACAAGAGTCCATGCCTTGATGTGCTGAAAGTAAACATATGCCTAAAGTTTGGGAAGGATCCCTTTAGGTGCTGTGTTTACTGGAAGAGAAGCTTGTAAGCTGGATTCTGCTATTTGCTTGGCAAAGTTAAAGTTCTCTTAGCTCTGAAGGGTTTACATGCTTTTGAAGAACCTATTCGAGAGATCCACACTACAATCCTTAGCAAGGTTGACTTGCCCGGAGTCTCACAGCTAATAAATTAGACTGCTTGATTTGAATTCTAGCTCTTCACCTCCAGGGATGGGGCTTTTTTTTTCTTTTAAAGATTTTGTTTTTCCTTTTTCTCCCAAAGCCCCCTGGTACATAGTTGTGTATGTTTAGTTGTGGGTCCTTCTGGTTATGGCATGTGGGACGCCGCCTAGCATGGCCTGACAATTGGTGCCATGTCCGCGCCCAGGATTTGAACCAGGAAAACCCTGAGCCACCTAATTGGAGCACGTGAATTGAACCACTTGGCCACGGGGCTGGCCCCCAGGGATGGGGCTCTTAATCGCCTCATTATATTGCCTCTTAGATCATTGTTTGTTTTTTTAATCAGTTTTGTTTTACCATCAGTAAATTGGTTTTGTTTACCACTACCCCATCTTGTTTACAAATGTATATTTTTCAGCTACATTGGGTCAGATAGACTTGTAAAAATCTAGTCATTTTTTGCAGTATGTCATGCTTGGAGAAATAATTTCTGAGTTCTAAAAGAACTTATAAATGATCTCTTTGGAAACAGGATCGAGAGGATATTTGAATTTGAGAAAGTTGATTTTGAGGTATGCCTTTTTCTTGGGAGAATAAACTCTCAGCTCTATAATTACACACTCTAGGATATATTCAGCTGTGGCTTTTTAATGTCATAAAGCCTTTTAAAAAAAATGGTTTGGCTATTCTAAAATCAAGCACAGCAGTAGGGATGGAAATGGCTTGCCAGAAGTTTTTTACCAAAGTGTGAATGTTTCAACTATAAAGTTACCTTCTGGGAAAAGCATTATTCCTAGCTTGAAATCTGTGTCAAAATTTGTTGAGAAAATTGACTCAACAATTTGAGTTGAGAGAGTATCCAGAAGACCGATAGGGTAGGTTCCTGATTTGGAAGAGCGAAAAGATTGGCCTTCCTGTAATTAGATTAAGCCATATTTCAGGTCTTTATTGCAGGGTATTTGACCTTGATATAATCGATCAGTAGTTATTGAGAATCCAATATGTATTCCACACTACTAGGAAGAATAGGAGACAGAGGAAAGATAATAGACATGGTCTCCCCCACCATGACACTATGATGGATGATATTCATATAAAAGACACACTCCTAGGGGCTGTGGCATAGATAAGATCTTCTGTTTAAGGGAGCATATTAGAATTCAAATGAGTGGCAGAGACCTTATCAAAAGGGAATCTTGAATCTATCCATATGTATCATTCATTCATAGACTTTGGTACTTTTTTATTAGTTAACAAATCACTTGCTGTATACTATAATTTTCCATGGCACATCAGTTTGTTGCAAAGTGACAGTTGAAAACTGCTGTTTTGGAGCTTATGACAGTAGGGAAGACAGGATTTACATGCGTAAAATAACTGAATAGTTCAGGATAGTATAAAATATACTGAAATGTGGGGACATGCACTGTGACTGCTGCTGGAGGGCCTCTCTAGTCAAGGAAATCTTTGTGGAGAAAATGGCGGCTGAACAATGGAGAGCAGATCAGTCCAGGTTCTTAATTGTAAGCAACAGAAATAAAATCTGATCCATTTTAAGCAGAAGAGGAATTTATCATTATTAAAAAGATATTGAGACATGCATACTCCTTTGACCTCACAATTTCATTCCCAGATATATACCCAACAGACAGCCATACACGTGTTCACTGATGTGTCCATTTTAATAGAACCAAACTGGAAACTGTCCAAATGCCCATCAACAGTAGCATAGATAAGGAGTGGAGTATTCACCCAGTAATGGAAAGCTATACAGAGTGAGAATGGACCAACTGCAGTTACGCACAACAACCTGGGTGAATCTCACAGACAGTATTGACTGAAAGAAGCCAGACACGAAAGAGAGCATAGTAAAAGATTCCGTTTACATCAAGTTGAAAAGCAGGCAAAACTAATCTATACTGGTAGAAGTCAGGATCGTGGTTGCCCTTGTGAGGGAAATAGTAACTGGAAGAGGGAATAAGGGGACTTCTTGGAATGTTCAGTTTCTTGACACAAGTGGGTTCATTTAATGAAAATTCTTTGAGCTGTATACTTGATGTTATGTAAACTCCTTTCCATATGTTATGCTGTGTACTTTTCTGCTGCATGTTACACATCAATAAAATTTTACTTTATAAAAAATATATTAGGTAACTCAGAATTACTGGAGCTCCTAGCTGTATATCCCAAAACCTGGTTCAGTACCTCAGATCAAGGCTACTGAACTGTACTGCCACTGCCAAGCATTGAGCTGCAGCTTGCAGCGCTGGCCACGGCCACTGCTAGCTCTGCAGCCTTGTTCCCTGGCAGCTTGGTCCTGCTGTAGCTACTTCCACCTGAGGTGATAGTTCCATTCCTGGCTCCGTTCTGTTGCTTCCTATTCAAAATCTGGGGTGGATGCCTTTGTTAGGCAGAGCCTAACACAAGTGCCCATCCTTGCTACAAGACAGGCTGGGAAAGCTAGAATCCAGCATTTTCAGCTTTTATAGTGGGTGGTGATATCTGCCAGAAATTTTAAAAAAGGCAAGGTGGGAGGGTGGATATTTCGGATTTTGGGGAACCGAAAAGAGTGAAAACCTTCCTGAGGTTGAACATTTAGGTCAGTAGAAGAAAGTAGATTTCAAATGTTGGGAACAATAAAAGCCTAGGGGTAGAGGTTGAATAGAGCATGGCACTGGGGTCCAGTGGAACAAGTTTAACCAGATCAAAGGGTGTGTTCTGGGAAGATGGTTTGAGAGAAGTTGAAAGACTAAGATGGGACAAGATTAAGGATTACTTTGAAAGTCAGGCAGAGGAATTTAAATTTAATACGGGAATTTGGGAGCTAGTAAAAGTTTTTGAACAAGAAAGTGTCCTGGGAGGAAGAGGTATTTAAGGACCATTAAGGCAGCTAGGAGGCGTCTGTGGTAATTTAGGGCTGGAATGGTGGGGTGGGAGTAGAAATAAAGGTGAAGATTGGATTTAAGAGAGAATTTGAAGGACAAAAATCAGTAGGACTTCAAGAAGCGAATGAAGTAGAAGCTAATTCTCAAACTTTTGAGCCCGAGTGACTGTACGTGGTTCTGCCTTTCATTTAGAGCTAGAGAGGCTGAGAAGGAGACCAGTTTGGAGGAAGTAGAAGGGTGAATTTTAGTTGCGAAATTGTTGAGTTTGAGATGATATGTATTTGAGTAAAAGTGGTCCCTGTGCCGTTGGAGATATAAACTGGGAAGCAAAGTAAGCTATGTGAAGTGAAAAGCTCTCACAGGGAGAGAGGCTGTGATGGGACTGGAACAGAATGTGCTGAGCCCTCAGGGCATTTCTCAGTTCTCATGTATTATGGGTTGGCAGGTAGACTATTTTGAATTTAATGTAGTGGTAAATTTGAAGCACAACCTGTGCCTTCTACTTCATAAAGCCTCACTTCTCCCACCTGGGCACACGTTGATACCATTACCATTTTATGCTAGTTTCTTTCTGTTACTCTAATATCTTTGGAAAGGAAATGATTAATACATGTGAGACTTTTCTTGGTTATTTCTGATAGCTTTGAATACAGGGAGAATATGTTAAAGCTAGGGACTTGAAACAAGACAGAGAGACAGCATATGAAAAGCACATCTCCAGTTGTTAGAAAAATTCTAAGCTGGAGTTCTCAGCACCACTACAGGGTAGCCTTGGATCAGTGATGACAGCTCCATTTCATATTGTACTTCGTAAAGAAAGGCTGTAAAACCTACTTAGGCCTCACAAGGTCTTTTCGAGCCTTAGCCAAGATATTTAGGCACTGTCAGTAACCACAAGCTGTAGCATAATATTCAGGCTTGGCAAGGCAGCCCGGTCTCCCGAGCATGGTGGTAGGCTTTTGTGTACGACTTGAAAGCTGTTGCTGAGGCACGCCTTCTTGGTATTCCTCTTGGGACTTGATTCTCTGTAGTCTGTAGCATGTCCTTGCTTGTAGATGACGCTGGATTGCTCAGATATCATTAAAGGATCTGTAGCTGTCTTAACAGGAAACAGCTCACCCCTTGGGGAGTGTGTAAGACAGTGAAGAAAATCCTTCGGTGGTGGCCCATCATTTATGGCTGCTGGTGTGTTGGCTGGTATCTAGTATTTTGAGTCCTCAAGCTCTTCAGTTTACTAGGTAATGTCCCCGTGTTTAGCCTGGTTTGGAAGATCGGAGTCAAGTTAGCTGAAAAGTCCCAAGGCTTTTCTGTCCCCGAAAGGTTTCTCTGCCTAAAGAGGCAGCAGGTTGAGAACGTGGGAAGTGACTTTGAGTCCATGTCGAAAGAGTCATCACCTTTTTTAATCAACTGGATTTTAAAATGAAATAAAGTGATGAATGCTGCATTTATTATAAAAGTTAACCTTTTGCTTATGGATCTAACAGCTTTTGTAACTCTGTTCCTTTGGTCACACGGTACACATGCTAAGAGCTATCCCACATCTTCACCTCAGAAAAAAGCGGATGCCAGGACATCCGTGTGTCATAGGTGATGTAGCTTGTGGCAGGATTTAAAACAACAAGAGCGTAGAACATCTATCATTTCTGTAGAGAAAGTTTCCCCAGCTGGTTTGAGAGAAGCAGGAGTTTAATATCCCTGTCAAGCTTCCCCTTACCTCATTTACCTTAGAAAACAAAAGTCCTAGCAGACAAACTATAATTGCCTAAAACAAAACGAGTAAGGCACGGGTGAAGGTGGAAATGATTATTGGGAGGCAAACGGCAAATGTCACCAGTCTGTGCCATTACCCAAGCATCCTAGGTCGAGTAACCATTCTCTTGAGAAGGAGTGATGCTAACTTTATCAATAGGATTCTGCTAAAAGTACAAAGAAAAACAATCACCAAGATGCCATATATATTAAAAATCCTGTTTCATTTTAGAGCTTATCACACTTGAGTGGTAGATAGAGCTTGTTTTTATTTTATATATGTTTTTGTAGTACAATTTTAAAATCTTATTCTTTTTAATAAATCTAGGAGCTGTCTCATCCTATGCACTGGAACTTAATTTGACAGATTCAGAAAAAGCCCTTTGCCTTTATGCAAAATGGCAAATGAATTTCACAATACGTTATGAGACTACAAGCAAAAGTTATGTAAGTATTTTTCTTTGAGTTTTATAGTGGGAATTTAATTCTCTTTTTCATTCTTTACATACATTTATACAAATAAGATTTCATATGTTAACTGACTTAACACTTAAATTTTCTGGGTTTTTGTAAACATAGACACTTGAAGGTATTCTGTTTGGTGTTGGAATGAATATTTTAATTCATTAGTTCTTTGGAGTTTTCTTGGAGTTGATTTAGGACATGTGACCTGAAGACTATATAGTGTTCAGGTCTAACTACTGTAATGTTTTTTACAGGTACTAACATCAAAGCTTGTCCTTTTTTAATTTAGTTATTTATTTTTGCCTGAGGAAGATTAGCCATGAGCTAACATCAGTTGCCAAACTCCCTCTTTTTTTTTTTTTTGCTTGAGGAACATTAGCCCTGAGCTAACATGCATGCCGGTCTTCTTCCACTTTATATATGGGTTGCTGCCACAGCATGGCTGAGGAGCCATGTAGGTCCATGTCCGGGATCTGAACCCACGCTGCTGAAGTGGCGCATGCAGAACTTAACCACTGTTCCACAGGGCCAGCCCTTTGTCCTTTTTTTTTTAATAGCTTGCTATTAAAATCTTTTTGGGAGGTATTCTCTCAATCCTTTTACCTTCTTATTTTCTTTTAGTTAAGGTCCTGCCTGCTTACAGCCTGATTTAAAAAAAAAAAAAACAACTTAAGAAGAGAAGTTCAGGCCCATTTTTCTTTTCCTTTTAGACATACATGAATTTGTCCAGAGGATTGGTGTGTAGCTGGAGAATCTGAGACTGCTTTCCACAGCAAACCAGGCAGAGGGCAAGCTGGCCATGGGGGATGTGTGATGTAGGCTCAAATGGCACACTCTGCCTAAATGCTCGGTGCTCAGTACTGTCTGTCTGTGCCTTACCCCAAACTTCTTTTTCTTTTAGAAAACTGTAACCATTTCAAACCTTGGCACTCCAACATACAATGGAAGCATTTGTGGGGATAACCAGAATGGTTCCAGAATAGCGGTGCAATTTGGATCTGGTTTTTCCTGGATTGTAAATTTTACGAAGAGTGTGTCTGTTTATTCAATTGACAGCATCTCATTTTCCTACAATACTGGTGATAACACCACATTTCCTGATGCTAAAGATAAAGGTAACCTTAAAAATTGGATTTGTGTTATGTTCTCTTGCTCTTTATTAATAATAAGAAAAATGTAAATAATCGAAAAAATCATCCTTATGCATGTCTGTCTTCCTAACTAGAATGGAAACCTCATGTCTTTGTATCCCCCAGCCCCACGTGTAGCACAGTGTTTGACAAGGTGATGATGATTTGCCGTCATTGTACAAGGTGATGATGATTTGCCGTCATTGCTTGACTACTTTACTTTGTACCAGGTAGCACCCTAAATGTGTTACCGGCAGTGTCTTGCTTAGTCCTTAACAGCAAGCCTGGGAAGTAGATATTATCCTGACTTTACAGGTGAAGCAAATGAGGCTTGATGAGAGTAAGTGGCTTTCTCAGAGGTCACACAAGCTAGTAAGTGGGTGAGCTGGTGTTTGAACCAAAGTCTCTTGAGCTACAGAGTTCATGCATTTTATTATTATTTATCTTATTCAGTAGTGGGCACTCACCAAATGTTGTGTGAATGAGAAAATCCTTTATACTAATGACTGTTTTAAATGTGTACAAGTTCAGTAACTGAGACCAGCAGAAATGCTTCATCTTCAAATCTTTTTACCATTTAGATAGGATTTTGACTGAAAAGTTAATGATGATTAATTAAAGGTAAAATGACTGAAGTCAACATTTACTGCTATTTTTAGACAATTTCAGATCAAAATGAACTTGAGAAAGCATTGACAATTAGGCCATCCTAGTAACTACTAGAACTGAAATGGATATTAAGATAGTTTGAAGGCATGGATAATAGAGATTTCAATTTTGTTAGGGATATAATTCTCTTCTTTCTCCCCCCTCCATCGAGATGGGGTTATGGTGTTTTTAGTAACTTAGCATTTCTCACAGATAGTATTTCATTCTGTCTCCAGAAACATAGGTAGATGAGCTTCAGTTGCCTAGACCTGGGGATAAATGACTCATTTGGATTTATGGATATCAAAAGATCATATTTTAAAGACCCAGAAGTGAATGAGCTCATGTAAAACTTGGAAGGTATTGCAGACTTAAACTTGGAAATCTCATCCTAGTTTTTTTACTTATCTCTTAGCTTGAGAGGATAACTAAAGCAGGTTTGTTATTGCATATCTTATATATTCAGCTTTCTGGCCTACATTGTCTTTCAGAACTAGTATAAGATTTGCCCCTCACTTTCAAGGGGCTTAAAAACTAGTTGGAGAGGCAAAGTGAAATTGTTTTCCTAAGTTATATGGAAACATTGGAAAGCATTGAGATCAGTGTAAATTGTTGTTGTTTGTGTTTGGGGGGTGGAGGGTTCATGCATCTTTTCTGACGATGTGAGGGGAGCTCTAGACCCTCTCTCTCAAAGTACAGAGTAAACTTTGCATATGGTACATAGTCCCTGAGTCCATCTGTGGATGCCTGTGGTTAAGAGTGCCTGATTTAAACGTTGTTCTCATGAGTGGTCCTGATTAGGAGCAGAGAGAAAGGAGAGGTCCATGTGCGTTGGAGGAGTGAGAAAGTTTGGTAAAGTAGGACCTGAGCTGAAATTCGGCTAATGATAGAATTTGGGTAAGCAGAGAATTTTGAGCAGAGTATTTCCAGCAGGGGGAAGCATAGTTTGTGCAGCGGTCATTGGAGAGCTGCCTGATTTTAGAGGCTGTGCGTGTAGCAGAAGGAAAATCAAGTTGGCTAGGTGCAGTGGGTCTAAATTATAAGGGGGCCTTGGAAGCCAAGGAAAGGCATTTAGCTCGATGGGGTAGGCACTGGGGAACCATTTAGGTTTTTAAGCAGGAGAATGATATGACAAAAGCAGAGACAGTAGTTTATAAAGAATGTTCAGCAAGGTGAATTTGGAAGTGAGGAGACGGCAGGCAGAGATGCCAGCTTAAAAGGCTGTTAGAGTAATTAAGGGATGATGCAATGAGTGCCTGGACCAAGGGGGTAGTGGGAAAAGCAGGTGGAGTTTAATCTGACAGATTTGATGGAGAAACTATGGACTCTAAAATGTTAATGCCTATCTCTCCCCCTTTTTGTTTTAAACAAGGGAGGATGCAATTTTTTATTACTAGCTTCTGTGTAATATTTGAAACTATTTGAAATTAAAAATGGCTTCCTAAATGGACTGTTGATAATGGTTTTTGAAATAATTTAGTGTTTTATTTTTAAGCATCTGATAATTGAAGTGATTTTAAAGCTCCTGTTTTCTTTTAAAAAAATTTTTCGTGATTAAAATACAGAAAAGTAAAGGGAATAATGTAACAGACCCATGTGTACCCATTACTCAGAATTAATGCCAGTTTTCATATTTGCCTCATCTTTTTATTTATTTAAAGAAAGAAAATCTTATACTTGGTTTCCTCTGTACCCACACCCCACTGCCATTTTCCTCCCTGCCTCCCAAGAGGCAACCACTCTGACAAATTTTGGGTGTAGCCTTCCTGTCTTTGTGTTTATATTTGACTAATATATATGTTTATCAATAATACATAGTTTTAAAATGATATAATTTTATAGCGTAACTCCAATATATCTACAACTTGTTTTTTTCAGCCATTTGTTTTGAGGTCATCTATATACAGCCAGTTCATATTTCTCTTCACTTATATTAATGGAGAGAAACAGTTTTAGAGAAAAATGCTCTAATTCATTGGTTAAAAAAAAGATCTCCTTTGGCCATTAGGGGGTGCCAAGGCAGCATTACTTGGCTGCCTTGCTTCGTAATGGAGAGGCACAGAAGGCAGCCTATATTAAGGCCCGTGAATACCTACCTTCCTTGCTGCTTCTCCAGAAGAAACTAAGCCATTTCGGTGGATAAGTGTGATCATGATCTTTGGAAATTTCACTATAGACATTATAATAAAAACTCTGTACAGAATGGCTGTAATTTATTGCTTTCACATTCTGAAGATTTCCTGAAATTGAATAGTCTTTAAATTCTATCCAGGAAGATTCCAAAAACTCATTTTAGTGACTTTAACTTACTTTAGGATGGTAGCACAAAAATAAGGATTTATTATGAAATCCTTGAAGAATCCATCTCTCTTCCTTGTTTGGTCACTAAGTCCTATCGATTCTCCCTTAGACGGGTGTTTTCAGTTTGGCCTGTTTGTTGTTTTCCTATGGTCCCTCACCACCTTAGTTTAGGCAGCACCCCCTCGCGTTTCACCTTAGCTAGGTCATCAGCCTCCCAACGAGTTTCCCTCTTAAATGACTTTCCTTAAATTTTTCTCTTCTGCCTATCCTCTACAATTTGGGTATCTTCCTTAAAATAAATTATATGTGTGATACTTATTTCCAGCTTTAAAAACTGAAGGTAACCTTTTATTGCTAACAAAATAAAGCCCAGCCTGTCCTTAGATCATAGAAGATGCTTCAAATTGTGACTACTTGCAACTCGTCTTTCCTTCCTAACCCCATCACATCTTTCCTCTTAATCCCTGTTTGAGCCGCAGTGAGTTTGTCGTTCCCTGAACATGCTATGTCCTTTGTCACTTTGGGGATGGGATGGGGAAGACAGAAGAGGAGAAAGTCTGATATATATTTATATTATTACTGTTCTCCTACCTTCCTGGAAACAGCTATTGTTAATCTTGTTTTACAGGAATTCTTACTGTCAATGAGTCTGTGGCATTCAAAATTCCATTGAATGACATCTTTAGATGCAATAGTTTATCAACTTTAGTAAAGAATGGTGTTGTCCAGAACTATTGGGATGTTCATGTACAAGCTTTTGTCCAAAATGGCACAGTGAGCACAAACGGTGGGTAAAGTATTTCCATACTTGGGTCCTGATTTAAGATTGGGGTGTAGCTGGTGGCTTTAGTTGAAGTCGTTGTCTGAAAGCATTTATATATTCAGACTTATTCATAGCCTACATTGGACTGTAAAGTTTTTATAAATAGTAGTAATTCTTATTCTTGTGGAACTTGCTATTTTAAGTTTATGATGTACATGTTGTGGAGTGGTCTTTTAAAATGCTCTACCTATAATGTTTTCAGCTGATAAAACCTAATCTTTGAACAGATCCTCAAATAGTTTGATCATCAGCTCTTTGGCTTTTGATGATCCAAGACCAAAGCTTAGAAATTAGATTTCTGTGTTCTAATCTTGAATTTTATAAGTTGATTTTGTAACTTATATATGACTTTATGGAAATGCAGTAATTTCTTATTCACCAGTTCTGGAAAACTACCAACACTTTGTAAGAAGAGGTTGAATTGCCTGTGATTTGCTTTAGGGTAACATAAATAAAAGGTTCCTTTGTATTTAAATCCTTTAATGATTTCTAAACCTTTTTTCTGTTAAACACTATGCTTCCTCATAGTGGTTGTATACCGGCAAGAAGAGGGCAGGCTTACATAGGGGTGAAAAGTTTTCAGACTTAAATCTCTGATTTTCACATCAGAGGCAGGTGAAGTTCTTTGGAAATAAAGAGAATTAAGGGTCTGAAAAGATGAATGTGTGGCCATGTGTGAGTAGATAAAGTGTATGTCTCGGAGCTTGTCTGCTGTGTCATAACTCTTAGAGATTGCCTGCATATGAAGCAGCAGTTTGAGAACCTCTGCTTCATCTAGTTGAAAATAGCCTGCCAAGGTATTCCCTTCCCTTAGTATAACCCTTTTGGACTTCTATTGTGAGAAACATTTTTCTCTTCCCTGGCCTTATGATCGAAGGAAAAAATCTACGTTATTTTGTCCTTTGTTTGTTTTAGAGTATCTGTGTGAGAAAGATAATACTACAACCACAGTGGTCCCCATCGTTCCCACCACCGTGCCATCTCCTACTACAACGTCATCTCCTACTACAACACCCTCTCCAAAGGAAAAACCAGATGTTGGATCTTATTTGGTTAAAAATGGCAGTGATACTTGTCTTCTGGCTACCATGGGGCTGCAGCTGAACGTCACTCACGATAAGGTATGCTTGTCTATTTTTATTGATACGTTCTTTTTGTATCTCCTTTCAAATAGGGTATATCCTACTTTTAGTCTAAGAGTAGTGTTACTAGAATGATTCCATTTTAAATGGAGATTTGATGTTGACTTGTTGAGGTATGATTAATTTGGAGTTACTGTAACCATGAAGAGTTAATGTCGCTGTCAAGGTATTGTCTTGGCTAGCAGGAGACCTAGCAGTTTAAGGGACTCTTTGGGGTTTAGATTCTGTTTACCATCAGTAGATCAGAGTACAAACAGTTGATCTTTATTTCAGTCAGTTTAAAATACAACTCCTTCACACTTTTATCTGCAATGCGCTGTAGGTTGATACGCAGAAGCAGTGCAGCTCTTTCTCCAGCAATTCGATGACTAGGACCGTATAGATATGCTCAAGTACACAACAGTACGTCTAGTTGCAGTGTCCCACTGAGGCTACAGAGGGCGTGCCAGTGAGCAAATCCCGTTTCCAGAGTCCTGCGACTGAAGCTAGACAGATGGCTCTTGTGTGCCATAAAAACTGTGTGTTTTCATTTAGCTCTTTACTGAGGAAGCTTCTCTCTTGTTTTTCTTTTTTTAAAAAGTCGTCTGAGTCATAGCTTGAGGGCCTGAGCCACTTTGTTTGAAAGTAAGACACCATAAACTTAAGTATCCAGACAAAAGGATTTTTTGTTCTTCACTGAAATTGGTCTTATTAGAGTGTAAGGTTTTGCTATATAGACTTTTATGATGAATCTGTACCTCCCCCCTCTCTTCTTCCCCAAAGGTTGCTTCAGTTATTAACATCAACCCCAATGTGACTGGCTACAGTGGCAGCTGCCATCCTCAAACTGCTCTACTTAGGCTGAACAGCAGCAACATCAAGTATCTTGACTTTGTCTTTGCGGTGGTGAGTAACAGATTTTTCTAAAATTGAGTTCATGCCCTTAGAACACGTCTGAAAGTCTAAATAGGTGTGTGTGTGTGTATGTGTCGGGGGGATGTTTAGCTCTGTTTTCCATTTCAACACTACTTATCTATAAAATGTAGTCCATCGATTCCTGTTAATATCTTAAGGTCACCTCGATGGCCTGTGGGCTGGACTCTTGTATTAATGTTCACCAAAAGTGGCTGTTCTGTTGTTGTATAGACCTAAGGGTAGGAACAAGAATTAACCCACATCAAAAAAACTGTCTAATCCATCCATATAGATATGTGTAATAATGAAGTGTGTGTATATATATAAAGTATCTATGTAAAAGATATACAGTAATTTCTACAGTATTTTTCTCTTTTATTGGTTGGAAAACTCATGTTTGTCTGTTATAATACTTTAGGTTTTTTGGAGGCTATACTATTTGTAATTCTATCGGTAATAATAGCTAACATTTATTGAGTACTTGCTATGTACAGGGCTCTGTGTAAGTACTTTGCATGCATTAATTCATTACATCAGGATAGTTTATAATGGCAGCATTCAGGTTTTTGTTGCTCATGCTTGTATCAAGGGCTGAGCCCTAAACAGAAGGTTCCAGGTTAAGTATGCATGTTCTACTTCTTGTAGCATAAATTAATCATCGAGGACCTTTATTTCCACCTTCTTAGAAGCAATTATTATTCCCATAATTTTCTGAGGGGGGTGTGTACGCGTGTGTGTGTACACATTAGAGCAAATGGGAATGGGAAAGAGAGGATAGCTATTGGTGAGGGAAAATGTTGAGCTACCAACAGTTCTCAAACTAAGAGTTATTGTTAAGTGGATAAAAAACAGTTCTACTTTTAAATCAGATTACCGTATCTAGGGATGGGGAAGTACTCTTAACATCTGATATATAAAAAGTAGGTATATTGTTATTTGTTTCATGTCTGAACTTGGTATCTTGAGTCTAAAACCTTTGTTCTCTATGGAATATGTGCTGAGTAATTGAGGAGTATATTAGGCAATTATAGTTTAGAAAGGTTTACAGAAATCTTCCCTTTTCCAGCACTTAAATCATTCCTCGGTTATAGTACATGCATGGCCAGTGAATTAGTACTAAAAACGTCTAGTTAGGCTTGTCCTCTTCAATGCAGTAAGAGCAGGCCTCCCCAGACACATTCTCTTTTAAAGTTATCTCACAGGGATTACATTGTAGTCAATATGAATGAGGAAAGTAATATTTTAGGTTCATTCCCTTTTGAGTGATTGAGTTTAATCTTTCTAGCTGTGGTAGGATCCTAAAAGGAACATGATTTCTCCTTAATCTCATGGGGAAATATATAATAATTACAATATTTAATTTGCCCAGCAGGCTATTTTAAAATGCTATCCAAAATAGTGACATTTTAACCATGCTACAAGCACTTTGAAAACCCAAGAAACTCCTGCAGTGTCACCAGAGTTCAGTGGGGCCCATCTCACCTTCAACCCTGTCATAATAGATGCTTCTAAGGAGAATCTATTGAATTCGAGTGTGTTCTGTGCAGGATGCTATGGTGGGATACAAAGAAGAAGGCCTATATCTTTAAGGTGCCTACACTTTAGTGGTAAAGATAGAAATATATAAATAATTACTGTTTTTTTGTAGAAGCCTTGAATGCCACGCTGAGGCTTTGGAACTTGATTCTGTGAGCAATTAGAGTACTGTGGAAGGTACATACAAAGTGGGAAGAGTGCTAGACCAGGGGAAAATACAAAGTGCTATGGGAGTATTGAGGAGGGAGTGGTTAATTCTGGCTCGGGGAGAGTCAGGAAGGTTTAATGAAAGAGCTGGCATTTGAGCTGGACCTTCAAGGATGAGTCAGATTTGTATGTGTGGAGATAAGGGGCCTAAGAGGGAAAGTACAGGTTATCCCTGGATAAGGGAACACAAGACCAACTGGGAGAACAAGGCTTGCGGCGTGTTCAGTGAAAGATAAGTGTGGAAAAGTAGTTGAGACAAATTGTGAAGAGCCTTGAATGCTGCGCCAAGACATAGGCTAAGTAGGGGAGAGATGTAGTGAGGTTGTCAAGTCGTCCTTTATGTTTCCTCCTGAAATTTTCTGAGTCTCTCCCCTCAGTTTCCTTTCCCACTGCCTTCGCCCTGATTCCAGCCTGCAGTCCCTCTTACCTGGACTGTTCACACAGCCTCCTAACTAGTCCCTGCTCTTTCTCCTCTCCCCTAATGTTCTGCATCGGTTTAATCTTCCTGAAGCACAGCTCTTCCTCCAAAACCTTCAGTGGTTCTGTTTTGCCAACAAAATAACATCTCAATTCCATGGCAGGGTAGTTCAAGCCGCCTCCGCCCCCTGTGCAGTGTAGCCTGCATATCCAGCGTCTTGTTTCCTTCTCTCCCTCTTCATGAATCTCATGCTCCCCTCACCCTCTTCCCTGTGCACATCCAGTGAGGCAGGAAAGCATAGTAGTAACCAGTACGTAGGCTCTGCAGCCAGACTTCTTGGGTTCAAATCCCAGCTCACTGACTACTAACCATATAGCCTTGGGGAAAGTTACTTAACCTCTCTGCGCTTTGTTACCCCATCTCAGGATGGGGTGTTGTGATTGTTCAGTGAAGCCTCATATGTGAAGTTTTAAGAACAGCGCTTGGCACTCAGTAAGTTCTCAAATGCCGGCGTACTTGTGATTATGCTTATTTTCTGACTACCTTTGCTCATGCTGTTGCCTTCTCCAATACCCTTCTCTGCTTGTTTCCTAATTGAATCCTACCCAGTTCAAATGGCTCATCCCTAAGCTTGTATTACTTTTTTTTTTATTAAGATTATGATAGTTAACCTTGTGAAATTACAGTTGTACATCATTATTAGTCATGTTGTAGGTACATCACTTCACCCCTAGTGCCCTCCCCTCCCCCCACTCCCCCTTTCCCCTGGTAACCACCGATCAGTTCTCTTTGTCTAGATGTTAACTACCACCTATGAGTGGAGTCATACCCTAAGCTTGTATTACTTTTGTTCCTCCCCTAGTTAGAAGTAACTTATCTCCTTTTACTTTTCTTAACTTACTTTCTTTTTTGTAATATGGTTATTTATTTATGTGTTTATCTTATTTTCCCTGGCGGATTGCAAACACGGTGGAGGCAGGATCCCGGTCTGGTTTGTTTTGCTAGCTCCCTGAAGCACTAGATATGTTACCTTGTGCATGCTAAGCCCTGAAATTACTAGAATGACAGGTTGATCAAATGAGTGCTTCAGAAAGATAATAGCAGCCAAGGCGAGATTCGAGCTGGAGAGGCTGAAAGGCGGGGAGCCCAGTTACAAGGCTCTCCTGATCCAGACTAGAGGGTGGTGAGGGCTCAGCAAGTGACAGGACGAATGAAATGGAGGGAATAAATTGCCGAATGTCTAAGAACCACATGACCACGCCTCTGGTCCAAAAATTGGAAACAAAATGCAGAGAGAAAGGGTTTCTGTCACGGTTTGCATTCTCTTTACTTGGTTGCAGTTGTATTAGACTGGCCCAGGTCTAATACCGGCTTTTATCTTCTGGGTAATAGTATTAGATTGCTTTTCTTCTGTAGATATTAACTGTGCCTGTAGACAGTTGTGATGTGTTGATTAACTGGAAGCTCTTTTTCAAACAGAAAAATGAAAACCGGTTCTATCTGAAGGAGGTGAATGTCAGCATGTATTTGGCTAATGGCTCTGGTAAGCAAAGCATTGACCTCGGGGAAAAGAGTGTGGGTGACACTGAAGGAATAGAAACCATAATTGTCTTGTTACCAAATAGTGCCTTATTTAATGGAACAGAAGATTCCATGGGAAGATTGTACCTTGACCACAACTTAAAAATCAGTAACTTAGAACTATGAGGCACTTCTGCAGCATCCCATATTTTCAAAGTATGGTAGATAATGGTTAAGGGTGGGACTGATTTTTAAAGTATAGAAACATCTATAAAAAGATGAAGAACCTGGTGATCATAAGAATTGCTTTTTGTGGGTAGACCCTGTACCCCAGGCTCCCATACTTCATTGAAAAATCTTGAGGACTGTCCCCCTTTTTATGTTGATAGGATAAGAAGTTACTAACATGTTTCTTTTCTTTAAAGTTTTCAGCTTTGCAAATAACAACCTTAGCTACTGGGATGCACCCCTGGGAAGTTCTTATATGTGCAACAAAGAGCAGACTGTTTCAGTGTCTGGAGAATTTCAGATAAATACCTTTGATCTAAGGGTTCAGCCTTTCAATGTGAAGGATGGAAAGTATTCTACAGGTAAGAGTCAAGCAAGGTTTATTAATAATTTATATCCTTATGTTGACCAATAGGCGGCTTTCCCTTTGAGTCTTGGCAACTTAAGCATTGAAATAGAGAAGTAGAAATTCACCTCACCTCTGTTGTGGAGTTCTCATAGCCTGAGCAAGTTGTGCAACTATATTTGGCTCATCATTTTGCTCCAACCAGATTTTTTTTTTGTGATCTGAAAACGGTTTGCAACAAAGTTCTTAAAGCTAAAAACTGACAGAAGCTTTAAGTGAGCTTTCGGGTAGAGCAGTCCCTCGTAGGTTTTAGTTTGTGAGGAGGATGGCACTTGTAAGCAACAGCTTTGAGCATCTTACATCTGCTTTCTTACGGCCATCTTCTTGCTGGAAACATTTTCATATCCAAATAAAAGCAGTTTGGTGTTATTTTGTTAAGACAAAAGATTGCGGTAGCAAAGCCTCAAATATCGTGAATTATGTTTTGACCAGTGGATTGATCTGGAGAGTTTTAAAAGCATGTGCCAATATGAGTGAGGCTTTTTAAAGATCTACTCAGGGCTAATGGTGGTATTTATCAGATTTTTAATGAAACCTTTGTGAAGGGCTCATTACAGGATGTTTATACGAATATGAAAGATGCATTTGGCATTACAAGATTAAAATTTGCATGAAGAAAAGAAAGTACATAAAATTCCTTAATTGACTTGTCCTTTTAAACTGATTACTTAAAATTGGGGGTTTATGGATCGCAACGCTGCTGAGCAGAGCTATTCCAGTCATCCACATCCTTTTTAACAATTAATTCTACGGTTTTGAAGGAAATGTGGAAGCTGTGTTTCAAAGTTAATATGCTGTGAGCCATTCAACTGCTTTTGCGATAGTGCTGAATACCTAGCCTCACTTGGCTGGGCCCAGATAAATGGGACTCTTCACCCTACCGTTCTTGTGACTGGAGAGGTTAATCACGCTTAAAAAATTTTTTTCAAGAATTCATTTTCCCTTTTGTCAGTTTTACTTATGTACTTCAATTATTTTAATCATGTAATAGTTTTATTTTTAAGTCTTTATCTAGCTTCCCTACATCATTGCCCTAATTTTAGGCCCAGATTTGTGTTTAGAATTTAAAATTATTTGCAGTGTAATATCAGCTCAAGCCTGTTGCCAGCTGTAGTAGAGATGAGCTATGTTCTTTCTCGAATTTGAAACTTTGGTTTTTATGCACATAGAATTAAAAATGTCGGTCAAAGGAGTATACATTTCATACTGATCACAGAAGCATAATCTATTTGTGGAACTAGGTTCTTGACTATGGGTGCCTAGAAATACAACACGCTGTAGTACTGGACTGCGTCGAGGAGGAAATAGACTCACAGCGAGGTGAAAGAGTGCTGATTAGATTTCACTGGATCGGACTACTCTCTAGAAATAGAAAAGAATAGTCCCTGTGGGCAGCCAGCCCCAAGCACATTGATAAATGTAGTGAACACACTCAAATTAGTGAGAGGTCCCAGTTTCTTGACTTTTGCAGCCACCAAAATCATATACTCCAAGTCAGGGATTTACAGACTTTCTCTGTAGAGGCCCAGACAGTAAATGTTTTAGGTTTGGAGGCCACACGAGCTCTGTCACAGCTGTTCAGTTCTGCTGTTGTAGCACGAAAATAGCCATAGGCAGTCAACAAATGAGTGTGGCTGAGTTCCAGTAAAACTTTATTTATGGATACTGAAATTTGAATTTCATGTAATTTTCATGTGTCACAAAATATTCTTCTTTTGTTGTTTTTTCCAACCATTCAAAAATGTTTAAAAGCCATTTTTAGCTCTTGGGCCAGATTTGGCTCATGGACTATCTCTGCTCTAAAGGAGTTCAGAGCCAGCCTGGCTGTTCTGATCCCATGATTAAACCTTCCTGATCTGTTCCTAAAAGACATTCACTCTACTACTAAGAGGTTACTCTGGCTAGATTAGCTCTGTTCATTTCCAATAAAGTAATACCTCACTTCTGTTTTGGAAAGGACTTGGAATATAAACAAAGAAACACAAATACACATGTATTTGTTTAGTCATAGATATAAATGAGTAAATATGTATTCATATATATGAATATCTGTATATGCACATACATGCATAATGAAAGGACAGATAAGTTTTAGGATTTTAATTCTAGAACAATCCATAGTTTTCTGTAACTTTATCATTAAAATACAGTCATGGGACGCATAACAACGTTTCAGTTGATGATGGACCGCGTATATGATGGTGGTTCCATCAGATTAGTACCGTATAGCTTAGGTGTGTAGTAGGCTATACCATCTAGGTTTGTGTAAGCACACTCTGTGAGTACATAACGACAAAATCACCTAACGACGCATTTCTTAGAATGTGGCCCTGTTGTTAAGTGACCCATGACTGTATACCTGTCTTAATTACTTGAAGTTGATCTTGTAAGAACATTTCTGACTTTTGAATCAACATCTTTTACTTTTGGACATTCTTTTTTGATTATACTCATTATTTGTTACACACTTTTTCTCACCTACAGCCCAAGAGTGTTCGCTGGATGATGACACCATTCTAATACCAATTATAGTTGGTGCTGGCCTTTCAGGCTTGATTATCGTTATAGTGATTGCTTACCTAATTGGCAGAAGAAAAAGTTATGCTGGATATCAGACTCTGTAACACTAATCCATCTCTGGATTAGTGATCTCTGTTACAAAACAATAAAGCAAGTACAAGTTCCAGTATGCAATACTGTTCAATTTAAGGTATATTTAGTTGCAGTTCTGATCTTAGAATGGATGGTATGGGGGATTTTGAACTTAAATAAAAACACCCCCAAAACTATAAACTACAAATTAGTCACGTGATTTTGGGTTTCCCCTACCAAGGAATTTAAAGCTGTTATTTCTACAGCAAAAGGCATGTGCAAAATCACCTGGATTATAGGTTCTATTTTATTGTCTTGAATTACTACTTCGGTGTTTTCACTTTGGGTATTCTGACTAGAAATATACAGTTGAAGAAAACCAGTTTTTAAAAAGAAATTATTTCTTGCATGTAGTCATATTGAGACGACAAATTCTGCAGTGGATTTGTACTTGCTCCTTTTGCTTTTTTTTTGGTGATTTTGTTTGCAGGTGAACTTAGCTGCTTTGGCATGGCTGCGTATTTGACCTATGAGAGATAGGCCAGTAGGTTTCAACAGGGTCTGGTCTAGTAGTGTTATGTTCTTAGCAATGAGTGCTTTTCTAATGCCTTTTGAATACATTTGTATTCAATGTGGCTATAATGACAAAAGATAAAAAAGCTTTTTAAGTTTTAGAATAGGTGTTAATCTTATTGTTTAATCCTTTTTAAAAAAACTGGATATTTCAATCTTTTAAATTGCAAGACACAAGACTATTCCAACTGGGCATTTCAATCCATTTTCTAGGTGCTTTAGAGATAATTGCTAGGCAGTGCCAGTTTCGGGCATTAGTCCTTTGTACCCGTAAATTGGCCTCTACCTGCAGTGCTAAGATTAATGTAGGTTTCTCTTTAGCCTTCCAGTATCCTTGTTGGTGGTAGTATGTTTTCTTCTTTTCTTTTCCTTAAGAAGAAATGCCAGTATGTCCTAGAACCTAGATAAAGAAGTGAACTTACACTTCTTATAAAGTAACTTGCACCTAACCCAAAAGTCTTGGTCTTCTCTTAGTCCATTAAAAGGTAGTTCTTTGTTTCCAGCTTGCATTGATTGCCACAACATTTACTAATTTGGCTTTCACATTTAAGTGGTTCTGTGCTAATCAAAACTTACATTATTATTGTTCATTATGGTAGAGTCATTATTAATTCATGTATTTTGTGTTCAGTTTTGTGCTCTGGGGAGATGCACCAATTGTCCATTTACTGTGCACCACCTAATGTTTATATGAGAAAGCAAAACATTTCAGCCTGATAGTTAACACATCAAGTAGTTCTTGCTGCTTCTGAGAGATCATTTTTATTATTGGAATGGCTGAGCAAATATTAAAAAATTGTTAATATGCAGCATATATGGAAGGTTCCTGTGTTTTTGTGTGTGGGAGATTATGTGTGTCCCCCCTCCCCCCCATTCACTAGAAAATGAGATCTCTGGGTTCCACGATATTATTGATGTTGAATTAATTTGATAGATTACCTACATGCACACACGCGTGCACACACACAGACAATTGCGTATTAGCACATGTATGTCTGTAACTATCTTTCGAGTTATATTGGTGTGATAAATATTTTCTCCCACTTAAATTTGCTCTCCATTTAGAGTAGCCTGAAAATCTTACTGACTCAGGATCAGACTCTGACTAGTCTTTCTCTTAAAGCTACATTGAGCTGCGTTGCCAGCTTAAGGTACTTTTTAAAGACTAAATATAAATCTAATTTTTAAAAATTATTTTTTATTTAAATAGTGTTTTAATGTAAGATTGTTAACCTTATAAAAATGGATAATGCTTATGAGAACGTGGGCCTTAGATATTTCTCATGAGTCAAAACAAAGCAGCTTTTTTTAAAAATAAAAATTGGAAGCACAAGTGGGTGGCACTGGCTTTACGCTGTTAATGTTTCTAAAAGTTTCTAAATTTAGATTACATACCTGATTCATATTAAAATACCTCTAATTAGCACTGTTTTATAGAAAATCTGACTTCATTGAATATTTTTGTACTTTACGTGGGCCAGTTTGTATACTGTTATTTACACTATTATTTCTTATAGCCACATTCTTTGTACCTTTTGTAGTTTTCTTTGTTTTAGTGGGTTTACACCTTGATAATCTAACATGCTATTTAGTTCTAGGTGTGTTTCATGTTTTAGCATTTGTATAAAGAAACTGGTCCATGTAAATACTTCTCATGTTTCTTTTTCAAATGTTTAAACCACTAGTTGATGTATGGTATTTCTCTTTAGATATTTGCTTGTTCATTTGCTCATCATATTGCTTCTAAAAAAACAATAAAGGTTCGTTTATTTCGTAAGGAAATTTGCTCACATTTTTTCCTGTTGGTTAAAGTCAAGATTTTGTATACTACCTAATGGCAATTTCTTCCAAAAGGAAAAACTTTAAAAATGCTTAGAAGTAGAACTAAATTATTTGCAAAATGTTCTGTGTATTGCTGTCTGGAAGAGTCATCCCATACATAGGTCTCTACTGATGCTGGGCTGGCTCCAGAATAAGAATCTCACCTGGGAAACTTGTTATAAAAATTCAGATTCCAGGCTCCATTCCTAGAGGATTTAACTTAGCAGGTCTGGGACAAGGCGTGTGCGTGCGTGTGTGTGTGTGTGTGTGTCTGTGTCTGTGTGTGTCTGTGTGTCTGTGTGTGTAAGCGCCCTAGCTGAATCTGATGTGTAGCCAATTAGGGAACCAGTGATCTAGACTATTTATTTCATAGTAAAAGCTTCAGAGTATCTCTTTGTACACTTTTCTCAACTCCTAAATTTAGACTACTTATAGTGTCTATACATAGCAGCTGTATATTGCAGCCATGCAAACCAAACTGTTGATCCGAACCTAAATAGGATTGTGGGCAATCTCTCTCTCAGATCACCCTAAAATACTTGAACCTTCCAATTTCCAAATACTCCCAGTCACCTTAGCATATTACACACAAAAAACTTAGCAACCTGGCTAGTAACTTTCCTCTGGATTACCCAGTTAAGCCATGTGACTACCAGTTAATCATCACAGCTCCCGACTCTGCTACCCTGTGACTTTGGTCCAGCTTCTTAACTTCTGGGGCCTCAGTTTCTTCATCTGGGGGCTGAGGGCTTTAAAATCCTGTTACTCTTGTTTCTTTGAGTGATAGTTTCCATTGCAATGAAGATCTGAGTATTTTTAGAAGGGATGGTAAGAAGCTACTTGTTATGTATCAAGAACATACTTTACATACAGTGTAAAAATGCACCATCTGAAGTTTCTTGCATTTTTCAGGAGGAATTCTTATCAGACTCAGATATTTTTAAGATTATAGCATTTCATCTCAGTTTACTCAGGTAGATGATGTTAAATTGTCTTGGGTTCATCTTTCTCCCACCCATCTCCTTATCTTTTACCCTGCTAGCCAACTTTCTGCATCAATAATTACCATATCTTGTTTTTGAAACTAGCATAGACATGTTTGGTTGATACTGGGTAGCTTCAAGTATCTTTTCAGGTTCATGTGATATACTTCAAACAGTTTGACTATAGATCAAAAGGTATGTAATATAGAATAAGATGTCACTTAAGAATGTGGTTGTTAACGCTGATTCTTCCAAAGAGAAATTTTGACAGTTGGTTAAGAGGAGTTTTATATTTTGTTAGAAATGTATATCTCAGTTTTCCAACTCACACTGAAAATTGTATTTGAAAAATTTCTGAACTAACAGAAAATTGAAGATTAACAGTATTTTTTAATCTACGTGAAACTTTTCATTGAAATTTCAATGGCCGTGAAACTTATCTTTAAAAATCTTCACTGCTTCTGTGACTGTTAAACTCTTCCACAAATACACTTTTCCTTTCTCCAGAAATATTTTCAATATGGTCTCAAGTGTACATTAGGCAAATGATCAGAATATAGAATGAAATTTTCTTTTCTTCGGGATGTGAATCTATTAAAATTCTTGTTTCACCAAAATTTATTTCTGTTACCTAAAGAATTTTTTAAAGTTGAATTCATAAAATCCATAGTTATTATAAATTAATACTTCATACTAATTGAGAGCATTTTAAGTAAGTGACAGCATCTGGAAAGATCTTTATATTAGCGGATTGCCTTTTTGATTTACTCTGGGAATATTTGTCTTACATGAAAGCCTTATTGGCAGTATTTATGAAAGTCGTTTTAGTACTAGGGCAAATACCCAATTGGAGAAAGAGAGGACTGTGAATCTGTTGCCAGAATAAGAAATTAATCTACTAATGAATTTTTTAAAAACCAAGTTATATTAAATCCAAGGCATAATACTTTATGGTACGTGTCACCTAATAGTTTATATGCTGGGTGGTAATTTGGGAAATTGAAAGGGAGGAGCTAACTAGGTGCTTTTAACATCATATATTCACAAGTCGCATCTGGCAACCTCAGCTATCTGGATTCTTGACAGAACCAAGAAGCAAGTAAAAAAGATCGTTGAGCTGGCGGCTAAAGTCAATGTCACAAAGTCCATGAACTCCAGGATTGCATCTTGTTCTGTTATTGCCCCAGTGGCTAGCAAAAGCCTGGCACATTTCTTAAATGCAGGCACAAGCAGAAGTGCCTTGCAGCCTATTCGTTCTTATTTTCGACACAATTCTAATAAGCGTAATTATCTGATTTATCAATCCCTGGTAGATTGCAAGCTAGGAGGAGAACTGGGACAATAAAAAATAAGGAAATGGAAAATAGTGAGAAGTGGTGGTTCAACACCTTAGCCTCCTCCCTTCTCTGCAAACATCTCCATCTGCACCATTCCTTCCTCCTCTCCAGTCTCAGGAGGTTTTCTTTTCCTGGTCAGTGCTTCTGGAATCCCATTTTTCCTCCCTCCTAGGAGGCCTTGTACCGTTCAACATCTTCAACCTATAAAGTGCTCATGGCTCTTTCCCTCATGCTATAAACATATTTAAGTCTCTTGCAACTTGAAGATACCCTTTCTTGACAGTGTCCCCCTTCTAACTACCTCCCTATTGTCCTCTCTTCTAAACTTCTCATAGTAAGTGTACGTTCTCTATCCCATGTTCTTGATCTCCTAACCAACCACTTCCCATTCACTCCTAAAGCTGCAGCAATTTGACTTATAGCCCCCCACCCTCCATATTGCTAGATCCAGTGGACATTTCTCAGACTCCTCTAATATTTTACACTATTCTGCCATGCTAATTGAAACTGTTTCTTTCTTTGGCTTCTGTGGCACCATTTTCTACCTGCCTTATCTACTTCTTTTCCTGCTCCTTTATGCCTCAAGTATTGGTGTTCCCAAGGGTTTTGTCTCTGGTCCTCTTTTTGTTCTATTTGCCCTTGCTGAGAAATATCTTTGTCCCTTGTTTTAACTACCACTTAGGTTCATCAACCACTTGGTTGGGACACAGGCCTCCTAAACTCAGCAGATCCAAAATTGAACTTCTCTCTCTTCCACATAGGCCTCTCCACCCTCCCCATACATACAAAAACAGAACAGTTAAATGAAAAATCAACCCCCCATGAAAACAACTACAAACAACTGAAATGCATATATTTCTCCTGTATTCCGCGTCATGATGAATGGCACCAGCATCTACATAATCACTCAAGCATGGAATTGGAAACCATTCTATTATCTCCTCTTACCACATTGCCTATATCCATGTGATCAATTCTGCCTTCTAATTGGATCTCTAGTCCGTCCCTTCTGCATCTGCACCTTGCTAACCCAGTTCAGGACCATATTATTGGTCATCTGGCTTCTAGCAATAGAGCTGCCACCAGTCTTCCATCTGCAATAACTTCTGAAATAAATATCCTGCTGCATTTTTTTTTCTCAATAAGTATAAGGCCAAACTACCTAGCATACAATGCCTTTGCGAGCTGGTCCTAGTACTCTTTTTCTGCTACTTTTCCAGCCAAGAGTACCTCTTGATCCATTGTTCTAGCTATGCCAACCTGCTTGCATTTCCCCTGAAGTGCCGTGTTTTCTCACCCTCCATATTTTTGTCTGTGCTATTTTCTATACCTGGAATGCCTTTCCCCCATTACCTGCGTAGTTAATTCCTACTCATTCTTAAAAACTCAGCTGCAGTGTCACCTCTCTCAGAGTATGTCTTGTGTAACAAAGCTGAGTTGAGTGTGCCTCTGAAACACTTCCATGACACTTTGTGTGTTGCCTGCCCCTATTATGGCACATTTTGAAATTATAACCATTGATTTTCTTGCCTGACTCTCACACTAGACCGAACATTTGAGGCAAACAGTTACATAATCAGGGCCGGTTTGTGTCTTTTCCCATACTAAATGACCGTAGATTGCTATGCATTGAGTTCTTATGTCTGCTTTGTGTAGTTTTCCTTTGGTTCCAGGTACTGTGCTTCTTTAACATCATAAGCTTGCCTCTGAAAGCTGACAGCCCTGATCATCAAGGAAAGGCTAATTATATTTATCCATTATCTTCTGTTTAAGATATATGGGAAGTATGTGATCATTTTGTATATCTTTCATCTAAAATGACTGCATTTTGGGGGTACTTAAAAGTGTATGATTTGGTTATTTGGAAAATCACTTTTGTGGAACATCTCATTTGCTCGTCACGAATGCCAGTGACTTGTTACCTTGGTGTAAAAAACAAATGTGTGTGTTGGACAGTGCTGTCATTTTAATTTAAAATTTACAGATTTGAAATTTTGTCACTGTTTCTGTTCTCAATTGTCCTTTCTCCACATCTAGCTCAAGACTGCAGAGCAGATGACGACAACTTCCTTGTGCCCATAGCGGTGGGAGCAGCCTTGGCAGGAGTACTTATTCTAGTGTTGCTGGCTTACTTTATTGGTCTCAAGCGCCATCACGCTGGATATGAGCAATTTTAGAACCTGCAATCTGATTGATTATATCAAAACACATGCACATAACAAGGTTTTCTTGCCTCTCACTTTTGAAACACTTTGCTCTTTAAAGATTGTGTTGAAACTTTAATTCTTAAATCAGTCCCAGCATTTTGAGATAAGTCTTTATTAATAAAAACTGTTCTCTTTGATCAACTTAAAGTAAAACATTGTATTTATTGGTCCTGAAGACAAACTTGTTAAAAAGAACATCGGTGCGCAATGTTTTAAGGTCTATTTTAAGAAGCCTTGGCCAAATTTTGATCCTAACCTAAGATGCCTTAAACTTATTAACATGGCCATTATAAGAATAAAATATATAACTGTCTCTTAATTGAATTAATAAATATTGTCTCACTCCCGGTGTTCTGTTTCAGTGTATAAGAACTATCCTGATTTGAACTCAGCGCTGTGCCTTTGCATAGTTCATTAAATAAATCTTGACGCGGCGTAAACGCCCATCAGATATGCTCAGACTTGGTTTTCGGTTGACTGTCCTCAGGACCATCAGCATTTTTTAGGTTACGTGCTGATACCTTTGAGTTCAAGCTAAGGATGAAGTCAGTATCTCAGGCTTGTGATTTTTTCCTAGGTTAAAAAACAGACCCAAGAGGCCACAACAGAACTTAAACTAGCTTCAGAATTAGAGTCTTAAAAGTACTGTTTCTTTTTCAGCAATATAGACTGAAGAGATTCAAGCATATTTAACCACTTGCCTTTTTTCCCCTTGTGTTTTTCTCTTTGGATGCTTGATTAGCATTGAAAGATAGAAATATTCTATGAACTAATTAGGAGATTGTGTTGTGTTTCTCTACCTCATCTTGTTGATCTCTAGAGCATTAAAATCTGTTTAGTGTTGTCATCAGACTGGTACTTAGGAAATGTAAGCTAACAGCAATCTCAGAAGGGAGGCAGTGAAGCATAGCACTAGCCTCTCGCTTCTTCCAAACAGCCCCTGTGGGGCAGAGCATAGATGGGAGTGTAAAGAGGAGCTGTTGGCATCAAAACGAGCTTGGTAATCAGCCCCCGTTGAAGCATATTCCGTGTTATAAGTGCGGCACAGATATTGAATGTATAGACATGTAAGAAGGAAGCTTAATAGACTTGAGGAGAGTTTCACATTGAAGTGATTGTTCTGTTAATTCATTCTGTGTATATATTGGTTCGTTCAGGATTTCTGTAGCTCACTGATTACAGGATCTTGGTACCCAGCTATCAGTCTCTGAAGGCTTTCAGTAAAATATATAAATCCTTTCACCAAAGGCTAAGGTCACTGAAATTCATATTATATACTCAGAGCCTTAGCAGCTTTTTTAATGAATGACAGAAGTGCAAGGGGAGGAAAAAATAAAATTAGAGGAAAATGCAAGTTATTATTCAATCATAAATCACACCAAATAGCACATTTTATTAATTGCATTAGACTTATACTGGAAAGGACCTTAAAGATTATTTACTCTAACCCCATAATTTTACAGAATGGGGAATGACTTCACTGAGGTTACATATCTAGTAGGCAACAAAACCATTATTAGCATTTTGATAAAAATTAACCCAATGAAATCTAGTTACTCACTAGAAAAACTAGTTTAAACTTGAAATTATGAGATCAGAATTGGACACTTTGACTAAATAACACGATATCAGCTTTGTTTGCGTAAGTATTTTTTAAAGTACTGCATATTGACTTTTGCAGTAATAGTGCACTGAGACACTCCTGTTTTGATCTCTGTTTGCTACTTCAAAACCTAAACCCCCTTGGATGAGATCACAAACATGGGAGGAAAAAAGAAGGGAATGGACACTTGTTGACCACCTGATGGGCATCAGATGCTTTAGAAATATAATTATATTTAATCCTCAAATACCTTATGATTAGGTATTATTATCCCCCTTTTACAGATTAGGAAAGTGAGGCCTAGTTTAAATAGCCTGACCAAGGTCCTTTAGCCAATAACGGAAGGAGTCAAGATTCAAACTCAGTTCTGTCTGGATCCAGAGAATCTGCTGCGCTGCACATTGCCTTCGTGGTGGTCCGATGGAATGGACTGCTATGTATTGGATTCTGCTGTCATTCTTCCAGGGCACTGCTTAGCTGCAGAGGATTCTACATAACCTGGTAGCTACCTAATGCCCCAGTGAAAAAAATTATGCTGCACTTTCTTGATCCTAAGTCCTTTTTAACTTAAATTTTATTACTCATACAGAATTCTTATTTATATTTTAATGATCGTTGCAGCGAGGGAGAGAGGAGTGGGGGAGATACACAGGCATGGTTGTAAGTGTCGATGACAGCTCTTTTCCCTGGTGCGCTCAGACAATTAAACATGAAATCTTCCAATATTAGGGAAGCTCAATTCTGTGTTTTGGACCCCTTCCTGTTCTTCCCTTCACTTCTGTTTTTTGTACTGAGGAATTAGGTGTGATTTGAGATGAAGTGACAATGAGAGATATAGGAGAATCAGTTGCTTAGAAATATTTGGGTGGATATAGAGAAAATAAGAAAATTGGCGTAATGCTATAAAAGACTAATCTGTGTACACTTTCAAAATGCTTGTTTCTTGTTTGCTTGTTTCTGCCTAATTGCATTCCTTACTAATTTCCTTTCTTTGCTTTCTGTCTGTTCTTTTCTAACAGCTGAAGAATGTTCTGCTGACTCTGACCTCAACTTTCTTATTCCTGTTGCAGTGGGTGTGGCCTTGGGCTTCCTTATAATTGTTGTCTTTATCTCTTATATGATTGGAAGAAGGAAAAGTCGTACTGGTTATCAGTCTGTGTAGTCAATTCAATCTAGTGCTTTTTGTTTTTGTTTTTGTTTTTTTTTCAAACATCACCAAGCTAGATGACAGCCACATTTATTTATTTTGAGGAAGATTAGCCCTGAGCTAACATCTGCCTCCAATCCTCCTCTTTTTTGCTGAGGAAGACTGGCCCTGAGCTAACATCTGTGCCCATGTTCCTCTACTTTATATGTGGGACACCTGCCACAGCATGGCTTGCCAAGCAGTGCGTAGGTCCGCACCTGGGATCCAAACCAGCGAACCCCGGCCTGCCAAAGTGGAACATGTGAACTTAACCGCTGCGCCACTGGGCCAGCCCTAGTGCTTTTTGTTTTTGCCATCAGGAGTTATGTTTCCATTGGCTAAAAGCCAGGAAATGCTGTGCAATTGATTAAGATATGCAGACTAACCTCAGTGAGTTGCTAGCTAACTTGGGCGTGAGTGGCACTTATTTAAGAAAAAAATGTATTAGGACCGTTTTTTTTTCTTCCTTTGTTAAAGTGTAATTGAAAGAAAAATTGTGGTGTAGAATATGTTTTTTTTTAAGTAAATAATGATTTTAAGCCCCTGGATCCAATTATGAAAGCATTTCTGCTGAAGTATAATTTTATATGTTGTAGTTACTTGTATTTTGCTACTTTGACATTACTTGCAAAATCAAAGCTGTTAGAGAATTTAACTTCAGAAAATAAATTCAAGAATAGAATGAATTATTTTTCATTGATGGCAAACATAAAATTTAGTTTGTAATAAGATTTCCTCTCCTCACCTTCTAATCAGGATTATTTAAATCTATTTAGTGTTTTTTCTGTCAGTTTAAAAAAAAAGGAAGTGGCTTCACAGTATTGTGTTTAATAGCAAAAGCCTGGCTGTTTGCTTCATTACAACTGTATTTTAACAAGAATGTCTCTTTTTTCCTTCTGGAGTTTGGAATATATTGATTATCTCAGACTTGACATTTTTTTTGCTGAAAGATGAAGCAAGATCTTCACCTTTTCATTAAGGTGTTGATATAGAGTGGGTTATGGTTTTTTAGGGTTATGATTTAGATTTTTGTTCCCTTGGAGCCTTAACTTGTTCACAAAGTTGATTCATCCTCCACTAAAAACAGAACAAAAAACAAAAAAACTTGTACACTTTGTGTGCCTCCTACACTCTCCCATTCCCTCTGTGAATAAGTTCTGATATTTTTACTGTGTTGCTTTCTTTTTGCTCACAGCAGCAAGTGCTAGTTCTAGAGGCTAGTGCGCCCTGAAGTGTCATCAGTCAGATGGCTGCCAGCCAAAGCTGGACTGGGATTATTCTGTAAATGTGTTGGTCTTGATATAGATTTATATCCATGAAGGCACCTCTGATGGCTCTGGCCTCTGGAGTAAGGTACTAGAGACCACTCATCCCGGTGTCTGCTTGATTGGCTAGGCTGTTGAATTGCCCTTTCGTTTGGAAGCACAGTGTCGTATTTCTTGGGGTCCCACATGATTGCTTTGCACACCTGTTATTAGCATAAGGCAGACGTTTATCAGGCTATTTTATCTCTATATGACTAAAACCAAAAGTTTCCAAAGATCTCTGCTTTTAGCTCAAAATGTTCCATGGATTAAAAAATTAAGCGTAAACCTTAAATAAAGTTTGTTATTAAATCCAAGGATTAAGTCCCAAACTACCTCTCAGCACAAGGCAGATGCTCGCCACTGTGTTGGTGCCATTAACTGATGCCAGAGCTCTTTGCCAATCATTGGAATTAGAAACTTTTGTTAAAAAGAAAGAAAAGACATCAACATCTTTCTTCACTGTTCGTCTATGTGTTCATCTCGAAAGCATGTGTTCCAAACTGGAGTAGCAAGTCAGATTGCTCAATTACACCTCCCTTAGAACGCTCTAGCTCTGACTTGCAGACTCAAGCTCTCCACGATTTGCTAAGTATATAAAGAGTGTTTTCTTTTAAAATCTCCTGTGAAAACAATTGCTTATTTGTTATTTGGTCAAAATGATGGCACCATAAAGAACAGTGGCTTCATTTCAATAAATATTTTTGAGATGAATGTCTAGAAGCCAGATTATTTAAATCAGCTTGTGACCTTGTTAAGTATGTGAATTGGAAATACAGATACATTCAAAATTATGGGTTCATTTAAACGTTTTCTGCCATTTGGGTAGGAGACTAATATCACTAATTCTTCATTAGGTATCCTGGCTGTTATCCTAGAGAATTAGCAAACATATGTTTAATTCTTCTTTGAGAATTAAGATTAAAATACAAAATATCAACAGAGTTAAAACAAAAGCTGCTTCAACTCCAATAAAATACGGGAAGCCCCAAATCTATGACCTGAGTATTCAATTAGCTAGGCTCAGTGAATTCATTTTTATGTCAGTACAGCAGTGGATCAGACAGTAGGACTTTGAACTCATGAATATAAAGAATTGGTTTTTACTGAAGCTTCTTTGGAAGAACTGATCCTTGCTGCTGCCTAAAGTTTTGGATATATCAATTTAGTGAACTAATTAATACCTGCAAAATAAAGCATACTGTGGTACTCCTGTTTGATCTGATATGTATGATTTTTAGATTAATGGATTAAAAAATAATAAAGATCATACAATCCATATCACTATGGATAAGTTCATTTTTCTTCCATGTGCTCAGCCTTAAGAGCTTGGATTGATTTGTTTAATCTAAGTTTCTCAAATTCTAGTCTCTTGAATTGTCAGTAGGAATCATATGATCTCATAGGTCTGCAGATTAACCAAGCGCCGTCATTAAGAAGGCATTAGAAGCTTTAGTACAAACACTTCAAATATGGGGGCCTATGTGGCCCTGAAAATTCCAAGAAAACATTGAAAATAAAATATGGAAACCTAACGAATGTAAGAGCTTTCTAATAAATGTACTTTCAGCAATGTCTGTGTGCACTGATGAACTGTACTCATTGTTGAAGTTCATTCCATTCTGAGCAAGATATGCCTCAGGGATAAAGCAGGGCTAGAGGGAGAACTGTCCATTCTCTGAAAATTCCTGACAACCCGGCCTAATGATCAAAGGTTATATGATTGGATTAAATGACAACACACTTCTTTTTATGTGAGGGAGTTTTCTGATTGTTAGACGTTTAACGGCTTCTAATTAAGTAAAAAAAAAAAACGGCCACACCTTGCATTTGTGGGACTGGTGGGGGAGTTCTCAATAGAACCTGTCTTTCTTGTCTCAGCTTCTTCACTGAGCTTCTTCACAACTCTGCACCTCACAGGGCCTCTGAAAGATTACTGATGGCGAAAAGCGTGCTTCTCTGTATGTTGCTGTGAGACTTACTGGATATCTAAAAAGTCAACTTGGAGGCTTTTCTTTTTAAGTTCAACGTGTATACTCTGAATGCTAGAACTGCCTTTAGAACCTGAGGAAATGTTTTACTTTCTCTTTGCTTTTACTGTCTTACTATTTTGCATATGTATTTTTTATTTTGCATATATATTTTTTTTGAGGAAGATTAGCCCTGAGCTAACTGCTGCCAATCCTCCTCTTTTTGCTGAGGAAGACTCGCCCTGAGCTAAGATCCATGCCCATCTTCCTCTGCTTTATCTGTGGGACGCCTACCACAGCATGGCTTTTGCCAAGTGGTGCCATGTCCGCACCCGGGATCCGAACTGGTGAACCCCGGGCTGCCGAGAAGCGGAACATGCGCACTGAACTGCTGCGCCACCGGGCCGGCCCCAGCCTATGTAATTTGATGGCGGTGTAAATTTAAGTCCCTCTGTTTCAAGGGGTAAGCATAATGGACAGGATGCATCTGCAGTAGGAAGAAGCAGCTGCAGTTCTGTTAAGCAGTCACCATGCTGTGCACTGTACACGCATTCTTTCATTTAATCTTCACAGCAACTCTTTGAGCTTGGGTGGTATCATTCCCAGTTTACAGATGAGGTAACTGAGGCTTGAGTTGGTTACTTAACCAAAGTCGCACAGGGAGTAAGTGACAAAACTGACATTTGAGCCCAGCTCTGTCTACCTTCAAAGACCATGCTCTTAACCACTATGCATCTTGGTTTCTAAGAAACAATAAATTTTTTAAAAATGTACACCATACGTTAAATGGTAACAGAAATCTGACTTCTGTACCCTTCTATCCTGTACGTAATCACCCTGTAAATGTTCTTCAGTATTCTTAAAATAACTGGCGTTTTGTCCAGCTCACTCAAGGGACGGATGGATGTTGTGGCAGCATGCCTTTTGAAAGATCAAACCAAGGCCAGTTTGTGCTGTGCCTCATCAGTAATGTTAAGCCTTGAATGTCACTTTTTTCACAGTAGCCTCATCTAATTATTCTGATCACGTATCATTATCATTCTGCCCTCAAACTGTTCTACACCATGAATCATTTTGACTGTGCATTAGTGTGTTTAAGAGACTAAGTGGAACTGTCTCTCTCCTCGCTTTCGCTCAATTAATGCCACTGCCACCCGCTAGCTGTCCTGTAGCTCCCCCCAGCTTTAAATGCAGTGTAGCCATGACACTCAGCAATCCTTGCTAGGTGGTTCTGAGCCCCAATACGCAGTTCCTATTCAGATCTAGAGCCTTTTGAAAGGATTTCAAGAAATCCTTACCCATATACTTAAAGTTTCCAGCCATAATCTGGAGCGCTCCCCCTCCCCACCTCATCTACTTTCCTGTACTCACTCCACTCCAGCCATACTGGCCGGTGCTCTCACTTCAAGGCCGTTGCGCTTGCTCTGCCTTCTACCTGGAAAGATCTTGCCCGAGCTGTCCTCATGGCTCACCCTCCCATCTCATTCAGGTCTCTTCAAATGTCACGCAGTCAGTGAAGCATTCCCTGACCACCCTATTTAAAATAACACTCCCACCCCTCACCACTTTCCATTCCCCTTACTCTGTTTCACTTATTACTTATTACCTATCACCATCTGATGTACTATGTATTTTCCTTGTTAATCTGTATTTCATGTGTGTCTTCCACTAGAAGGTAAACTTCATGAGAGCAGGAATTTTTGCTGTGTTTACTACTCTCTTCCAGTCCCCAGAGGAGTAGTTCCTGGCACATAGTTCACATGGAATAAATATTTGCTGAATGGATGAGTGGTCGTCTTGTGTAATAGTTAAACATTTATTCAGCCCTTTAATACCTTGTTTTATCAAATCTAAGATGCCATCAATTGTAAGATAAATACTGCTAATTGAACTGGTTGTGAGAAGCCTACTGGTTTCAAAGATGTTAAAATGTGAGAAAAATGTGTATCTTAGAATTGCTATGTACCAGGAAGTGTGGAGCCTGCTATACGTGGATTCTGTCATCTGCCGTTAATCCACTGAGTGCATCTGGGTTTCAGACCCAAGCAGCCAGGGCCAATGTCCTTAAGCACTCTGCCATTACAGCCTCCCTTTAGTACAGCATATTGGTTCTTGTGTCATTTTCAATTCCCAAAACAGAAGTCTGTATCTATGGTTGCTATAATTTTCCATTTTAAAGCGGACAGAATATTTAATATTCAATTTTCTTTCTTTTAAATGCTATATAGTGTAGCATGGCAGGTGTGTCAGAACAGAATGTGAATCCTGGCTTTTACCACACAGTAGCAGTGTGAGCTCGGACAAATTACTTAGCTTTTCTGAGCCTGGGTGTCTTTATCTGTAAAATGGAGATGATACAACTACCTATCTTGTAGGATTTTAAAGAGAATTAAATAACATGATGCCTCCAAATACATAGTAAGCAATAAACACGAGCTTTTTTTATGATACACATCAGGATCTTTCTAAAGATGATAGACGTCAAATGTTTAGACAAGATCACGGAAGGAGGAAGTGAAGAGAGAATAGGGCTGAGATAAAACCTTAAGGAACAGAAATCCACTCAAACTAGGTTTAAAAAAGAGGAATGAATTATGAGGTTATAGGGTTGCATAGAATCCAGTTGAAGGAAGTACATCTGGGACTCAAAGGAATAGAGTTATAAAGCTTCAGCTGAGAGAATAAACATGTGATGAGTACCAGGCAAGTTTAGAAAAAGATGAATAATGAGTGATAACTTACACTGCATTTATTAAAATGTGTTAGAAAGCCGGAATCAAATGTTAGATGGATATAACAATAGACCAGTTTAACAGACAAGATACACACACAAGCACACACATTAATATCAATATGTGTGTGTGTAGTTGGTATTTGATACAGATGTTCTTTTCAGATCAATGAGGAAAGAACGGTGATGCTGAGATTGTAGGTGAATTATTTTGGAGAAAAATACATTTAGACACCTACCTCACAATAAGTACCAAAATAAATTCAAGGATGGTTAAAGAGTTAAATTTTTTAACTATAAAAGATATAGAATCAAATGTAGATGGCTCTATATCTTATCTCAAAATAAAGAAGACCTTCCTAAGAAGAGAAGAGAAAGAAGAAATGACAGTGGAAAAGAAAAGATCTTCATATGTAAGAATTTAATTCTCCTCACCATCAAGATGCCACCAGACACAAATTTGAAGATAAACTACAAACAAGAGAAAATACTTGTCATCTTAGGTATGACAAAGGGTTAAGTTAATGTCCTTACTATCAAATAGTCAGTCACAAAACAAGATAAGATGAATATTCCATGAGTAAACTTGAATAAGGCATGACAGCCAATTCATAACAGAAGAAATACAAATGGATGACTTGAAGAAATGTTCCATCTTCCCAGTAAGCAAAGAAAGAAACATTAAAACAAGACAGCTTTCAAACTGATTAGATTTTTTTTTAATGATAATAGTCATTCTTGGCCATGGTAAAGAAAACTGTGCACACTAACATAATGTTGAGAGTGAAAATAAAAATTTGAAAACAATCTAAATGCCCAATTAGAACTAGTTAAGTAAATTGAAACATTGACATGACAGAATGTTCTGCAGCCATTTAAAATCACAGTCTCAAATAATATAAATATGAGACTCTGCTTGTGTCTGTTAAGTGAAAAACAAATGTTGGAAAGAAATATGTACCATTATTCTGTTTTGGTAAATAAATCTATTTTTAATCCTGGGCTGCCAGAAAGATGAACAAGTGTGTCCTAGGGCAAATTAAGCCTGAACTCTCGCTGGAGGCAAAAGTGACAAAACTGAGGCTGTCCTACTTTGGGCACATCCTGAGAAGGCAGGACTCTTTGGGAAAGACAATAATGCTGGGATAAGTAGAAAGCAGCAGGAAAAGAGGAAGACCAAATATGAGATGGACTGACTCCATAAAGGGAGCCATAGGCATGAGTCTACAGGAGCTGAGTAGGGCTGTTGAGGACAGGACATTGTGGACATCACTCATTCATAGGGTTGCCGGGAGTCTGAGCCGACTTGGCAGCGCGTAACAACAAAATAAATCTATGTCTACATCTATACATCTATAGCTGGTCCTCTGCCGCCCAAGAGGTGCTTCTCCCCATCCCTACACCTTCCCCCATGCTGGGTGCAGAGTCCACCACAGGAGGGGTAAAGATTGGAGCTACTACTACAGTTGAGGAGGCTAAAAAAAGTATGTACCATATCCTGTTTTGTTATATATGTATATGCATATATGTGTATGTGTGTATACAGAGTTATTACATTAAAAGATAAACAGCAGTCACCACCAGGTTTTGGGATTGTGGGTGGTTTTAATTGCTTTTCACATTTCTGTTTTGGTGAATCCAATTTACTTTGATAATCAGAAAGGACCGCAAGAAAATGATTTCCCAAGGGAGTGGGTTTTGCATCTCCTTGCCTCTCTCTTGCATTCTGCTCATAAATGAAAGTTGGATCCGTGAGAGGACAAAGCTTCCACTCCTACCAGATATCAGGACTCCCCCTTCATTTAAAACATGTTTTTGTCAAAGAAAAAATCCTTTGTTTTACATTGTTTATTAGTCCAGTCACCTGGCCTTTACCATGCATCATTAGCTCTCTTGCCTGCCAAGGGATGCAGAGGCACACTTGTCATTAGTCTGTTGTTGCCCCCAGTGACACCTGAGAGGCGCTTCTCCCCATCCCTACACTTTTCCACAGGCTGCCTGCAGAGGCCCCCACAGGAAAGGGGCCGGTTGGAGCCACTACTTCTGTAGTTGAGACGAATGAGAGTGGAAGTGTTGCTGGCAAGGGGCTCTGTGGAGGTGAGGCAGGGAGCATAATCAACCACTGCATGCTGCTCCATCTTCTGCATGTCTGTCTCTGCAGGTTTCACCTGGCTGACACCTCTAGGAGCCATGTCCACAAACCTCTTCTTCCAACACCTTCTTTTCTAGCACCAATACTCCACAGCGACCAAGTCTGACTCTTTTGCCATCTCCACCCACTTTCCTCTCCACCAGACTGCCCCTGTGACTCAGAGTCCTTCCATTATAGTCAATTCTATTGGTCAAGGTATTGACAGACCCTGTTACCTGCTATTAATTGGTAAGGGTAACAATTGGAGGCACTGTGATATAGTAGAAAGGCCATGGAGTTTGGTGCCAAGCAGATTAGGGTTAGAACCCAGGCTTCACCAACACCCAACTGAATAACTTTGGGTAAATTATTGAGTTGCCATATCTGTAAAATGGAGTAAAACATCCTCCTTGAAGAACTATTGGTAGATGTCTCTATTATATCCATAGTTTATAGAGCTGTGATGGTCACCAGTGGAATAATGGCCACACAGTGTCACATGGTAGGTGCTCGGTGGTATGAGTAGGCACTCAATGGGTATCCTTTATACCCATGAACCCATCATCACAGAGCAGAACCCTAAGGGTAGGGAAAGGGAGCCAGCACTTTTTGGGGATCGGAGCAATTCAGTAGCTTGTTTGAGGTCGCACAGCTAGTAGATGGCAGAGCAGGTATATAAACCAAGGTCTCTCTGGCTCCAAAGCCTAGGCTCTCCCCTTAAACAACTTACTGGCTTTACCTGCACGTGCCCAGCCCAGAATGAAGGGATAACTGACAGCCAACTCCAACGATTCTGGCCAAAGATCCATGCAGGTTGCAATGAAAAAAGTCAGTCCTGAAATATTGGGTAATCACATTGAGCTATGGAAGAGCTGTGCCCGGGGATGAGTCTGCTTTCATAGAGATCTACAGACATTCAGTGGACATCAGAGTGTGTTGTGAAGCCCTAAATGAATCAACCTGGAAGAGGTCTGGGGTGATTTTTTCACACTACACTATGAGTTACAAAGGTTCTCAAACTTCAGCGGGCATCAGAAACACCTGTTAAGTCTTCACCCCGAGAACTTCTGAAGTCAGGAATTCTGACTCAAGAATTTGCATTTGTAACAACTTCCCAGGTGACCCTGATACTGCTGGTCCAGAAACCACACATTAAGAAGCCCCAGATTAGGGGCTGGCCCCGTGGCTGAGTGGTTAAGTTTGTGCGCTCCACTGCAGGCAGCCTAGTGTTTTGTTGGTTCGAATCCTGGGCGCGGACATGGCACTGCTCATCAAACCACGCTGAGGCAGCGTCCCACGTGCCACAACTAGAAGGACCCACAACGAAGAATATACAACTATGTACTGGAGGGCTTTGGGGAGAAAAAGGAAAAAAAAAAAAAAGAACCACCAGATTAAAATGTACTATAATATTCCCAAGTCTCATCTGGTCCCATCCTCCCTAAATTCCAGGGAGCTATCAGCACACACAAAACCAGTCTCTGACGCAGAAAACCTACCTCTAGGCTGACGTCCCTTAATGGTCCCCTTCCTCCCCAGTGCCCTCCCAAGTAACCAAGGCCTCCTGGTCGTCAGGGCTCCAAGATAAGAGAGTAAGCTGGTGGGACAGGATCACTTCTGTTCTCTGCCCCATCCCTGACTCTATACCAAGCAGGTAGCCAGACTCCACCCCACTTTGTCCTATGAAATATTTATCTCATCAGCAGACCATCTAAGCTTGGCTGTTTTCTAGAATACTGAGCACCGTGATGGGGTTATGCATAGGAGGGAAGGAACAGTGCCTTGCAGGGCAGAAATGCAGGAAGGAAATTTCTGCTTGTGGGGCCTCTGGGAGACAGGGCTTCAAGAAAACGGCTTCTTGGTGCAGATAAGGCGGCTTGACCCCAGGCATTAGGGCTCCCAGTCTAGGCAGAAGTCCTCTCCCCACCTCACCGGTTGTGTCCCACGAGCCCAGGAACTGCCGAGATGCCCACCTTCAAGGGACCATGAGGACTTGGACAGTGAGGGGAGCAGGGACAATCACAATGAACTGAAGACCCCATAGAAGCCCCTCCCCTCCCATTCTTTGGTAACCCACAGGAAGAGGGGGGGCCCTTCAATAGTGAATGAGATTGAACTTTCCTTGACCTCAGTGGGATAAAAGGGAGATGCAGATTTAAGCTGCCACCTCTGAGCAAACCTGCCCTGAGAGGCACACTACACAAGACACAGCAGGCAAGCGCACACTCTTTATTACTAGCTAGAATCAGAAAACTCCTGACAAAGGTTGAGTTTGGTGAGCCGGGATCTCATGGGGGAACTCAGGACACCTTTTGTTCAGACTGGACGCTGATCTAACTCCTCCCAAGCCCCTGGGCTTCACCTGCCTCGGGGGAGCCCACAGAGAACACACCAAGTGCAAGAGAAGGGGCCCAGGGGCGTTCTCAAGAGTGCCTGTCCCAGTCCAGTTCTGTTTTTAATCCAGTTAGTCCTCCCAAGAGAAGCACCATCCACAGCACGATGTCAGTCCCAGGAATCCATTTCGTTCTTCATCCACTCTTGACTGGAAAGGACCTTGGGATGGTGGTGACCTGAGCCTGAGGGCTCGAGTGTGTAGCCAACACTCCTCCGGCACTGTCCTTTAAGGCAGTCACCCATGGGAGCTGGTCCAGTGGCATAGTGGTTCAGTTCATGCACTCGACTTCAGCGGCCCTGGGTCCGCCGGTTCCGATCCCAGGCATGGACCCACACACCACTCATCAAGTCATGCTGTGGCAGCATCCCACATACACAATAGATGAAGACTGGCAGAGATGTTAGCTCAGTGACAATCTTCCTCAAACAAAAAGAGGAAGATTGGCAACAGATGTTAGCTCAGGGCCAATCTTACCAAAAAAAAAAAGTCATCACCCAGTGGTCTTTCAGACAACCAAGAGAATAGCTGTCCCTCTCAAGGGAGGAAATCAGCCGAGTATCAGAAAAGTCCTGCCTGCACTTTTGTTAGGCTACTTTCTCCATATTTGCCATTGCCCATTCATCTCCACTGGGAGTAATCTGATGAGCAATTCAGTCATTCAAGTCCTGCTATAAAAGTCTCTTTGACATTGCCCCCAGAATTGTAGAAATGAATCTTGACATTTTTTCAATTGGATTCACCCAATAGCCACACTACATGCTAGGCAAAGAAGACACCTGGTTTTCACTGTATCTCAAATTAGGCTCTCTCCTGTCATATAACCAAACTCATCCAATTGGGTTATAATGTGTGCACCAGATAATAACATATAATTGTAGTTCCTAACACATACTAGGCAATCAATAGCTATTTGTTCAGTGAATTAATGAATGAAATTCAAAAACTTGCTATAGCCTCTAAAATTTAACACTATCCTTCCAGCCCCCTTTGAACTCTGCTACATCAATCCCTTTTCCACAACAGAAGGACTAAGTTCTAACAAAATCTGTCTGCTCTCATTCCAAGATGTGTGCCAAAATGTCTCATTTTCCCTGATTCCTTCACATTCTTTTTAGCTCTAGCCAGTTGAGGTCTCACTGAAGTGAAAGCTGCTGAGAGCCAGAAGGTATTTCATGAGGATTCACACACTGGGAGCTGGAGCTTCTTCAGCTGCAGACGTAGTTCCTGGAGCTTCCTCAGCTGCAGACAAAGTTCCTGGAGCTTCCTCAGCTGCAGACGCAGTTCCTGGAGCTTCCTCAGCTGCAGACAAAGTTCCTGGAGCTTCCTCAGCTGCAGACGCAGTTCCTGGAGCTTCCTCAGCAGCAGACAAAGTTCCTGGAGCTTCTTCAGCTGCAGACGCAGTTCCTGGAGCTTCCTCAGTTGCAGACAAAGTTCCTGGAGCTTCCTCAGCAGCAGACGCAGTTCCTGGAGCTTCCTCAGCTGCAGACGCAGTTCCTGGAGCTTCCTCAGCTGCAGACGCAGTTCCTGGAGCTTCCTCAGCTGCAGACGCAGTTTCTGGAGCTTCCTCAGCTGCAGACGCAGTTCCTGGAGCTTCCTCAGCTGCAGACAAAGTTCCTGGAGCTTAGAGACACAAAGAAGAGGCCCTCACCTATGAATGTTATAAAAACAAATCAAGAAAGAAATATGAACACTGCTGCAGTTTATAGCGTAACAATAGCATTCTCAAGGAAAAGCAGTGTTCCTAGATACAATGTATACAATGTATCTCATGTTCTAAAAGCATGGTTATTTTCAGCCAAAGACCTGGTACTGTGGGAGAGAAATGGTTAAGGAGAATATAGAAAGGAGAAAAAGAGAATGTTTCATCACATCAGCCTCTCCAGGGTGTCAACCAGTCGGTAGCAGCCATCCTAAGTTCACCACTTGTGAACGCAAATGCAATTGGAGAAATTTTGCTTTAAAAGATTAACATATTCAACAGAATGTCATCTTTCTATAAAACAACACACGTTATATACACACATACATGTATAATATGAAGCTGGGGAAAAGAAATCCCTAGTGGAAACATATTAATGTGTTAAAAAATGGTTATTGCTTGATGGTAGGATAATGAAAATTTTTGTTTCATCAGTTTTCAAATTTTCTATGATGTAAATAAAAGAGTTAGTTTTCGATCAGAAGGGGGCCTCCAAAAATGGATTTCTCTTTGGAATATATCTCCATTCTCTTTCTACACCCCTCAGTTCAGTGAGGAGTTTGTTTTGGATCAAGGCTTCCCACCTCACTTAGTATCTAGATTTTCTTGCATTTGTCACAAGCCAAGTGTCAGGAAAAATTAATCATGCTCTACACCATAGGCAGTCCCAATCCCTCCTCCTGAGGTCTGGGACAAGTTTCTCCTCCTGCTGGGATTCAAAGGCTTTCTTACCTTTTGGTGGCCTGGGCATCTGTCCCTGAGGTTGTTGGTTCCTTGGGTCTCCTTGGCTCCAGCTGTACACTGAGGGGTTTATGAAGTGGGGCATCACAGGACCTTCCTTTTGGCCTTGGCTGCTCTGGTGCCACTGCAGGGCTGTCTCCTCCTGGAACCCAGCTGCAGGCCACATGCCAGGTGGGTAGATCCCCCCGTTAGGCATCCGGGGTGGGAATGCTGTTCCTGCTGCTGCTGCTGCTTCAGAGACTACTCTGGGTAGGGGAGGTGGTGGGTATGGCAGTGGGGTGGGGAATGGCATTGGCAGAGAGGGTTGAACGACCTGGGCCCAGGGACTCGGGGGTTCTGGCACGTAAAGCACACCTGTTGTGGAGGCCATCTGGGCCTCCTCCCTCTGGGACTCGTGCCAACGCTGAGACCTTTCGGCCAGCACCTTGTTCCGTTCCTCTGCAGTCATGGGCCATACCTCGATCCCGAGCTGCGGGGCTCGAGACCTGCGTGCTACCTCCTGGGGCAACCTCTTGGGCTGGAGCAGCTGCCCGCGCAGCACTTCGCGCTCTTCCAGCACCCGCCGCAGGTCATCTCGCGCGCAACGCAACTGCGAGACCATCTTCTCGCGCTCCGCCCGCAGCTGCTGCAGCTGGGAGGCCAGAGCCCAGACTACCGTCTCGCGCTCCTCTACCTGCTCCTGGAGCTGCCGGACCCGGCGCGCCTGCTGCTCCCGCTGCCTCGCGGCCACTCGCACACTCAAGGCCAGCGCGCTCCAGGCGCAGGCCCTCTTGATGGGAAAGGGCACTTGCGGGTCGGCCAGGATGGATCGCAGCTCGTTCTCTATCTCGTTCCAAGGTCTCGAGCAGAAGGTCAAGTAGAAGTCTGGGCCACCGCCATTACTGAGTACCTCTTCGTTGATAAACACGACTACCTCGCTGTGCTGGAAACCGCTCCTGTGGTCCCCTAAGTCCACGGCCATGGCCGCCGTGGCCTAGTCAGCGGACTTGCAGCCGCGGCTGTTGTAAGCGGTGGCCGCCAACTTAATCCGCTCTCACGTCCTGCCTCAGTCCTACTTCAGTCCTTGCCCAGTCCTGGCCTCCTCTTGGGCCTCCCTCCTCTCTCACCTACTCGCTCTCCTAACAAAGAGTGAAGCCGATTCATTTATCACATCAACCCCTAACTTACCACACCAATCCCCTACCCGGGCGACGGGGTAACACGTCAGAAGTATGGGCTCTGGGTCACGCCGCAAAGCGTATTGGGACAAATCTCCCTGGGCAAAGCGCCCCCTGCTCCGCGGGCAAGTTGAGAGGTTGCACTGGGCTCTGCCTGGAACCTACTTTCCTTGGCACAACGCCTCCTACAGGACAGGTCGGCTAAGTGACTGTGCTGGGGACTGCGGTGAGCCCAGAGACAACTCTAGTTTCCAAAAGCCTCTGAAGGAAAACACCCAGACGCGTAGAATGAATTTCTAACCTGGGAGTCAGGTGAGTGGACGCATGGGTGGGCTCTTTTTGGTTCAGCTCCCTCTCCCGTAACTCGCAGTTGTTATATCAAATTTTCTATTGTTGACCTTAAACAAATAGTTATTTCTCCAGCAAAAATGGGTTAATTCCAATCGGCAAACAATTGCAATTTGGGGTCTGCAACCAGGGTGAGCCAGTGCAAACCCTGAGCAACAAGGGGAGGAGAAACTTTTATAGAGGGGAATAGGAACTTGAGAGAGTTATTGTAAACAAAAAGTTCATTGGAGGAGACTGAGAGTTCAAGAAGTGTAATGGCTTTTCATTGGCTGAGTTGTGACGGTCTCTCATTAGCTGAGCTGTTGCTGGGCAAGAAGAAGAATCTTTCTTCTTCCTATCGGGCTCTGCAATCTGGTAGGGCATGCGAGCTCCCCCTTCTGGCCTCCTGACTCCATTTTAAATGAGGTTTCTGTTTATTAATTTTCACGCTATACAGTCTCAAGGTGTCTGCGTTCTTCCCTCCTAGTCCCAAGCAGATGACTGGAGTTCCTCTTATCAAGAAAACCAAGTGACTGAGCCTTGAAGTCCCTTGGCTTTCCTTGCTAAACCTTGTCTTCATGCTCTAGATCCCGGTCCTTCCTATTCCATTTGCTCAGGGACTTCAGTATATCTTATTCCTCCTGTATTTCCTACATCTCTCTCATCCCTTGTGCTACAGGATAGTTTTCTCCCTTATAGAAAACCTGTTCAAGTTTCCTCTGTGCTTAGAATAATAGCCTCCCTCTACCCTGTGTCCTGACCTCTCGCTCTTCTCATTAGAGATTGGTCTAAACTATGTCCACTTCATTGCACTCCCTTCGCCATTCAGTCTGCTGCACTTTGCTTTTCAGCTTCCAAAACTTGAGTGAAAATTCTCTGATAAGGTCACCAGCAGTCCCTACCTCAGTATGAAAGTGAATGGATACTTTGAAAGTTAGTTGTCACATGCTTTTTCAGTAGGGTTTGATTCTGTTGACCACTCCCTCCTTGACACTCCAGCCTGTCTTGGTTTCTGTGACATCAAATTCTACTGATGTTCCTCCTGTCCCTCTGGCTTATCTTTCTCAGTTTCTTTGAACTGCTTGCTCTTCTGCCCACAGCCCCCAAGTTGGTGTTTTCCCAGTTTTATCTTCAGACCCCTCCTCTTTTCATTCTCTATACTCTCTTCAGATAAACTTATTCACTCTCATAATTTTAAATACTACCTCTATCACAACTCTATATTTCTAACTTAGACTTGTCTCTTAATCATCAGATTCATACATTTTTTTTTGATAGGTACTGAACACATGGTAGCTTCACTTGACAAAAAGTGGTGAAAAATACTGGAAAGTTCCCACCCCTCATCCTGGAAAAATAAATGAAAAAAAGTAAATAAATAATCAAGGTAATTATAAATTGTGATATGTGTATGTGCTATCAAGTTAATATATAAGTTGATGTGAGAGATAGGGACTACAAAGGATTTGAGATTGTCCCCTGTAAATAAGGAGTTTAGGGAAGGTCTCTGTGAGAAGGTAACATTTGAGCTGAGACCCAGAACTCCAGTGGCAAAAGTCTTGGTGTAGAAAAGCTTCAGCTTTTCAAGGAATAGAAAAGATCCCGGTGTGAAGAGAGCGTGGTAAGTTAGGAAGGGAGTGGAATGAGATGAGGTTGGAAACAGACAAAAGAGTCATCTTGCATGGGCTCAGAAGCAATATTAAGAAGAGTGAATTTTATTCTAGGTATGAGGGGGCAACATTGTAGTGTTTCTAGTGGTAGTGTCAGATCTGAAAAGTTTTACTCTGGGTCTTGCATAGAATAGAGATTATATGGGATCAAGTATATAAATAGAGATAACAGTTTGGAAGCTGTTGCAGTTGACCAAGCAAAAAATGATTGTGATTTGGCTTAGTCTGAAGTGGTGTTAGTGGATATGGACATAGGGAGAGAGATTGAGAATATATTTTGAAAGTTAAATTGACAGGTATTATAGATTGTTTGGGTGGGGGTTGTAAAGATTGAGAGAAAGAAAGGAGGCAAAGATGACCCTTAGTTTTTAGGCTTGAGCAAGTGGGTGGATAGTGGTACCATTTCTGAGATGGAGAAGACTGGGGGAAGAAAGGAAAAAGCAAGAGTACTGCTTCAGAGATGTGGTCTGTGATGTCTCTTAGTGAGTAGGGTGGAGATATCATTAGGTCTTCTGGGATATACAGGTCTGAAGCACAGGGGAGAAATTGGATTGAAAATATACATTTGGAAATCAACAGTGAATTGATGGTATTTAACAACCATGGATTTGAATGAGATCACTTAGGAAGAGGGATGAGGAGAAAACAGAGGACTTAGTCCTGGGGCACTCCAACTTATAGAAGCATAGCTAGAGTATAGTCAGTCATTAAAAGCACAACAATGATTCCATGCTAATTCCTATCTGACCTTTAAAATCAGATAATTATGATGTATGCCATTTCAGTCATATAAAAATATGAAAAGCCCCCCAGATCATTTTGTATAGCCATTATAATACCAATGAGAAAAATATATTACCAAAAAGAATGCTATTGACCCATCTTGTTTATAAATATAGATGCAAAGAGAGTGTATCAACATTTCTATGTTACTTTTGGTTAATATCCAAGAGCAATTCCTTGTTGTGAGATTCTTGCATTATACATGAAGGAGTATGATAACTCTTAAAGATATATTATGATAAGTTAAAGATGCATATTGTAAGTTAAAGATGTATATTCCACACCACAGAAAAAGTGGATAGGCCCCCAGTTCATTTTGTGAAGCCAATGACATTTTATTTATTATTTATTTAAAAGTTTATTTGACAGTAGGTTATCTATTTATTTATTTATTTTTGAGGAAGATTAGCTCTGAGCTAACATCCACCACTAATCTTCCTCTTTTTGCTGAGGAAGATTGGCCCTGAGCTAACATCTGTGCCCATCTTCCTCTACTTTGTATGTGGGACGCCTGCCACAGCAGAGCTTGATAAGCGGTAGGTAGGTCCACACCCAGGATCTGAACTGGAGAACCCGGGGCCACCAGGCCGACCACCAATGAGATTATTCTTATTTTTTTTGAGGAAGATTAGCCCTGAGCTAACATCTGCCACCAATCCTCCTCTTTTTGTTGAGGAAGACTGGCCCTGAGCTAACATCTGTGCCCTTATTCCTCTACTTTATATGTGGGATGCCTGCCACAGCGTGGCTTGACAAGCTGTGCATAGGTCCACAACCGGGATCCGTAGAGGCAAACCCTGGGCTGCCGAAGAAGAACATGTGAACTTAACTGCTGCACCACCAGGCTGGCCCCCGCCAATGACATTTTAGTAGCCAATCAGAAAAATAGTGTACAAAATAATATAGTACTAAACACACAGACCCATCTGCAAAAATTCTACAGAAAATATCTGAAAAGGGATTGTATCAACATTCCTGTGGCAGATATTGTTGGTTAATAACCAACAGCAAATCCTATTCTTTTTCTTGCCCACAGAACCTCTACATTGCTTAGACAGTGATGTGTCAAGCTGTGGGCAGTTCTCATGATTGATCTCAGCCAATCTTTTTCCCCTTTGTCAGTGATTGGTTTAGAGGTGGGCATGTAACCCTGTGCTGGTCAATGAGACATATCAGGAAATTTGCTTGATGTTTCAGGGAAAGATTTTCCTTTGTGATTAGATAGAGGACCAATGCAGTGAAAACCTTTCACTACAAGCCCTCATCCCTGGGATGCTGGGATGAGGATGGGTTGTTTGGAGTTGCAGAAGTTACCATGAGGGGAGACATGGAAGGCACATGTTGTGACCATCATGCAAAATCAGGGTGAGCCCCCACCCAAAATTTGGTTCAGACGTCAAGACTGATGACACCACATACATGCTAAGAGAGTATAAAAATGTTTATTACTTATGTAATGGAGCTTTCTGGGGAGAACAGCCAGGCCTCCCAAGTTGGTCCAAAAATGGCTTGAGAGAGCAAGGAAAGGAGACTGGCTTGGGATTTTAACTGTAGTTAAGGTTGGGGCTGGGGTGACAGTTCCTGTGTGTGAGCAGGGGCTTGTGTGGTTTGAAACTCCTGCTGGCACCAAAGGAGGAAGCAGTCAGGCTTTTTTATTAGCTTGTCCAGATGTGAGATGCAAGAGGAGAGTGCGAGTTAGGCTTAAAAGCTGTCAGTAGTCAAACATCAAAAAATGGAGTCAGGCTCTTCATTAGAATTCACCCCTGATGTTTGAGTGATGACAAAAATGTACCATGATTCATTTAATTGAATTTGAACTGGTTTAAATAAGCCATTATGTCACTCTATGAGGCCTCTAGTCTATAGCCTCTATGGAAGGTGAAAGTTCCATTGAATGTCCTGTTCAAGAGCCCAGTATTGGGTATTCTGAGAAGTGAAATGAATGCCTTGGTCACTATCAGTAATGTCTGGAACTCCAAAGAGGATAAAGAGTGTTCTGGTAAGGGCTTCTATTGTGGTTTCAGTATGTACAGGCATATGTGACCTTGATTTATATTTGGGGTATCTATGAGGCAAGAGTTCTTTACCCCAAAGGGGAAAACCTTGGACAAGGAATTATTATTGCTGCCATTGGCTGCACCAGAGAGTCAGACTGTCAGCAACAGTCTAAGAGTTTGTAAAATGGCACAAATGGGACAGATTTTTGGCCAGGGAAAACAGTGCTAAGATGCATGCCTGAAGTTTGGCCAATTGTGTTGACCCTTAGGTCTCATCCTTTATCAAGGATGTCCTGGTTAACGGACGTAAAGCAGTAGCCCTCCAGTGGACTTCAGCCACATGTGATGGTGACTACATCATCTGCAAAGTGCGCCAACTTCCACTGTTGTTCACTCAGTTGATCCCAAGGACCTCCTCAGGTAGCCAAGGGGTTTGGTAGAAGGGTGACCTCCTCCAGTACTATGACATCTGGCAAGGAACTGAGGACAGGGGAGGTGAGCCCTCCTGCAGATGGGATATGCCAGAGGGCCTAGGTTTGGTTCTATTCTGTAGCAAAGGAGGCCTTGGTAGCCATGGCAAGCTTGTGGGGTGCTGCTCCCGTGACCAAATGCATACTGGGCAGCTGAATATGGAAGGATATGGACTCAGGGCCTGTAGGACCTCTGTTTCCAGGAAAGCCCAATATGTAGCCAGTAATTGTGGCTCTAATGGCATGCAGCACAGGGCTGAGGGGTCAGTCTTTTTTGCATCGGAAGCCCATAGGTAACTTATGGCCATTATGGGTAGTCCAGAGATTCCAGGGGGCGTGAAAGAAGACTGCTTAAGCTTCTACCATGAAAGGAGTCTAGTGGAGGGGCACTACCAAGAGTTTGTAAAGTAGAGTAGCTGTTGTATTGCAGTTTTGACAGAATCTAGCGCCTTTTGTTGGAAGGGGCTCCATTCAGGATGGGCTGGTTTGCAAATAACTGTGTAAATGGGTTTAAATAAAATTTGTAAATGAGAAATATGTTACTTTCAGAACCCAAAAGGCCTAAAAAATGTTTGGGTTGTTTTAACACTGTGTGAGTTGAGAGGGTCAATAGCTGTTTCTTGACAGTGTTAGGTATGGAGGGACTCTCGGTTTACCAAATAATTTTCGGGAATTTACAGAGGTGGTGGGGCCTTGCACTATGTGCACCCTTTATTTTGAGCCCCCTTGGGAGTATTTGTATGTCCTGAATAAGCCAAATGAATATCCTCAGAGGAGGATGTCATGAATATAATGCCATACCTGTGCCCCTGGAGAAAGCTGGATGTGGTTAAGATCATGTCTGCAAAGATTGTGTGCGATGGCAAGGCTGTTAAATTACTCCATAGATAGCCAGGTAAAGGTGTATCATGTCCTTTAGGAGGTGAATGCAAACTGCAAGTGAGAGGCTGTTGACAAAGGCACTGAACAGAACATATTAGCCAAACCTTCATTTACCACTTGCTGATTGAATGGAGTCAGTAATTTCAATAATTTTGAGTATGGCAGCCTTAATGAATGGGACCACAACATTGAAGCTGCAGGCATGTACTGTGGGGCACATTCATTCTTTCCAAGTTTAAGAACCAGCCAAATTGGATTGTTAAATGAAGGAGCAGTGGTCACAACCACTCCTTCTCTAACTAATTTTTTTTTTTTTTGAGGAAGATTAGCCCTGAGCTAACATCTGCTGTCAATCCTCTTTTTGCTGAGGAAAACTAATCCTCCTCTTTTTGCTGAGGAAAACTGGCCCTGAGCTAACATCCGTGCCCAGGTTCCCGTACTTTATAGGTGGGACGCCTACCACAGCATGGCTTGCCAAGCAGTGCCATGTCTGCACCCGGGATCTGAACCAGCGAACCCCGGGCTGCCGGGAAGCGGAATGTGTGCACTTAACCGCTGTGCCACCAGGCCAGCCCCTCTAACTAGGTCTTGTATAATGGGTTTCAATCCTTGAAGGCCCTATTCAAATTTACATTGGACCTTATTAACTACTTTAACAGAGACAGGGAGAGGAGAAGGTCCATGTGGTCCTATTTTTTAAAGCCAATTTGTAAGTGCCAAAGATTTAATTTTAATTTGTTACTCATTGGGTCAGAGTGTCCATGCCCCCACTATGGGATATTTTAGGGCAATGGGTGCTGCCATCGTGGAGAATTTAGGTAAGGCTATTGTTCTGATAGTTAAGGTGAGGCACAACTGTTTATCCTCTATTTTATGTTACAATAACTCCTCTAAGATTATAGGGGTTATGTTATTCAAATTTAGAAGAATCCTCAGGTATCACTGTAATTTGAATCCAAGTATTCATTAAAGCCAAGGTTTGCCAATTGGTGCATTTCAGCAGATATTAAAGTTAATTCAGAAGTTATGTTGTAGAGGCACAAAAGCAGATCAGTACACTTGCATCTTTTTGTTTTATAAATTATTTTGGTTGGGGCTGGCCCAGTGGCACAGTGGTTAAGATTGCGTGCTCTGCTTCTGCACCCTGGGGTTCACTGGTTTGGATCCTGGGCATGGACCTACACACCACTCATCAAGCCATGCTGTGGTGGGCATCCCACATATAAAAAGTAGAGGAAGACGGGCACAGATGTTAGCTCAGGGCCAATCTTCCTCAGCAAAAAGAGGAGGATTGGCAGCGGCTATTAGCTCAAAGCTAATCTTCCTCAAAAAAAAAAATTCTTCTAGTAAATTTTGGATTTCCAATTGGGTCAAATTGTGGACCTCTGTTTACTTATTTTGTTTCCTCCCCGATATCCAGATTCATCCCTCCCTTCCTCTCTTCCTTCTTTCCTTCATTCCTGGCTTTCTGTCTTTTCTTTCCTTTGTTTTGTGATTACTGGATATATTTTGGGGAAGTTCTCTCTACCCTGCTCATATTTATAAATTTCTTCCTCCAGAGAGTCTCAGATAAGTATCATCAGTGTTAGGGCCTCTTCCATGGCAATGGTTGCTTTATACAGCATAAGGACCTCAAGCTTAAGTTGAGTTAGAATTTACCCCTTCACTGTGCCAGAGGGGTACCATAGGTGGTTTTTCCTATAACCCTGAGGATCAGGATCTTTGTTGTGGCATAGGCAGCAGAAGCTACAACAATAGCAACAGCAATAAAGCCGTTTTGTAGAATCCTAGTGAGCCCTCTGTCTTTAGGAATGTGGATTCAATAATTAAAATATTCAAATAATAGCTGCTTTTCAAATAGTGACTAATCTTGCTCCACATGAGCAACCACCCAATGGACTAATATATTGTACAGGGGATAGTCTTTCCCATGAGTGCTTTAAAGAACAGTAGCCGAGGCCTAGTTTAGGCACACAACCAAATGGTCTCAGGGTAAGACTTTCCCCTGAGCCTAGCATTAGTCACAGCTTCTGCTGGAATCAAGACAGATGATTCATTCTAAGACACACAGATAGCTTTGGGCTAAGACATACAACTCAGGGTCACTTTAAGGAGAGCCCTGATCCCATAACTCCTGTCCCTAAATACCAATTAATTATTGAAACTTCTGACATAGGTCAGTTAAATCTATAACGCGCTGAATAGAACTCAGCAAATACAGCACAAAGCAGCACTACTCAAAAGGCAAGCTAGCCAGCAGCAAGGAGAGTCAGTTAGCAAGTCAAAGCAAGAGAAGACAGACCCCTGGTGATGGTGGTCATTGTTGCAGCATCCTGCTCACAGTATCAATTGTGGACACCCTACAGAAGCAGGATGGAGCTCCACGCAAAATTTGGTTTGGATGTTAAGACTGACATATATCTAGAGGATATGAAAAGTTTATTACTTACACAATGAGGCTTTCTGGGGCAATCAGGGCAAGTATCTCAAACTGATCTGAAAATGACTTGAGAGAGCAAGGAAAGAAGACTGGCTTAGGATTTTTATGGTGGTTAAGTGGTGGGCTGGAGTGAAGGTTCCTGGGCGTGGGATAGGGCCTGTACGGTTTGAATCTATGGCTGGTGCCAAAGGAAGGAGAACCCAGGCTTTCTTATCAGCTTGCCAAGATGTGTGGCACTAAGGGAAAAGGGAGGGTGAAGCCTAAAAGCTGTCAGCAGTCAAACACTGAAAAAGAGCATCAGACTCTAATCCAATATGCTTTTGATGGCAGTGTGGAAAAGTGAAAGAGCTTGGGTCCTTGAGGATGTTATTCAACCTCTGAAAAGACCTTGGAACCACCTGCTCCAAACTTGTAGTGTTGCTGAATAATTCAATGTCTTTATGGTTGGGGATATTTTTAGCTAGGCTGTCTGATACTTGCAGCCAAAATAATTCTGAACTGATACATTGTCGAAGATATAATCAATTATTGTCATTTTTTATATATTCAGAGAATGCAAAAGTGGTTCAAATATAAATAAATCTATCATTGCAATTCATAACAAAATGAATTAAAGAAGAATATTATAGGACATATTAATAATACACTTTAACTGCTTTCATTAAATTCAGCAACTAGCCCCAATAAAGACACAAGGTAAAAGAGAATAGAAAGCACTTACTTAAATACTCCTTACTAAAAACTAACAACAAATATCTTTCCAAAGGGTGAAACACTAAAAACATCCCCAAGATAATCAGGAATTACACAGGAATGCTATTACAATTATTATTTCACATATTCTTGGATATTCCAATAAATGAAATAAAGGAAGAAAATGATTTAGTATAATAAATGTTGAAAAAAAGAATCATAACTTTTTCTGTTGTGAGTATATACCCAGAAAATCCAAGAGACACTAATGAATACTACTACAATTAATAACATTGTAAAGGTTGCTGGATACAATTAAATATAAAAGAAAAATGTTTTCTTTATAGCAGGAATAAATGGAGATCAATAGAAATGGGGGAAATATTTCATTCACCAAAATGACAAATTATAAAATGCTTCATGTCGTAGGTTTGTAATGTGTAAATTTCTTTAGGTTCAGCTACATTTCCCAGAATTTTCTTTCCTTTATATGTCTAGTTAAGGTGGGACACAGAGAAATTATTGTGGGAGACTTGGAGGACACGAGTGAAGTGGTACCCATTTTTGTAGCTTGAACACATTGCCGCTTTCCTCTGACTCACCTCATTGATAAAAGGTAGCAGCTGGTTTGAAAACTGCTCCACCTTCCCCTGGATTATCCTTTAGCTCCTCTGACTCCTGGGCTAGGTGTGTGAGTTTAGTTCTGTGACAAAGTGTCTTGGCCTCTGCATGATACTCATTCCATCAAGGTCAGAGGAAACAAGAACTGACACAGGTTTCAGTCTATCCTTGGTGGCACCAGCTCATGCTCATGGGTTCCAGTTTGTTTTTGTTCTCTCCCACTTCACATCTATGTCCGTCTTGCTTTCCTGACTATCTGCACTGTGGACTTCAATTTCCAGTATCAGATGTGAAGACAACAGCCTTACAGAGACTTCTTAACCAGTTCCCACAATTGGGTAAGGTAAAATCTCTGTAACAAATCCCTTAAACACTATATACATACACTCATGTGCATGCGCACACACACACACACACACACAGAGTAATTCTGCTACTTTGATTGAAGCCTGACTGACACACTTTGAAATAAAATTTAACAAAAAGGGAGGTAGATTTCCACTACTGGCCAAGATGGTATAATAGAGACTGGATTCACTCTCCCACCAGAAACAAAAATTTAAAAATGGACAAAAGATATGAAATAACAGTTTTCACGTCACTGGACATCAAGTAATGAAGGACAGTG